>NW_022990126.1:45409-668515 GCF_902827175.1 Gymnodraco acuticeps | reverse complement strand
GAAGACTGACCATGGAAGGAAAGGTCTTAATCATCAAAGCAGTGATTTTACCTTTGCTTCTATTAATCAGTTCTGTTTTTATGCCACCCAAGAGAGTACTCCAAGATTTAGAACGGGCAATATTCTACTTCCTATGGAGTTTCCAAGTGGGAAAGGATGACAAGAAAAGAAATGAAAAAGCCAAACAGAAAGGGGGGAAAGGAGTTCCAGACCTCCACTTGTTTCTAGGAAGCAGATATACATCCACTCCACATCTACGCTTCCACAGCCCCCTCCAAAAACCCAAAGACGGGCGGCAATGGACAAGATTATGGATGGAAGTTATCTACGAAGGATAAAGATCTTTACCAATAGATCTCAAAGTACCAGTGTCTTTTAACCTGCCACCACCTTATACTTTCATTCGAACATTTTTTAAAGAAACTCCAGCTTGAGCAGGAGGGTTTGCATGTTTTAACTAACCATCGCTCTCTTATCTCTGTGTGCAGGAGCGAGAACCAGTGAGTCCAGTGCACGGGCTCGCCTTTGGTGAGCCATCAACAGTTTGGTGCAACGTGAACCATCCCACTCTGACAAACAGACTCCGGGATATGTCATGGATGGTGGCTCATGAGATCCTCCCAGTCAGGTCCGTAATGCACTCCCGGGGCATGGCGGCGAACTCAACTTGCCCCCGACCAGGCTGTGGCGCACCTGAGACGGTGAGGCATCTGCTCTGGGAGTGTAGCGCTGCCGTAGACCAGTGGGCAAAAGCCGGCTCCTTAAAATTCCCGTGCTTGCCGGCAAGGGAGGTCCTCACAGCACAGCTCATACTATATGGGGTGAGCCAGAAACAGGACTGTTCTAGGGACTTTTCCAAGCAGTGGCTCACCCTAGCTGCCATTAAAGATGCCATATGGACCTCCAGAAACTTGCTGGTAAGAAGGCACATGCAGATCCCCCCCCGTGGCTGTGATCCAGATGGCTGCAGCAACAATAAAATCAGCGACGCGGCACGCCCAAGACACAGCCACAAAGAAAAATCGCCTCTGGGCTCATTCGGATGAAGGAGCCGGAGCCACACGGGAAAGGTCAAAGCAGCGCAGGCCTGACTCTCCGGGGGGTCTCCTCTGAGCCCCGGGACAAAGATCCGAGAGAAACAACCTGTTTT
The DNA here is from genome assembly GCF_902827175.1 of Gymnodraco acuticeps. Taxonomy (NCBI): domain Eukaryota; kingdom Metazoa; phylum Chordata; class Actinopteri; order Perciformes; family Bathydraconidae; genus Gymnodraco; species Gymnodraco acuticeps. The sequence goes on along the minus strand of NW_022990126.1, from coordinate 667,365 downwards.
GAATGGGAGTGGGATGAGTTTAATCTTGATAGGGACTCACTGCGCTCCTGGACAAACATTTACCCAATGTACCCCTTTTTTAAAAAAAAAAAAAAAGAAGAAGATTTTAAATGAAAACTGTTTGCATATAAAATGTTTTAATGAAATACGATGTTTTTTATTTTTTAAACATGAAAATGGGTCTGATCTTAAAGTGTACATGTATTTATTATATGAAAACTCAAAATTCACTTGTGACAAAAAAAATGATTTAAATATGAAAAGTACATGAATTAAGTGACAATAAAACTTTTCCCAAAAGAAAAAAATCTGTTCTTATCAGTTTAATATCTGATACGTCCCATATACGGGGACTATATATTAAATGGATTTTTAGCACTGGGAGCTGAAAGAGGGGCTTGCCCCGTTCACTCCACGCATCGACCCGGTATTGCAGCGCCTCCGGGAACGGTGCACCCATCTCCTGCCTTGTGGAAAAACAAACAAAGACGCATCTCGAAACCAAAACAGATGGTTTCAATTGAGGGCAGAAACTGCAGCACATCAGCAGCGGATCTTTTTTTGACTCAATGCCAAAGGTGACACATTGAACTTGCCTTGGCTCTGGAGCGTGGCACGCAGAGTGAGGCTCACTGCAAGGGACAGAGATATTTCGAGCCCAAAGCAAGGACACGCTCTGGGGAGGACATTGGCACCAGAAAGTCTTTCCTGGAGCAAAGAAGCCGCCACACATGCAAGCTGTAGCCAGGTTGTCTTTGACCTTTTCTTCAACACTATAATCAGGGGAGAGCGCGAACGCAGTCCCCCACTACCACAAATTATGCAGTCGAGATTCCCACATTTGGGGAATTCGCAGCGGTCAGCATAGCCGGGGTGCAATGGCCGAGCCTCGCCCTGGGTGAACCACCTTGGTGATCATGGTATCTCCCCTGCCAGGTAAGTATGAGTTGGACGGGTCAGAGGCAGGGCAGTTTTGCAACGACAAAGGACACGGCGTGGCGGTTCCTGCCTCTGAGCCGGCCAAAGCAGCCCATCAACCACATTTAACCCTTAAAGACAGATAAGGCTTGAAATAGACATAGGTTCCAATCGGGGGCACAAAGTGCAGCACAGCAGCAGGGGTCTTTTTTGGACTCAATGCCAAAGAAGCCAAGGGCGAGAAACACGAACCATGCTAGCGCAGCTTCTGTCTGCAGTTTTCGGCCCATGTAAACCCAGTGTTTTGCTCCCTTTGAGCTCTATGTGTTCTGCTACCATAATACAAAGTTGACCTTGCTCAGAGACCTGGGAATATCCCCCAGATGCAGGGAGATATTGTGTTACTTCGATAGCACATATAATAAAATTGGTACGATACAGAGAAGATTAGCATGGCCCCTGCGCAAGGATGACACGCAAATTCGTGAAGCGTTCCTCATTGCCAATTTGTAATGATTTTTCCAACATAAATCCCGATTCCTATCAAGCAGAGGTGGAAGAAGTACTCAGAACTTCCAGTTAAGTAAAAGTGAGGTTGCTTCTCTTGTGAAACCTGTCCATTTCATCCACATTTGACTCGTGAAATGTACAGCAGAGTCACTGCTGTAAGCAGGGTCCCACACTCACAGGCAGAGATCCAGGGTGATGCACATGGCTTTCTTACCTGGGAATGAGTGTGTGTGAAAGCTGGGTAAAAGTGATGTGAATACAGGGGTGGAGAGAGCAGCAGCAGCAGGCTGTGACCCAGACAGCTCCTTCCAGCACCTCGCTCTCTCCCACCCAGAGGACAGGCTGCTTCGCAGCACTATGTAACCCAGGTATGTAACAGCATGAAACCTGTCCATTTCATCCACATTTGACTCGTGAAATGTACAGCAGAGTCACTGCTGTAAGCAGGGTCCCACACTCACAGGCAGAGATCCAGGGTGATGCACATGGCTTTCTTACCCGGGAATGAGTGTGTGTGTGAAAGCTGGGTAAAAGTGATGTGAATACAGGGGGGGGAGAGAGCAGCAGCAGCAGGCGGTGACCCAGAGAGCTCCTTCCAGCAGCTGGCTCAATCCCACCCAGAGGACAGGCTGCTGCTTACAGAGTCACTGGTCCCACACTCACAGGCAGAGATCCAGGGTGATGTACATGGGTCAGAAAAAGTCTAAGTTAACTTTTGGAAGAACCATATAAAAGGGTGAAAATGGATAAAAATGTACCCCCAAAATAGTGACTCTTAAGGCGGATATAGTCCCCTGACAACTCCCGTTACATTCCTCCAGAGTCAGAAAAAGTCTAAGTTAACTTTTGGAAGAACCAGAAAAAAAGGGGTGAAAATGGATAAATTGTACCCCAAAATAGTGTCTCTTAAGGCGGGTAAAAGGTATGTGAATATGGGGTGACGTATATGGACACTTGAGCACCAGCAAGACCCCCACCTCCATAACCTTGTGCACCAGACGAACCTGTGTACCCACACTTAAGCACTCCCTCACGGACTAAACCAAGAGGGAACACCGGTCAGAAGTTCGTGCCCCTGGTAACACTGAATAACAAAAGAATATGGGGGCATGCCATTAAAACTGCTATGCATTGAGGATTTTAGTCCGAGATGAGTGCTTATCTGCGGGTATCTTGTGTCAGCTTCGTGGACCTCAATTTAGCAGGAGATGTCCATGATATTGACAAACATATTTATATACAGAATGATGATTATTTTACCCTCAGACACATGCATAGAGAACCCCCAAGTGTTGCATGTGTGTAGGCATAGTTGGTCAAATGTGTCTTGCCGGTGGCAGGGAATTTGCATTGGTAGTTGACATCACATTTCCATTGTGCGGACCTCAGTACATTTGAAGGACAAGTCCCATGTTAACTCTGTCCATAAGACAGACATTTTCCTTACAGTGATTTGATGTCGAGCATCTCACCGAGTTCTCAAATCAATGGGAGTCGGCACGGAGAACATCCCTCTTTACTTGTACACTCCAAAGACCTGTGTGTTTGCTGTTGCAGAGTCCAAGTGGTGTAGGCATTATACTTTATTTTCAGACAACAAAGAACTGTCTATTGCATTGGCCGGGAATCGGACCCGGGTCTCCCACGTGGCAGGTGAGAATTCTACCACTGAACCACCAATGCTGAATTATAATGCCAAACCACCATACGGCAGTTGAGGCGAAAAGTTCAGCCAACAAAGACTGTTTTTCAAGCAACCACGCCTCTATATTTCATTATAAGATCTATATCCGTAAAGACATTCTAGTGTTCCTCCCTTAAATGGATTTGATGTTTAGCATCAAACTAGTGTTTTCTAATGCCGCGGAGTCAGCACGTATAACATGCCACACAACTCAAGCGTATTACTAAAGAGATAGGTTCCAATCGGGGGCACAAAGTGCAGCACAAAGTGCAGCACAGCAGCAGGGGTCTTTTTTGGACTCAATTCCAAAGAAGCCACAGGTGAGAGCCACGAACCATGCTAGCGCAGCTGGGGGAAAGGGTGTGGCCTGGGATGTGGAAGTGCCAAGTGAGGGTCACCGCGAGGGCTTGGACTGGGACAACTATGGTGGTGTCTGTTCTCGAGGACAGCCTCCACAATTACTCTGGTTTCTCTTCAAAACGTATAAGTCTTTCGCCTTTTACTAAAGACTTCCGTGGAGAGGAACACCTACGAGTTCAACCTATTTTTGGTAGGCTTGGCCATTTGGCTGAGCATTCTGAGTTTGAGAAAGACAAGAACAGTCGTTAGCACCTGGGCGATCCAAGCTACTCAGCGCCTCGGTTACGCCAGGTCAAAAGAGCCGCACCAAGACCTGCGGCGACTGCGCAACGAGTCCGTCTCCCGCAGCAAACGTTAAGGGTCATCGCTTCTCGGCCTTTTGGCTAAGATCAAGTGTAGTATCTGTTCTTATCAGTTTAATATCTGATACGTCCCCTATACGGGGACTATATATTAAATGGATTTTTAGCACTGGGAGCTGAAAGAGGGGCTTGCCCCGTTCACTCCACGCATCGACCCGGTATTGCAGCGCCTCCGGGAACGGTGCACCCATCTCCTGCCTTGTGGAAAAACAAACAAAGACACATCTCGAAACCAAAACAGATGGTTTCAATTGAGGGCAGAAACTGCAGCACATCAGCAGCGGATCTTTTTTTGACTCAATGCCAAAGGTGACACATTGAACTTGCCTTGGCTCTGGAGCGTGGCACGCAGAGTGAGGCTCACTGCAAGGGACAGAGATATTTCGAGCCCAAAGCAAGGACATGCTCTGGGGAGGACATTGGCACCAGAAAGTCTTTCCTGGAGCAAAGAAGCCGCCACACATGCAAGCTGTAGCCAGGTTGTCTTTGACCTTTTCTTCAACACTATAATCAGGGGAGAGCACGAACGCAGTCCCCCACTACCACAAATTATGCAGTCGAGATTCCCACATTTGGGGAATTCGCAGCGGTCAGCATAGCCGGGGTGCAATGGCCGAGCCTCGCCCTGGGTGAACCACCTTGGTGATCATGGTATCTCCCCTGCCAGGTAAGTATGAGTTGGACGGGTCAGAGACAGGGCAGTTTTGCAACGACAAAGGACACGGCGTGGCGGTTCCTGCCTCTGAGCCGGCCAAAGCAGCCCATCAACCACATTTAACCCTTAAAGACAGATAAGGCTTGAAATAGACATAGGTTCCAATCGGGGGCACAAAGTGCAGCACAGCAGCAGGGGTCTTTTTTGGACTCAATGCCAAAGAAGCCAAGGGCGAGAGCCACGAACCATGCTAGCGCAGCTTCTGTCTGCAGTTTTCGGCCCATGTAAACCCAGTGTTTTGCTCCCTTTGAGCTCTATGTGTTCTGCTACCATAATACAAAGTTGACCTTGCTCAGAGACCTGGGAATATCCCCCAGATGCAGGGAGATATTGTGTTACTTCGATAGCACATATAATAAAATTGGTACGATACAGAGAAGATTAGCATGGCCCCTGCGCAAGGATGACACGCAAATTCGTGAAGCGTTCCTCATTGCCAATTTGTAATGATTTTTCCAACATAAATCCCGATTCCTAACAAGCAGAGGTGGAAGAAGTACTCAGAACTTCCAGTTAAGTCAAAGTGAGGTTGCTTCTCTTGTGAAACCTGTCCATTTCATCCACATTTGACTCGTGAAATGTACAGCAGAGTCACTGCTGTAAGCAGGGTCCCACACTCACAGGCAGAGATCCAGGGTGATGCACATGGCTTTCTTACCTGGGAATGAGTGTGTGTGAAAGCTGGGTAAAAGTGATGTGAATACAGGGGTGGAGAGAGCAGCAGCAGCAGGCTGTGACCCAGACAGCTCCTTCCAGCACCTCGCTCTCTCCCACCCAGAGGACAGGCTGCTTCGCAGCACTATGTAACCCAGGTATGTAACAGCATGAAACCTGTCCATTTCATCCACATTTGACTCGTGAAATGTACAGCAGAGTCACTGCTGTAAGCAGGGTCCCACACTCACAGGCAGAGATCCAGGGTGATGCACATGGCTTTCTTACCCGGGAATGAGTGTGTGTGAAAGCTGGGTAAAAGTGATGTGAATACAGGGGGGGGGAGAGAGCAGCAGCAGCAGGCTGTGACCCAGAGAGCTCCTTCCAGCAGCTGGCTCAATCCCACCCAGAGGACAGGCTGCTGCTTACAGAGTCACTGGTCCCACACTCACAGGCAGAGATCCAGGGTGATGCACATGGCTTTCTTACCCGGGAATGAGTGTGTGTGTGAAAGCTGGGTAAAAGTGATGTGAATACAGGGGGGGAGAGAGCTGCAGCAGCAGGCGGTGACCCAGAGAGCTCCTTCCAGCAGCTGGCTCAATCCCACCCAGAGGACAGGCTGCTGCTTACAGAGTCACTGGTCCCACACTCACAGGCAGAGATCCAGGGTGATGTACATGGGTCAGAAAAAGTCTAAGTTAACTTTTGGAAGAACCATATAAAAGGGTGAAAATGGATAAAAATGTACCCCAAAATAGTGACTCTTAAGGCGGATATAGTCCCCTGACAACTCCCGTTACATTCCTCCAGAGTCAGAAAAAGTCTAAGTTAACTTTTGGAAGAACCAGAAAAAAGGGGTGAAAATGGATAAATTGTACCCCAAAATAGTGTCTCTTAAGGCGGGTAAAAGGTATGTGAATATGGGGTGACGTATATGGACACTTGAGCACCAGCAAGACCCCCACCTCCATAACCTTGTGCACCATGCGAACCTGTGTACCCACACTTAAGCACTCCCCCACGGACTAAACCAAGAGGGAACACCGGTCAGAAGTTCGTGCCCCTGGTAACACTGAATAACAAAAGAATATGGGGGCATGCCATTAAAACTGCTATGCATTGAGGATTTTAGTCCGAGATGAGTGCTTATCTGCGGGTATCTTGTGTCAGCTTCGTGGACCTCAATTTAGCAGGAGATGTCCATGATATTGACAAACATATTTATATACAGAATGATGATTATTTTACCCTCAGACACATGCATAGAGAACCCCCAAGTGTTGCATATGTGTAGGCTTAGTTGGTCAAATGTGTCTTGCCGGTGGCAGGGAATTTGCATTGGTAGTTGACATCACATTTCCATTGTGCGGACCTCAGTACATTTGAAGGACAAGTCCCATGTTAACTCTGTCCATAAGACAGACATTTTCCTTACAGTGATTTGATGTCGAGCATCTCACCGAGTTCTCAAATCAATGGGAGTCGGCACGGAGAACATCCCTCTTTACTTGTACACTCCAAAGACCTGTGTGTTTGCTGTTGCAGAGTCCAAGTGGTGTAGGCATTATACTTTATTTTCAGACAACAAAGAACTGTCTATTGCATTGGCCGGGAATTGGACCCGGGTCTCCCACGTGGCAGGTGAGAATTCTACCACTGAACCACCAATGCTGAATTATAATGCCAAACCACCATACGGCAGTTGAGGCGAAAAGTTCAGCCAACAAAGACTGTTTTTCAAGCAACCACGCCTCTATATTTCATTATAAGATCTATATCCGTAAAGACATTCTAGTGTTCCTCCCTTAAATGGATTTGATGTTTAGCATCAAACTAGTGTTTTCTAATGCCGCGGAGTCAGCACGTATAACATGCCACACAACTCAAGCGTATTACTAAAGAGATAGGTTCCAATCGGGGGCACAAAGTGCAGCACAAAGTGCAGCACAGCAGCAGGGGTCTTTTTTGGACTCAATGCCAAAGAAGCCACAGGTGAGAGCCACGAACCATGCTAGCGCAGCTGGGGGAAAGGGTGTGGCCTGGGATGTGGAAGTGCCAAGTGAGGGTCACCGCGAGGGCTTGGACTGGGACAACTATGGTGGTGTCTGTTCTCGAGGACAGCCTCCACAATTACTCTGGTTTCTCTTCAAAGCGTACAAGTCTTTCGCCTTTTACTAAAGACTTCCGTGGAGAGGAACACCTACGAGTTCAACCTATTTTTGGTAGGCTTGGCCATTTGGCTGAGCATTCTGAGTTTGAGAAAGACAAGAGCAGTCGTTAGCACCTGGGCGATCCAAGCTACCCAGCGCCTCGGTTACGCCAGGTCAAAAGAGCCGCACCAAGACCTGCGGCGACTGCGCAACGAGTCCGTCTCCCGCAGCAAACGTTAAGGCTCATCGCTTCTCGGCCTTTTGGCTAAGATCAAGTGTAGTATCTGTTCTTATCATTTTTTCCAGGAAGGACATTTGGAAGCACGAGGAGAAAGGAGCGATGGCCGGGAGGGCCAACTATGGTCAGCCGATCCCAAGAGTCGGGCTGAGATTCACACTGCGTTTTCAGGCAGTTGATGCGGCGGAAGATGTCGTGTCGAGGACGTGGTTCTGCAGGAAAGTCATCATGGAGCAGCTAAATCTGAAGGTCGATGCCATCTACTGCCTACAATGGAACCAGCAGGAGAAGGCTTTTGATGTCACCCTAAAGGACGAGCAAGTATACACGAAAGTTGCAAAGGACTGTGTTGCTGCTGCTATGCTAAAGCCGCTAGCCTGCTACAAGGTTTTAAATTTGGACAGACCAAATTTCAGGACAATCACGGTCCACATGTTTAATCCCTTTGTGACTGACAATGCGCTGGCTGATTTTTTGAGGCTGTATGGGGAAGTGCTAACTACAGCAAGGCATGTCAAGGACACAATGGGGATCTGGACAGGTCGAAGGCAGTTCCAGGTGCTACTTAAATCTGAACCAGAGAGTTTTGGCGGCCTCATGCACCCGCCTGCCTCTTTCAGCCTTGGAGCAGATCGAGGGTACCTATTCTACCCGCGCCAGCCAGCTTTCTGCAGGCGATGCAGGCAATCAGGTCATGTGGATGGAGGGTGCAGCGGCGACAGCTGCCGGTTTTTTGGCCAAAGGGGACATGAGGCCAAAGACTGTACAGTGCCAAAGGCCTGCCATGGCTGCGGTGGGAAGGACCATCTATACCGAAGCTGTCCCGAGCGCAGGAGGACGTTTGCGGAGGTAGCCGGGGACAAAAACCGGAAGGGAAATGAGTTCGAGGACCTTCTGGAAGGGCTTTTCCAGTGCCAGAAGGCTATGTTTCCAGAGAGCACGGGGGAGACCGTGACAGTGGAGCAGGGACCAGGCGGCGGCTCGGGGTCTGACAGCGTGGACAAAGGCCCCGCGGGGAATACAGACTCAACTGTAGCAGCCGATGTGGGTGTCAAGACTGGGGCACGTAAAATAGCGGAGGCTTTCGGAACAGAGGCTTCAGCAGACAATGGGGACTGCTCGCAGGTCGGAGACAACAAAAGGTCAAAGACTGAGGGATCGAGGAGGAAGGTGCAGGCCAAAGAGGTGGTGGCGGCGGTGGGTAAACGAGATGGGCAGCAGAAGAGGGAGGGACCAGTGAAGGACAGCGACCAGGGGAGGGGCAAAGTGGACGAAGGCCATGGTTTGGGTGGAGGGACGATGGAGGAGGACCCAGGGGTTGTAGGGGCTGTGCTCCCATCAGGGTTGCCACTGGTCCGGGAGCTACCTGCTGAACCACTGCTGCAACCGCCTCACTTGGGGGATGACACACAAGGAGGCACGTTGTGTCCCTCCACCTCTTCAAGTATGCTTCCCGTGTTATGGGCCGACCAGATGGACAGTGACGACCCCTATGCAACGTGAACATTGAGTGGGTATTTATTCCATTGCTAATGACAAGTTTTTTTGATGTTCTCACTTTGAATGTGAGAGGAATGAGGAACACTGTTAAAAGAAGGACTGTTTTTGATTTTTTTAGGCACTTTGCATGTAGCCATAGTTTTTTTGCAAGAGGTCCATCTGAGAGACATGGGGGATGTGGGAATGTTTTCAAGGGAGTGGACGAAAGGGGACTCGATTTGGAGTGTAGGGGGGGTTCACTCCACGGGGGTTGGGATTTTGTTTTGTTTTAAGGAAATAAGGGTGGAGGATGTTTTTGTTATTGACCAGGGCAGGGCAATAGGGGCAGGCATCGTATGGGGAATAAGGAAGCTGCGGGTCATTGTGGTATATGGACCACAGTCGCCAGCAGAGCGGGCTAATCTGTTTAAATCAGTGGAGCCTTTCCTTATTACCAATAGACAGGTAATTATAGGGGGGGATTTTAACGTTGAGCTGGGGAGGGGAGGAGATGCCAGCGACCAGTATATTTCACAACTCATGGTTAGATGTGGGTTGGTAGATGGGGGTAAGGGGGTCAAGCCACACATAGACAGCCCAACGTGGCGTAACTCAAGAGGGGTGGCAAAACGTTTGGACTATTTGTTTTTTTCCAGGTCTTTAAACCTGATCACAGGTAGGACCATCCCTGTTTTATTTTCTGACCACGATGGCCTGCTGTTTCGAGTAGATTTGGATGCACAAACTTTTGGGCCTGGTTACTGGCGCCTAAATGTCAGTGTTTTGGAGGAAAAGCTTTTCAACCAACAGTTCCCTTTGTTTTTTAAGGGAGTGTTGGGCCTCAAACCGCTGTGTGAGGGGATACTAGAGTGGTGGGAGGTAGCCAAGGACAGAATTAAGACCTTCTGTTTAGGTTATTGCAAAAGGAAGGCAAGACAGTCAAAGAGGGAGGTGTCTCATCTGCAGCGACTCCTAGAGCGTGAGTACGCAAAGGGGAACTGTGGTTCCACTATAAATCAAGATGCATGCGATTCTTTGAAGGCAAGGCTCAGACATGTCTCTGAAGGCAAGGCCCGGGCTTTCCTGGCGAGATCACGGTCGGAGTTCATTGAGCAGTCAGAAACATGTTCTGCTGCTTTTTTCAGCTCGGTACGGGAAAAAAAAAGCAAGGCAGGTGGTGACAGGGTTTAGGGACAGGCAGGGTATTGTTGTGACAGAAAAGGGCCAGGTGGTGAGGGTTGCCACAGATCATTTCAGGGACAGTTTCAAGGAGAAAGATGTGGGAAGAGGGGATGATTTCCTGGAACTGCTTGAGCGCCAGGTTCCAGGGGACATAGTGCAGGCTTTAGAGCTCCCACTAACGGTTAGCGAATTGGAGGGTGCGCTCAACAGAATGAACAAGGGTAAGGTGCCAGGAATTGATGGCTTACCTGTAGAATTGTATGCAAAGTTCTGGAGCATACTAGGGCCAGTATTGTTGGAGGTTCTGACAGAGGTGCTGCAGGCAGGAGAAATGAGCGGGACTTTAGCCACCGGGGTTATCTCCCTCCTGTATAAGAAGGGAGATCGCACTGAAATAGGCAACTGGCGACCTTTGACCATGCTATGTGTGGACTATAAACTTCTGGCAAAAGTTCTCACTGATAGGCTAGGCGAAGCAATGCCCCATTTGGTTCATGTTGACCAGACATGTGCAGTGCCAGGGCGCTCAACAAGATGGAACCTGCAGCTCCTAAGGGATGCGATAGCATGGGCAGAGGACAGAAACCTGCCACTCATGCTGGTTGCTCTTGACCAAACCAAGGCGTTCGACAGGGTGCAGTGGAAATTTATGTTCAGCATATTGGAGAGGCTAGGTTTTGGTAAAGTCTTTATAAGGTGGTTGCGCACATTATACATGGACGTGGGGAGTAGGGTAGTAGTGAACGGATACCTAGGCGATGTTTTCCGGTTACAATCAGGTGTGAGACAAGGGTGCCCTCTCTCACCACTGCTATATGTGCTCTATATGGAGCCTTTGGCGGCAGCCATCAGGGCCGACACAGGGGTCAGAGGTTTTCTAGTGCCTGGCAGTGGAGGGTTACGGGTGAAACTGTCCCAGTATGCAGATGACACCACTTTGCTGCTGGATAGGGATGAGTGCCTTATTCGTTCGCTGCAAATCATGGAGGACTTCGGCAGGGCATCCGGTTCCAAGCTTAATTGTGCAAAGTCCTCTGTGAAGTTTTTTGGGAAATGGAGAGAAAGGATGGATGTGCCAGGGGGTCTTGCTTTCTGCCCAGGGCCTATAAAAGTTCTGGGGGTCAGTTTTGAGTCTACTAAAAGTGCTTCCCTGAGTTGGGCAAGACGGCTTGAGGTCGTAGAGAGGAAAGTGTCACTCTGGAAGAGTAGGCAGTTGACCTTCATAGGGAAGGTATTAGTGCTGAAGGTAGATATATTGCCATCCCTCGTATATCTCGCATACATATATCCGTTGCCGGTCAGCATGAGGAGGCCTCTCATGCGCCTCTTGTTTGGCTTCATATGGGGTGGGAGATATGAGTATGTGGCAAGAGGCCGCATGCTGGCTGGGGTCGAAGCAGGGGGGAGAGATGTACCGCATTTAACTCTGAAGATGGACTGCATTTTTGTTTCAACCTTATGTAGGGAAGTATCAGGCCCAGTAGTACATCCTTCTGGTTTTTTTTATCCGCCTTTTCTTTTCTTATCAAGCAAGAGAGCTTATGGCCTGGAGCAACTTGGGGCCCAGGGCGGAACAGCAGCCATGGCACTACCGCCATGCAGCAAAGTGGCTTCGGGCTCACCCGGAGGCTGCCGGGCCAGAGGTGAAACTCAATCACAGAACCCTATATAAAGAAGCCAGAGAGAAAACTAATGTTGGTCCTGTTATTGGAATACCATCCAAAGTGTGGAGGAGGATCCAGCCGAAGGGACTGGACAATAGGCTAAAGGACCTTAACTGGCTGTGCCTGCTCGGGTGCTTACCAGTGCGGAAAATCCTGCACCGTCATGGACTGGCAAGGTCTCCGGTGTGCCCTAGGCCAGATTGTAAGGATGAAGAGACCATCAGACATGTCATGTGGGACTGTCCATTCGCACAGGGAGCATGGAAAAGAGTGGAAGGGTGGTTAGGACAGAGTTTTCCTGGGTTTAAAATTACATGGGATGGGATCGAAAGGGGCTCGGGTCCTGGTGAATTTTGGGCAAGTTTCCCCATTTGGCTAGTGGTAAGCCTGCTCAAGAGGAATCTTTGGCTGGCTAGGCAGGATGTTGCAAAGAACAAATGCTGCAGCAGCATAAGGGGGATAATAGGAAAAGTAAGGGCAGATATGAAGGGGAGAATGGAGAGGGACATTCTGAAATGGGGACAACACGCCGCTTTGGAAAGATGGAAGGGGGGTTTAGGGCTGGTGGGGTGAAGACCAGATCACCTAACTGTATTTGCATGTATGAAAAGTAAAAGTATTATAAGTGTTGTATTGAATGTCAAGTGTTTACCTGTTTGTAAACTGTGTATATGAATGAAGTAAATTGAAGATTTGTTATAATAAAAAAAATAAAAATAAAAAAATCTGTTCTTATCAGTTTAATATCTGATACGTCCCCTATACGGGGACTATATATTAAATGGATTTTTAGCACTGGGAGCTGAAAGAGGGGCTTGCCCCGTTCACTCCACGCATCGACCCGGTATTGCAGCGCCTCCGGCAACGGTGCACCCATCTCCTGCCTTGTGGAAAAACAAACAAAGACGCATCGCATCTCGAAACCAAAACAGATGGTTTCAATTGAGGGCAGAAACTGCAGCACATCAGCAGCGGATCTTTTTTGGACTCAATGCCAAAGGTGACACATTGAACTTGCCTTGGCTCTGGAGCGTGGCACGCAGAGTGAGGCTCACTGCAAGGGACAGAGATATTTCGAGCCCAAAGCAAGGACACGCTCTGGGGAGGACATTGGCACCAGAAAGTCTTTCCTGGAGCAAAGAAGCTGCCACACATGCAAGCTGTAATAGTTGTCTTTGACCTTTTCTTCAACACTATAATCAGGGGAGAGCGCGAACGCAGTCCCCCACTACCACAAATTATGCAGTCGAGATTCCCACATTTGGGGAATTCGCAGCGGTCAGCATAGCCGGGGTGCAATGGCCGAGCCTCGCCCTGGGTGAACCACCTTGGTGATCATGGTATCTCCCCTGCCAGGTAAGTATGAGTTGGACGGGTCAGAGGCAGGGCAGTTTTGCAACGACAAAGGACACGGCGTGGCGGTTCCTGCCTCTGAGCCGGCCAAAGCAGCCCATCAACCACATTTAACCCTTAAAGACAGATAAGGCTTGAAATAGACATAGGTTCCAATCGGGGGCACAAAGTGCAGCACAGCAGCAGGGGTCTTTTTTGGACTCAATGCCAAAGAAGCCAAAGGCGAGAGCCACGAACCATGCTAGCGCAGCTTCTGTCTGCAGTTTTCGGCCCATGTAAACCCAGTGTTTTGCTCCCTTTGAGCTCTATGTGTTCTGCTACCATAATACAAAGTTGACCTTGCTCAGAGACCTGGGAATATTCCCCAGATGCAGGGAGATATTGTGTTACTTCGATAGCACATATAATAAAATTGGTACGATACAGAGAAGATTAGCATGGCCCCTGCGCAAGGATGACACGCAAATTCGTGAAGCGTTCCTCATTGCCAATTTGTAATGATTTTTCCAACATAAATCCCGATTCCTATCAAGCAGAGGTGGAAGAAGTACTCAGAACTTCCAGTTAAGTCAAAGTGAGGTTGCTTCTCTTGTGAAACCTGTCCATTTCATCCACATTTGACTTGTGAAATGTACAGCAGAGTCTCTGCTGTAAGCAGGGTCCCACACTCACAGGCAGAGATCCAGGGTGATGCACATGGCTTTCTTACCCGGGAATGAGTGTGTGTGAAAGCTGGGTAAAAGTGATGTGAATACAGGGGTGGAGAGAGCAGCAGCAGCAGGCTGTGACCCAGACAGCTCCTTCCAGCACCTCGCTCTCTCCCACCCAGAAGACAGGCTGCTTCGCAGCACTATGTAACCCAGGTATGTAACAGCATGAAACCTGTCCATTTCATCCACATTTGACTCGTGAAATGTACAGCAGAGTCACTGCTGTAAGCAGGGTCCCACACTCACAGGCAGAGATCCAGGGTGATGTACATGGGTCAGAAAAAGTCTAAGTTAACTTTTGGAAGAACCATATAAAAGGGTGAAAATGGATAAAAATGTACCCCAAAATAGTGACTCTTAAGGCGGATATAGTCCCCTGACAACTCCCGTTACATTCCTCCAGAGTCAGAAAAAGTCTAAGTTAACTTTTGGAAGAACCAGAAAAAAGGGGTGAAAATGGATAAATTGTACCCCAAAATAGTGTCTCTTAAGGCGGGTAAAAGGTATGTGAATATGGGGTGACGTATATGGACACTTGAGCACCAGCAAGACCCCCACCTCCATAACCTTGTGCACCAGGCGAACCTGTGTACCCACACTTAAGCACTCCCCCACGGACTAAACCAAGAGGGAACACCGGTCAGAAGTTCGTGCCCCTGGTAACACTGAATAACAAAAAAATATGGGGGCATGCCATTAAAACTGCTATGCATTGAGGATTTTAGTCCGAGATGAGTGCTTATCTGCGGGTATCTTGTGTCAGCTTCGTGGACCTCAATTTAGCAGGAGATGTCCATGATATTGACAAACATATTTATATACAGAATGATGATTATTTTACCCTCAGACACATGCATGAACCCCCAAGTGTTGCATGTGTGTAGGCATAGTTGGTCAAATGTGTCTAGCCGGTGGCAGGGAATTTGCATTGGTAGTTGACATCACATTTCCATTGTGCGGACCTCAGTACATTTGAAGGACAAGTCCCATGTTAACTCTGTCCATAAGACAGACATTTTCCTTACAGTGATTTGATGTCGAGCATCTCACGAGTTCTCAAATCAATGGGAGTCGGCACGGAGAACATCCCTCTTTACTTGTACACTCCAAAGACCTGTGTGTTTGCTGTTGCAGGGTCCAAGTGGTGTAGGCATTATACTTTATTTTCAGACAACAAAGAACTGTCTATTGCATTGGCCGGGAATCGGACCCGGGTCTCCCACGTGGCAGGTGAGAATTCTACCACTGAACCACCAATGCTGAATTATAATGCCAAACCACCATACGGCAGTTGAGGCGAAAAGTTCAGCCAACAAAGACTGTTTTTCAAGCAACCATGCCTCTATATTTCATTATAAGATCTATATCCGTAAAGACATTCTAGTGTTCCTCCCTTAAATGGATTTGATGTTTAGCATCAAACTAGTGTTTTCTAATGCCGCGGAGTCAGCACGTATAACATGCCACACAACTCAAGCGTATTACTAAAGAGATAGGTTCCAACCGGGGGCACAAAGTGCAGCACAAAGTGCAGCACAGCAGCAGGGGTCTTTTTTGGACTCAATGCCAAAGAAGCCACAGGTGAGAGCCACGAACCATGCTAGCGCAGCTGGGGGAAAGGGTGTGGCCTGGGATGTGGAAGTGCCAAGTGAGGGTCACCGCGAGGGCTTGGACTGGGACAACTATGGTGGTGTCTGTTCTCGAGGACAGCCTCCACAATTACTCTGGTTTCTCTTCAAAGCGTATAAGTCTTTCGCCTTTTACTAAAGACTTCCGTGGAGAGGAACACCTACGAGTTCAACCTATTTTTGGTAGGCTTGGCCATTTGGCTGAGCATTCTGAGTTTGAGAAAGACAAGAGCAGTCGTTAGCACCTGGGCGATCCAAGCTACCCAGCGCCTCGGTTACGCCAGGTCAAAAGAGCCGCACCAAGACCTGCGGCGACTGCGCAACGAGTCCGTCTCCCGCAGCAAACGTTAAGGGTCATCGCTTCTCGGCCTTTTGGCTAAGATCAAGTGTAGTATCAGTTTAATATCTGATACGTCCCCTATACGGGGACTATATATTAAATGGATTTTTAGCACTGGGAGCTGAAAGAGGGGCTTGCCCAGTTCACTCCACGCATCGACCCGGTATTGCAGCGCCTCCGGGAACGGTGCACCCATCTCCTGCCTGGTGGAAAAACAAACAAAGACGCATCTCGAAACCAAAACAGATGGTTTCAATTGAGGGCAGAAACTGCAGCACATCTGCAGCGGATCTTTTTTGGACTCAATGCCAAAGGTGACACATTGAACTTGCCTTGGCTCTGGAGCGTGGCACGCAGAGTGAGGCTCACTGCAAGGGACAGAGATATTTCGAGCCCAAAGCAAGGACACGCTCTGGGGAGGACATTGGCACCAGAAAGTCTTTCCTGGAGCAAAGTAGCCGCCACACATGCAAGCTGTAGCCAGGTTGTCTTTGACCTTTTCTTCAACACTATAATCAGGGGAGAGCGCGAACGCAGTCCCCCACTACCACAAATTATGCAGTCGAGATTCCCACATTTGGGGAATTCACAGCGGTCAGCATAGCCGGGGTGCAATGGCCGAGCCTCGCCCTGGGTGAACCACCTTGGTGATCATGGTATCTCCCCTGCCAGGTAAGTATGAGTTGGACGGGTCAGAGGCAGGGCAGTTTTGCAACGACAAAGGACACGGCGTGGCGGTTCCTGCCTCTGAGCCGGCCAAAGCAGCCCATCAACCACATGTAACCCTTAAAGACAGATAAGGCTTGAAATAGACATAGGTTCCAATCGGGGGCACAAAGTGCAGCACAGCAGCAGGGGTCTTTTTTGGACTCAATGCCAAAGAAGCCAAAGGCGAGAGCCACCATGCTAGCGCAGCTTCTGTCTGCAGTTTTCGGCCCATGTAAACCCAGTGTTTTGCTCCCTTTGAGCTCTATGTGTTCTGCTACCATAATACAAATGTTACTCAGAACTACTGAAGATTGCACAGTTTGTCTTTGGACTTTCCTCTCACAATGCAAATGTTGAGAGGGTTTTCTCACTGATGCAGAGTGTTAGTGTATTCTAGAACCCTGAAGGCAGGAGAGACTGAAAAGAGTCAAGGGAAACTTATAAAAGTTAACAGCATTTAATTACACAAAAGATGCGGTGGTGTACAAAATGAAATGTGCGATTGGAGGCGCTCTTCTCATCCGACCGGTCAGTCCAGGTCAGCAGGTAGAAGAGGTCAATTCTTGGCTTGTTCTTCCTGTTGTCATCTGAGGTAATCTCCTATTGGCCGGCGTCGTCGGGGGCGGGTCCAATGCAATTCCTGCCTTTTTCTGTTGTTAAATTATATCATTCTGGTGTCTGTGGTTATTTAAACATTCCCTAATAAACGTTATTCAGCGGCAATAAATGATTGCTAAACCCAGTGTGCTCAGTGTACAATATCACATGTCATTTCACCTTTGATTCACGGTTTGAAAATGCAGCATTTCGCCACATGCTAATGCTAACCGGAAGTGAATAATTTTCAGAATAAAAGTATTAAGTTAATAGTTAGTGAACTTCCGGTTTTTCTGAATAAAACTGATTTAAATTAAATAGTGTATTTAATTCAAATTACGCCATATCAACATTGATTTTAATTTATAACAATCCCTCCTTACATACCCTTTAAGGTATGTAAATAATATTGAAATCAATTAGTTCTTCATCCGAACATTGCATGGTACATAACTCATAAAAGTAAAAAAAATACAAATAAGAATACATATTCATCATAAATATGAAGTTTTTCATTTGTGCATAACTTCTAGCTTAAACCTTTAATTTCACTTTGTAAAATAGCAGCAATTAGCTTGGTATGGAAAACGTCTAACTCCCTCCTTTCACATCATAAATCATCTTCTTACTGTATCTGGTGTAAAGGCAGTTGTTCTTTTACAAAGTATAAGAAGGATTAAACTATCTGAAAATAGCTAAATATTACTCTTTATTTACTTTTACTGTGTCTCTGGTGTAATTTATGAATCTCTGCTGGTTCTAGTAGATATAGTTCTCCCCATCCACATTCTTGTTGGTTGTGGGACAGAGGAATAATAATTCAGAACCTGTTGATATTTGAATCTTACTACTGGGCATATGTTACAAACAAAAAACATCTTCATGGTGAACTAAATAAAAATCCTTGTAATCTTTCTCAAATCTAAATATAACAATGAACTCTTCCTGTTTGTGGTAAAGACACACACTAACGTTATGTAATACAATTTCATTATGGATTCAAAAACAACTAAAGTCATGATGCTGTCAGAGTGAATGATTTCCTGAGTGTATCTGTCCTGTAAGGTACGTCATTCTCTGCTTGGATCGTGTGCAGAAATCCCATCGATTGCACCTGGCAATACGGCTTCTACCTGTCTATTATCAAGCTGAAAAATGAATACAGAATTCCAACATACCGTCATCAAATGTCTTTCTATTATGAATTTAAGTTAAATGTATATCCCCATAATGAACTAAACAATAAAGTCTATGGCTTTTACTTCTAATTCTTTAACAGGCTAGTTACAAGATGTTGTCTAAATTAAATTCGGTCTCATTACATTACTATGTTTTAGCTTAACTTAACTGTAATATGTTCTTTCTACATTTCAAACCTCAGTTACTCTAATATCTGTTAAAATATTACAAAATTGTTTCATTATCACAGGTCAACTTCTTCGGTATTCTATTCTGGAATTACATCTCTCACAGTAGCCCCTTGGCCACTGCTTCTGTGTTACCTGTTATAATTCAATCAATATTTAGAAACATGTCAGCATTCATCAAACAGTATCTTATCCCCAGGTTAATTATAAAACTATCATTCAATGCTCAGTTTGAACATATGGGTTAGGGCGCAAGGTTTCTGTCAATCCTTAAAAGAACAATTTAAATTGTGAATTTTACAGCCATGTTGACATTATACATTATACACACTCCCCCCTTTTTACACATGAACTCATGTGTAACAAAACCCTGTAATGGGGAGGGGAACAAAAAACTGTCAGGTAAATATTGGTTAGGGACATAACGAACATTATTTACAATTTTACATTCATTATCATTATTTCCACAGTAAACACTTCAGTGAAAAGAAGTGTTTCTCTCTGTCCTTCAGATTTTAGTTTGAGTTTGACATTTGCAAACCGCCAACTCCTGTGGGAGTAAAATATCAAGTAGATTAGAAATGGGTCACATGTGCGGTTTCCATTTTTGTGGAATTTTAGGAAACCTCTCGTTTCCCTTGGAGCTCCAAAATAATATGTTAGTCCAAAAACATGCTTGGTTAGTTATTGTTTTAGAATCATGCAGTTACACTGATCACATGCCGGCATCCATTCACACTCACACCGTCTGGTTGTCACGTCAGGTTTGGTCAGGTACACCCCAGAGTCAGTCATGGACAGTGCTTTTGTCACACTGTCAGTCAGGGTCAAAGGTCATTTGGTCTCGGTCTTTTGGCCATGTCGTGCTCTGCAGAGTCTTTTCGTACCCTTTATCTACAAAAATATATCATATGCGGAGCGCCATTCCTTATTCATTCACGATTTCAACTATGATTTTCAAGATGGTTCTAACTTTTCATTGGGACTTCTGCCTCCCACCTTTCCTGAAACTTGGTACAAAACTCACTTCCTTATAGTACTACTACTGCAATTAATTTACACCTAAGTAGTCTTAAAATGTCTAATAGATCTATTTCAGAAACTTGTGTACATCACTATTATCTTGTGTCAAAACATTACTAGGATCTGTGTAGCTCTGCTATGCATTTCATAGCTCATCTTCAATTCTGGTCCACCTAAAAAACAATGTTAAACTCTTTAGCAGTGTGTGGAACCTTGGGTGTCCGAACATGCAACAATTACTCCCTCCTTTATCAAGGATTTAAAACAGAAGTCATTTTATATTTCCATCTTAAAGCCCTCCTATGGTAATAACTATGCTACAATGGTGAAATAAATACTTTAGATTGGAATTTTATATGTGGCTTGGCACCAGCTCTCCCTTTAACATTATCCATACAAATAAATATTTGTCTTATAGAGTGGTTCCTAAAACTATCCTTTTAATGGTGATCAATATTGTAACAAATGAGATCACTTCTTTATTCACACGTGAATACAAATCTCTTAACCTCTTAAGCCCTGAGCCTGTTTTTAAGGTTTCAGGCTCGAAAATGCTATGCCCAAAACAAATGACTATAACTTAACTTCTAAAAGGGTTATATGAATAATTTATTTTATCAAAGCAAGGTTACATCTGTGAGTTGGATGTAGAAGTGTCAGAATCAATATAGATATTTCTCAGTCAGAGTAAATTCAGATGGAACATAGTAAAAAAAGGTAAATTCTTACCCCCGCCTAAAAAAACAAACATTACTTATAGTGAAAACTACCCTTGAATGATGGGATAGTAGACTAAAAGCTTTAGGAATCCAAAGTATAACATATAATAAGTACCCTGTATCAAGATTGAGGCAAAACAAGTTAAATTTGACCTTTTTAGAGAGGTTTAGCTAAAAGTAGTCCAGGCGGACTGACCTTTGGGCACATTTGGGCACATTTGGATACCATCAGTGCCATTTGACCTTTTTCAGGTACCATACTGTAAAAATTATTTTATTATCACTACAGGTAATCATTCCATCCAAATACAACTGTTTAAAAAAAAACAGGAAGGTTAGGAAGGTTTACTTACACAATAACAATTAGGAAACATAGGATACACTTGTCTCTTGTCTTGAGCAGATTTATTTAAAAAATAACACAAAAAAACGACACTAAAACCGAAATAACACCACGAGCATTTTTTTTGTAAATACTGGCAAAAAAGAAAAAATGTACACAACCTGAATGTGTTTAGTGTTTTTGAATTGAGGCACCAGGCACTTAGTGCAGTAGATAGGTCTTCACCGTTGTGTTGCCAGCATCAGAGCACCTCCTGAGCGCGGTGGCATCTTCCCCATAATACTTGGGAATGCATACGAGTGATGATGGGGGGGGGGGGGGGTGGTGGTGGTGCTGCAGGGACTTCACCCCTCATGTCTGCAGCAAGCTGCTCCCTGAAGGACTTCTGGGTGTGTGGCTTCGTCCTGCCAGGGTCACCCCTCATCTTGTGCAGCTCCTTGTGGAGAAGGAAGCTGTTCACCACTGCAATGTCCAGAAAATGGTAAAAAAAAAGGTCTTGTACCATTTCATGGTTTTGTGGTGAACACTGTAGTACCCAATCAAAGCATCGGACACATCCACGCAGCCCATCACAGCGTCAGGAACGGTAACAACCTTAGTCCTCCACACACCAGCCCGTTTCACTTTCCTCCTGACAGTCTGTCCACTGAATCAGAAGATGCAGAGGGAGGCTGAGTTAGTACTGGTGCAGACGTCCGGCGGCGTAGCTTGGATGTTGATGGCTCGGGGGCAACTGCATGCTGATCTGATGCACGTCGTAGCTCGGATGAGGCAGATGTTGATGGCTGTGATACAGAAGCCATTTAATACTTGTTTTCATCACTGTGAAAACAAATGTGGAAAAAACTTTGATTACTTCACTGGATTATTCTTTCAAAAATGTAACTCAAATCAGAAATAATTCTTCCATTTAGCGTGTGTGAAATAACAGTATACATATATATATTAGGGACGGGACTTTAACGCGTTAATTAAGATTAATTAATTACACAACAATTAACGCGTTATAAAAATTAACGCATTTTAATCGCACTTATTTTTGCACCGCGGAACGTTTCTCACTGGATGAGTTTCAGGCGTACCGATTATACTGGAGCACCAACTAACGTTCATGACTTCAGACAACAACAAACCACAGTGAACAACAGTGGGAAATGTTGTTTTAAAAAACGGACGGATGGAAGCGTCGATAAGAGCACGGTTGTGTGCAAATTATGCAAAAAGGAATTCGCATATCACCGCAGCACATCAAGCCTCAAGTATCACCTCAATGCAAAACATATAGCAGCTAGCGTGGACGTTACCCTCTTTTATCGCGTTCACACCAAAAAGAGCCGGTACTAAAATTAGTTCATGAGAACCTTTTTACCCCCACAAAAGTCCCTGCTAGAGAGCAGAGAGCTGCTAGAGAGCAGGGACTTTCGTACGGCTCTCTTGTGAGAAAAGAGCTATATTTCTGATTGGCTGGGCGGATTGCAAACCACGCCCCGTAAAACTCCCAAAAAGTTTTGTGAAGCCGCCATTTTATTATCCTCGCATTAGCATTATTAGCATTAGCCCAGCGCAGAAACGCAGAGAGACTAACTTATGGCAACACAAAATAAAACATGGGAGCGGTGGAGATGAGGAGGTGTCGGCGTTCTGGCGATTTACTCGGAAGGCTGCTGGGACTCCCAGCAGCTTCTACTGAAGCCAGTCCCCAACTTCGGGGACTTCCGGCCGGGGACTTTGGGCGGCAGTATACGCCGTGAAGTGGTTTGCGGCCTGCCAGTAAACCCAAAGCAGAAGAAGAAGAAGTGACGTCAGCGGCTTAATTTGCCTAATCCACCCCCAGGTTCAAAGAGTTCTCATGAACTAAATTCTCATGAACCTTTGTGGGAAAAGTACTGCGGTGTGAATGCGCCTAATGGTATACTAAAATCCATGTGAAAAAAATTGCTACTCACTGTTCTTAGGTCAAATATTTATATGTGATTAAAAATGCGATTAATTTCGATTAATTAATTACAAAGCCTCTAATTAATTAGATTCATTTTTTTAATCGAGTCCCGGCCATAATATATATATATATATATATATATGTGTGTATACTGTTATTTCATATATATATATATACTATAGCGTGTGTGAAATAACCGTATACATATATATACTGTTATTTCATACACGCTATAGTATATATATATATATATATATATATATATATATATGTATACTGTTATTTCACACACGCTATAGTATATATATATATATATATATATATATAGACTGATATACAATACAGCTTTATTTATAATCTGCTAATAGTCAATGTCTGTAGAACTACAAAACAGCATCCATTTGGCGTGTGTGGAATAACAGTAGGCTATATATATATATATATATATATATATATATATATATATATATATATTGGGTTGATATACAATACAGCTTTATTTATATACTGCCGTGTTATAGTCACGAAATACAATTAATCTATTTATACGTTCACCAACATGATGTTGCCATTGTTTTAGTTTCTCACGGAACGATAACGCTACAACAACAAAGCGGCGTCCATTTTGTATTTTGCGAGTGTGGAATTACTATAGATTACACCAAATACACAACTAATAGATACAAACAGAGAGAGTACATACCTTTCCAGAAGTTCATAATCAGGGTTGCCTGCTGTTGTCTCTGTGTTCTCCGTTCGCTGTGTTCTCTGTTCGCTGTGTTCGTTGCTGCTGTGCTGGAGCGGTTGTGCGGCTGCTTCTGCTATGTCTGTGCGTAAAGCAGCTGCTACTGGCATTATTCATACTACGCAGGATCCTATCTCTGGA
This sequence comes from Gymnodraco acuticeps, assembly GCF_902827175.1. NCBI lineage: Eukaryota > Metazoa > Chordata > Actinopteri > Perciformes > Bathydraconidae > Gymnodraco > Gymnodraco acuticeps. The sequence continues at coordinate 643,836 of NW_022990126.1, read as the reverse complement.
ACCCATAGGTCGATTTGGGTGATTGACACCTTTTTTGAAACTTTGGAGCCAATAGAATCGAGAGGGGGTTAGTAAATCCCGCTTTACACTTACGTCAAGGAGAGAGAGGCTTGCGTAAACAGCACGTGAGAAAACCTAAACCCGGACTGCAAAACGTTATACCTACGATGCGGCCATGAATGTAATGATGGATTATCAGGAACAATTCTAAAGTGACTAAGAGACATTGGATTAACCTTGAGCAGCGTTTTTATTCCCTTGAACACGACTTTTGATCACAAAACAACAACGGTAAGACATAATTATTGTTATGCTTTAGAACACTGTTGTTGTTTTCTTGCTCTGTTCTGGCTGCTATCTCAGTGAGTTTGTGTCCTACAGTGATGATACTTATATACAAATAATCTGTGGAGTATCAGCTTTCAGCTGATATGCAGTTTGTGCAGAACATATTAAGTTTTAAAGATCGTTTTTGCTAGTTAGCACCGGAAGTAGCATCAGCCTGTTTTCACTAAGGGCTAATGCTAACGCTTCTTGTGAGACTTGTGTTTGGTTTCGGTAAAAATGGCTCATATCATTAGGTTGCTGAGTTTTTTCCCGTTATTTGAGCATAAGACATTCATAGGTTTTTAAATATTAAGAAGCCCCCAGACGCTGTCTCCTGCATTGACGTGTTTTTCCGCCCGGTATCGGGGGGGGGGGGGGGGGGGGGGACGGGGGCCGGGTTTAAGAGGTTAAAGAATGATTTGTTAACATGATGAAAATATTGAAGAATATGGTTCTACTCTGTCATGTCTCCCCCTTTATCCCTCAGTGTGTTTTAGTATGATTCTCATTTTACTTTAATAGTTTCCTCTTTACTGCTATTTTTAATTTACCAATTGATTAATTCATGGTTAATAAATCTTTCTGTCTTTACGTATTTATGAAGTTAATTCAAGTTATTTAAATGTGCGTTTTGTGAATAAGTGTGTTTATGTGTAAACTCACTCATTCCCGTTCTCCTTTTCGCCTCCCCTGTTTTTCTCAAGTCGTGACCCCGACCTCCTCACTTCTAATCGACCATGCCAACTCCTCTGATTCTGTCTTCTCTTCAGTCCATCAGCTGTTGAATCCATCCGCTGTAACTCTTTTAGGCAGCCATTGGCCCAGTTACATCTGCAGCCCCCATCATGCCACTGTTGTTGCACTGCTTTGCATTTCATCTCCGCCTTTAGAGTCTCTCTGCTGTTCTTATGGAGGGCGGATTCTGCTCTCATGTCCCACACTTTGCTCTTGTGCCAAATCTCGTGGCTCAGCTTGGAACTTCATGCCCTGTCTGAGGGGCTGATGAGAGTATCTCTCTGTATGTCAGCATGCTGTTTGGTTCTGGATGCCACAGGTGGAGATAGTTCTGGCTGCAGTTCTGGATGTAGTCTTGTTGTTGTTGTTGTTGTTGTTGTTGTTTCAACTCTGGTTCTCTGTCTGTTTGATGGAGAAGGAGGAGTCTCCTGTTGGGTTAGGTCTTTTGTCTGCTTGGAGGGTCGGGATCGTAGCCTTTCTAACTCAGAGGGGGAGTCCAGGTCTCGGGACGCATTACCTATAAGAAGTCTAGCACACTGAGGTTAAATAAATCCAACCCTTTCCACTCTGTCTCTTTCTAATCATACTATATGTCTTAGTTGTTAAATGTCATCTAAACAACATAATTAATGTCTACTAATGATATTACAAAAACTCACTCTAAAAATGGTTTCATCCATTGCTACATATTTACCCAACACAACTCTGAAATACTTACATGTTTCCAGCATCACATATTCCACATACTACGAAAGAACATCTCCATATTTTCTCCAATATTTTAAATCCCACTGTTACTTAGAACAATAGTAAACCTGCAGAGCACACTAATCAGATCACAGTAATGAAATTTGACTCAAGTGTAGGCCTATGTCTACTTTCCATTATACTTATTACTTTTGCTGAACATTTATTTATATTGTCTAAATTCCTTGTCTATGATGTGCAAACAGTTAGAGTGTAAAATGTGTTTTTCTCAATGTATTTACACTCTACAGATTCTTGAGTTTACTCATCTCCTGGTGCTGTCGTTGTAAAAAAAATTAAATTCCTTATTGTTTTGTACCAGTTTTCCAAAATCAGTTCTAACTGCCGTGCCGTTACAGGAAAGGTGGCGGTACGGCTACACAATGTGTAAGTGGGTGCCAACATGTTCCTTTTTTAACTTTGATCCAGAGCGCATCTGCAGTGCGTTCTACAACTTCCCATGGTCCACTCCATACAGGTTGCAACAAGTTCATCTTGTGGATTTTTACATTTACCCAATCACCTGATCCAACAGAAATATTCGTCATGGCCCTGGCATATGCTTCCGCCTCAATATTTCTAATATCTAACACTGGTTCTCCTCTGTATTGTGAGGTGCTACCTTGTGGTGGATATTGCTGAGTTGGGCAATCTCTGGCCAGATGTCTACAATCTCCACATATGAAGCAGCCATCATCCCTTCTTCCTCTTGATCGTTGCTTTCCTCTCCATTGTCCCTTTTGTTGATGCTGTATGGGAGTGTATACCTGTGCTTGCGGCTGTACTTGGGTAGGAAGTTATTGTAGCTAAAACGGCGCTTTTGAGAGATTTTAAATCTCAGATCTGCTCAGGCGAAACCTGCTACACAGGTCTCAGCACTCAAGCCTGCATTACAATATAGGCAGGGCCAGTCTACTGTCGCCCATCAGCTGTAGATAGTTAACTAATTAGAGGGGCGTGGCCCTACAGCTGTGAGAACTCAGCAATCAGGCGTCCATTTTAGGTAGCTCTTTCCTGGAGCGTCAGCTTAAGCGTCAGACAGCCGAAGACTGACAAAGACATTAGAGTCCTACGGGAGTAAGACTGACAAAGACATTAGAGTCACGAGGGAGGCAAAGAGGAGGCAAATCCTACTCTGATTGAGCTGGTGTCTTATTTCTCTTTTCTTTAGTTTTCTAGCCCCTCATGCTATAATCATGTGTATTTTCTCCATTCCTGTTCATGTGTCTTCTCGCAATTATCACTGGCCCTGTGTATCTCCTAATCGATATAACCGGCCTGCTCTCATCTATCCCACATGCTACACTGAGATCCAACATCTAGTTTCAGGTGGCCTGTGGAATTGCCAGTCAGCTGTTTCTAAGGCTGACTTCATCTCTGGCTACGCCTCCCTGCAGTCTCTGGATTTCCTTGCTCTCACTGAGACCTGGATTACTCCATCCAACACATCCACCCCAGCAGCTCTCTCCACTGCATATTCCTTCTCCCATACACCCAGACCAACTGGCAGAGGAGGTGGCACTGGTCTCCTGCTCTCTCCCAAATGGAGCTTTTCCCTCTTCAAGCTACCTAACTTCACTCCTTCCACCTTTGAATTCCATGCCGTCACAGTAACCCATCCTATACAGTTAACCATTGTTGTTCTCTACCGTCCACCAGGCGCCTTGGGGGACTTCTTGGAGGAATTAGATAATCTCCTCTCACTCATCCCTGAAACTGGCCCTCCCGCTGTACTTCTCGGAGACTTCAACCTCCAGACAGGGAAGATAGACGAACTAACATCCCTGTTAACCGCCTTTGCATTCTCACTGTCTCCATCCCCACCGACTCATAAAGCTGGCAATGTCCTTGATCTCATATTCTCAAGGAACTGCGCTACTTCTAACCTCTCTGTAAACCCGCTCCACACATCCGATCACTTCTTCATTTAATTCTCTCTACCCCTTTCCAAACATAACAAACTAATCTCTTCTCATCCTGCACTTGTCCGCCGTAACCTTCGTTCCCTCTCCCCCTCTACCTTTCCCTCGTCGGTGCTCTCAGCCCTCCCTTCCTCTGACTCGTTCCAACTCCTGCCTTCAAACTCTGCTGCAGAAACTCTCCTCTCTACTCTCTCATCCACTCTGGACTCTCTCTGTCCTCTCACATCTCGGCAGGCTCGTCAGTCCCCTCCTGCTCCCTGGCTAAATGATGCACTGCGTGCTAATAGAACCGTCCTTAGGGCAGCAGAGCGGAAACGGTGGAAATCCAAACACCGTGACGACCTCCTAACCTATCAGGCTCTCCTCTCCTCTTTCTTTGCTTCGATCTCTCAGGCAAAAAGCACTTTCTTTCAAGATAAGATCCAATCTTCCTATTCTAATCCTAAAAAAATATTTTCCATCTTCTCCACCCTCTTGGACCCTCCAAAAGCCCCTCCCCCCTCCTCACTTCTGTCAAGCGACTTTGTTACCCACTTTGAAAAAAAGGTTGATGATATTCACTCTTCTTTTTCTGACTCACCTTTACTCACCGCTGGGTCACCAGACCCTCCTTCCACCAACACACTAACCTCCTTTTCCCCTCTCTCTCCAAGTGAGGTTCTTACCCTCATTACCTCTGCCCGCCCTACCACCTGTCCTCTGGACCCTATCCCTTCAAACCTCCTTCAGACTATCGCTCCTGATATTCTACCGTTTCTCACCCATTTCATCAACACTTCTCTAACTTCTGGTCACTTTCCAAACAGTCTCAAGGAGGCAAGAGTAAACCCTCTCCTAAAGAAACCCACTCTCAACCCGTCTGATGTTATAAACTACAGGCCTGTCTCTCTCCTCCCGTTCCTGTCTAAATCACGCGCTGTCTTTAAACAACTTTCCTGTTATCTCCATCAGAATAACCTTCTGGATCCGCACCAGTCTGGTTTCAAGGCAGGTCACTCCACAGAAACTGCTCTCATTGCTGTCACGGAGGAACTGCACACTGCCAAAACTGCATCCCTCTCCTCTGTCATCATCCTGTTGGACCTGTCTGCTGCATTCGACACGGTGAATCATCAGATCCTCCTTCGCACTCTCCAAAAACTTGGAGTTTCTGGCTCTGCACTTTCCCTCCTCACTTCATATCTGAAAGACCGTACCTACAGGGTGACTTGGAGAGGGTCTGAGTCCGACCCTTGTCAATTAACTACAGGGGTCCCTCAGGGCTCTGTTCTTGGTCCCCTCCTCTTCTCCCTGTACACAAACTCACTCGGATCAGTCATTAGCCCGCATGGTTTTTCTTACCACTGCTACGCTGACGACACCCAATTAATGCTGTCCTTTCCCCGCTCAGAGACCCAGGTCGTCGCACGCATCTCTGCTTGTCTAGCTGACATCTCTCAGTGGATGTCTGCTCATCACCTCAAGCTCAACCTTGACAAGACTGAGCTGCTCTTCCTTCCGGGAAAAGATTTTCCCACTCTTGACCTAACAATCAACATCGGCACCTCTGTTGTTTCCCCGACTCAGACTGCAAGGAATCTGGGTGTGACCCTAGATAACAACCTGTCCTTCACTGCAAACATAGCTGCTACAACCCGTTGCTGCAGATACACGCTTTACAACATCAGGAAGATACGTCCCCAGCTGACACAGAAAGTGACGCAGGTTCTGGTCCAGGCTCTCATCATCTCACGCCTAGACTACTGCAACTCCCTCCTGGCTGGTCTACCTGCATGTGCCATCCGACCTCTGCAGCTCATCCAGAATGCAGCGGCTCGTCTGGTCTTCAACCTTCCTAAATGTTCCCACACCACTCCGCCCTTCACTGGCTTCCGGTAACTGCTAGAATCCACTTCAAGACACTAGTACTTGCTTACCATGCTGCGAATGGATCTGGCCCCTCGTACATCCAGGACATGGTTAAACCGTACACCCCAGCGCGTGCACTACGCTCTGCATCAGCCAAACGACTCGCTGCGCCCTCGCTGCGAGTGGGACCCAAGTTCCCATCGGCGAAAACACGTGGGTTTGCTGTCCTGGCTCCAGGATGGTGGAATGAGCTCCCCATTGACATCAGGACGGCAGATAGCTTGCACATCTTCCGGCGCAAACTGAAAACTCATCTCTTTCGACTCCACTTCGAGCGATAGAACTATTAACGAAGCACTTTTATACTAATAAAGGACTGGCTTATCTAAAGCCAGTTGAGTAGCACTTGAAATGTTTTTGCTCTCTGAAGCCTGATGATGGATACAAGCGGCCGAGATGGGTTTTCTCCGCAGGGTGGCTGGTGTCTCCCTTAGGGATAAGGTGAGAAGTTTGGTCATCAGGGAGGGACTCGGAGTTGAGCCGCTCCTCCTTCGCATCGAAAGGAGCCAGTTGAGGTGGTTCGGGCACCTAGTTAGGATGCCACCTGGGCGCCTCCCTAGGGAGGTGTTCCAGGCACGTCCAGCTGGGAAGAGACCAAGGGGTAGACCTAGGACCAGGTGGAGGGATTATATCTCTTCGCTGGCCTGGGAGCGCCTTGGGATCCCCCAGTCAGAGCTGGTTGATGTCGCCAGGGAAAAGAAAGTTTGGGGCTCTCTGCTGGAACTGCTACCCCCGCGACCCGACCACGGATAAGCGGGAGAAGATGGATGGATGGATGGAAGCCTGATGTACTTATATGATTCTGTTTTCTTCAAGTTGTATTTTGTTGGTCGAACGCACTTATTGTAAGTCGCTTTGGATAAAAGCGTCAGCTAAATGCAATGTAATGTAATGTAATGTACATTATAATATATGATATGATAATTATATTTTAGTTTTATTCATTTCTTATTTCATAGTTTCTCATTATTATTATTTGTATCGCTCATCTCATTTTTGATTGTATTAATCTGTGTGAATCTGTGCTATCCTGTTTTTCACTCTCACCCTGTTGCTGTTTGAACTACTGAATTTGCCCACGGGATTAATAAAGGTCCATCTTATTTTATCTTAATGTATAAGTTAATTTACTTCAATCTACTGTACTGTGTAAAAACACCCCAACAATATTACAAAAAATATACTGCATAAAGCAAACTATATACTTTATTTGATCTAAAATATTGATGTTTTTTCATTATAGTAGCTTGTGAAAACCATACAGTAACAAATAAGTGATTAAATGCTACAGTATTCAGCAAACACAACTGCAGAGCTAAAAACATTGCAAACAGACTAAGTTCAACAACACCCAGTTGTCTTTGTGTATTTTGTGAATGAAGCGCCATCTCATGGTTAAATCCTGTAATTGCACAAATGGGGAAATTGGGCAACGCCCTCTAGCAATTTGGCAACACCCCCAGCCACTGGCATCCGCTGGGCTTTTGACTGGGACACACCCATCTGAGTCTGATCTGGAGTGCTCCATCTGTACATCACTACTTTTCACTACGCCAACCTTAAAGTCTTTCACTGTGCCAGTGCCCTGCTTCCATTCAGGGTGTGAGGTGCAGGATGCAGCAACTCACTACTGGATCTTAAGCCGTGGTGGAAAAAGCGCTCAGATCCTGTACTAAAGTATAAATACTCCATTACTTGCTGGAGTCCCAAGTTCAAAATAATAATTAAAGGAGACCTATCATGCTATATTTAAATGATATAGTGTATGACCATACCTATATAAGCAGGGCTGCACATAACTGGTGCGCAGGTGCGCATGCAAGCCATATTAACAACATGTGGGTCCCCTTTGGACACACTGCGTCTGGCAGGTCGGCACAAGCTTTGCAGTGTTCTTAAAATGCTTGATCACACAGGGCATCGTTTGCAGAGTGCTACGTCTTGTTTGTTAGTATTGTAATAGGCCAAGCCCCAAATAAGTAATAGCTTGGCACAAACCATGACTTTTATGCAACCTTAATTGTAAATGAATAAAACTATTTGCCCAAAATCATTAGTATCGCACTAAATGGTATTTGTTGAAGTCCTTCAGTGTATCCAGCAAAGATCATCTCAGAGTTCACTTTCTCAACTTGAAGCATTTATGGCACTCGTTCAAAAATACGAGGTGTAGAAGGAAAAATGCACTCAGCAAGGCAAGGCTGTAGGATTCAAATGTTGAGTGACTGTAGGCACACTCGGCTGCCCAATGGACCTTGGATATATTTATGATCATGTGATATGTGATGCTCCCTGCTTTCCAAGGTATGCAATGGTGTCATCTTAAGGAGTAACTTCAGTCTAAGTGTTGAGATGTTTTCTAGACGCTGTACAAACGTTCCATTCCCTGCCTGTGTGTGCTTGGATAAAGTTGTATCCATCTGAAAGTTCAAATACAATCAGCTGTTCATCCATGTGTGGGGAGGCACTGAAGCGCAGCCCAGACTGGGTAGGCTACAGATTAAAACCCCCAACAATCACTGTGGCTCGCTACCACACACAAGACAACAACACTGAACAATGTGCAGAAGACAGACCAAGCAGCATCCAGTCTCTGTATGACAAAGAAAAAATATGAACCAAGGTAAAAATAGGACTTTTTTACAGCCACCACTTTTTGTAATCATATTGCTTTAAAATGGTGTATCTGATCGATAAACATGATAAGCTCTGGCAGGCTATGTAGTATATCTGCTGCGTACCTAACAGAACAGAAGTTCTCCAGGCCTGTAGGGGGAGCTCTGGCAGGCTATGTAGCATATCTGCTGCGTACCTAACAGAACAGAAGTTCTCTAGGCCTGTAGGGGGAGCTCTGGCAGGCTATGTAGCATATCTGCTGCGTACCTAATCAACAGAAGTTCTCCAGGCCTGTAGGGGGAGCTCTGGCAGGCTATGTAGCATATCTGCTGCGTACCTAACAGAACAGAAGTTCTCCAGGCCTGCAGGGGGAGCTCTGGCAGGCTATGTAGCATATCTGCGGTGTACCTAATCAACAGAAGTTATCCAGGCCTGTAGGGGGAGCTCTGGCAGGCTATGTAGCATATCTGCGGCGTACCTAATCAACAGAAGTTCTCCAGGCCTGTAGGGGGAGCTCTGGCAGGCTATGTAGCATATCTGCGGCATACCTAACAGAACAGAAGTTCTCCAGGCCTGTAGGGGGAGCTCTGGCAGGCTATGTAGCATATCTGCGGCGTACCTAATCAACAGAAGTTCTCCAGGCCTGTAGGGGGAGCTCTGGCAGGCTATGTAGTATATCTGCGGCGTACCTAATCAACAGAAGTTCTCCAGGTCTGTAGGGGGAGCTCTTGCAGGCTATGTAGCATATCTGCGGTGTACCTAATCAACAGAAGTTCTCCAGGCCTGTAGGGGGAGCTCTGGCAGGCTATGTAGCATATCTGCTGCGTACCTAATCAACAGAAGTTCTCCAGGCCTGTAGGGGGAGCTCTGACAGGCTATGTAGCATATCTGCGGCGTATCTAATCAACAGAAGTTCTCCAGGCCTGTAGGGGGAGCTCTGGCAGGCTATGTAGCATATCTGCTGCGTACCTAATCAACAGAAGTTCTCCAGGCCTGTAGGGGGAGCTCTTGGTGTAGCCCAGACAATAAACTTTGTTTACGAAGCAGAACAAAACTTCAGAAAAGTGCAATAAAGATGTGAACAAAAAGGTTGTAACATTTGGTCTTAGTTCCTAAAGAATATTGATTAAGATACAATGTTAGCGTGATTGAGTTTGAGAGTATGCTAGCGACCCCATCTTATGTGATGTAAGTGTGAGTGTCTCAGCGAGGGACATTTCATAAAGGGAGGTTGAGAGAGGACAGCTGGAAGAGAAGAGAACAATCCATATTAAAGGCAGAGAAAGAACAGAAGCAAAGGAATGGTAGATACAAAGTGTGAAGAAATGATGGGGAGCGATACATAGGAATGCAATGATGAGCTTAAGGACCTTCCACACGCTCTAGAAGAGGTAGATGTTACCTGAAACGTGTTATTAGAACTTGATTGTTACAGCGCTTGTTAAACTGAGCTGTTCAAATGAATAAATGTGATGCAATTGATTTCAGAAGAACAGGCGTGTTGTGTTTCACTGCTCTTTAGCTAATAGCTGAAAGTAATTAAGCTAGGTCTAAACATTTTACTGGCTAAAAGTTTATTTAGTATATTTATTAATATATTTTTACATTTAGTTTAAACAAGCACGTTGTTTCTCACTGCTCGTTAATGGATGAAGTTTAGCTGCATTATTTTGATTAGAACAACATTGATTTATTCCCATTTGCTTCGTGCTAACATAAATAGCATCATTTAGATTGCATTTTGTTTGAATACTTTGCAATAGTTATTTGTTTCATGAATTACCAAATGTAATATATTTGATATGTTATACTTCAGTGAGTCAGTGGTTACGCTCACACTCATGCAACAAGTGAAAGTGCTACATCATAAACATTCATTTGTAGCTCCACCAATGTAATACACACCTAGTTCTTGTAATATAGAAAAGTATACATTATCACCATCAATGCACGAATGTTAAAATGGTGTCGAGATGAAATGGGTATTTACATTTGACTCCTATACAAACAAATGGATGTGAAAGCCTGGCAGTACCTGTGACACTGAGTTTCATAGTATCACACAGATGGACTATGGAACAATGGATGCTGCTGCAGGAAGGGTTTCAGACTTCAGATGGATTTAAATGACTGCTGTGTTTCAGAGTGCTGCTGTCCGCCAGCAAGGAGCAACACTCCAACGTTTCAGAGCCACACAGGAGGTGAGCTTTAATAATAATAATAATGCATTACATTTTTAATTAGAGCGCTTTTACAGGTGCGCAAAGCGCTTTACAATGACACATTACACATATTAGACATTTAAATGTCAATACTGTGGAAATTACCCATGCGGGTAAAGTGTCTTGCCCAAGGACACAACTATTAGGTTTCCCGAGAAGTGACTGGAGATGAGAACCCGCTATGCAAGCACTACAACTGAGACTGTGGTGACGTGTCAAAAAGGCTTTATTTTGTCCACGACACTGACAAGGAGTTGACGAAGCACACATAGAGGGAAGACGTGGAGCTGGACTGCTCAGGAGGGGAGGCTGGACGTGGCAGGCAGAGCGGCTGGAGTATGTGGATCTGGAACAGGAAAAACAAGCAGGATTAGGAAATTATCTCCCTTCACTAGGAGCATCAAAAAGTCACTAGGAAAAACCACTAGTAGGCCTGGACGATAGTTTACCACTGAAGAATACACGAAGAACTGGCGAAGTCTGAAGATGGGAACCAGGGTTTTAAGCAGGTGCAGGTGAGTAGTGGCAATCAGTGAGATGAGCAGCAGCTGAGGAGGTGAGTTGGCGGGAATCGGAATGTAGGTAGCCACGCCCAGCCAGGGAGACAGACACATAAGAGGCTTCTCAATACTCAAATTTCCCCTCCTCGACTCCCCTCCTCGGTTCCCCTCCTCGAGACTTAGACCCGCCCACAGGAGATGCGAGCGGAGGACCGAGGAGGGGAACCGAGGAGAGAGGAGGGGAAGCAGCAGACGTTTAAAGAAATGAGAACTCCTCTCCTCTGAGCAGTCATTTTAAAGAGACGTCCGTTCATTATTACGTGGCAACAGCTGCATCAGCTGTCGAGTGTTTTGTCATAGCGCTGTATCTCTGTTAGATCAGCTGAACATTGTTCCCCCACATATTTACTTTGAATTCATTGAGAGTGCGGTATACCGTATAATGAGACAATAACAGGCACAGATGCGGACACACACACACAAATATATTTATATAAATATATACAATTTAAAGTATGAGAGCTCAGCACTCTCATAATAACGTAACACAATCAGAGACTGGATATATCCCCCCCTCTCTCTGGTCGCTGAAATGGGGAATTGAAATTACGGGCCAAAAGTTGTATTTACAAGTATTAACTTGTAATAATAATAAGCCACTTACAATTTTCCGTGAGATCAGGGAGCAGATATAAGATGGAAGTTTCCCTAACATACAAAGCCATGTTAGGGAAACTTCCATCTTATATCTGCTCCCTGGTCTCACGGAGAATTGTAAGTGGCTACTGCCTGAGATCGCATGCTGTGGTTTTATTAAATGTGCCAACTGCTAGGACTGTCTTAGGGAAGACAGCTTTTAGATGCGCAGCTCCTCTGTCTTGGAATAGTCTGTAAATTAAATGGAAACTGAACAATCTGGTGCCACTAAATGTTTTTAAAGCTCGGTTGGATGCTACTCAATCGGAAGCTATTGGTACCTGTTTATGTGGATAATTATGTAAATGATGCTGTATGATGTCCTTTTGTTGTTCTATTTATGTTTTTATGTTTCATGTGGAACTACTTGAGCAGGTCTCCCTTGAAAAAGAGATCAATGATCTCAATGGGATTTATCTGTATAAATAAAGATTTGAAATTAAATTAAATTAAAAGTAAGCAGAGGACACCAAACCAACTGAGACCCGTCTGTCCGCCGTATCTACGCACTGTACAACACACACCTACATACTGTACCACACACACACACACATACACACTGCCTACAACACACACTTACAGCTCCTAAAGCATAATCAGGCTACAGCCGTTGTGTATTTTATTATGTGACGCACTAAATGGTCTTAGAAAAATATCGACTCTTTGTACTACAGCAAATAAAGAGAGTAATGTAGGCCTGTTATACTGAGTGATATTGTACACTGCTCTGCTTTCTGCACGGACCTCACAGCTGTTCTCACTGTAAACATCGCAACGCGATGAAAGCAGTTTCTAAAATAATATCCAGAGGATGCATGCAGAGCTGTCATTGGCTGAGATAAGTCCGGCCGTGCGTCACGCCTCCACCGTTCCCGGAAATGCATCCAAGGAGGAGCCGTGGAGGAACCATCAGTGTATCCTCGGTTATAGCTCCTCCAGAGAGCCTCCTCGACGCTCGATCCTCGGTGTGCATTTAGAGAAATGAGACGTCCTTCAAAATGGCACGCTGAAATTCATTTCCGGGTCACTACCGGAGGACCGAGGAGTCGAGGAGGGGAAATTTGAGTATTGAGAAGCCTCTAGAGACAAACAGACAAAACAAACACAGAAAGGGGAAAAAGAAGGAGGAAGTACTGCAGATCCTCACAACAACGGCCTGACGCAGCGGCGGCCGAGGCGGGTTTCGAAATGGAGCTCACCAACGCCCCTTGATCTGATGATCAACGCTCTAACCATTGCGCCAAAACCGCCCAGTTTGAATACTCAGCATACAGGAACAACATATTTCTTATAGTCTGATACTTTTCCAATAATAGTATTTTTTTTGTTGCCACAATATCCCATGTATATATAATATATATATATATAATGTGTGACTGACATACTATAGTTTACTTGAACTCAATCTTAAATACCCTACATTGTATTGCTGCCACAAACGCTCACTACATGGCAACAAAGGTGGATTCATCCACCACTTAAAGTAGTCACAGAAAAGAAACACAGCTACAGACTGAAACTACAGCTGTAAGCTATTACCATAACAAATGTTTAAGTATTATTTTAACACCAGAGAGCCAGGCTCCTCCCGAGGTCTCTTCCTGTAAAAGGGAGTTTTTCCTCGCCGCCTCTGAATCTTTACCCAGTCAGAACTCATCTCCAACTCCTCGCTGTGAGTTGGCCGCGGATCAGACAGTAGTGATGGGAATTACGGCTCTTTGAAGGGAGCCGGATCTTATGGCTCCGTTCCTTTCAAAGAGCCGTTCAAAAGAGCCCTTTTTTTTAAAGGGGGCGGGGTTACTAGGTTTATCTGCGAAATAATCACCAGGATAATGATTGACTGTATTGCCAGACCTAATGTCAATAATCTGCATTGTAAACATGACACAAGGTGGCGCTGTATCCATGTCATCATGTCAGTGAATGTACTTTGAATGTACCATCTGTATGTGATAAGTAAATAAAGTTGCCTTGCCTTGAATGAAATTCACACAACTCTTAATATTAGATACTGTGTTTTTAAGTGGCGATGGAGATTATTAGTTGACCCTGCTTTAAAGGATATGTTGCCTTTACAAATGGTGCACTTTATCACTGCCTGGGTTTTGGTTGAAGTGCATCCAAATGCTGCTGCGTTTTCGCCTTTGGCTCATTTTCCATCTGAAAAACACGTGGTCTACCTGTCCTGTATCACTTGTTATGACTTCTCTCTCTCTATTCCCTTAATTAAGACCCACCCCACCTCACTCCTCGTGCTGAAACCTACCAATCAGAGTAGGGGGGGGGTCTTCACAGAATACGTTTGGGGAACAAAATCAAGCTTTTTAAAAGGCGAGTGGATTTTGGCAGGCAGTGAGTGCGGACCAACGATTGAACGATAACAAGAACGGCTCTCACCAAGTACGACTCGGTTCCCCTCGTTTGTACCAAAGAGCCGTTCAAAAGAATCGGCTCGCTCGCGACACATCACTATCAGACAGCTCATATATATTTTTCAAACTTAGATTTTATTTTCAGACAGTTCATATTTTTAACATCATATTTGGAGATGAGTCGGCCTGTAATAATGTATATTGACTTGAAACTAATAATGTCAATATTAATGATCATAACAGTAAATATATAAAATGTAATATGTAATAAATAATAAATACTGTGGGGGAAACTTCTGTGTAGCAATGCAGTGGGAGTCACCGACTCATGAAGGAGACACGGGGTGAGCTGGATTTTTGATGGCAAACACTGATGGTTTATTTGGAGCTTCGGCTGGAGGATTCACATCACAAGTCACAGCAGCCACGGTCTGACTGCACGGGAGAGTTGCCACATCAATTCTCAAGAGCCTCTCTTTCGTTAGCCCATTTAACTGGTTTCACAGAGAGTAATCAACATATTTGAGAAGATAGCCTAAACAGTTGGGAACACTGAGTCACTTGCGTCTGACACTTATGGCCTCGAAGATTTCACACCTTGGAGTCCACAAACACTGAGAAGGAAGTGTCCCAGTGTACCCACAACAATAAACCATCTGTGACCGAGGGTTGCCCGGTCATAGAATGGGAACAACAACATTATGGCTGAAGCAGCCTATCTCCTTAAAGGAGATAGCAGACGTCAGGGTTGGTCATGCACGTCAAAGGGCAAACAGGTTAGATATCTAGGAGTCCAGGAGAATTATTCCCTAACAGATACTATATCAAATGTACATTGTATTTGTTTTCAGTTTCATTTTTAAAGGGGACCTATCATGCAAAATGCACTTTTTGATGTCTTTTATACATAAATACTCACAAAAGTGTCAGACAATACAACCCTCTCTCTATTCCTCGGTGCACAAATCTCTAAAAACGGAGGAACAACGGAACTGATCCAGATTTGCTGCCAATTTGACGTAATATCGAGGATGGACTGGCTTTACACCCACGGCCCTATCAGAAAGTTGCTATCAGAAACAATGCCAGACTGTTTTGGGCGTAATATGGTCGGTGTTTACATTAGCATCGCTAACACTCAGAGCTAACCTGTACTGGAGAGCATGTGTGTGAAGAAGCAGGAAATACAAAGGAACTCACCTTGTGGTAAACCGGCAAGAGAGAAAGCCTTTGAGCTCCGTACTGTTTCAGAGATAATGCTTGATGTGGTTTGAAACATGATAAGGCGTTTCATCACCGCAGAGTATCTGCTGGGAGAATCTCCCGCATGAGCCGTTTAAAAAAAAAACGTTATACCCAGAATCAGCACTTTAGAAACAGGAAGTTAAATAGAAAGTTATGAGGCATGGCTAGAACGGGGGATATGTTTGGTATTTGGAGCAAAACACTTCAGACGTGTTTTTATATATTTGTATATATCTGAGACCTATGCTATTGCCTACATCAAATCAAATCAAAAAAAAAAAAAAATCAAGTTTTATTTATATAGCACATTTATAAACGATTTTTGGTGGAGCCAAAGTGCTGTACATATAATAAAAATAGCCTATAGTAGAGACACTTTACAGCAAATACAACAGCACAGATTGTTCAGAATATCAGTATGAGAAAAACGACACCCTCTGTCCTTAGACCCTCACATCGTACAAGGAAACACTTCCAGAGAAAACCCACAGTTTAAAGGGAAAAATGGGAGAAACCTCAGGGAGAGCAACAGAGGAGGGATCCCTCTCCCAGGACGGACAGACGTGCAATAGATGCCATGTGTAAATCGAAGAGATAATACATTTTACAGCATATAGACCGAATGTTAGGAAATGCTTGTGTCTGTAATGAGAAGATGAATCCACGAGGATGTCAGCTACAATCCTGTGGAAGCCATCAGGGAAGCAGCATGACGAGACCCAAGGCAGGACGGCAGAGACAGGTTCAGCCACGACCCGAAGTCCACGACTTAATCCAGAACTCAGGATAGAGGATCCAAGACACAGGACTACAGCAAGAGGATCAGCCTCGACTCCGGATCCCGGCGTAGATATAGATACAAAACAAGAACAAAGATTTGGCTGGAACAAGAGAATACACAGACAGAGAGGGGAAAAGTCATTGGATAAAAGTTATTCTTGATAACCCTCTAGAAAGATCTCATGAACTTCCCCACTCAATCTATCAAGACCCGAGCAGTTCTATTAGATATAGGATAAGAAACAGAGAGAGGGAGCACAACAACCTATCTCTTCGTCAGATGCACTCCCCCGCTTATCTAAGCAACTCTACCCCGTTACCCTCTACAAGGCCATAGCCCAGCAGAGGGGACCATTACCATCTACAAGGCCATAGACCAGCAGAGGGACCGTTACCCTCTACAAGGCCATTGACCAGCAGAGGGACCGTTACCCTCTACAAGGCCATAGACCAGCAGAGGGGACCATTACCATCTACAAGGCCATAGACCAGCAGAGGGACCGTTACCCTCTACAAGGCCATAGACCAGCAGAGGGAAAATGGGGGGTGGGTAAGGGTAAGGGTTTTTAAGAATAAACCGCAAGGGTCTAAAGGGAAAAAAGATTAAATATAAGGTACTATATTTTAAGTAATCCTATCTACTATTCCTATATTTGAATAATGTATAAACTATTTTAAAAATACTTTATGAAATCCTATGTTATGTTATAAATATTAAAATAAAGAACTAAATGAATAAATAAATGAATAAATAGATAATTAAACAAAAGCCATATATATACATATATATATATACGTATACATATTTCAATCATGAGAGACGTGATGTATGAAATACATGTTTAATACCGGACACGTGGTATAGAAAATGATGATTGACAGATTACAACAATGAATCAACTGATGTTTGGAGATTAGGCCCCGGTTTGTAGGATATCATTCGGGAGGGGAAAACCGCTCCGATGAACCCCCTAGGGTCTAGACACTGGTGGTGGTGATAATGGTTCGGTCTGGTCTGGAGGAAGAAGGATTAGCTTGGCCCTGAATTAGGAGACAGGAGGCGAAGGGGTGGAGGCGGGTTGTGCGTTGACACCTGAAATGACAACTGACAGAGAGGGAAGAGCAGATTTAAAGGGTTTAGCAGGTGCAATGATTGCTAGCTGGGGAGTACCGCCCCTGATTACTTAATGGGAGAAGAGCTTGCAGTGACGTGTAACACCAGGGGGTATGGTCTTCCTTCTTGAACTTGCGCTAAGCTTCATTTCAATCATGAGAGACGTGATGTATGAAATACATGTTTAATACCGGACACGTGGTATAGAAAATTATGATTGACAGATTACAACAATGAATCAACTGATGTTTGGAGATTAGGCCCCGGTTTGTAGGATATCATTCAGGAGGGGAAAACCGCTCCGATGAACCCCCAAAGAGAAGAGAAGTAAGAAGTGCTGAGATGTGAAGCATTTCTTACCTTGCTGGCTGATTGAGGAGATCTGTGGATGAAATGAGATAACACAGGGACATGATTAGATTGTCGGAATAACTGTAGGGTTAATGTGAACGCCAACCATGCTTAGCGCCTGCATGTTGGATTAGACGATGCTGACCCACTGGCCGCAACCTGCACGCGCAGGGTTAAACATGACGCTGACCCACCGGCCGCAACCTGCACGCGCAGGGTTAAACATGACGCTGACCCGCTGGCCGCAACCTGTACACACAGGGTTAAACATGACACTGACCTACTCGCCCTGCACGTGCAGGGTTTAAACATAATGCGGACCCACTGGCCGCAACCTGCGCGGCAGGATTCAATACGAGCGAACCTGAAGGTCACGACGATATGAAGTGTTTAAACATGAACACGGTGACACGTACATGTGTTGACTTGCTAAGACCACCACCAGTTGTATGTATAAATACCGTTTAGTGTTCGGACCTTGGATGGCCAGCACGCACGGATGTCCGGGCGAATGTGGGATATGAAGGCGGAGGAGGACCACCGTCCGAGTTGGCAGGGAGGAGGGAGATATCCCTTGAATGGCTGCACCTGTCTGAACAAAAGCCCTGATATGCTATTAGACGCCACCACCAGTTATATGCATATTTACCATAGGTAAACTGAAGAGATCTTGATTGGCGGCACGAGCCGATGTCCGGTGAAGAGGGAGATGTAGACGATATAATGCCCGAGAGCTGTTAGCTTGAGTACGGTGATGCATGAATATCGTAACCTGGTTTACCACGAGCCAAGTGAGCATGAACCCGAGAATATGAATGAAGTGCCGGATGCACGCAGAAAAGACGTACACTTAGTTAAATACTGAGACATGACCCATGATATAGTATATCTTAATTAGCGTTAAGTGTGCCGGGATGAGTCATAGATGCTGATGAGCTGATTGAGTGATTAAGACTGTCTTCTATCATCTGAAGTGAGGATGATGGAGGGACGCTAGTGTTAGATCCAGCAAGTGTGATAATAAATGTGTAGAAATAGTGGAAATCTGAATGATCTCATGCAGATATCCCCCCCAAAACGGAGGATGTGCAGTGCACGTCCTTAAGTCGGGGAAAACACGGTCGTCGTGAGGCCGGCGGATGCCACGTCCAGGAAACGGGAGATGATGCGTGCCGAAGAAGAATCCGATTAGGAACGCTGTGCTCCTGGAGGAGTCTCTTCTGTTTCTTCTTCTCTTTTCCCAGTTGAGCGGAGTTGTAGTTTAGTAATGTTGTATTTGAACGCTAGATGCGTGAAGGCAACGCATTAGGAGATCTCCCTGAGCAGTGGGTGATTTGAACTGGGGAGAGACGCTATTAATATTATTACCTGAATAGCCGGTGCACGCGTAGTTTCTCCTACTTGACTTAAGGCTGAAAGAGTTCCGCTGAACGATGATGGGAATATTAAAGCGCGTCGTAATATCTGCTTTGAAGAGCCAGTCTTGGCCTGCACGCTATTAGATTACATTATCTCCGTGCGTAGAAAGGGGGGAACATTGACCTTGTCATCAAGATTGCCCTGACATTTACCGAATTGTATTAAATAATCTGTCGACAGGCTGTAAACAGAAAAGCTGAAATTGAAACTAATAAATACTCAGTTACCTCTAATCATTAACCGAGTTTGTATAATGTAGTTACTCTGTGTGTTGCTGCTAGCATACATAACATCTGACGTGGGAACGTTACTCGTGAATGCTGCTACGGAGCTGCTAGAAAGACAGTGGAACCCGGTGCATTCCTCCGTCTGGATGTGGAGCACTTTTGCTAAATGTTTAGACAAAGTGCTCGTGTTACGCCCTTACATGATAAACTCTTATTGCACTTTGGCAACGAGCATTCTCCACATCGAAGCGGGTGAAGTTTACCACGCCTCGGAGCGCGTTCTCTCCGCCACCTCCGCAGTGTGCTCCGCTGCATGTAGCCGCTGTGTGTGTAAACTGCCCCGTCCCCTCGCGATGGGGGAGAGAGATCTCATCTGATCGAAAATACATCATAGGCGCATTTGTTTGTCCTTTGCATATTAGAATGAGTTGTGACACTAGACTGCGATATAATGTTTTTGTAGCAATAAACATGACATATTTATAAATGTCTCCGGTACTGATAAAAAGACCAATAACGTTGGAGCTTACGCACGTAAACACACTGCTGACGTCACAATGAATCGACGACTGAATTAGTTGCAACTAATTTGGTAATCGATTTGATCGATTAGTCGATTAGTTGTTGCACCCTTAGTCGCTGCAACTCTGACTACTTTTACATCCAGGCTGAAGACTTTTCTTTTGTCGCTGCTTTTAATTGAACTATTCATATCTTAGACTGCACTGTACTTTGATCCATGTACTTTTTCTTTTAATGTTTATTTTATTAGCTTCCTTTTAAATGACTGATTTTAAATGCCATTTCTTAATGTCTTTCATTTTTTAAAGCAATTTGAATTGCCTTGTATTGAAAGTGCTATATAAATAAACTTGCCTTGCTGCCAAGGAGATGTTGTTGTCGCAGATCTAGCCGTTGGTGCACCAAGAAACGGAATATTCTTAGTGGAGAAGAACAAGAGAAAACCGATCATTTAGTCAATAATCATTCAATTAATATTGGGAGTGAATTCCTAATTTATTTAGTATCTGGTCATAAACAGGATAATGTGCAGCGACTTGTTCATTGAGGAAAAGAAGCCCTACGAAACGCCATTCATTTCAGGAAACGCTGTGTTGAAGCTTGAACCTGCGTTTAGTTACTGAGCATTGTAATGAGTAATTACCCGACTGCATTAGTAATGCAAGTAATACGTTACTGAAACTCCATACTGTAGCACGTTACCCCCAACACTGCCTGAAGCTCACCTTAACCCTGACTAGAGGTAGCAATGCATAGTGTTGAACTTCCTGTCGGCTCCCAGACCGTAGTCGAGGAAACGGGGGGGGGGGGTGACGACTCTCTGTCGTCTCCCAGGGCAGAAGCAACACGCTTCTGGTTCAATAACCCATTTTATCGGAAAGACTGGAGAGAGGCGAGCTCTTCTTGGGAGGTCGTTGCATTATTTAGCTCTCCTGTTTCGCAAGATAGATTTCGCAAGATCGCAGACCTTCCTTTTTTCTGCTGCCTCGTTTATTTCTAAAAACATGTATCCCGCTCGCTCATACCATGCCCACGCACACATGCACACGCCACACCCCTCTCTTAAGGGGTAGCGATCTCACTCTGCATGACCCAAATGTCGTAACAAATACGAAACATCTCGTGAATTTGTTGCAACTGCCTTTGCCAACGTTACCCTGACGCCTGTTGAAGTGAGCGCAGGAGGAATAGCTTCAATGGGATAGCTTAAGCCCTGCCTGCCTGCAGGAGGGGTTGTAGTTGAAGCCAGAATGGGTAAAAACTCTGCATGTGATGAGGACCCGTTCCGCGTGAAGCCGGAAGCGCTGCATTAGGCGGCCCTGATGCCAGTGATGCCTTCTCAAGAGACTGAAGCGTACGTCAGTTGTTTGCGTGAAGTAGCCATTCCCATTAGGCCGGAGGAACTTCCATGGAGCCAGATTTCCTTGTCTTTTCCTCCCGCGTCCGGGCTTGCGGGACGGCCGACTGACCCGCTACCCGACTGGGGAACGCAGCCTGTAGCTTAATCCGCGATACTGCGGAGCTGATGAATAAATGCCTGGAGCTGGAACGAAGCCCTCAGCTGGGCCAAAGCCCTGCTGCTGCTTGGCTTAACCATGAACACCGTGACGCGTACACTTGTGCGTTGACACCTGAAATGACAACTGACAGAGAAGGAAGAGCAGATTTAAAGGGTTTAGCAGGTGCAATGATTGCTAGCTGGGGAGTACCGCCCCTGATTACTTAATGGGAGAAGAGCTTGCAGTGACGTGTAACACCAGGGGGTATGGTCTTCCTTCTTGAACTTGCGCTAAGCTTCATATATATGCACACACACATTATTTTTGGTATATATCTGGCATCTGAAAGAGTTAAAGATTCGAAGCATTTACATGGTAATTTGCACATCATTTTATATCTGATATCTGCACACAATGAAAATGTTTTGGAAGAAGTTTTTATATAATTAGTGATTTATATTTTTTGTGATTTACATAATTGTTGTGCTGTAATTGTAAATATGAAGAGTAACTGAAAAAGACAGATTGTGCTGAACAGAGGATACGATGTATGTTGGGTGACAGTTTACAATGTGCTAAACAGAGGAACAATGACAGTAAATATAATCTCACAAAGTTTAAGGAAGTGCTATTCCCACAATGCCCCATGTACATAGGAAGTCTAATGTTGCCATGGATACAGTCAGTTTAAACTTTAAGCAATGTCACCATTAAGTCTTGAGACAGGTTCAAAGCACACATACATGATAAAACCAGCAGGGTCTAAAAAAACTTAAAAACTAATTGTTGGTTTTCTGGTATGGCAGCAGGGCGAGCGGCAGCATAAACTGAGAGCTCCCAGACAGGTCCACTATTTTCCCCTAAAATAACTGGAGTTTAAACATTTCAAAGCTAAATATTATGCCAAGGGGAAAAGTGCAGAAGGGAAGAGGCAAAACACCCCGGAATCCTGAAAAAACTGTTGAAAACACAGGAAAAGACAGCAACGACGACGACCACGAGGCCATGGATAGCCTGCTAGCTATCATCGGTACTATACACGGAGAGATAAAGGCTATACGTTCGGATGTGAAGACTGAACTAAACAACTTCCGCGAGTCATTCTCCAGGGAAATTAAAAAGGAACTGGGAGAGTTCAGAGAAGATGTCAACCGCAAGCTAAACAAAATTGCCACAGATTTAAAGACTACGGTGTGTAGAGTGGAAGAAGCTGAACAGCGGGTATCAGACATGGAGGATTGGAGCGCAGGAGCCAAGGAGGTAATTTGCCAAGCTCTAGCCGCCCAGGAAAGCATCCAAGCTAAACTCACAGACCTCGAATCACGTGCACGGAGAAACAACATGCGCATATATGGGATACCAGAGGACATTGAAGGGGACAGTGTGCAACCGTTTATTGAGAACTTTATTAAGACGGAGCTATCCCTCACTGACACTGAACTTGGTGTACAGCAATGTCACAGAGCGCTCGGCCCAAAGCCACCACAGAATGCCAACCCTCGGTCAGTGGTGATTTATTTCCTGGAGTACAGGATCAAAGAGCTGGTGCTGCGCTCAGCATGGAAGAAAAAATAAGTCTACCTGAACTGAACTAGAGTGTACTTTGACCAGGATTACCCCGCGGAGACACAGAAGAAAAGAAAGGCGTATGCCCCAATAAGAAAACTACTAAAGGAAAAAGGTCTGCGCTTCCACACTCCGCCACCGGCAAAACTCCGCATTTTTTTTGACAGTGGTCCAGTTACCTATAACAGCTCAGCAGAGGCGATGGCAGATTTGAGGAAGAAGGGGATGATCGCGGAGAAAGACAACTTCCCTGGCCCGGAGCCCCCAGTAACACCTCTAGAAAGGCTGGAGAAAATATCCTGGGAGAAGGTGGCACCGCGTCGGGGCGCTCACGGAGAGAGAGCACGAGAAAACCTCAGGGAATTCTGACGCGACGTCATAGATAAAGTTTGATTTCCTCAGGATAAATGCCACTATAAGATAACTGGACAGCACCGTGGTAAGAACACCCAGTCAGACAAACAACAAAATTGTAACGAATATCAGACTGCCTTCTAAGTTTATTTAGTGGTTTTTCGTCCCTGCGTAGGATCTGATCCTGTAAAAGACTGGTTTTTTTTGTGTGTGTTTTTTTTCCGGGTGTGAAGCAAACCTTAATATTTCAAATCAATAGACCTTTTAGTCTGGGACGGTTTGAGTTGTGCCCTTTGTGTATACTGAGCAGAGTTATCTCAGTTTACACTGGGGAGGCCATTCTTACATAGGAGTTCCCCCTCCCCATTTCAGATTTTACTTCTAGAAGTAATGTCGCTGATGGAAGCCTATTTTGTTTACCTTATGTTTATTAGTTCCATGTTTTTTGTTTTTGTTCATGTGTACGTTATCATGTTAAGGTCACTCTGGGTTTACAATGTGGATGTACTAAGAATACTTGGAATCAAATGCTCCAGCAAGAATATAACGTAATTACTCTTAATGTTAACGGGTTACAAAGTCCAATAAAAAGAAGCAAGCTAATTGCAAAAATGAAAAGAGAAAATCAACACATAATCTTTTGGCAAGAAACTCATTTAGTACAATCTGAACATGAGAAACTAAAGAAATTAGGATTTAGGAATACATTTTATTCCTCCTACACTAAAGGAAATGCAAGAGGAGTCGCTATTTTAATTTCAAACAAAGTTTCCTTTCAACCAATATCACAAACGATTGATAAGGAGGGACGTTATGTCCTGGTAAAGGGTATTCTCGATTCCAGGGAAGTAACACTACTCAATGTTTATAGACCACCAGGACAGGACAAAGAGTTCATTAAGAAAATATTCGATAAAATCGCTTTAGAAATGTCTGGCATTTTTGTGTGTGGAGGCGACTGGAATGTGCAGCTACACCCTAGTCTCGACTCAACAAATCCGACCAAAAAGATGAATCCCGAGTCCATTTATGTTAGGAAAATGCTTAAAGGGATTGGGATGATTGATGTTTGGAGGGAATTACACCCATCAGTGAAACAATTTACCTTTTTCTCCCACCCACATTCCTTTTACTCAAGGATTGACTACTTCGTTATGTTTAAATCAGAGAGACACAGATTTATAGACTGTGATATCGGTGTTAGAGATGTATCAGATCATGCAGGGGTGTATTTGAGACTTCATTTAGATATACCGTCCAAAAGCACTCTCTGGAGACTTAATACCAGCTTGCTGAATGATAGTCAATGTGTACATTTTACTGAGAAGGAAATTCGGGAATATCTGGAATTCAACAATACTGAGGATATTTCACCAAGTGTTTTATGGGATGCGGCAAAGGCAGTGCTTAGAGGAAAAGTAATAATGTGGTCTTCAAAAAGGAAAAAAGAGAAACAGAAACAATTGAATGATCTAACGACCAAACTGAAAACATTAGAACAAAAACATGTGGAATTAAACAACCCCCACATTTTAGAACAAGTTAAGGCAACAAAACAAGAACTGAATAAGATATTAGATAAACATGTGGAGATTAAACTCAAATATGTCAAACAGACTTACTATGAAAACGGTCCGAGAGCCCAAAAAATGCTTGCATGGAAATTAAGGAAACAGCAATCTGAAAGGTCAATCTTTAAAATCCGAGATCCACATTCCAACAACATGTGTTATAAACCAGGAGATATACAACACTCCTTTGAAAGATATTACAAAGAGCTATACTCTCAACCTAATGCAGCAGAATCCTCTGTCGTTAAAGCTTTCCTGGATTCCCTAGACTTACCATCAGTTAGTGTGGAGCAAAATAAATTGGTTACAAAAGAAATTACAATTTTAGAGATCGACAGTGCCATATCAAGACTGAAAACAAGCAAGGTGCCAGGGGGAGACGGGTTTCCAGCAGAATGGTACAAGACATTTAGGGAACTATTAACACCTATGCTATTAAAGTGTTTCAATTATGTCCTTAATGGAGGAGAGACCCCTGCTTCCTGGAAACAGGCTATAATATATGTGATTCCGAAGATAGGAAAAGACAGAAGTGAATGCAGTTCTTACAGACCTATTTCAGTTTTAAACATAGATTACTGGCTATTTTCCTCAATAATTTCAAAAAGACTTGAAAACATAGTTCCTGACTTAATTGACACTGATCAAACAGGATTTATTAAAAACAGGCAGACACAAGATAATGTGAGACGTGCATTGTTTGTGATTGATAAAATGAGTAAAAACAATTCTGAGTCTTTAGCAATTAGCCTCGACGCAGAAAAGGCCTTTGACTCAGTGCGATGGGAGTTTCTGTATTTGGTGTTGCGCCGTTTCGGTTTTAATGAGAAAGTCATAGGATGTCTTAAATCCCTATACAACTTGCCAACAGCCAGGATTAAATTAAATGGGAATCTCTCAAAGACTGTAGCGTTGGAGAGGGGGTGCCGCCAAGGTTGTCCTTTAAGTCCCACCCTCTTCGCATTATTTATAGAACCACTTGCTCAATCAATAAGAGAAAATGTTGAAATAACTGGAATTTATATTAAAGAAATAGAGCACAAAATAGGTCTGTACGCGGACGACATTCTGTTGACCCTCTCCAACCCAGACTCAAGCCTACCTAAACTTATGTCATGCCTGGTTCAATTCGGTTTTTACTCAGGATATAAATTAAACATAAATAAGACCCAAACTCTTTCTTACCACTACTCACCACAGGGGAGCGTACGGGAAATGTACAATTTTAAGTGGAATACCTCCAGTATTAAACACCTCGGTATTACTATACCAAAGAATTTGGCCAATATTTACAACATGAATTACGGGAATATCACAAAGGAACTTCAAAAAGATTTGGATAGATGGAGTCCTCTGACCCTTAACATGCACAACCGGATTGAGATCGTAAAGATGAACACTCTACCACGCCTGCTGTTCCTCTTTCAGTCACTGTCTATAGAGATACCAACAAAACAGTTCAAGGATTGGAATCGAATGATATCCAGATTTATATGGAAAGGTCAGAAACCCAGAGTGCGACTAAAAACACTGCAGTTATCGAAAGAAAAGGGAGGAATGTCCCTTCCATGCTTTGAAGACTACTATAAAGCAGCACAATTAAGGTATTTAGTTTGCTGGTGCAATTGTGACTATGATGCAAAATGGAAAGACCTTGAACTGAGCCAACTGAACATACCCCTTCAATGTATATTAGGTGATAAATCCTCAAAGACTGCACACTCTGATAAATTAAGCCGCTGGACATTGGTTCCCCTCAATATTTGGTTCAAAATTTGCAAAGAATTAAAACTTGAAAGAAAATCCATGTTATTGAGATGGGTGGCATTTGATAAAGATTTTAAACCATCAGAGCTGGATTTTAGATTTAAACAATGGATCCATAAAGGCATTACATCATATTCTCTAATAGCTACCAGTACTGGCTTGAAAAGTTTCCAACAGCTAACAGAAACCTGCAATTTGGAGCCCCAGGATTTCTACAGGTACTTACAGCTCAGGCATCACTTTGATAGGAATATTAGAATGAAAGGGAACACCGAATTTGACCTGATTGACATTTTTGTGGGCGCATACAAGGGCAATACCCAAAAGAAACTGGTTTCTAGAATATACTCCTGTCTACAATATGCCAAGAACCACTCAACCCTATATGTGAAAGCCAAATGGGAAGTAGAAGCTAATATTACTATTAACATATGTAAAATACAATCCACCACCTCCAGCTCTGGCCTTTGGAGAGAATTCTCATGGAAGAATATTATTCGATTTTTTCTAACTCCAAGAATAAAATACCATCAGAATGACAGACCAGAATCTGGACACTGCTGGAGGCAGTGTAGTAATATTATGGCTGATCATTTCCACATATTCTGGAACTGTCCAGTGATCAAACCCTATTGGCTATCTATAATA
The DNA here is from genome assembly GCF_902827175.1 of Gymnodraco acuticeps. Taxonomy (NCBI): domain Eukaryota; kingdom Metazoa; phylum Chordata; class Actinopteri; order Perciformes; family Bathydraconidae; genus Gymnodraco; species Gymnodraco acuticeps. The sequence continues at coordinate 616,728 of NW_022990126.1, read as the reverse complement.
ACGGAAATAAATTCAATTCTTGGCTTTGAGATTCCAAACAGTTTTGAGGGGATTTATTTAGCTAATATACCAGTGGAATTTAATGTTCGGGACAAGTATCTTCTTAAAATATTACTGACAGCCAGCAAAAAGGCAATTACCAAAAAATGGCTTGTGAAAGATCCACCAACAAAGGGAGAATGGATAAACATTGTAAATGACTTGTTTCGTATGGAGAGGCTGACTTTTTCTCTAAGACTCTGTAGTGAAAAATGTGACAATTACTGGTCCAAATGGGTTTTGCACATGAAGAGGGGGGTCACATAACCCTGAGATATTTATTTTATATTGCTTTACTCCTTTTGGTACAATAGTCAATAATTCGTGCATAACTCTGCTTCTACTGTATGTTTCACACAGATTGGTTGTGAACCCGTTGTGAGGGAGATCTTCCCATATCACAAGAATAATTGCTGAGAACATGTTGATGATGTATTACCCCAGTGACCTGTATGTTGTATGTTACTTGTTTGTTTTTTGTTTTTTCCTCTGTATTGTCTACAAATTAAAAATAAAGTATTAAAAAAAAAAAAAACTAATTGTTAATAATTATTAAGTGTTTTACATTGTATCTTTACTTCAAGAAGAAAACATTAAAACAACCCTTTTTTTGTAACTAGGCTGTCCTGTTTTCTCTCTTTAAAAACAGATTTCAAAGGGGGACCAGACACGTAATGCGACTTTTAAAATAAATCAACCTGTATGTCATCAATAGGTGACTTTTGGCGTTACATTGAGACCTGTTCATTCAGGATCCTCCTTTTACCCCTCAAAGCTGAGACAGGAAAACACAACTCTCCCCTTAGCTCAAGGAAGCTGCGAGGGCCTTTTCACCTTTCTCTCATCATTCCTTTCTCTGTGTCCCTCTTTGAAAGAGAACACAGCAGTGTCTAAGTGTTCTCTTTCTCCTTCTGAGCGCTCAGCAGGTATCCAGGCTTTCCTTCCATTCTTTTCCATCCGTCTCGTACAATGTCCCCCTCTTGTTCTGATGAGACAGATCTGTGGAAAGATGACCAATCTGAACCCCTTGAGAAACCCCCTATCTTCCCCGTTCTCCCGTGTTCCTGATTGATTCCTTCTCCTCAAACTCTACACCAGGGGTTCTCAAAGTTTTGATGAGTGAGGGCCAATTTAGGTACCCAATATTGGATTGAGGGCCGCCCAAGAAAAAACGGAACACAAAATAATTCTAAAACAAATCCTTTCTTTATTGAACTAACCAATTACCGCAACTCGCGAGATGCCTAGTTGCCATGCAACCACTAGTCTAGCAAACTTTCCACAAGCTGTCATTCATAATTTAGGAATGACAACCCAGGGGGCACAGTTTTACCATTCTTAACCCTCTGGAGTCTAAGGGTATTTTCTCGATTTTTAGATGTTTTCTTAAATCACCTTTTAAATGTATTTCTTCTAACATGGCACCCCATGTGTTAAATATCAAAATGTTCAGGACAATCTCTGGTCTTGCTATATATGCATATTGCTCACCTTAGAGCACTGTTTGATGAGATAAGTAGCTCAAAAGCTTAAAATATGAAATCCGATTTTTGGAAAATCTTCAAAACTCTTGTGAAAACACAAATTTACTCATGTGATCGAATTGTTTTGGTGTTTTAGATTTGGTTACCAAAATCCTAGGATCACAAAAGCAGTGAAATATTTGAATTACACTGTATATAAATGTGTTATTCATGTCTAAAATGAAAAACATTAAATTCAAATTTTGAGTAAAATAGGTGTTTATCACTCTACTTTCACCACAGCAGGGACTGAAATACATTAGGACTGAATAATGACTTCATATTACATACCAAGGTTCATGTGATGTGTACAAATACAAATTGAGCATTCAACCTTTTTTTCAACCAACAATTTATTATAAATATGTTTTTTTCAACCAACTATTTATATAAATATAAGAAACTGGAAAATGTAACTATTTACAATATTGAACATCAGAACTTTCAACCAACTATTCATTATAAATGTCAAGACAGTGTCAAGGTCTTTGTCTGTCTTCCAAGACAGTGGGTCTGGCTGCTGTGTAGGTGGGGGTGATGGTGCATGGGCTGCTGTGTAGGTGGGGGGTACAAGTGCTATATGAGACCTCCACGAGACCTCCTTGCTGGCTGGGTTGAAGGTGATGGCTGTGGTGGAGCCTTTGTGCTGAGGTGTATCTTGACCTGGTGGGAGCCGCAGATGGAGGTGGAGGCAGCTGTAGTGATGCTGGTCTGCTGGTTGAAGGTGGTGGAGCCCTTGAGCCACAGTAGATCTTGACCTGGGGGCCGGCACAGATGGATGTTGTGGCTGCTGGATAAACGCCGCCTGTGTAGGACAATAATTACAACTAATTTCATTGAAATAAAGTTCAAGTAAAATGTTGCTCAAGCACAAATAACAATGCACACATAAAAATAAAGTTTGGGAGGTTGCAGAAGGAGTCTCTCTCTCTCTCTCTCTCTCTCTCTCTCTCTCTCTCTCTCTCTCTCTCTCTCTCTCTCTCTCTCTCTCTCTCTCTCTCTCTCTCTCTCTCTCTCTCTCTCTCTCTCTCTCTCTCTCTCTCTCTCTCTCTCTCTCTCGCTCTCTCTCTCTCTCTCTCTCACACACACACACACACACACACACACACAGGTATTTCCAGTTACTTTACATTCAGTATAAAATCACAGACAAACATATACATAGGCTACATCTGATTACAAAGTGTCATCTGATTACAAAGTCTCATCTGTACAGGACGGTAAAATAATAACAGGCACACATATAAATAAATCTATGACAAAGTCTCATCTGTACAGAACAGTATGATAAAATAATCAATGGCAAAAACATGTCACTGTCAGTGGCGTTTCTAGGTGTACAAAACTGGGGGGGCAGAAAGAGGTCGGGGGAGAGAGAGAGAGAGAGGGGGGAGACAGAGAGAGGGAGGAGAGAGAGAGGGGGGGAGGAGAGAGAGAGGGGGAGTGTCAAATTACATACTGAAGACCACAGGAGTAACACTGTGAGCGCATACATTTACGTACACAGCGTGGGGATGTCATAGTAATGCACCTTCATACATGGAGTAAAGGTCACCATCACAAAGTAATTCTTAACAATAACAACAACCGTAATTCTTTAGCATTAAAACACCATAGACTGTAAATATAAGGAAAACACAGACACTCATCATCGAGGTCACAATATCAATCGATCCAGCAGAGGCAAAACACAGAAGATCAACAAAATATATGACATAAATGAACTTACCAAAGCTGAAGGCTCACTTGAAAAGAAAAGCGGCACGGCGGTCCTTCCTCTGACAGAATGTGTCTATCACTTTGGGGATGAAGTCCTGTAGTTGCTGGATCAACTGGCTTTCAATTGAAAGCCTGGCCAATGCGTTAAGTCGCGGCTGTCCCATGGTGTTGCGAGTGAAAGTCTTTATCCTTTTGAGGGTGGAAAAGTTCCTCTCTGACTCGGATGTCGTCATCGGAGTTGTCACTATTATTTTTGACCAAAATAACAGTCTCAGCAAACGTTTCCTCCAAGTTGTTCTCGTGAATGGATTTCAACAGAGACAGGGCAGTGTTTCCAGTGTGAAGCTCACTGTGGCGGTAGAGCGTGGTCAGCTCAGACTTCAACTTCTCCTTGTTTCCCAACGCAGGCCACAGTTTCACGGCGCAGTCAAGCTCAGGTGTAGGAAATGACAGGACATGCTGTGGGAAGAATGAGCTGTCAACAAGCTTTGCAGCGATCAAATGGTCACTCTGTGAGAACCTCTGTTCCACCTGTGAGATGACTGTGTCACAAGCCTCCTTCATCACCGGCGCTGTGCTGCTGACTCGTCGGCCTGGCTCGTCTGTTCCATCATGAGCAGTGGCGGCCAATGCATCAGTTTTCTGCCTCATTTTCTGAACATTTTCCTTGAAACGGCAGAGCGCGCTGTTGATCCCAGGTGCATCGATGCTTCGTTTTTGCAGAGTGTTGTATAGAACATCCACTTCTGGCATAAGCAACGAAAAAAACTCCAGGAGCTGCATAAATGCTCGGTCCCGCAGTTTCTTTGACAGGCCGTATGCCTCACTTATGGTGACCGCATCCCATCCTGGTTGTGCGCGTATATGCTTCATACACTGAAGTAGTGCATCTCGGGTCTCCCAAACCGCGTTCACAGTTCTGCTTTTAAAGTTCCATCTCACAGCCGGTGGCCGTGGGATGCGTCTCTGTGTTGCCTCTGCAAGAGCTGCAACACGTTTTGGAGCACCGGAGAAAAAAGTGGAAAAAGCAGTTAGATCTGCAAAAAACACCTTCAGGATGCTCATCCTTGCTGAACACAGTTGCTGCAGGGTCAGGTTCAGTTGGTGGGCGTAGCAGTGAACAAACTGAGCGTTTGGGTACGTCTCCTTCATCACCGTCTGTACCCCGCGCACGTTACCGCTCATGACGGCCGCCCCGTCATAGGTCTGAGCGATTAGCTTTTCTTTCAGCTTCAGGGGTTCCAGAACAGCCTTGATGCTGTTAGAGAGACCTACACCAGTTTTGTCCTTTACTTCCACAAACTCCAAAAAACGCTCTGTAACTGTGAGGTCAGGCATAATGTATCGCAGCACAATCACCATTTGCGATTTACAGGAGACATCGGTTGTCTCGTCGGCCTGAACGGCAACAAATGATGTGTTGTCCACTTGCTTGGCTATTTCCTCCCTGTACACATCATACATGCAGTCCAAGAGTTCATTCTGTACACTGTAAAAAAAGATCGTAATTTTACAGGAAATAACTGTAAATTTGTATAGTAATTATCATGTTTTTTTAAATAACTTGCAAAATCCTGTAAAATGACAGATATTAACTATAAATTAACAACCCAAAACATTATTTGAAGTATTTTGACAATAACAACAAATAACGTTTATTTCGTCTTTTTTTTACTGTAAATTTACTATATAATATTTACAGTATTTTTGCACTTTCAGAAAATACATGCAGATGTACGTAAAATAAAATGTTTTTATCTGTAATTAAATATGTAACTCGTAATATAAAAGTGTATTACTATTATAAGACTTTAAGATGTTCTTTGTAATTTTAAGGTAAACATAAAACTGTAAGAAAAGCGTAAAATAAAAAAAACGTAAAATGTAAGTAAAACATTTTTACATAAATCATTTTCTCAATATTCGATTGAATCCAACAAAAACACAAAATATCCAATGTTGAAACAAAAGTAAATAAATATGTTTTCATGAAATTCCTAACTTACTATATTGTAAACATCTACAGTTGACAATATCATTAAAAAAAAAAATCATAGAAAGTGGAGAAATCTCTGCAGGGAGGACCAAGGTTTAAAACACACACTGTTATTTACTCAACAATAAGTCACAGTTATCCTTGTTTTATTTATGTGTTCTGTTGCTGTGTTTTTTTTCCATTGGTCAATTTACAGTAATAAACCTTAGTTTTACAGTATAATGTATGGTTTTCGGATTCTGGCCGACAGCCAGAGCTACGGCACTTGAAATAGAATTCAGCCAAAACACGGCAGACAAGTCAGGCATGTTTGGAATGAGTCCACAACACTCCTGATTGGTTAATATAAACATCATCGAAGAAACCTGCCAATGAGAACTGTCCGCGCCTGTCGTTCACATTTGAAACATCCAAGTCAGTTTGAGCGGGTCTCCTCCTGCTGGAGCTACAGCTATCTGTGTGTCTGTTACAGGAGTTTATGGATTCATATCGGGATCGTTTTACATCTACACGTTAAATATGAGCATCGGGACGTCAACAAAGAACAGAAGACTTGAGATCTGGTGAGTCCTGCAACTGTAATGGAGTTAAACATGTATTTAGATAATCCTTACTTAGTTTGTGAATGTTTTATTTGTTATTTAAGGTTACGTTTCTTCTTCTAGTTAGCTGAGTTTCTTCCGGTTAAGTTGGTATGCATAATTAATAGGTTGTTAAATGTTAAGAAGCCCTGAGATGCTGTTTCTTGCAAGATGTTGCGCCCGGGAAACCCGGCTTAACATGTGGCTGCTAACGTTAGTTTACAGTTTATTGCAGTGCCGCCCCCCCACCCTCTCGTCTCCAACACGGGAGAATTACACATAAACATGCAGTGGGGTATCACAGTGTTGTCGCCAAGTTTAATGTAAAGTTTCACAGCTTTCTTACAGCGGAATCTAGTTTGTTAATGTTCAGTAGCCAACAGCTAGCATAGCATAAACAGCTAACCGCTAACGTTCGGCTAATTTGCTAGTTAGCTCTGCTCTATATATTACACGCTAACATGACTAGCTAATAGGGGTGTAACGGTTCACAAACATTTCGGTTCGGTACGTACTTCGGTTTTTTGGTCACGGTTCGGTTCGGTACGTTTTCGGTACAGCAGAATTTTTTTTCACAAAACAAAACATATATATATATTTTTTTATTATTATTATTAAACTGTGAATAATGTATTCACTCAAATAAATACAAAATATAATAAAATAAACATTAAGGTGCAGCATTTCGATGAACTGAAATAATCTGTATTTGAACTTTACTGTACTAGTACTCACAAAACATAAACTATTAGTTTGGGGTTTTTTAATTATTATTAAACTGTGAATATTCACTCAAATAAATACAAAATATAATAAAATGAACATTAAGGTGCAGCATTTCGATGAACTGAAATAATCTGTATTTGAACTGTACTGTACTAGTTCCTAAGCAGCCAGCTTGACATTATGACTTGCTTGTCATTGTATTTTCATGTTTTTTTAAAGAAAAATTAACTTGTCCACAAAGCTTGCCGAAAGGGCAAATCTGCTGGCACTAACAATGTCTCCTGATGTGGAGAAAACCCTCTCGCTAGGGACAGAGGTAGCAGATACAGCCAGGTAGCGCTTTGCTAACATGGCAATATAAGGATATTTGGTGTTTGTAATAGCTTTGGCTCGGTCTGATCTTTCTGCGAGTGGTGGAGGCTAACATGCTAGTGGGAGTTGGGTTTGCACTTCAGTCTTTTTTCTTTTGGTACCGGTGATATTCACGTTCGGGTGATGCCTTTTCAAGAGTGTGCAAGTTTGATGTATTGCCAGCCGCGTAACCAATTTTAGTTGAACAATGCCGACAAACAGCTTTGGTTCGGTCCACCTGTCTTTGTCCGTCATCCTTGTACGTAACTGCGGAACCAAAATGTTCCCAAACCGGAGACTTCAATGATGCTGGAGGATTTTCGAGCTCAACTTTATCTGCGTTCGCCATTCATTTTTGACAGTTCCTCAAATTACTGACTACATTTGAACGCATCCCTCTGACCAGCTCTCATAGTATGCCTCTCATCCAATGAAATGACTTGCTCGCTCTATGACGCGTTGAACCCAATGTGAGCAAATTACTCTGAATGCTGCGACGCAGCACCTGAGATTACTTCCAAAAAGTTATTTACGTTCTCAATTTTTTACGTTTTAACGTTATATTCGTTCGGTACACTTCGGTACACACCTGTACCGAACCGAAGGGCCCGTACCGAATAATTTCGGTACGGGTACGTGTACCGTTACACCCCTACTAGCTAATGTCACACTGTGAACTAAAATACTTTTTGTATTACTACATCATACATGCTTGGTCCAAATCACTGCTAAAATTAATTATTTTTGAAAATGTATAGTAAAGAAACACTCAGCCATGCATGAAATAACATAGCAAAAGAATACGGGTAATGTTTGACCCATGTTGTGCCTTAGAAGTGTAGTGATACAAACATGATTTTTATTCAAAAAGTAAGAAAGGGACAAATACAAATTTAGAATTGGTGTTGATCCAAAACATGTTAATTGAGGAATACCTGGGATCCTGAATGGTTAAAGTAATTTATTGCAAAGATATTTACAATTAAAACTAATTCGGGTCACTTTTGACACATGTTGGTTGTATGTTGTGTAACAAAGGGTTAACGTGACAGCTGTGATGTTCACTCTTTTGACAGAGCACCAGTGGACAGCGAAGACTATGGAAGAGAAGATGTGATGGTTTTGTGTGGAAAGCTGCTAACGCCAGCCTGTGTCCCTCATCAGTCTCTCCAGGCAGCACCCAGCTATTCTTGCAGATGAAAAGACTTTGATATGTGAGTAATAACTAACTTGTGTCTAACATAATATTGAATGTGGTTTAGTAAAGTATTTAAAAATACCCCACATTGTACATGTACAGGACAATCAGACCTTGTTCAACAAAGATCATCAGACAATTGTTTTGTCTTTGAGGTACAGCCGCAGCAGAGAGTCTTGAGTTTGAAGAAAACACTAACATTTTATTTAGTGTTGTTTAATCAATCAATATTTACTAGTCTTGAATTTCCTCACTGTATTACAAAATGCTCGAATCTTATTGTACAGGAACATTATGCAGATTTCATCACCTGAAGATAAAAATATAGATTCAGCGATATGTACCATTTTAAGGAAATAGACTGTTAGCGGTATTTACTAAAGCTCCGCAGCTATGCGCTGCTAATGAAAACTCAAGTGCTCAATTTGTTGGTTTTTATTTTTTATTAAGAATTGACCAAGCATATCTTCCTCTTCGAAATCCCAGTTGTATTTCGCTAACACGCAGTGCCTGGGAGGGTGCGTTTGATTGTTCCCACAATAATGCGTGCGTGCGCTTGTGCTTCAAAGGTCCATCATACAAGATGTAGGGGATCTATTGGCAGCTGCTGATAATAACATCCATCATTATGGTTTACTAATAGTTATCACTTCACTTCCTCCTCCAGCATCTGGACACAGCAGGAACCTACGCCAGGATCCTGTTTGTGGACTTCAGCTCTGCCTTCAACACAACACTCTGGCTGGAGGCTGCGCTCCATTAGGACCAACACCTCTCTCCCTCAGGACCAGAACCTCTCTCCATCAGGACCAACACCTCTCTCCATCAGGACCAGAACCTCTCTCCATCAGGACCAACACCTCTCTCCATCAGGACCAACACCTCTCTCATTAGGACCAGAACCTCTCTCCATCAGGACCAGAACCTCTCTCCATCAGGACCAAAACCTCTCTCCATCAGGACCAACACCTCTCTCCCTCAGGACCAGAACCTCTCTCCATCAGGACCAACACCTCTCTCCATCAGGACCAACACCTCTCTCCATTAGGACCAGAACCTCTCTCCATCAGGACCAGAACCTCTCTCCATCAGGACCAAAACCTCTCTCCATCAGGACCAAAACCTCTCTCCATCAGGACCAAAACCTCTCTCCATCAGGACCAACACCTCTCTCCATCAGGACCAGAACCTCTCTCCATCAGGACCAGAACCTCTCGCCACCTCAACAAGGCCCCCCCCCCCCACTGACACTTTACCTCAGCCACAACGCAGACTCTATGCATTACATAATGGAGATCACAGGATGGTAAATAATGCAATGTTTAAATATTGCTTACTGCACATATTTTATATTCTATAATTTATTGCATTCTATTTCGATGTAAGTTACTGCTTTATTTTATTTCTATCTTACTATATTTTTATTACAGTGTTCTTAATATAGTTCGCTATCTGTGTACTTTTTATTTTTTTTTATTTGTATGTCGTGGTGCACGACACCTAGTCAAATTCCTCGTACGTGTGAACCTACCTGGCAATAAACCCGTTTCTGATTCTGATCGGTTTGTCCTCTAGGTTGCACTGCCACGTCTACAGTAGCGCAGAATGGACAAAGGAAACATGATTGGGCCTCAAGTTTTTTGCAGCCAATATTCATTATCCTACAGGGGCGGCTAGTGGAGTACTTCGTGACCACAAAGTGTGAACGTTGTGATCAGCTGTTTTAGCGCAGTTCTCCAGTGAAGGGGGGGGGGAGTCTCCCTCCGCAGCCGGTTGGCGTAGTTTGGGCACAATTCCGTTGTACAGACCGACGTTAACAGCAGCCCTGTCTGTGCACACGGAGACCGACTCTCGTCCGGTGATCTAACCGCCTTCTGGAAAAGCTTCACAAGTACGTCGGTAAGCAAATGCGCTTTGTGACACAAGTGACGGTACGCATTTCAGATTACGCACATAATCTGCGTACCAGTTATGTGCACCCCTGTACTACAGCAAAAGTATTCTCCGTCGGGACTTCCTGCAACAACACCACGCCGTTATCAAAGATGTTCTATTGAGAAGACGATCACTACGTGACAAAAGTTTTCAAAACCGTGGCTACTGAAATCAATCTTACTAACGGCTGTCTGTGCAATTTACTCCGCGAGTTGGCAGACTTTATTTTGCTTCCTTTAACATCATTTTTCATGGTGGGGCTAAGCCATTTCTTGGTATGGGTGTAGCCTACCCCAGCCATACCCTGGCGCTGCCACTGGTGGCACGTATGGGGCGGGCCATTCTACACATGCGTTAAATGCGTTAAATATTTTAACGCAATTAATTAAAAAAATTAATTACCGCCGTTAACGCGATAATTTTGACAGCACTCATTTTAAGTTTTCAGAGTAATTGTTTCCTACAGAACATTTTGTGATGTCATTTTGTTGAACCTGTTTGATTGGAAAATGTTAGAAAAAAGCTGTAAGATAACAGTATTCTAACTTTAGGTTCTGTATTTATTTTAGTGTTTGATCATACAAATCTAATAAAAAAAATGTAAACTGTTTTTCTCATCAGAACTTTATTTAAGGTATTTTAATGTAACATTTTAAGACAATGGATTTTGAAAAGAGAGGAAAGTTTCCTCTAAAATCTTTAAGGACAATTTCTGTATACTAATTGCTTTTGCACTTTATTTCAGTTAATGTATTTTTACTTTAATTTAATGTTTTTTGTTTGGCAGCCGCTGCTGCCAGTCATTTGACAGTTTTTTTACGGGTTTTTTGCCCGTAGAAGTTTTAGTGCTGTACTTTTATTAAATGTTATTGACTGTAAAAAGAGAGGATAAATCTGTAAAATTACAGTGTTTGCACGTTAAAATATTAGTGCTGTACTTTTATTAAATGTTATTGACTGTAAAAAGAGAGGATACATCTATAAAATTAGAGTATTTGCCTGTAGAAGTATGAGTGATGTACTTTTATTTAAGGTTATTGACTGTAAAAAGAGAGTATAAATCTGTAAAATTACAGTGTTTTCCTGTAAAATCTTTAAGGACAATTCCCGTAAATTAATGGCTTATTCACTTTATTTCAGTTAAAGTATTTTACTTTAATTTAAGGGTTTTTGTTTGGCAGCCGCTGCTGCCAGTACTTTGACCGTTTTTTTTTTACAGTGTATGGTGCTTGATGTCCCTTTGAAAACAAGCTGAGCTTCGTAGTGCCGTTGAAGCCTGGAATCGCCCTCACACATTGTCTCGAAAATTGACCTGAATATCCCTGGATTCAGAGAGTCCGCCGACTCGTTGTGGCCCCGCAGTGCTGTCTCACATTTCCCACACAGTTTAATACAGGTGATGATCCGACCAAGCACGTACCTGTTTTCTTCCACCTTCCTATTATGAGAATCAATGCCGCGTCTGTAGGCGCTGTCAATCTGAGCTGCAACATTCACCCTTCCAAGTAATCCCAATTTTACGGCATTTTCCAAATGACTGTTACTGCTCTCATGCTTCATTGTCCTCTCCGAAAGATGCTTTAAGTCCTTGTAACCTGTCCTCGACCAAGTACCTTGATCTTCACCAAAAAGCAGGCAAGGAAAGCAAAAGAGGGAATTATTCTGGATGCTCGCCGTTAGCCATTTCTTTTTAGCAAACCACTCAGCGTTAAACCCACGTTTAACTTTGCCCGCAGTCTGGACCATTTGGAAATCCGGTGGATGGTGAGCACCGAGGCGCTTTACCTCCAGTTTCTCTCCGAGACTAAGTGTCTCAAATGTGTGCTCCAGTAAATGGTCAACTTCATTCATTTTCTTTCAGTTTTTTACTTCTTTTAATCGCTGGTGATGTTAGCTATATGCTGCTCTCTCGTCTCCTCTTCAAACTACACGTGACGTTTCGCAGCACTGCACACGTGAGTACTTACAGCCAATCAATTCTGAATTATGTGAGATGACGTATGGTGGGGATGGGAGCACTATGCCCCTACGGTCATTATTTTTTTGCCACACACATTAAATAGAAAAATACTCTGAGCATGCGCAGTGTAGTTTTTACAATCACCGTTCACTTAGACTGTGAGAGGGAGGGGCAGGATCGGGTTTTGTCCCACATGGCTCTAAACAGCTCAAAACGGCACTCTAGACACTAATTAGAAGAACACAGACTAAAACAGAAATGTACAGACGAATCAGATTATTAAACATGACCTTAAAATATATTTTATATGTTTTTTTATTTATTTTTTAGTATTTTTTTGTAATCATTATTTGTAATACTTTCTTCTGACACTAGGTGGGGCTGTGCCCCACCTGCCCCTAATGACCCGCCGCCACTGGTCACTGTAAATGTCTCCGTTGTGGGACGAATAAATGATTAATTTAATCCTCTACACATGTAATCTCACTTTTACACACCAAAATAACGTTAACACAGACTAAACGTTTGCTAATGGAGAGTCTATTTTGTCCCAATAAAAAGTTCATGACTATCGATAAAAAATATATATCAATAAACCTATTGTTCATTTTCGCAGTATTCCCCACACATTGCCAGTACACTATTACTGTAATATTTACACTTACCCATGTCCAAATGGATCCTTGTTGTTGTCTTTGTATTCTTCTTCTTCAGAAGAGTGGAAGACTTCAGGTTCTGAGGCTCTATCTTCACTGCTGCTAGCGAAACAAATCTCTAGCGAAGTCGGCAACTGTAAAGTTTTTTTTAGTCATTTTATCTGTCTCTCTCTCTCTCCTCAAAGAGGTAAAGTGATGGGAGACACGTGGTTTATGTTTTATTTACTTGGTGGGTAGGTCCTTAGTGATTTCTCGATGTCCATTGGTCATTTCAGACCATGATGGCTGCCGGCCGAGATTTCCTTGACGGACACACAAATCCACCAATCCCACACAGTGTAAAGTCAAGCTGCTTTGAGCGGCCATATTGGCTGCTGTGCCCTGGTTACAGTCTCACAGGAGATACCGCTGGAAAGCTACTCATTCTAATTCTTACTAGATACAACCATGGAGGATTCAAATATAACACATGCATTTCAGCGTGTCACATTAACTATCGCGGGCCGCCAGAAACATTTCTGAGGGCCGCCATTGGCCCGCGGGCCGCACTTTGAGAACCCCTGCTCTACACCATGTCCTCTGTAACTGACTTTATTTTTCCTTTTGCCATTGGCGCAGTTGGTCAATAAATGAGTTAACACAAAGCACTGCAGACAGAATGCACAAGTTACTACAGGTAGGGTAAGAAAAGAAAATGGGAAATTTTCTTGATCAATTTAAACAAAAGCTTGAGTTTGAGCAATAAACGTTGTTCCATCACATATAAAGCACCTTGAATCGTTTGGGTGTCAGGAGGTTGACTGAGCAAAGAGTAAGTGATATGAAAACACTGAACTCTAACAGTCAGATTATGACAAGGCTGACACGCTGATAAAGACCGAATGGATGCTCTCTGTGACGGATAATAGTCTAGGTTAGTGCTGCGTTCGGTTCAAGTCCGGTTAAAACCGGAACGTCGGGAACCGGTACTTGGACTCGCAAAAAAACTAGCACTTACGTATATTCTCCTTTTTGTTCTAAACCATCTAAAACCTCCCTGAAGGCAGGAGAGACTGAAAGAGTTAAGGGAAGCTTATAAAAGTGAACAGCATTTAATTACAAAAGATGCGGTGGTGTACAAATGAAATGTGCGAGTGGAGGCGCTCTCCTCATGTGTTGGCCAGCCCAGGTCAGCAGGTAGAAGAGGTCAATTCTTGGCTTGCTCTTCCTGTTGTCATCTGAGGTCTTCTCCTATTGGCCTGCGTCGTCGGGGGGCGGGTCCAATGCAATTCCTGCCGCTTTCTGTTGCTAAATTACATCATTCTGGTGTCTGTGGTTATTTAAACATTCCCTGATAAACGTTATTCAGCGTCAATAAATGAGTGCTAATCCCAGTGTGCTCAGTGTACATACACTTTAGGCTCAGTCAGCTCAGGGACTGTTTGGTTACTTTAGTTTGGTAAATGAAATAAATGTTTGAACGTTGTAGTAGTTCACTGTAGTTGCTGTCATAAGTCATTTGTAGACTAAGTGGCAAAAATAGTTTTTTTTACATTTGTAGAGAAATGTAGACACAAGTTGGAAGGGAGCACAATACACCTGACGAGTTTGAATTTGAGTTGATTATGAGTTTATTTTCAATTGATAATTAGCTCACAATAAGTTCACTTTAGTTACTTACACAACTTGACACAAGCCATGGGTTCAGGTCCGGACTTATATGTCCGGACCTGAACCTGAACCTCTGGACTTGAGTCCGGACCTGAACCTGAATGTCAGTCCAGGTACGCAGCACTAGTCTAGGTACATTTCCTCTTTTTGTGAGTGTGTAAGGCTGTCACAAAACATGTGTCTAAGAATCAAAACGAATAGAACCAGCTGTTTACATGTATTGTAACTGCGTGGAGCTGCACGGTTGTCCCTTCTGGTTGGATGTGTAGCAATAGGCTGATACTTTCAGAATCCGATTAAGTGGGAACTTTGACACCAGAGTCTGGTTCTGAACGCTGTGCTGGACAGTACAGCACAGCGTCATTTGACTGGCTTGGAGACATCATTCTTTGGTGTTTCTAAAGGTTGCTGATTCTACTTAGCCTTTTGCTATCACCTAAAGAAAATGTAGGCTTGTTGAAAAGTCCGTGGCTACATCTCCCCATCTACGTAGACAGAGAACATACACATTTCTGGTTTCACATTTCTTTCCTTCAGGTCAAGTGATTTGCAGTGTTCAAATCACTTGTTCTGGTGTTAAGTTAAGCCAGCTGTTCCCCCATGTCTGAAGTCAATCGATGGTTTATATATAAAGTGCAGATTATAGAGTGATGCAGTAATGAGTCCACTTAGGAGTGCCTTCTTCGAAACCATGTTTTTCTTTTCGTGTTTGATTTCTGCCGATTGCCTTAACCCCTTCAAAAATGACAGTGTTGTCATGATGTGGAGATGATCCCGCTAAACAACACGTGATAAGTATAAACGTCTGCAATATACTCCAAAATCCAAAGGTGTAATCCCTTGGGTTTTGCAGATGCTAACTTCCGAAACAGCCTCCAAAAATCTTTCATCAACCAATACAACTTGAAAGGAATCAAACCTGTTGTATTCAGTTTTCTGATAACACTTTGTCAGAAAGGTGACTCAAATATTCAATAGCTGTAACACCCACGTCTCCTCCCATCTACTGGTGTTTCTGTTTTTAGAAACACAGAAGACAAACCAAGACAGGTTATTAAAACCATAACATACAATATATGCTATTTAAATAGAATCTGAGATCTTGCATTTCTCTGTGCCGATATGCAGCACCTCTCTGCAGAGACCTCATTCTAAAGTCAGTTACTGGAGATACACACACTCACAATGATAGTGCTGAAACAGCAGAGACTCGGGTCAGAGGAGACGTCCTCTGTACCTCCGCGACGAGTCCAACTGCATTCATTATTTAGTATATCCTACATGTGTGTGGGCTTTAGTAAATGCAATCTGAGCAGTAGGGAGGTGGAGAGGGAATTGTGTAACACCATTTTACATTACATTACATTACATTACATTACATTGCATTTAGCTGACGCTTTTGTCCAAAGCGACTTACAATAAGTACATTCGACCAGGAAGACACAACCTTGAAGAAAACAGAATCATATAAGTATATCAGGTTTCATAGAGCCAAACATTTCAAGTGCTACTCAACTGGCTTTAGGTAATCCAGTCCTTTATTGGTATAAAAGTGCTTCGTTAATCGTTCTAACGCTCGAAGTGGAGTCGAAAGAGATGAGTTTTCAGTTTGCGCCGGAAGATGTGCAAGCTATCTGCCGTCCTACATCGTCATTATTATGGGAGAATTACTATTCTTGTGCTTCTGCTGCCTTATTAGGCCCATATTGAGCAGCGACCCAAACTCATGGACAACACCTTCCTCACTTGCAACAAATCAGCACTAATTAGAGGGTTATTGAGGAAAAGCTCTCAACTAACGGCTTATTACTTGTAGAATACGGTCATGTAGAATAAGGCATTAATATGTGTTTTATAATGACTAATAAAGAGCCAACAAACTGCTAATGTGCACGTTAATGAACAACTAGTTGATGGTGAATTTCTGTACCTTAATATAAAGTGTTACCATGTTTAGTTTTGACTGGCGAAAACGTCAGAATCTGTTTTTGCCGCCAGTCAAATGACAGTAAAGGGGATCCGCCATGATGTAGAGAGAAGTACCCAATGGGATGCTGTCATGTATTCATGTTGATCTTCACTCGGGAACATTGGTCCAATATGATAGCGATTTCTCGGGACATGAGCTGTCAGAAGCGTAACAGTGTCTGACACAACATCAAAGTGATACTACAAGCATGACTAACCCATGATTGGTCTCAGTTACGTCACAGACACTTGTGTGTGCCAGCAGAAAGCACAAACCTGCCTGACGTGAAAACAATACAACTGGGACACTCATTTATTTAGTTTCTTTAACTGAACGAAGCCAGGGTTGTTCTCAATCTCACGCTCTCACGCTGCCCAAACTATTCTCACGCCAAAAACAAGACGAACCGGCGATCGTTTTTGGTTGGTTATTTACAATGTTGAGTTGACAGCTGCTCAAGCTGTCGACCCGCTCCCTCCCCGCCCCCACCAATCTTAACAACGTTAACAGACAGCAGAGCAGTGGGAGCCGGTTGGTCAATCCCCGACCCGCAGATCTAAGATCCAGCAGAAAGGATAACAAGTAAAAGTCTGCTGCTTATTGTTCTACTAGACCAAAATAGAGTCAAAAAGTATATGAGAGTGAGAGTGTGTTAATTAATATATTTGGCAGTTTGGAGTAAGTCTGTAGATTTGTTTGTGTGTGTTTCATGTATATAGGCCTCTCACGATAATTAATTTTGTTGGATACATTTTCCCAGAAATTATTGCGTTAAACGATAATATTGTCGGCAGCGTTTTATGACCATTTTAGACCACTGACATCATGATAATATATAATAATAATTCAAGTACATCCTTTCAAACTGCTAGTCACATCCTCATGTAAATGGCAATTTATCGAGTTCATTTATCGTACGATAAGTCAATGAATTGCTTATCGCGACAGGCACATAATAAAACAGTGGAAACAAACATGTGTTTGACTTTCATTAGTGAATGACACTGTGTGTCCTTTATAGTCTGTGTCCAGTATTGTGTATTTGTATATATTATATATCCTATATATATGCTAAGGTCCCGCTGCTGACACGACAGCAGTCATTTCGTGCGCATACATGTAATCAAACCCATGATATCAAAATCTCACTCCAGCCAGGAACCCAAAGTTGGCAGCCCTGACAAAGCTGCGGATGTTTCCCAGCTCACACAGAGCTGAAAAGCTGTTTCTGCAGGTGAAGGTGCAGCATCTCTAAAACACCAAGCAGGGACAGAGCCTCCGTTTCTCATTTAGCTCACATTCAACCTGCTGTGTGAGATGTTTGCTCAGTAGAGCTAACACAAAACAGGCACATGCAATGTCTTCCAATGAATCATCACGGACCCAAGAGCAGTGCTGCTGTTCAAAGAAGTCAATGATGGGACTTTCTGCGTGTAGTGGAGCCAACATCCCATTTGAACCCGAGCGGCTGGAGTGGGTGGACGCACAAACCCCGGGAACCTGGACGTCAGCGCCCAACGCCGCAATTGAAGACAAATCTGTGTAATAGACTCTCCACAGATCTTTGAAGAGGGAGAACTGAAGGCATTCTCACCTGGTTTTACTTCTCGATTCATTCTATCCCGCTTCAGAAAAACATTTCAGGACATGGTGGGCGAAAATGGCAAGAAGACATTGCTATTGCATCCACATTACATGGCAAATGTGTTCTCCTGTAGCAAGAAACACGTTTTCTACACAACTCACTTATAAAACACTTTATTGTAATTACATGTCAAATTGTTGCCTGCTGTACACCACAATTCAGCCTGAAAAGGTTCCAGATCCAGGTAGAAAAGGTGTGCTATCATCACAGTAGGAGGTAACACATGATGGACTCATGTTAAACAGTACTTTAGGAGTAGGATCATTCATTAGATAATGGATGAGCAATACAAGATAAGAGAGTACTGAGCTACTTCGCAAAGATATAACCATAACAGCACACCAGCATATGATCTCAAGTCATTGCGTTTATTTCCTGCTTGTATTTATTGTGAGAGAGAGAAAGAGATTGTTTGGGATGGATTTACATTTGAAGCCATTATTTCCCTCCTAATAATAACCGCCAAGCAGAACATCACTAATCCTACTGTACTCCCCTGCTTTCTCCTCACCGCTCTCCGAGAGCAGGAGCAAAACGGAGAGGGACAGGTGACTGGAGCAGCATCTGATGCTGATAGAGAGCACGATGAAATGAGTGGAACTATGAAACAGATGTTTAGAGGAAATACTAGAAAGATCTTCAGGACATTCTCAAGCTGGTTGGAGAATACTTTTTTTAATCGCCGGGAGAACATTAATTCAATCCTTATTATTTTACACACATGCCAATAATACACGCATGCTTTAAAGGGGCCCTGTTATGATGATGTTCAGGTTTATATCAGTATGTAGCAGAGGTGTGGACTCGAGTCACATGACTTGGACTTGAATCAGACTCGAGTCACCAATTTGATGACTTTGGACTCGACTTGACAAAATCCCAAAACACTTGCGACTCGACTTGGACTTGAACACCAATGACTCGGGACTTGGACTTGAGCCTTCTGACTTGAGATGACTTGATCATTTAATTCAGAGGTCTCCAACACGCCAATCGCGAGATGCCGTTAGAAGAGCAGACTCCCGTCGGGGAGAGCAGAATCTCCAGCCGCTCCTACTCTTGCTGAGAATCCTTGCAGGCAGGGGCGGGTCTTTATTTAGCTGGGCCACCATGCGGCCAATCATATGCGAGGACACACTAGGATCATACCATTATGTGAAAGAAGGGTGGGGGGCACAGCAGGTGTAGTGGTACAGGCCAGCTGCACAGAGAGACAGGGAGCCGGATTTAAATGCAAGCGCGTCGGAAAAAGTCAGGAAATGAGCGAAAACCGAAAAAAGAAGCAGCATCTGGCTGCTTTTCAATGATATTGGAGAAAGCAAAGCTGAGTGCAGGATTTGTAAAATGAAAATAACCTTCAGAGCAGGTTTTCTCTTTGGTAACCACTCAGGATTTATTGCCAGAGGTGGGAGAAGTTCAGATCTTGTACTTGAGTAAAAGTACCAGAGTGTAGGAATACTCGGTTACAATTAGGGATGCACGATATTGTTTTTTTGAAACCGATACCGATAACTTCCTGCTTCTCAAGACTTAATTATTTTAACGCGATTAACGCATGTGTATCTTTTTTCCTCGGCCGCCCCGTAGTTTCAGAGCGCATCGAGTTTAAAATACCATCTACAAGCTGATGCTGACAGCCCCGCTCCTGCCGCCCGCTTGTGGCAGACCACACTTCCACGCTCACCGGCAGGCACCGACTGGCCATCTGGAGGACCGGGAGGGTGTGTGTATGTGTGGCCCGAGCGAGCGAGAGAGAGACCTTACGTGCATTGTTGTTGTTAGCATCTGGTGCTAGCTAGCTGCGCTAACGGATATACGGAGCTGTTTAAATGAAAACAGAGGAGCGACATTTTGCCACAACTGCACCGAGCACTTGACTTTATGCAGGAAGCCAGACAGTGGGACATTGTACGAAAAGTCAGCACACTCAGCACGGATAGTGCGCAACATGATTGCAGCGTCCAGGCAGCTCCGGCATATGCCTTGAGTTGCACATAGCTCCAACGCCCATACCACCGACGACATGTTTGTTTACTGTCCTGGCTTCACGAGTTAGGGAGCGCTGGATTTGTGAAAAACTCCCCTCTTCCTAAACCACTAATACCACAGTACTGGCAAAACGGGAGGAGCCGAGTGAAAAACAAGCGCCCCTCATCCCAATCCACCCACACCGCAGTATTTTTTTCTTTTTTTTTACCCAAAAAATATATTGTATATTATCGGGGCTATTAATACTGGTATTGGGTTTATCGGGATGACGTCATAATTCCTAATATCGGCCCGATAATTATCGGACCGATAATTATCGGGCCGATAATTATCGTGCATCCCTAGTTACAATAAAAAGTCCTGTATTCAAAATGTTACTCAAGTAAAAGTACAAAAGTATTGGCATCAAAATATAGTTAAAGTACCACCTGCAGAGGGATCTAGATGCAGGTGTTCTTTTCCCCATAGAGACCGCCTGGCTACACATTATCCCTTGCATAAAGATAGATTGTGGGTCCCTTACAACATGTTGTACACAGTGGAAATAAACATTCTGGTTACCTCAACATCAGGGATCTTGTACATTAAAGTTTGAGAAAACGGCTCGAGATACACTTTTTGTTATATTCCATGGAATGCTCTTAACATCCCGATAGCAATGAATATCTGAAGTGCTTTGACAAAAAATCCATAAAGAAATTCATCTGTGGAAGCCGTGGCGCTGTAACAAGCACGACCAATCATCTGAGCCGGCTAAAGTAACTGGATGGCCTACCTGCCTGTCAGCCTTCCATCTGTGCACAAACTTATCTCGTGCCCTCATTGGTCATGTGCGCGTTCGTGTGTGTTGGAGGAGGGGCTCTGTGAGGAAGTGGCAGATTTCTTCCGGCGGTGTATTTTCAAATTCTAGAGCACTCCAGCCGGTTTCTCCAGAATTACCTACCCCACCTTTAAACTCCTTCTGAATTGAACCGTCACGGTAGCCTTACCTCACTGATCCCTCTTCAAATAGAAAACACACGTTGCTTTACCAGCAGAGAGAAAATGGATTATTAATGTGAGTAATAAAGAGCAGTTTGATTATTAAGTATTATTCTGTTGATCGATGTCATTACATTTGTTGAAAAGCACATAATGACTTGTTTAAGACACGTTTTGTCAAAGTTTAGGACTTGGACTTGACTCGGACTTGCAAAACAATGACTCGGACTCATACCTCTGGTATGTAGTGTCTCTACTGCGACATGTCTCCACGCTTTAATGTTCAAAAAGCTCTTTGTTTTCTCACACTACCTGTGCTGCAGCACCTCTTTTCACCCTCTGTCTGAAACCAGAGCCCAGTCTGCTCTGATTGGTTAGCTGGCCAGCTCTGTTGTGATTGGTCAGCCGCTTAGAGATGTCCCGTACTTTCATCAGAGGGGTTAGTGTTTGGGAGAGAAACTACCTCTGGAGGGAACTTTGGGATGTTAGATTGCTGCTGACTTTGTATATGCACAACAGCCATGTAACATACTACAGGAAAGAGACATCCAAAAAACACAAGAGCGCCCTTTTAATTGCTTCAGTCTCGCTAAAACAATCAAATGATTGTTTTGTTGTGTTGATGCTTTACTTTGCTAGGGGAAACAAATCAATGACCACCTCAGTATGAGCCAAACCAACTGACGTATCAATTAGTAAAGCAAAAGAAAGCTTGGCTTCAGGACATCAAGACTCCACATGGATGCTTAAGCCTTTTTGATAATTGGAGCACAGATGGTGTGTAACAGCTACAAGCCCATCAACCAGCCAGGAAGGAACACACTACGTCTGCAGCCAGGCCTACGTCTGCAGCCAGGAAGGAACAAACTACGTCTGCAGCCAGGCCTACGTCTGCAGCCAGGCCTACGTCTGCAGCCAGGCCTAAGTCTGCAGCCAGGAAGGAACAAACTAAGTCTGCAGCCAGGCCTACGTCTGCAGCCAGGCCTAAGTCTGCAACCAGGCCTAAGTCTGCAGTCAGGCCTAAGTCTGCAGCCAGGCCTACGTCTGGAGCCAGGCCTACGTCTGCAGCCAGGAAGGAACAAACTACGTCTGCAGCCAGGCCTACGTCTGCAGCCAGGCCTACGTCTGCAGCCAGGCCTACGTCTGCAGCCAGGCCTACGTCTGCAGCCAGGCCTAAGTCTGCAGCCAGGCCTAAGTCTGCAGCCAGGCCTAAGTCTGCAGCCAGGAAGGAACAAACTAAGTCTGCAGCCAGGCCTACGTCTGCAGCCAGGAAGGAACAAACTAAGTCTGCAGCCAGGCCTAAGTCTGCAGCCAGGCCTACGTCTGCAGCCAGGAAGGAACAAACTAAGTCTGCAGCCAGGCCTAAGTCTGCAGCCAGGCCTAAGTCTGCAGCCAGGCCTAAGTCTGCAGCCAGGCCTAAGTCCCAGGCCTAAGTCTGCAGCCAGGCCTACGTCTGCAGCCAGGAAGGAACAAACTAAGTCTGCAGCCAGGCCTAAGTCTGCAGCCAGGCCTACGTCTGCAGCCAGGAAGGAACAAACTAAGTCTGCAGCCAGGCCTAAGTCTGCAGCCAGGCCTAAGTCTGCAGCCAGGCCTAAGTCTGCAGCCAGGCCTAAGTCTGCAGCCAGGCCTAAGTCTGCAGCCAGGCCTAAGTCTGCAGCCAGGCCTACGTCTGCAGCCAGGCCTAAGTCTGCAGCCAGGCCTAAGTCTGCAGCCAGGCCTAAGTCTGCAGCCAGGCCTACTGGAGTTTATTTTCGCAATTGGCAGAAAAAAATAGTTGTCAAAATTGTTTGCAGCAAACAAAACAAAGATTCATTATTGGTATAGCAAATCAAAGTATACTTTTGACCCAGAATGTGTCATTTGATGTCAAAGCAGCAGTCCTTTTTATGAAAACCCACATGCCATAAAGAGCTCCGGTGTCCTATTTTGCAGCTTTGATGGACGTGAACACTCCAGGAAAGCAGTGCTTGTTTGCAGCATTGTTTCTTGGATTGGTACATCCCAGTACCTTTCGTCTAGTGAAAGCACATGTTCTTCTGTTGGCTTGGTGCCGGCACGATGGATGAGGAGAAACCTTTTGTGGAGGTATAAAACATCCATACTTATACCGGCAGCAGGCATAAAGATAATATAAAGGGAGATTTCCTGGTGAGTCATAGCTGGAGACCCCGTTCTGCGGAAAGTGAGATCATCCACAAGTATTTATTGTGTTTAGGGCAGCACTCAAAATGAAATAATAAACTCAAGCCCCTTTAGCACCATACGAATATCCACACAGATTTGAACACTTCTGTTCCCTGGTTAGACTTCCTCTACAGACTGCAAACAAAGTCTAAGTGTTTAGTCTTATGTATTTAATGTAAATTCTTCCAACTATTTTAAAGAAACATCATCACAAATATCAATTGGTGGACCTAGTCAATGGAAGTAAAAGACATTACCAACACGATACATCATCCGAAGACCATGAATGTCTATTTAGATATTTTACAATGAGGTGAAAACGTTGTTTTGTTGTTGGCGCTCAAATTAGAAGAGGATCCACAAATTCAGTATGATTCATCCTGATGATCATGATTGTACTTTTGTAATTTTCTGGCAGTCCGTTGAGATATTTGATTCCATATCAAAGAAGTAGGTTGGCAGACGCTTCCATGATACTGTCTGGGCTAAAAGACTTGTCAAAACTGGTGATAGTAGAGACATCAAACTGGACTTTTAGTTCTTAATACAGTGGTGCAGGAAATGAGACCTCAAGCCCGTAAAATACTTTGAACACCTTTCGGTTCCCTTGTTTTAAAGTCAACATGTTTGTAATTAGAAGCCCGAAATAAGATCTGTGGTAAGAAGCCTACGTCATTTTCAAGTTTTGTTGGACGACATAAAATATGTCAGTAAATACCCGTGAATGTCCGAAGGTTCTATGTGTCGTAAAAACGGCGGTTGCTAACAAGTGACTATTTAAACTACTGAACGTCATCAAGCCAACACAAGTTCGCCAATAGCTTAGTGCTGGTGATGCGCAGCCATGCGAGGGCACAGCTTTTTATTCCTGCCGATTGCATTCACGCATCAAAACTCTGAAAGTTGTGTAAATATGTGGAGATTAAGCTGCTGAAAAAACTTTTAGAATTCAGGAACGTCCCATTTTTTCCCCTTTAAACTGTGGGTTTTTCTCCGGAAGTTTTTCCTTGTACGATGTGAGGGTCTAAGGATAGAGGGTGTCGTTTTTCTCATACTGATATTCTGAACAATCTGTGCTGTTGCTTTTGCTGTAAAGTGTCTCTACTGTAGGATATTTTTATTATATGTACAGCACTTTGGCTCAACCAAAAATCGTTTAGAAATGTGCTATATAAATAACACTTGATTTGATTTGATTTGATGAAGGTGTGTAAAGGTTAATTTTTTTTTTTTTAAAGTCCTGTTGCCTTTCGACGAGGGAGAGCTTTACGTTGATATATTCCGGGTTGGCCTACACAATTACATCATCACTGCACCACTCCATATGGTTCATCTTGCCCAGTGGTTCTCAAGTGGGGGGGCGCAGAGGCATGCCAGGGGGGGCGCGAGAGACCAGGAGGAACAATGGTTATAACGTTTTTTTTTCTCCAAAAAGATTAAAAAAAAAAAAAAATCATAATTTGAAAAATTATTGATTCGAAAATAATATGATGCAGTACATTACTATTACGTCTGGGTCTCTGTGTTTCATTAAAGCTCGGCTCTGTGTGTGTGTGTGTGTGTGTGTATGTGTGTGTGTGTGTGTGTGTGTGTGTGTGTGTGTGTGTGTGGAACGAGCCATTTTGTGTGCATGAGCGAGAGAGAGAGCGTTGTTGTTAGCTTCTGGTGCTAGCGAGCTACGCTAACGGATATAAGGAGTTTTTTCAACAACAAAGTGCAGGAGAGTCCTCTCCTGTCAGACTGAGAGACTCAGTGAGCTAAAGGACTCTCTCAGTGTTATCTCAGTGAGTCTCAAACGTTTTGGTCACCATTAATGTAAACAATTATTTCCGAGGCAAACATTTATATGATCATTATAGTTATAAAAAAATGCTTGCCCCCGGACCCCCCTATGTAAGGTCCATACACCACCTATAAAAATAGCCCTTGACCCCTGCTTCCACCTATATGCCGTGAGCTGATAATCGAGCCTTCATTGTAACTGTCACACTGTGTATTTGCGTGGGGAGTGTTGCAGTAGAAAATTCCTCTGTAGCGCCCGGTACATTAATGGGAAACCCTAAATGTTTGAGCACCCTCTATGAAAACGTCAAGCTACCCCACAGCACCCCCAAAATAAATCTCTGGCGCCGCCACTGAGCCTGACTTGTGTTGGGGGGGCCCGACTTTTTTTTTCCTCCAAAGGGGGGGCCTGACAGAAAAAGTTTGAGAACCACTGCTCTAGCCAGTAACTTTGTTCTCAGCAAGTGTCACATCCTTTCTGCCCTGCGTATTATCTGCACATTCCTTAAACTGGCAGTCTTTTATAACTTCACTGGGACAACACACTAACCTTTCTATTTTTTCTTTTAATGTTTATTTTATTAGCTTTTCTTTTTAATGACTGATTTTAAATGCCATTTTCTTAATCTCTTTCATTTTTTGTAAAGCACTTTGAATTGCCTTGTGTTGAAAAGTGCTATATAAATAAACTTGCCTTGCCTTGCCTTGCCTTGCCTTCCAATGTATCAGGGAGGAAAAGTCATGGCGAGGGAACGTGAAAGTAACTTACTGAATTCTGTCGGACCCTTCGGTAGCTTGTTAACTTGAATTTGTTTTGTATTTTCAATACGTCATTTAGTGTTAACTGTTATTCTACGGACGAAAAGTTTATTATTATTCCGCCGGTATTTTGGCCCTCTTCTTCTCCCGCATTGAACATCGCAGAAACTCCGTTCAAACATCAAAACGTTCAGCTCGGTCGGGAATCGATGGCTATTACTTTTCTCATTCATAACTTTCATAATTCCAGAGATACATCCCATAATACATCACATTTTTAACATTGAAGTCAATGGAGGAAATCTTCAGACTTCAACAAATCTTCATGCGAATTCAACTGCTAACTGTTCCTTCATACTTTCACTCAGAAACCTCATTCCAACTTTAAATGTTACAAATCTTTCTGACATTATTCCTGTGAAACAACTTTTACATCTGATTCTTACTTTTAGAGATATTAAACATTGTTCAGACCTTGGTAAAGGGGTTTTCTTCAGATTGTAACATTAACTAGAGTGCGTGATGTCACAGCTAGAGTGGAGGACATCTTGACATTTGCCTTCATATATTTTTTTTAAAATGCCATAATTCCCAAACCCTACATTCCTGGGACATAATTTATCATGACAAACGTAGGAAAACATCTCGTAGCTTGAAAAATGACAAATAATTAAGCAAAAATAATTCAACAAAATGCCTCTTGAGGGCATGAAGTGACAAAAACGTTCAAAATTCCTCTATTGAAGCCCATTGTAATTTCAGGCAGATATTTCCTCACGGTAGCAGCCGCACACCTTTAGTTAAACTGCCAAAAAGGCCACATTATTAACCCGAAAGTACACAAAAATTACACTTCAGATACTCAACTTCCTTGACATGCTTCACGCTTTTGAAATTTCACAGATATCTGTTACGGTTCTTCCACAAAACGTTCACATGTAAGAGGTTCATCTCTCATTCAGAACAATGAAGCCTTTGAAGTCTAGGCAGGCACCTCATTATCTCAACTATAAACACCTGTGTAATGGAACACGATGATGTCATCACTCCAGCTGCCATGCAGCAGACTTCAACAGTCCAGCTGTGAAGACATCTTCTAGACAGTTTGGAGATTTCTTCAAATGCCGTTGCCATGGCAACACAATGCTCGCCTTGAAACACGGTTTTCTCATAGCTTCAGTGAAAATACTCCAAACAGCCCAGAACTTCACAGGTTTGATAACGATGCAGCCATCAATGCATCTAAGCGTAGTATGGGGTGTCATGAAATGCCGTTGCCATGGCGACAGACCACTCACCATGAAACACGATGAGGCTGTAAGTCCAATGGACACGGTCCAATCGTCCCCCAATCTTCACTTTTATATCACCGGTCCATGCCTCAACAGCTCTACGCCAAATCTGAGATCTCACCATATGCCGTTTCCATGGAAACGCATCCCTCGCCATAAAACATGATGTCGCTATAAATCCAATGGACACGGTCCAATCGTCCCCCAATCTTCACTTGTATATCACCGGTCCATGCCTCAACAGCTCTATGCCAAATCTGAGATCTCACCATATGCCGTTTCCATGGAAACGCATCCCTCGCCATAAAACATGATGTCGCTATAACTCCTATGAAAATGTTCAAAAAGTGCTCAAACTTCACATGTGTGCTAACAGTCCAGCCGTGAAGACATCTACGTGACAGTTTTTAGATTTCTTCAAATGCCGTTGCCATGGCAGACACAATGCTCGCCATGAACACGGTTTTTCTCATAACTTCAGTGAAAATACTACCAACAGCCCAAGACTTCACAGGTTTGGTAACGAGTGCGTGTGCAAGCCATCAATGCATCTAAGCGTAT
The DNA here is from genome assembly GCF_902827175.1 of Gymnodraco acuticeps. Taxonomy (NCBI): domain Eukaryota; kingdom Metazoa; phylum Chordata; class Actinopteri; order Perciformes; family Bathydraconidae; genus Gymnodraco; species Gymnodraco acuticeps. The sequence continues at coordinate 589,232 of NW_022990126.1, read as the reverse complement.
ATATGGGGTGTCATCAAATGCCGTTGCCATGGTGACAGATCATTCACCATCAACTTAGTTCAGAAGTTTGCGGTTCAAATATTCTGCTGCTTTTCCAAACCTTTTTACTTTCTTTTCTTCTCTCATCACACATTCAAGCCCCCAGTGTTCATGTATCATTTCAATCTAAATTATTCACTTTCTTCTTACACATTTCACTTTAATCTACATTCTTCACTTTCTTCTTACACATTTCACTTTAATCTACATTCTTCACTTTCTTCTTACACATTTCACTTTAATCTACATTCTTCACTTTCTTCTTACACATTTCATTTCAATCTAAATTATTCACTTTCTTCTTACACATTTCATTTTAATCTACATTTTTCACTTTCTTCTTACACATTACATTTCAGCATAGCAATTTAGCGTCAGATTTTCAGCATAAAGCATTCCCACTAGCAATTTCTTCAGGAATTGCATTCTCTAGTTCTTCTTGGAACTGTGTGTCTTTTGCTCGCTGCTTGTTAAAGGCACTATAAATACACTGGCCTCAACTTGATTTGAAAGACGGAGATTGACTGTTCAAATAATCAGTGGAGTGGATGTCTGCAGACCCTTGATGATCGATTGTTCCTCTGGCCTTCTGGTTGCCATGGATACTCTATCCTCATTATAAAGAATTGGCAAAGTTTACAGCACAGAAAACCCAAGAAAGGTGGAATGAACAAAGGAACAAGGACACGAGTCAAAAGGGGCTAAAATGAAAGTGTTTGGCACAGTTCACTCAGAATTGTATTTTAGGGGGCCTCACAATTTAAGCCCCTCCCACTTGCTATTCACTTCTCTAAGTCTGGCTAAAAAAGTGTATTTTTAGCAGTTGTACTTTATTGTTGTCCAGAAAAGTGGAAAGTCCCTCATGAAATTGTGTATATTGAAATATGCTTTACTTACACTTAAGTTTAAATTCCAAAGATAATTTGAATTAGAGGCCCAATTCCAAACCGGCCTGACACCCTTCCTCTTTTACCCACTTACACTCCGTTTGCATGTCCGGTCCGCCACTAGTGGTTAGTGGGTTATTAAACATTTCAACAGCGAGTCTGCATCGGTCCTGACTTGAACTGCATGTCACGAAACGAGCTATACACAAATAGTTCCGTGCAAACATTTACTTGTAAACCACGCAAAATAAGAAAGACATTTAATATTGTCATACAGGTTTAACATCTTCAAGATTACATCGTATTTTACTTAGGATCATATATACTCGTACACATGCAAATATTGTTATTCTCTGCAATTAAAATGTGATTACCATTTAATCAAAATGCAAATGAGGAAACATTTTCTAGTTTGCAACACAGATGTTCTCAAATGTTACTCTGAGGGAGGACTGATAGCCTTGTGTTCATAGTCTGCTTGATTGTATAAAAGAAGCAATTTTGACATACCTAATGTTAAAAAAAACAAGGGTCTATGACCACCTCTCTCCCTTTGCAACGTCCTACGCTTATCCACTCTCACAATACACCTTTACCTTGACATTGGAGGCCCTGAATTCAACCCACGAGATCTGGCCTATGGAGACAAAATAACAACAACATGTATTTTCTCTGTAAGTCTTGTCCAGCCTTGCTTGTTCAAGTATGCTCAGCGTGAGCGATTTACTGTTCCTAAATGAACAGAAGATATCCTTGTGTGCAGAAGTATTCCCAGAAAGGCTGAAGTAAAGTGTGGTGCACTTACAGAGGCTGTGTGGTGTCCTCTTTCATTTGCTTTATTTAGTTTTTACATCCAGTGTGAATCCGTCAGAATCTGTTCAAAGGTCCTGAGTCTTTCTTTTCCGCTCCGCCTTGATGCACTCACACGGGACAACTGAGTTTGGAGACAGCTTCCTGGAAATAATGGTTTCCCCATGTGTTGTGTTGTTTGGTACAGAGGCCATGGAGGGAATGTCTTAACAATTTACTGATTGAGGTGTTTTGCCCACCAACTTTTTGAATCTGTTTTGATTATTGTCCATTAAGCAGTCTTTAAACACTGCCAGAGCCCTTACCGTGTTCCCGTCAGTGTTCACTTCCTGTCTGTCTTCTTCTGCTGATTTCTCTGTCCTCCAGCCCTCTGTCCTTTAGTCCTTCTCTTTAGCTCTTTTTCTTTCTTTCCTTGGAGCTTGCAAGAAACAGCGTCTGAGGGCTTCTTAACATTTAACAACCTATGAATGTGTCATACCCATTGAACGGGAAGAAACTCAGCTACCTAGCGATATGAACCATTTTTACTGAAACAAAACACAAGTCTAAGGCCGAGCTTCTGAACTAGCACTAAGAGAAAGAGTGCTAACGCACTTAGCACATAACTCACGGTAGAAATATTGTATACTTCATCGGATCTGCACAAACTAGATATCATATGAAAGCTGAGATTCCACAGATTCCATTGGTATGAGTATCATCACTGAGCGACCGGAATTCACCGCAGAGAAAACGAACCCAGACAACACACAACTTCACTTTAATTAGCCAAAACGGCAAACACGTCTTACCTTTGCTGTTTTCTGATCAGAGTTGTGTTCAATGGCATTAAAACGCATAAAACGCTGCTGAAGGTTAATCCAATGTCTCTGTGTCCCTTTGAAATGATTACTGATAATCCATCATAACATTTATGTCAATAAACAGAGTTTTCATATAGAGTGTATGAGAGCTGTAACCCAGCTTCCGGTTGTGGGCCTGCTGGCTGCGCATCACTCTCATTCACCAATGGGTAATTTTTAAATGGATTTAGGAACTCCCCCTCGATTCTATTGGCTCTGACGGTAAGAAAGAGATGTCAATCGTCAAAATCGACCAATGGGTTCCAGAGATATGGAAATCCACCCAAATGGCCCCAGAAGAGGTTTTTTTTTTCTAAACCTCTCTAAAAAGGTCAAATGTCACTTGTTTCGCATCAATCTTGATACAGGGTACTTATTATATGTTGTAGTTTGGATTCCTAAAGCTTTTAGTCTACTAACCCATCATTCAAGGTTGGGTTTCACTTTAAGTCATGGGTTATTTTGAACGGACACTATCATTTACAGTTTTTTACCATGTTCAATCTGAATTTACTTTAAAATAAAAACATCTATATTGATTCTGACTCTTCTACATCCAACTCACAGGTTTATCATTTTGAGAAAAAAGATTATTAATTTAACCCTTTTAGAAGGGAAGATATGGTCATTTGCTCTGGGAATGTCATCTTTGAGCCTGAGACCTGAAAAACAGGCTTGGGGTGGAACAGGTTGAATGTCCTTGTGTGGCTTCCAAAGTGCATCTGCATAAAAGCATCCTCAACTGCATTTTACACAGCTGTCCAGTTGCAGCCCTTTGAACGCAGTGGAACAAACCATTTTTCTCTTATCGGTAGAAATACAATAATCTTTTTATTATTAAAACGATAGTTACAAACGATAAAATGGAAGCATATCTTTGATAATACAGGAGATATACAGACCTAAAGAAAACATTACTCATCATACCTTTGTCTTTTGTTGCTTTTAAAGTTGTTTCAGAAGAAGCAATGCAAAACTCCTGTAAACTTTCCTTTAGGTAAAGTCATTATTTCACAATGTATGCTTTTGTCAATGAGGCTTAATGTTGAGGTTTGTCAAAGCCTGTACGCTGAAAAATAATTGCGATGGGACATCTGTCTTCCTAAATAAAGTCTCCTTTGAAGCATGGGTATGTGAGATTTTATATTCAAACCCACTGCCATTGCAGAGGGTTTGAATGTCTACAACAGTGAAGAGAATGGAGACGCATTGAATGAAAGGACTTAGTACATAACAGATGGTACAAAAAAGGAAACATGTAAATAAGCTTAAATGCACATAAACTCAACTTTTTTGCTAAATGTCACATTTGATTGGGTTGCAGGAGAAATCTGAAACTCACATCACTCACAGTCTGTTTGTATTAAATGACAATTGAAGTTCCATTACCGTTGGCTACTTGAGGTACTTTCTCTCCTCCTTGCTTCTCTCTAGGGGGAGACTCAATCACTCCATGTTCCTATATTCCTCTCTCTCTGCCTCTCACCTTGTCTGTCGTCATGGCCAGAGTAAAAGCTATTCAACATTAATCCAGCTTTCCCTTTCTTATTGCTTTGTGCCGCCTTTATCTCCCGAAAGTGCTGTGGCGCCAGATGATTGACATAGGCATACCGGTATCCGGTATTACCGAAATACCGGTTACTGGTGGCCACGGTATACCTTACCGAAATCAGATCCGGTTTTGATACTTTAAAAAAAAAAAAAAAAAAAAAAGTCCACTCAAAGGATGCAGTGTGCGTGTCCATAACCCTGCCTCTGTTTGGCTGGTGTTCGTTATGTCCGTTGGTTTGGTTCAGGCATGAGGAGAGGGAATGGCAAGCATGGCTGTAGAATCACTCTATACTGTACATCTGCTTGTTGGTAAAAGAAGACTCCGGTTGCATTCAATGCAAACTACAGAATATTTGAAAAGATATAACCTTAAAAGAAATGAATGAATCATTGTTTTTGTTTTTTTAAATGCAACCAATCAAAAAGATGTCAAGCCTTGCACCGTAGCATAAAGTGAAAAGCAGCAGACATGTGTCGGCTGTTTGTACTAATATCCCAGATGGATGAAGTGGTGCTTTAATATCTTGTATTGTACATTTAAACCGCTATTCCCTTTAGGCATCTGGCATTCACTCTCAGGTGTGTACACCTTACACACCTGAACAAAGGTCTGTCTGCTCTCCCTGTGTTTACTTTACCCCTCCTTCTCTTTCTCTGAGAAGACTTGTGGTGACAGAGAGTAATGGACAAAACCTTTGCTGTGTCTCCTTGTTGTTACTGGCTTCCCTCGCATCACTGCCCAACAGCTAGGCAGGCAATGTACCAACAGAATAGGTGTGTGCTTTACCTAGCTAGCATTTTACACGCTCCACTCTAGCTAGCAGTAGGTTTTCTTTGCTCCTCTAGTGTGCCTCTGTTGGAGCTCCGACTCATTCTGATACATTCAGACCCTGCTTTGAGGTCTAGTTTACTCTAAATGAGTAATTTACGAAACGAACTTCATGCTGTGTTGAATAAGACAAAACCCATAAATTGTGGCCATAGTCTCATTGGTAACAACGTGATTTAACCTACTGTACGACGATAAGCATGCGGCTGTTTTCTCAGGCTCTATTCATCAGCTGTGTTCTGAATATGAATAATAATCAAGGTTGTAAACATTCTGCTATGCTACGAGTCAGAAAAGAAACCTTATCTGACCGAGGCCTCGGTTTGGGAGACAGAAATTCAGAGTTGATTTGGGCAGAGGAGGGATCACTGTGGTGTCAAAGTAAATTCTCTGCCCATAACTTCCAAAAAGTCTTCATTGTAGGACATCAGTTCAAAGCTCTCCAGTGTACTACTTGTGTTCCGGTTCTTTGCTTCAAGAATTTCATCACTCTCTTTGGGAAAATGTTGTAATTAATCAAGTGAGATGGGAGGGTCATTTACAATCAGACTTTTGTTTTGTTGAAGTGCTTTTTCAAACTTTCACACGTGTGTCACACGTGTGTCGTGCAAACACAACTTTCTTTATAGAGAAATGAAATGTTGTATTACAGATCTGATCAACATGTCAATTAGGTCCAATGGGACATTACTTTTGGCAAATAATAAGATTTTCAAACAACATTATCAGAGAAGAAGAAGAGTGGTGGTGGCATGCAATAACAAAAGAAGGTAAAGGTAAAAAGTCTGAAATGGTAAATCTATCAAAGTAGTATTACTGTATGGAATGATTGGTTCCTTTATGACAGGGATCATGTTATGGAAATCTGAGACCCAACACTGTGGAGAGTACAAGTCAGAGTGATCAAAACAAATAAATGGTGAATCAGACAGAGTTGTCTTTCTGGTTATTTATTTGAAGCTTCAAATACATAAGATACAATACATAGACACAGGTCTCACAGAGTATAGCATAGTCTGCGTGAGTGTGCGCAGATATAAAAAATAGCAAAGCTTATATATAAGAAAGAGTGGGAAGTTCAGAAATCTGTCTTCACACGGTCATATTGTTATTAGACACCTGTCCTTGAGCTGTAGATAGTATAACGGTTCTTGTGTGACTTTGTGTGAGTCTCAACCTAGTAGCCAAATCAGCTCTGTGGCCTTGAAGTGCTTGGGAATAAACCCACAGTGGAGTATAAGAAGAAAACAGTACATCTCAGGAAATGATATAGGTGTTTTACAATGTGTTGAGAAGCATTTGGTTTAAGCATATAAGGATATAATAAAAATGTCCACTACATTCTCCCCTTTTGATCATACTTGATCAATACAAAAACAAACGACAGGATTGACTGATATAACACATCAATGAATACACTCCATCGCTGGTTTAAGTAAACACATCACAAATATATCATAGAAAACTGGCTGTTTTTGTGGAGGACAGACTCCAATATAATGTAAGCATAAGAGGAGAGTACACTCGATTCACATGATTATATTGATTATATTGTAGTGTCGGAATCAGACTCTTCTGATTCTAGCTGGTCTATCTCACTGTGGCGCAAAGGATTGTCGTGTAATGGAATAGCAGTATACTGAACGAAAGCTGAGGATACCATGCTGGACTCAAATCCACTAGAGTGCATGTACCTATCCAGAGGGGAGCCAGAACTTGATAGAGCTTGTCGCAGCATCACTGGGCCAGGCCAGTTGGAGGGAAATATGGTTAACATCAGGGAATGCTACGTTAGAAAGGATTCTTCCAGGGGCACCGACTATGCGACAATACGAGATATTGTAAGCACCGTAACTGCACGTGTTCCGTAGGATACGAGTACAACCAGTAGTAGTGCCTAGGAAAAAATAAGGTGGTGTAAGAGACGTTTTGTGGTACACTCTCTGGATGCAGAGGCTGTGTTTCATCCCTCTCAAATGGCTGGGGTGCACATGGCTGACGGGTTGGTACTTTGCGTATGTGGTATCAAACGTAGATGCACGCAGAGGGGAGTTAGATGGTGGGGGAAGCGGCCTGGCATAACGCCACTCGGTTACGCGGTCTTCACCCTTGATGGGCCTTGTCAGAGCCATAAACGCGCAGAGGTGTTCAACCTGGGTCAGAGAGCGCGGACGAACTGGCACTGACATTGATGAGTCCTGGGGAAAAAGGGTGCATGCATAACATGACCCATTTTGTCCTGCGGCCTGCAAGAATGATCTCAGGGTGTGCCACCAGACGTTACCGGTGTTCCCATTACTAGTCTGAACCACATCAATGTTGCTATGTCGTTATGGCCTATGTATAGGTTACGTTTTAGAAGTGTAGATGTACCTATGGATGTCAACAGTTGCGTCAAAGGCTGCTTACCCTTTTCGGGGGTCTGAGTTTTGGGCGCGATGTCTATGTAAAATGTGCCACACGGGTCGGTGCCGGATACATACATACAGACAACATAATAACCCCCGTCTGATATCTGGGCAGCCTGTAGTTGCAACAGGATAACGGGGCTTGATGAATTGACCTTGGAGATAGACAATCTCTCTTTGATGTTTGTTTTGTCGTCCCATAGGGTATAACCCCAATCGGTGTACGCGGTGGTCCATAAAACAAAAGTCCAGCCCGCCGAGCAGTGAGTGGCGGTGTGACTGTCACTCTCGACATAGCATATGTAGGCATCTGCCCACCCCAGTTTCTTAGGGTCGGGGCAATGCATGTAGTCGCACGGGTCTAACTGTACTGTGCTATCTTCCCCATCCCTTAGAGCAGGGGTGGGGAACCTTTTTCCTCTCAAGGGCCATTTCAATTTTTACAATATCCTCAGAGGGCCGTACAAATTATTGACCTCTGCTTAAAAAAACTAAAATCACAGCCCATTCATTTCATTCTGTGCAAAGAAAAAGCAACCTCTTAATCCAGATATCTCACCATGACTCGCGCATGCATGCACGTGCACGGTGTGGCGTGACCACCAAAACAGAAAGATATGGACACAAGATGTGTGCAAATGTATTTAGTTTCCTATGTGGACATGATTTAAGTGGGGGGGGACCTAACCTCCTCTAGGGGGGTCCGGGGGCATGCTCCCCCGGGAAGATATTTTTTTTAAATGTTGAATTTAAAAGCATCAATCTGGTGCACTTTGAGAGCAACATTAGGAGATCTATGGAAACATCTCTCAACACCCATATGAAACAGAACTGTAAACAGATTTACTTTTTCTTTATGAATATTTTACAAATCACTCCCCTTTCAAACTTTATTCTTCTTTATTAATAACAACTTTTTTTTACTGTCATATAGTATTTTATACCCGTTTACTTTATTCTCTTATTTTTGTATAACTATAATGATCATATAAAGATGTGCCTTTACCTCACTGGTTGTAGAAAAAGCTTCTTATATTCGTTAGCATAGCTAGCTAACCAGATGATAATAACAAAGAAGTTATTGACTGTATGATCAGTATGACAGATGAACAGATCGCCACTGGGCTTACAACTAAAGACACAGCCACGCAGAAACTGCAGCATGTGTACGGCTCCTTATCGGTACTGCAATTTCTGAAGTGCTGGAGTGGCATTCTGGTGCTCTCCGTCAGAACTGCACCCCTGTCAGACGAGACATATACCACGTGATGACACGTTAGGCTCGTGTTGTGTTCAAGGACCCTGACCTTGGCCAGGAAAAACAGGCACTCGCTTGTTTAATTTTTTTGCGGTCTAGATTTCTTACATTTTTTTCTTTTTTGCGTGTGTTTATAAATTACCTCGAGGGCCGTACCAAATTGTCTCGCGGGCCGTATACGGCCCGGAGGCCGGAGGTTCCCCACCCCTGCCTTAGAGTAATGTTACCAATCCCTGTCTTGACCAGCCCCTCTGCCCATGTGGTTCGCCCTGCTTTTCGCCCTGCTTTCCCCATGTACCTCTTAGATACCTCGATTTTGGCTGACATGCTGTGTGCTGACCATGGATACATAAAATATAGGACTAGTCCTAACACAACTATCATGGCAAGTATGCAGAGGAACCATTTTATGATTGTCCAGGCTCTCCAGTAGTATCCACATTGCTCACGGTTGCGTTGTCGCCTTTCCAGGCGAGCCCTCATCACGAGGGGGAAATGCTCCATGGGGTGTGTGTGTGTATTCCCTCGGTCGATTTTGCGACACGGACAGTCAGACTTTGCACACCGGTAACACAAACGAGGAACCAGAGGCATATGGAACCGCTCAGCTGGCACTCGCTCGTGACACATTGTGTGTAGTGTGTTTTAGTGTATGTAGTGCAAGTGTGGTGCTGGTGGTGACTAGGACACGTCACTTGTTGTCGTCTTCCGTTGGTGACTAGGACACGTCACTTGTTGTCGTCTGCTTCCGTTGGTGACTAGGACACGTCACTTGTTGTCGTCTGCTTCCGTTGGTGACTAGGACACGTCACTTGTTGTCGTCTTCCGTTGGTGACTAGGACACGTCACTTGTTGTCGTCTGCTTCCGTTGGTGACTAGGACACGTCACTTGTTGTCGTCTTCCGTTGGTGACTAGGACACGTCACTTGTTGTCGTCTGCTTCTGTTGGTGACTAGGACACGTCACTTGTTGTCGTCTGCTTCCGTTGGTGACTAGGACACGTCACTTGTTGTCGTCTACTTCTTCCGTTTCTCCTTTCCTGTGACTACGACCTTGCAGTGGCTGGCGTGGACCCACGTAGTTCTCTCGGCGACCTTGACCGCTGTCTGGGTGACGAGAAGCACCTGGTAGGGACCTTGCCAATGATTGGATTTCCAGCTCTTTCTCCGGAAATCCTTGACCAGCACAAAGTCGCCGGGTTGGAGATGGTGAAGTGGACCAGTGGCAGGGGTAGGCAAGGCTGCGGCTACCTGATGTCGGATGTCTGCTAAAGTGGATGACAGGTTAACACAATAGGACAACATAGCATCCTCACACAAAGTTGTGGAGGGAAGAGGACATCCTGGAGCCTTGAGTCCAATCTGTGGAGGAGCCCCAAAAATATTTCAAATGGGCTGAGTTGACTCCGTGTTCTTTTCCTCATCCGCATGTACATCAGCACAATGGGCAGAGCTTGTGTCCATGACAGACCTGTGTCTGCACAGCATTTTGCTAGTTTGTTTTTTATTGTGCCTCATTAGCAAAATGTGAACCATTGTCGCTAGAAATGTTGTCTGGTAGTCCCCATCTAGGAATGATTTGCTGTCTGTGCTTTTACTGGGAAAGCTTCAACCCATTTGGACCACATGTCAACCACCACCAGACAGTGCTACCCTCTGATGGGCTAAGCTCAATGAAATCCAGCATTAGGTGCTCAAATTGCCTGGTGGGAGGTGGATGTGCTCCGGGTCCTGTAACCTTTACTGCTCTACCAGAATTGTGCATGATGCAAATTAGGCATGCTTCACAGTGCTTTTGAGCTGTTACTGTGAACCCCCTTGTGAACCACTCCTGATTTATAGACTCTAACATCCCTCCCTTTGGACACATGGTCCAACCCATGTGTCAACTTAGCGAAATGAGGGAAGAAATGTCTTGGGAGACATGGATTTGAATTTGGACCAACCCAGATGCAGGAGGTTGGGTCAAAAGCAGCCCCAGCAGCCTTCCACTGAGCCTTCTCAACTGGTGTAGCTAGCTGCTGCATGGAAGTCAGTGATGACATTTTGTCAGTGAAGGAGGAGACAGGGATTTTAACAAATGAGTGTGCGTGAGGTGTGAGAGGAATCAGAGCAGCTGCCTTTGCGGCTGAGTCAGCAGGCGCATTTCCTAGGGAAACTGGGTCTGTACTGCTTGCGTGTGCGGCACATTTACAGACTGCAACTTCAGATGGGAGCAGAATGGTGTCTAGTAAGCCTGCAACCAGTACATGGTTAAGTACTGGTTTGCCATCAGATTTCAGAAATTGTCTACACTTCCAAATAGCCCCAAAATCGGGTACTACCCCAAAAGCATAACGTGAGTCAGTGTAAATAGTCACGGTTTTGCCTTCTGCAAGCGTGCAGGCTTCAGTTAGTGCGATCAGCTCTGCCGCTTGAGACGAGAGGTGACATGGGAGTGGTCCAGAACGGAGTACAGCAGAATCTGAAACAACAGAAAAACCCACCCGATTAGTGCCCCCTTGGTCGCGAGAGGCCCATCAACATACAAAATGAGGTCAGCGTTGGTCAGAGGAACGTCTTTTAAGTCCGGTCTAGGTGTGCACACAATGGAAAGTTCGGCAACACAGTCGTGTTCGTCACCGTCCTCAGGTAAAGGCATAAGAGATGCTGGATTCAGAGTGTTACATCGCTTGACATAAACATTAGGCATGTCTAACAGGCATGTGTGATACCTAAGGTAACGTGCAGCAGAGAAGTGTGATGTTCTCTGTTCAAGGAGGATGAGTGAAACAGCATGTGGAACTAACAGGGTCAAAGGTGCATATCCCACAATGTCACGTGAGGAATTGAGCGCTTTTTCAGCAGCAGCCACTGCACGTAGACATTTAGGCAGGCCAGCAGCTACAGGATCTAGCTTGGAGGAAAAATAGGCAACAGGCCTCTGTTTTCCTCCATGATCTTGAAGAAGAACTGAGGTCATACACCCATTTTGTTCATCCACTGCTTGAGTGAAAGGTTTAGTGTGATCAGGTAGACTTAGAGTCGGTGGGGATTGGAGAGCCAGCTTCATATTAACCTGTTAAACCCCGAGCCTGTTTTTCAGGTTTCAGGCTCGAAACTGACATTCCCAGAACAAATTACCATATCTTCCCTTCTAAAAGGGTTAAATTAATAATCTTTTTTCTCAAAGTAATGATAAACCTGTGAGTTGGATGTAGAAAAGTCAGATTCAATATAGATGTTTTTTATTTTAAAGAAAATTCAGATTGAACATGGTAAAAAACTGTAAATTATAATGTCCGTCCAAAACATATTTTGTACTTATAGTGAAAACTAACCTTGGATGATGGGTTAGTAGACTAAAAGCTTTAGGAATCCAAAGTACAACATATAATAAGTACCCTGTATCAAGGTTGATGCAAAACAAGTGATATTTGACCTTTTTAGACAGATTTAGCAAAAAAAACCCTCTTCTGGGGCCATTTGGGTGGATTTTCCATATCTCTGGCCCCACTTGCTCGATTTTGACATGTGACATCTCTTTCTGACAGTCAGAGCCAATGGAATCGAGGGGAACTCCCACATAGTCCTTATTTGGTCATGTGTATGTGTGAGACTGCTGCATTGCCAAGACCGGAAGCAGCAGCTAGCTGTGGTGGCTACCATTAGCAGCTAGCATTTACTCTCTGATGTTTACATAAAAATGGAATTATGGATTATAAATTCAATCAGTTTTTTATACATGGACGTTAAGAACCTATGGATTAACAGATTCAGCCACGTTTTTTCTCATTTTAATGCCATTGAACACGTACTTTGATCAGATTGACAGCTACTTGTGAGACGATCTCCCTAGAAGCTTCGTAAAGGTACGTGTTGTGATGACTGTATTTGCTTCCCCTGTCGCGAGTCCGGATCACTCAGTGATGATACTATATACCTACATAATCTATGGAGTCTCAGCTTTAATCAGATATATTGTATGTGCAGCTACGATAAGTAATAAGGGTACTTTTATCTTGAGTTCTGTGCCAATGTCCGTTAGCATTTTTCGCTCAGGGGTAATTTAGATGCTTCTTGTGAGACTTGTGTTTTGTTTTGGTAAACATGGTTTCTATCGGCAGTTAGCTGAGATTATTTCCGTTAATCTGGTATAATACATTAATAGGTTCTTAAATATTAAGATCCCCTGAGACACAGTATCGTGAAAAAAAGACCCAGGGTCCCCGCCGGCGGGGACCTTCGGGCTTAACAGGTTAATGAAGGCTTCGTCGGCTTCCGGTGTCCATATAAGGCAGTGACCACCAACTGGCGGCCCGCGGGCCACATCCGGCCCGCCAGACATTCTCATCCGGCCCGCACGACGGGGGTGACTGTGGCGTTGATTACTGCGTTCGCCTCCCACCCTTTTATTTTTTTACAACGTCGTGAGTAAGGTGCAGTACCGGAGTCCAACAGAGAGGCAGCAGCTGCGGGACAGTAGACTGCGTACTGCGAAACCTTCCCTCTCTTGAAGAAGAAGTGATCCTTCGTTGTGAAGAGTCTGCTTTGTGCGCTTCGCACCACAGCAGCAGCCCTGCTGCGACAGAGTCCAACAGAGAGGCAGGAGCTGCGGGACAGTAGCCTAGAAGCAGGGTTGGGTTAACCATACTGGTTGTAACGGAATATATGTAACGACGTTACGCAGAATATAAAAATCAAGTAGGCTAACTGTATTCAGCTGGCGTTACATTTGAAAAACGAGTAATCTGATTAAAGTTACTTTCGTAACCTGAAGTGAATACATTTTGGAATACTTATTGGAATTATTGGTGGAAAAGTTTTCTCACAAAATGTAATATTCATTACCGGCAGAACTGTGTGCACACTGCACAGCGCTGCAGCATGTCTGTGAGCGAGAGAGAGATGCAGCGTGTCTGTGAGGCCCCGCCCCCGCACGCAGATGAGAGAGATCTCTTTTAAAATGTGCAAGATAACGTTTATGTAGCATTTCTTTATTGTCGAAATTATGACATTTCATAACGATCAAATCAAAGTGAATGGCCTGCTGCTGCTGAATGCATGGGTCAAGTGACTGGAAAAAGTTTTAAAAGTTATTACATTGTTTCAGATAATAAATTAAAGGTCCGCAGTAGCTGAGCATGCTCCACTAGCATTGTGGACTATATGGAAATCGCTGGCCCGCGATAGTGTCTATTGGATACATTTTGGCCCTTGGACAAATGTAGTTGGTGATCCCTGATATAAGGTGATTTGTAGGTTTCAAACCAGTGACGTACGTGATAGTACGCAGTGGCAACTCGATTGGAGAATAGTTTGGAATTAATGACCTGCAGTATGAACAAAAACCCAAAAATGACATCATCTGTCGCTTAGTGACAGGTTTTGGCAGAGCAGCCAATGATGCAATACGCTTATCTGAAAGCGTTTTCCCCTCTCCTGAAATGACATGACCCAAAAATGTAACTGTTCTTTGTACATATTGAAGTTTAGACAAACTGGCCTTGTGGCCTTCGGCTGCGAGGTGCATTAACAAAGCAATAGTATCAGCCTCACACTGTTCTGCTGTGGGTGCGCAAATCATGAGGTCATCAACATACTGGATAAGAGCGGTGCCTTTAGAAACTTGTAGAGAGGCCAAACTTGTACACAATACCTGGTTGTACACAGTAGGAGATTCACAGTAGCCTTGACACAAACGCGTGAATGTGTAAGATTTACCATCATATTCAAATGCAAACCAGAATTGGCTGTCTTTGTGTACTGGGACACTGAAAAATGCATTTGAGAGGTCGATGACAGAAAAAAATGCTGCAGAGGCTGGAACTTGGGAAAGAATCAGATAAGGATTTGGGACCAGCGGTGCGCGGGCGTGCACTGCTGCATTTACAGCTCGCAAATCCAGGACAAATCTCCACTCGTCCGGAGGTTTGTCTCTGATCTTTTTGACAGGAAACACTGGAGTGCGGACAGGGGAATCATTACACGGAATAATGACCCCTTGTTTAAGCAGAGAGGTAAACACTGGCCGAATGCCATCAACAGCTTCACGTTTCAATGGGTACTGGGGTTGATTTGGACGGAACATGGACTTAGGAGTGATAACCACAGGTTCCGCAGAGCGGATTAACCCTACGTCATATTTGTGAACTGCCCACAGTATTTTAGGCACTGTTCTTAGCGCGTCAGGGAGCTCAGAAATATGACTGAAAAATGAGAACTCCGGGCCAGATGGGCCAGCAACGGGATTAACATAGTCATCATTGCCTGTGAGAGTCAGAGAACGCAGTACATGAACTGAGCAGTCAATGCTGTACTTAAACACGTCATGTGATGGGGAATACTCAATCAACGGGTCGTCTGTGTTAGTCCAATCAGTACTAGATTCCCAGTCTTTAACGATTGGACCCAAATCTCTCCATTTATCAGTGGGGCCCCTGGCTAGTGAAATGTGTGGGACCGCCCCTGGGATTTGATACAGCTTGTGTTGTGCGTCTAACAGAGATTGCGCTACACAGCCGATTCCAATACATAGTTTTAAGCATGATCTCATCATTCAAACATTCCAGCAGGGAACTCTCATCATAGTATTTACATGCATCATCAACAACGTTAGCAGTACAATGCAAATGAGAAGTTTCCATGAACACAGCAGGTGGAAAAACACGTTGATGTGTCAAACGCAGCAATTCCTGAGAATCAGGATATGCCAAAAGCCATTGGAACACATTCAGCAGTTCTTTATCATCAAATGTGGGGTTTTGAACCATCAATGGAGTTGGTCGTCGGACTTTGAGTCCCTCATTTGTGGAAATGAGGTCTAAGCCGAACCGGAGGATCAGATCTCTGCCCAGTAATGTATGGGGCAGACAGATGATAAAAGAAAACTGTGTTTGACTGATGTGGGAAATGGATGACTGTCATCACCGTTATCTATACACTGAAGTGGTATCGAAAACTTCTCCTTCACAGTTACCCCAGCTGCTCCTATTGAGTGAATAAATCTTCCACTAAATTTGCAATCTGGCAGATCTGCCCTTTTTAGCACAGTGTGTAGCCCCAGAATCAACCAGAAATGTAACATTAACACCCATGATAGCTAAAGTCAGTGTGGGAAATTTCTTAAATGCTTTTTCCGTGTCATATTTCAAATATGTACCCTTTTTAATTACAGACATTTTCTCTAAATCTTCCAATTTCTCAATAGCCTGCATGATGTGTGTGTGTGTGTGTGTCACTTCCCTGGTTCGATGTTGCTGGCATGGGTTCCGTCTCCCTCGCAATAGTATGAAGCTGCAGCGTCGGAGACAGCAGTTACAGGACCGCAGTTACAGGACCGCACCACGTGACGGAGCACGTGACAGCACGTGACGGCGGCACGTGACGGTCAACGCACGTTGAATGAACATGAATGTTTATATGTATATTAAACAAACAACACTGTTTCATTATTATTAAAAAGAAAACAACACTGTTAAACACTGTTTCAGAATACATTTTTATTTATTTTTATTTCCACACTGTGGGGGTCTGCTGTCAGGCAGTTTTGGCAGAGCTCATAGAGTAAAATGTGATATATTGACATATATATTAAATCAGATGGGTCAGTCACTGGGGGTGAGGCGGGGTCTGCTGTTCCCTCTCCAGGGAGATAACCTGTCGTGGCACTCTGAACACTGGCTGAAGGGTTCCCTCCAGCAAGCTTCTGGCCTCCAGAGTCCAGAAGGCAAACCTTTGGCCATGCCTTTGAAACAATAAGAACAAGGAGACATAACTGACTAAAACACCTCATGCAATATTATAAAACATGTCGAAATGACGAGACTGTCTGATAAACGGTAAACAGGCAGTCAGCACAGTGAAGATTATTTACAATTAATTCAAATAGTAATATAATGACTATTAAAGAAGCATTTACACTGAAGACAGAACTTAGGCTACTGCTGATTTAATGTAGTGGACATATTGACATGCTTTTGTCATCCGTTGAAGTTTAATTAATTAGCTGACTATAATTAATCATCAGGGTTGGGAAGTTTACTTTTTTTAAATGTAGTAGGTTACAGATGAGTAATTACCCTGTTAAAAATGTAATAAGTAATGTAACTTGACTATGTAACTATTTGTATTGCAATTCTAATGTTAATTATGGTTATTTTATGTTTTTTGTGAGTCACTTTGGATAAAAGCCTCTGTCAAATAACATAACCATAACATTCTTTCACACACACATACGGGTTTTGGGCCGAGGGCGACACCGTACTTCCGGTATCCACCATTTCACACGAGGTGCAAGCAGAATATCATAGTCTATTGCCTTAATCAATATCTAGTCAACTCTAAAATACCACATATATGCAATGGCATGATAATATTATTGTGACAAGTGGGGTATTCACCTGGTGTTTCCAGAAGATAGACGTAGATGCTGCCAAAATCGACCGAAGGCCACTTTCGAGAGTTGTTTTTCCATACATCTGCAGGCAGTCTGTAACAACCCACACAGCTCTAGTTTACGCTGGTAACGACCTAGAGCACACCCCTCAAGTCCAGAGATGTAATCCGAAGACATGCAGCGATTTCTTCGGTCGTTAATTCAGAAAAAAAACCTAGTGCGCTCTGCCTGGATACTTTACCTAGCTGTTTATATTTGCACCTCCAGGATATTAGCACCTCCAGGAAAATGGCGTATTTATATATATATATGGCGCGCGTTGCTTTGTGGGTAGCTCGTGACATCACTGTGTGTGAAAGAATACGGTTTCATTAAACAGATAAACAAAACAGTTGGTTTTGCAGCGAGTCATCATAGGCTAACAGATGACATTTAGCACTTGTTGCTTGTATGGCTGTTCAATACAACAGAATAGTTGTTAACTTTAAAAAAACAACATGATTTACATTACTCATACTCTTACTGTAATTAGTGATTAAATTACTCAACTATGACACCTAGTTGGGCTTGCCAAAATCACGCTAGTTTCATTAAACAAATGATCAAATATGCTAACGAAGCTAATGCTTTTGCTAATGCTTTTGCCGAAAGCTATAGCTAACGAATAGTTGTTTTTAGAGACTTTACTACGGTTAGAAGCTATCATAAGCAAACAGATGTTTGTTTGTATTGCCTTAACACTATCATAGTTAATGTTAGCTAATCACACTTCATTTCAAGACACCGGAATTGTTATTAATGTTAAACAAATACAACTTTAAAAGCACTTCACATTACTCACATTCTCTGCGTTGACGTTCACATTCATGTGAACGTGCTCCGTCACGTGCCGCCGTCACGTGGTGCGGTCCT
Source organism: Gymnodraco acuticeps (assembly GCF_902827175.1). Lineage (NCBI taxonomy): Eukaryota > Metazoa > Chordata > Actinopteri > Perciformes > Bathydraconidae > Gymnodraco > Gymnodraco acuticeps. The sequence continues at coordinate 571,320 of NW_022990126.1, read as the reverse complement.
GTAACTGCGGTCCTGTAACTGCTGTCTCCGACGCTGCAGCTTCATACTATTGTACAACCGGAGGATCCAGGCATGGAGGGAGGTGGCAGAGACAGTGGTAGGTTTTCGCCTGTTTGGGGAGTTTATATCCAGTTACTTCGGTGGCTTTTTTGCTTCGTATGCAAGAGAGAGAGAGAGAGAGAGAGAGTGAGAGAGTAAGAGAGAGAGAGAGAGAGAGTAGAAGAGAGAGAGAGAGAGAGAGAGAGAGAGAGAGAGAAGAGGAGAGAGAGAGAGAGAGAGAGAGAAGAGAGAGAGAGAAGAGAGAGAGAGAGAGAGAGAGAGAGAGAGGAAAAGAGAGCGCTCCGTTTATTATACCGGCGTTATTATCTAAAGTGAATGTTCATTTTGAATGAAGTAGTTAATATACTATTAGTGTTTTGTTTAAATGCATTTTTTGTTTTTTGTTTGTAGAAGAATACCATTTATTGATTTATTGTAAAATGAATACGAACGTTTTGATCTGTTACATGATAAACTGAAGCAATTAAAAAAAAATGTGTTAAGTCCTACGAAGTATATAAGGAAAGGATGAAAACTAACGAATTAAAAGTTTCAAAAATGATATCTTTGAGTGCTGACTGAACTGAATGTCCTATATGTTTCTCTTGTGTTTCAGGGCTGGATCACATGCAGTGCAGATTTTGCAGATTTGCAAGCTCCAATCAAGAGACTCTTCTAAAACATTGTCGCCTTTGTCACGGAAAAGGTGCAAACTGGCCCTGTATTCACACTGACTGTATGTCAGTCAATTGGCAAACTATACTATACCCGGCCCTACCACTCCACTACAGGCCCCTCCAACACACTACGCCCACTTTCCAATCAGTCCCCAAAATTGTAATACCAGTTTTTTTTTTCAATTCAAAACATCCAAACTATCCCCTTAAGATGGTGCAGACTTTGAACAAGACAGCTACGCTACCCAGGAATTTGCTGCACAGAAAAAACATGACATTGTGGTTACAATCAAATTACATTGTTTTGTTATTGTGTTTTTCAGATATCTGAAGAATTTCATCGGATCACCAGCAAAGACCTCCTGGGGACGTTCGGTGCAGCCTTTGACAAACATGTGCCTTGCCTGCTGAAACTGTACCAGGCTAGGAAGGGAGCTTTTGGACAGAAGATGGAAGACCTCAGTAGCAGAGAGGGAAGAGCCTGTCACTCAGGGGCCAGAGTCCTTCTGATCCATCCGCCGGGTGGAGTAGCGGAGATTTTGTATTACCAACAAAGGTAATATTTTTGTTCTGTTAACTTGTTTAACCTCTGTTATCTCGCTCTCTCTCTCGCTCTCTCTCTCGCTCTCTCTCCCCCTCATTCATGAGGTTATTTTAAAGTGATATTTCACCGTTCAATATTTTTCTTAGTGTCAAATAATCGCCCTTAGTGATAGATAGATAGATAGATGTGTGCTTATAGAAGAGACGGCAGTAAAATGCCCCCAGATATTATTTTAGCCATTTTGGCGAGCTTGTTTTGCCGCACACAGAGAAAAGTGTCATGTATTTTACGTCATGCGATCGGCTCTCGCGATCGGCATGTTTAGAGAGCACCGATCGATCGGTAGAGAGTGAGTATTGGCCGATCTCGATCGGTGACCGATCGATCGGAGCATCCCTAATTATATATATATATATATATTTCTATTAATCATTTTCGGCATTCGGTTTCGGCCAAGAATTTCCCATTCGGTGCACCCCTAATCTATATCTATACATTTTCTCATTAAACGTGACTATTTTGTTCTCAACAGTTTGCTCTACTATGTCGAATGAATACTGTTTAAAAAAACTAAAGACAGAAATCTTTGATAAGTATCATATTTTGGTAACACATTTAGTGAATGAGGTATACATACTGTAACACCTACATAAGCACTGAAAACTGATATGTTGCCTCTCCTGTCCACCCTTTAATTTGCAAAAAACAGTCAAATTTGATCCACACGCATTTATGCTTCCTAACTGGACAGGTCCTTATCTTATAAGTTTAATTGACTGGGTTTTATACAGTGATGATTGAGTGTTCCCTTCATATTTTTGAAATGGTGTATGCATGCACAGAACAGCATCTCATTTGTTTGTCAGTTATCATGTAGTGCTTATGTAGGTGTTACGTATGCCTGTTGTTATTTGTTTGCCTCATGCTTGTTCCCCTTTCTTTGTATTATAATCAGAACGAATGTGAAAGCAGTGAAGAGGAAGAATCCGATGATGAACGGGATCCAGAGTTTTCCAGCCTCAGAAACTGATACTGCACGTGATGAACCAACAAACTCCAAATCCCTGGTTGCTGAAGATCACTGATGGTCGACCTCATTAACTTGGATACCATTGGTGACACATTACATTACATGTTACTTGTTAGACGCTTTTATCCAACGCGACTTTCATACTCAATACTGGGCAATCCCCACAGTAGCAATTTGGGGTGAAGTGTCTCAGGGACACAACGACATGCTGACTGAAGTGGGGTTTGAACCTGTGCTCCCTTGATCCGAACACCAACGCTCTATCCACTGCGCCACACGCCTCCTGAAACAGCTTCTGGAATGCTTCTGACTAAAAAATATTCTTACACATTCTTACTTATTCTTCTTTACTCTTTCCTCTGTCAAATAATACTATCAAGGCACATTTATGATATGTCCAAGGACATAGAGGAGCAGCTTAATGACAAGATAGGAGATAGTCGCTTTGCTCTGCAGATAGATGATGTAACAGTAACGAAGACTGTTTACTAATATCGTAGGTTTTGAGAATATTACAATCTATAAAATACATTTCAGTGAAGTTTGGAAACAAAAGACGTGAGGGGGGCTCAAAAATATTCTTACACAGAAAAGGGCGGCCTTTCGCAGTCGGTGTCCTTTTCCATGCCTACAGTCTGCACGGTCACAAACTTTGGTCTGCATGCAGACTTCGAATAAGGGAGGATGACAATCTTTTTGTCGCGCATAACAAAGTGGACCCCGCACAGACGTGGAATGTATGAACTGGCCTCGTGAGCAGACAGTTGTATTGCTTACTAATAATGTATTGTCTTTTCCATCATTTTAGTAAGCATAATGTTTTTAACAGCTTTTTTTCTGACACCTGTAGCATTGATGCTTCAAGTGAGGACGGGTCAATGGGTAGACTAGTAAATGACGATCCAAAACCGAATGGAAGATGGAAGTGGATGGTGTGCCCCGACTTTGCATCTTTGCAGTTAAGGACATCATGGAAGGGCAATAAATGACATATGACTATGGAGGTGTGGATTTGCCATTTGCATCTTTGCAATTAAGGCCTGACCTGGTTGAGTAGCAGACAATCATATTGATCCAAAGTCTCCGCTTCTCCGCCCGAGGGGGGGGGGGGGGGCACAGAAGGACTCAGGCCCCTGAGCTACACTGGGCAAGCAGTCTTCCATATGCCACATTTCCCCAATCCGCCCGTCAGACAGGGATTCGGCGCTGGGCTCTTCCCTCTTCGCTCGCCGCTACTGAGGGAATCCTGGTTAGTTTCCTTTTCTAGGTAAAATGTTACCTTAAAAATTGATATGTTCAGCATGGTGGTTTTAAAATGTTCTCATAAACGAGTCATGTATATCTTAACTTGGTTTAATAACCTTGATAGTGACGGAGCAACATTACATACACATGGCAGTTATCATTACCCTAACTAGACAACCCCTGTAGATCCCTACATTCAGTACGGTGTCTGTAGAAGGACAACAGAGACCAAATGCAAATACTCTGCATCCCCTTTCTTTAGCTCTTCTTACAGTAGTGAACAAAACTGTTATACTGAGCACATATGACAGAACATACTCCTACAAATGTACACATTATCAAACTGTGCATTTAGTAACTGATGAACATAAAAGCTATCTCAAAGAATAAGTGTAGCAATTAACTCAGTAATTACTACAGTAACAAAGTAGATTACTAAAATAGAATACATTTGCACTGTGAAACAAAACTTTAAGCCTCAATATGGCATAACTGTGTGAACTAACAGTTTAGAGTCATTGTTCTCAGAGTGGTATGCTTATGCATACATGACAAAGCTTCAGTCTCTGTATTTGGGATTAGGCTTGATAGCACGGCCTGAGTGTGTCCTGTAAACACTCAGGAGTGTCTGACAGCAGTTTAGCTGTGGGAACATCAGCCCTCATGTGTTCACTGTTCAGTAGAGATGTTAAGATTCACCGATTCGCATCGGTGCACCGGCATAAACGTTCAAGATGCGAGTGCACCGGTTGAAAGAGGGCACATCGGCTACAGTTTGGGTTGAACCGGGTTGAACTCGCGATGCATCGATTGCGTAGCGTCTTTGCATCGGTAAAAAAACGATTCATTCATATAAAATCCCCATATCTTGTCAACGCTCAGTAGAGACGATCTTTGATATTTGCTAGTTATCAACACACACGGAAGTTGAGGAGAAAGAGAAACACAGGGCACCGAAAAATACCTACAAATCAAACGTTTGCCAACACTTCGGATTGTTCAAGAAAGACGGTGTAATAGTCCTTTATGCTAGGCTATATAGTTGACCGCAGGTCATGGAGAGTAATAAGGTATCCGTAGACCTTTGTATGAGGTATCTTTATTACTTAACAGGTCTACAGCCATGATACATAGATCCGTCCTAGATGCGGGCTTGCATACACACAGTATCACTCCGCAGCCGCACCTCATCAGTAACGTCCTGATCAGTGTTGCCAACTTGGCGATTTTCTCGTTAAATTTGGCGGATTTCCAAACCCTCCGGCGACTTATTTGTGTCAAAAGCGACTAACGACTAATCTAGCGATTTATAATGGTGTTATTAGCGACTTTTCTGGTGTTTTGAGACTCACATTGTTCTGCAGTTAACGAGCCGCGGGTGCTGCCGTGAGCCCCGCCTCCCTCCCATAGTACTCACAGGCGCTCAGACTGACAGTTGCCTGGCCTGCAGCAGAGCTGCTGCTGCAGTCAGAGCAGAGAGGAGACAACCACACTCCCCCGCGTCGAGACTGCAAATGAATTGCGCATGCGCCAACTGCCAAGCCGTCCTGGTTTTGAGCGGGATTTAAATGTTGAATGTAAATGTTTCTTCACTCACTTTCACACTATAATAAATAACTGCCTTTGCTTTGCTTTGCCTCACACAGCCTCAGTCACTCAATCACCTCGTCCACTGTGTGTGTGCCTCTCTGTGACAAGCTAAACGTCATGGCACAGTCTAAATTGTATTCTCAAAAATACAGAAAGGAGTGGGAATCAAACCCTGAGTATAAAGGATGGTTGAAGCCATTTATTGGAGATGACACACGGGCATACTGCCTTTATTGTAAGGGGGATTTCTATGCCAAACTGTCATGTTAAAACCCCAAAACATACTCAAAAGGCAAAGACATTTCTGATCTACTGTCGTCTGGATTTAACTCCGGTGGTTTCAAGTTTTGATCCTTGAAGGGTTGGGAACGTTTTTTGCCTACAGCCGCCATTACATGATATGCAAATTAGGCGATGACGTCATTTAGCGACTTCTGGCGACTTTTCGGACAGCCAATAGCTACTTTCCTTACTATGGAGTTGGCAACACTGGTCCTGATGTGCGTGGCACAGACGGTCAACTTGAAAAATCGCTCGCAAATGGTTAACGATGCCGAGCCGATTTAAAGTACACAAGTAGTACGAGGAACTTAGTGACGCACATAAAGAGGCGACATGGGGTCTGCGGCTGAAAAGAGAAACCTGAAAGTTAGACATATGAGTGAAATCACTCAGTGAGGTGTTCTGTCAGAGAGAGTGGTGTTTAGTTTACAGCAGCGTAACGGCCAATAATAATAATTTAAATGTCTTCCTTACTGTAAGCAGTTATGAAATACCTGTTTGTGAAAGGTTATTTGTATTCTTTATTGTTCATATAGAAACCACTGCTTTCTGCTCACTGGTGAGTTAGCCTATGAATGAGTGTTAAGCACATCAGGCTGGCAGCTGTATGGGCATTGCTCTATGGTAGCTGTTATTTGCACATTGTTAATCATGAGCAATGCTTCCTTACATTGTTTATCTGTGAGGTGTTATACAATTGTACTTTACTCTGGAGAGCTTTTAAAGGTAAAAAAATAAACGGCATGATGGGATGTGCAGTACCAAATATGTAAAGCACTTTTTTGTTAATGTATGATTTGCTGCATATAAGGAATAAAACAAAAATCCTCTGTCGTACCAAATTGAAGTATCATTATTTTTGCATCGTGTTGAATCGCATCGTATCGCACCGAATCGCATAATGTTGAATCAAATCGTATCGAACTGTATCGCAACAGGGGTGAATCGTATCGCATCGCATCGCCTGGTGTTTCAAATGTATCGTTAATGTATCGTATCGTGGCAACGTATCGAGATGCGCATCGCATCGGCCTCAGTGATGGAGATGCACATCCCTACTGTTCAGTGATTCATGTGTGTGCGTGTTACAATCTATAAACTCAAGTCCTGTGTCCTGATGATCAGTGTATAAAAGACGGAAGTCCCTGGTTGCTGAAGAATCACTAATGGTCGACCTCATTAACTTGGATACCATTGGTGACACCAGTGACATCGATGGAAAATCTGCCAGTGAAAGATCAGTAGCAGCACACTCAACCATTGTAGCTGGAGGAGGACAAAATGTCTGCTTCTTTTGCAAGAAGGCTTGTTTTAAAATATCGCGTCACTTCAAAACTCACGTTAATGAGGATGCTGACATAGCGAAGGCTCTTAGTCTGTCTGCAGGCTCAAAAAGTAGGAAGGAGTTGCTAGAGACACTTCGGAACAGAGGAAACTTCGTACATAACTTTAAGGTTATAAAAAACGGAAGTGGGTTACTTAAAGTAAAGCGGAATGCCAAGGGTGAAGTTGCAAATTATGAATACTGTATCTATTGTAAGGGAATGTTTTTGCGACCAGAGCTATGGAGACATATGAAAAGGTGCTCCTCTAAGCCAAAAGACAATGAACATCAAGGCAGAAAAAGGGTGCTTGGCCTAGCATCAGTGATGAAGTCAGCATGTTTGACCACTGTTGACAATGGGGTGCTAAAAATTGTCACTACTTCTTCTTTCGCGTAACGTCAGAGGTCCAACTCGGTTTCGGGTAGCCATGCCCGCATCTCTGGTTGAGGCTAGCTTCCGAGGGTGGTCTATATAAAGGGCAGGTGGTTATGTGTTCGGCAGTCTGTTCAGGGAATCCTGGTTAGTTTATTTTCCTCCGCTTAGTAATATGCTTAAATTCAGCGGGTTGTCTGATCTGAGGTCGTAGTCGAATGTGGAGCCGCCCCGGAGGACGACATTACGTGGCTCTCGCCCACACTGCACCGAGGTGCGCGCAGAGAGAGGCTCACAGCTTCCCCTGAGTCTGGTGCTCCAAATGACCAGATGACTAAGTAGCCTATAAAAGAATTGTTGCAGAGGAACTCAGGTGATATGAGCTACAGCTTTTTAAGCGAGCACAGGGGATTATTAATTATGGAGTTAATGTCCTGTTCCATAGTCAAGTCCAGAAGGTTACGGTAATGCATCTAAAAGTTGTTTGCCAACAGCCATTTAAAGACAAAAGAAGACATATTCATGTCATGCTGACGTTGTTTATCGAAGAAGCCTGGGTTAAACTGAGTTTCTTACGAAAGTTGTTTCGGTGAATACCTGGAAACGTCATCCACAAAGGCTGACAGACAGATCTCTGGACACAATGGTAGGGTCAAGTTGGATTTTAAATGCACCTAGGATGTAATATCCAGATAAAAAAATAAATAAAACGTTTCCTTATCCCTAATATTGTCAAACAAGATTCACTGCATTTGTTTATCCTGAGGAGGTGGCTTGCAAGGCACTTGACTTGAAGTTGTAACCAGCCATACTTACATGCAATTTTGTTTGTGTTCAGTGGTTAGCAGAGGTAAAAGCTTTTTAAGCGAGCACAGGGGATTATTAATTATGGAGTTAATGTTACTGTGAAGCGTCACGGGTAAGTGTCACTGACTTGTCAACGTCATAGTATAGCAACACCGGTGGGCAAGACATGCGTTTCTTTAAATCTTCAAAAGCTTTCTGCTGCTGTTCATGCAATGTCCATTCTGTGTCTTTATGTGTGAGCTGCTGTTGTGGAGCTGACAGCTGGCTGAAGTTTTGTATGAACTTTCCAAGGTAGTTGACCATCCCCAGAAATCTTTGTAAGGCTGGGACGTCTGCTGGCACTGGCATCTCACTAATAGCACTTGTTCTGGAAGGATCTGCTTTGAGTCCTTCACTGGTGAAAACATGGCCGACTTGGCTTAGCCTGAACTTGCACTTGAGGGAGTTAAGCCTTACATTTACCTCCCTGACCCCGTTAAGCACTTTTCTCAGGTTGGTGTCGTGCTCTGCAACATCTTTACCTGCAATAATGATATAATCAACGATGATTTCACACGGGTATCCAGCGAAAATCTGTTCCATGGAGCGCTGGAACACCTCGCTGGCAGAATTGATTCCAAATGGCATTCTTAGAAATCTGTAACGACCAAAAGGGGAGCTGAAAGTGGTTAACATGGAAGATTTATGGGGAAATCTGCCAAAAACACGTCTGTATTTGTTCATCTCCTTTTATCACATTGAATGTCATTTTTGACAGAACATTACACTTCGCACCAGTGTCTACTTTCATCTCAACTACATTGTCATTGACGTGCACAGTGGCAAAAGCCTCATCATTTGTTTCTACTTTGTTACTGTAGTTATTACTGAGTTAATTGCTACACTTATTCTTTGAGATAGCTTTTGTGTTCATCAGTTACTAAATGCACACATAGTTTGTAACCTAACCTTAGAGCAGTGTTTCTCAAACTTTTTCATACCAAGGACCACTTAACCAATAAAAAAACACTCGTGGACCACCTAACTCCACAAATATCCAAAAACACATCGTTTTTTACAAATCGCCTGAAAATTGTACAAACAAGTGGCAATATGTGTGATGAAGGTGTTGCTCTGGGCTATATCATGCAATTGAAAGTGAAACTTAAGCTCGTTCCATTGCGGAGATATTCCCGCGAGAGTGCGAAAAACTTAAATAAATGTATTTATTTCAAATGTGAAATTTTACCAATACACTCACGGATCACTAGGGGGCGCTCACGGACCAACAGTGGTCCGCAGACCACACTTTGAGAAGCACTGCCTTAGAGGAAGCTATTAAACCCTAACAGTTCCTGAATGTAGTTCAGGCAGTAAAAGTGACAGCTGGATTTGACAAGGAGCAAAACTGTTACAAAATTCCAAGCCTTGCATTAAAAATCAGACACACACACAGAAATTGGGCTGTCAAAATATGAACAGAAGCTTTGCCGCTATTTTGAACGGGTGGAGCTGAAAGGGAAACGGGGTAGAAAAGTAGCAGTGCTGCTAACACCGGAAATGGTAAATGCACTCAAGCTGCTGATCCAAAAGAGAAAGGAATGTGGTGTGCCAGATGTAAATGAGTTCTTGTTTGCTGTACCGAAATGCCTGAGTTACTACAGAGGACACCAAAGTCTTAGAAGTTTCGCAGATGAATGTGGTGCGAAGAAGCCTGATTATTTACGATCTACTCAGCTGTGCAAAGAAATGGCGACCACTTCACAAATCCTAAACCTTAAAGGTGGGGTAGGTAAGTTTGAGAAACCGGCTCGAGATAAACTTTTTGTTATCTTCCATGGAATGCTCTTAACATCCCGATAGCAATGAATATCTGAAATGCTTTGACAAAAAATCCATACAAAAATTCCATCAGTGGAAGCCGTGGTACTGTAAAAAGCACGACCAATCATCTGAGCCGGCCCGGCTAAAATAACTGGATGGCCTACCTGCCTGTCAGCCTTCCATCTGCGCACAAACTTATCTCGTGCCCTCATTGGTCATGTTAGCGTTTGTGTGTGTTGGAGGAGGGGCTCTGTAAGGAAGTGGCAGATTTTCTCCGGTTGTGTATTTTCAAATTCTAGTGCACTCGAGCTGGTTTCTCCAAAATTACCTACCCCACCTTTAAGAACAATGAAATGGATCAGCTTGCTTGTCTTGGGAAACGACATATCTGTGCATAAACAATTCTACCGGCTGTCTGAACCCACCATACAAAGTGCAAAGATTTCCAAGTTGCTTCTTGCACTGGAAAAGGGAAAGCTGTGTGAGCTTAAAGGAAAATCCCTTGACGAAATTGGAGGTATTTATGTTCTCATAGCTTTGTTTCTTGTTTTTCTTGTAGACCTAAAACAGCTCTTATCGTATGCTCTTGTTCATGGTATTTTCATGGGTAATATTTTATAGATCATTTCCATCGTATGAGATAAATGACAATTTTTGCACTCCTATCCTATCCGCCATGTTGATAATAGAGTTTAGTCATTGCCAGATTTCACGGCACCTTACATATACAGGCCATTTCTCAATGTCGAGTAGAGCTGCTGCAGAGCCACGAGCCAGTGTCGCCGAATGCTGGGCATTTAAACAGCATTTAAACAGTCCTTCGGCGCCACTCGATGACGTAGTATACTTGAAATAGTGGCTCTGCAGCAGCTCTACTCGACATTGAGAAACGACCAGTGTCTATTTCTTCTTGTCTTCTGGGATTTGTAATTCCAGCCGTGCTCTCAGTGACACGTGTCCTGCTCTTTCTTCAGCTTCACCACCGCCACGCTGTGCACAATCCTATCCGCCATGTTGATAACGCAGTCATTGCACCCTAAATATCGTAGTTTTCAAATTTGAATGAAATATGTGTAAATACAACTGACCCCATAGACCAGTAAGTGGCTAAGTTTGTGTGTTGTGTGTAAACAGACCTCATAAATACAACTGACCCCATAGACCAGTAAGTGGCTAAGTTTGTGTGTTGTGTGTAAACAGACCTCATAAATACAACTGACCCCATAGACCAGGGGCCTATACTACGAAGCTGGTTCAACCTAACCTGGATATGTTTGAGTTAGCCGGTTGGCCTAATCCAAAACATAAGCGCTCTCGCTAAACTGTACTACGACGCTGGTTATCAAGTGGATCGCTCAAGCCAGCCGTGTCCTATCTAGTTAGGTGCGCGTTCACATGAAAGGGGTGGTATTTGGAGCATTCGACCAATCACAAACATGGAGAAGCTTACTGACAGCGCAGCGTCATACTTCCTGAATGAAAAGTGAACTTTAATACTAGTCAAAAATGAAGAAGTTAAACTTTAAACATCCATGACTTAAACACTTGATCCAGGATCAAAGCCACAGAGCTGCACCTGCAAGGTGAATACAGCTGGCAAAAGAAAAAGTGTTTGAATGCGTACATTAACAGGTTTATGATATCACTGCCCCGTCTAAGACACCATCTGACTTTTATTACATTTGTCTCGAGTGTTTCGTCAACTTAATGTGTTGCTTAAAATAATACTTCTGCATACAGTATGTGACACTGTGAGTGTTGCACGGCTAGATACGGCTCAGCTGACTCAGATAAGAAAATATGATACATTATGAAGTGATATGCCGCGGACTGTACTTAATGTTACTCTGATCCGGTTACTTATGTTGTGGCAGATATTTAAGTAAGCTTTCTTAACGCTAATGTTATAATAGTCAGATTGCTCTGAAGATGGAGGTGATATTCTATTAATGTTCACGTTCACACAGTCGGTGATTTTTGCCGGCCGTCTTTCCTGCGACGGCAGCTTTTCTGTATTTCCTTTCTCCTGTAATATGACTTGATCGCTTTAAACTCCGCACACTGAGCTCTGATTGGTCAGCAGGCCGTGCTTTCACTGAGTTGATCTCTTAGCCTGCAACCTAACCTGGTCCCGACCAGGTTAGCCGCTAAGCATAAGTTACCATGGAGATCTAGCTTGCTAAAAAGAGAACCAGCTTCGTAGGACCGGAAAGCCGGAGTTTTCCCTGAATTTAGCCGCTAAGAGAACATCCTGCTTCGTAGTATACCCCCCAGTAAGTGGCTAAGTTTGTGTGTTGTGTGTAAACAGACCTCATAAATACAACTGACCCCATAGACCAGTAAGTGGCTAAGTTTGTGTGTTGTGTGTAAACAGACCTCATAAATACAACTGACCCGATAAAACACCAAGTGGCTAGGTTTGTGTGATGTATGTAAACAGACCTCATAAACCCAGTTGGCCCAATATACCACAATTTGGTCCCGGCCCCATAAGCCTGTGAAATGTCACATATTTTATATTTATTATATTATGTATGGTCTGAAAGTGACATTTTTCTTTTGAATTGGAAATTGTCTTCTGGGGTTCAGTGGAAATATTTGTACCTTATTTTTAATATGACAGGATGGTGGGAAAGGTATGTCCCTATAAACTGAAAAACCCCATTGACCTTGTAAACCACATATGCCTGTGTGTGTGTGTGTGAGAGAGAGAGAGAGAGTGTGTGTGTGTGTGTGTGTGTGTGTGTGTGTGTGAGAGAGAGAGTGTGTGTGTGTGTGTGTGTGTGTGTGTGTGAGAGAGAGAGAGAGAGTGTGTGTGTGTGTGAGAGAGAGTGTGTGTGTGTCTGTGTGTGTGTGTATGTGTCAGAGAGTCGGCGGGACCCCCGGCAGAAGAGTAGTCGGCGGGACCCCCAACGGGACAGGACATGGAGCTGGCAGGACCCCCAGCGGAACCTCCAACGGCACACGACATAGGGTTGGCAGGACCCCCGGCAGAAGAATCGTCGGCGGGGCCTCCAACTGCACGGGACATAGGGTTGGCATGGAGTAGGGACTTGAGAGGGGACTCGAGAGGTGACTTGAAAGGGAACTTGAGAGGAGACTCGAGAGGGAACTCGAGAGGAGACTTGAGAGGTGACTTGAGGGGGAACTCGAGAGATGACTTGAGAGGAAACTGGAGAGGGGACTCGAGAGGGAACTCGAGAGGTGGCTTGAGAGGGGGCTCGAGAGGGGACTCGAGAGGGAACTTGAGAGGGGACTCAAGAGGAAACTGGAGAGGGGACTAGAGAAGGGACTAGAGGAGGAACTAGAGAAGGAACTAGAGAAGGGACTAGGGAAGTGACTAGAGGAGGGACTAGAGAAGGGACTAGAGAAGGGACTAGAGAAGGAACTAGGGAAGGGACTAGAGAAGGAACTAAGGAAGGGACTAGAGGAGGGACTTGAGAAGGGACTTGAGAAGGGACTAGAGGAGGGACCATGGCTGCTGGGGCCGGTACCGGAGCCGGAACCATAGCTGCCGGGGCTGGAATCCTGACCTTGCGTTTCCTTCCATGATGCCTTGAAGCCTTTAGGAGGCTCAGAGGTCCTCCAAAGGCCAGACGAGACCCAGCGAAAGGGTCCATAAGAATGCATTGGGGATTATATCTGACAATTTTGCCACCTGTTCAAAAACTATGGCTCTTATCAAAAAATGACCAGACCGTGAGCATCAGGGAACCCCAATGAACTAAAATATGTTGTTTTTTGGGGTTTTGTGTTTAAAATGTGGAGATGGGAGCAGTTTATCTAAAGTGTACTTCTCCCTGCTCTGAAGAAAGATCCGGAACAATTTAACATGGGAATCAATTGGTAGCTAGCTGGACTTGTTCTCTCTTCATGCCCTCAAGAGGCATTTTGTTTTGGCATATTTTTTCTTATTTCTTTTTTATTTTCCAACCTAGGAGAGGTTTTCCTACGTTTTTCATGAAAAAATATGTTGTGCTGTAAACAGCATTCGCACTAATAAAGATTTGAAGAATTATAGTGGAATGCTGTAAACAGCATTCGCACTAATGATTGCTGATGTCATGACCAAGCCAGCTACAAAGCTACAGCTAAAGAGATTTGCTCAAGACATGTTTGGCACTTAAAAGTGCACTAGTGTATTCACATTGTTAAGGCAAAAGAGAAGCCTTATTGTATTGTTTTGTTTTCATGTAACCATTAGAGTTAAGGTTGAGTGGGAGTGTTAAGTATTACTTTGTAATAGCCCACTCCATGTTTAATGGTACGTCCCATTGTGCACCCTTACTCCATGTTTAATGGTACGTCCCATGTGACGTCATAAGCAAGCGCGGAGCGCTATATGTTTCTTGTTGATTACGCAGCACTGCCATGCTGCTGGTTCATGTCCCTGAATAAATGGATGAAAGAAGAACAATGACGGAGCGTCCACACAGCAGCGTGCGTTGACGCTTGGAGGTGGGCGTATCTGAAGCTTGGGGATTTTATGCGAGCAACGCGACCAACAACCAATCACATGAATCTCCCGCCCCCGACATACAAAGCAATAGCAATGTTAAAACGAAGTAAACTGGATATAAACTCCCCAAACAGGCGAAAACCTACCAGTTTCACCCACTGTCTCTGCCTCCTCCCTCCATGCCTCGCTCCTCCGGTTTGTATCCCGGTAGATGAACAGAGACTGATCATACAGCACCGGGTGATTCACTACCGCTATAATGAATTTTCCCTCCATTTTTTTTAATATGAGGAAATGACCTGCGTAGTCTCTCCCAGCATACACGCGGCTCGATTGGCTAGCGGTTGTACTGGCAGATTTGCATAAACGGGATTTAATTGGCTGACGCCTCCGTCGAGGCGTCAAAAGTTGAACATTGCTCAACTTTTGACGCCAGCTACGCCAGCAACGCTCCACGTCGCTTCCCAAAATGCAGTTCGGCTAAAAGTGACGTCACCCCATTCAAAGTGAATGGGCAGAAGCGTTGGAAGCTTCAACGCACGCCGCTGTGTGGACGGGCCGTGACTGCGCATACTTTATTAGTTTAACAGGTTTGGATGATGGGTGAAACCCGTGTCACAGGCTCTTTAATGTTTGTCATATATACATCTGAACCGGATAATAATTATTAATAAGGTGGACCTTTTTTATTACTTTATATACTGCTGTGTACCTTAACCACATGAACTTGATTTACATGTTGTATAAATAATCTAAATAGAAGTAGCTTGAACCTAAAGCTTTGATACAAATGTAGTTGAAGGTACAATATTTGGTTGTAGCTGTAAATGATGCTTTAGAGAAAAGCTGGTGTTCAGAAGCTGGACCACTGTGAGCTTAAGATTCTCATGCATGTCCACACAAACACATCCTTGGCCATGTTGTGGTGACCTGACCCTGATTTAGAGCCACACAATACTGTCTCAAATTGTTCTTCATAGGCCTACAGGAAACACTATCCCAAGAGTTCCTT
Source organism: Gymnodraco acuticeps (assembly GCF_902827175.1). NCBI lineage: Eukaryota > Metazoa > Chordata > Actinopteri > Perciformes > Bathydraconidae > Gymnodraco > Gymnodraco acuticeps. Next base: position 556,135 of record NW_022990126.1, on the reverse strand, counting down.
TCACATTGAATTCATTTGGCTTTATTATGAAAACAAGAGAACATTGTATTTTATATATGCCTACAGCCATTTGCAAACAGACCCTGTGTAATTGGCAAAACATATGCCAAAAGAATGTAGAATAAATAATTCAAACAAGTTTTCTATACACCTGACCAGAAATTGCAGACAGGTCCTCACATTTCATACAGTTTGGTAGTACAATATTTATTTCAGTTGAAGAGTTAAAAGTTGAGCTACAAACTAACAAATCAGAGCAAATACATATGTATACAGACATATATGTACACACACACACTGCTGCACTAGACTTCAGATGGTGGACAGTGAGACGCTGCTGTGCAGACTGAAGGACACAAGATAGACACAGCAACATAATCATAGAAAAAAAAAAGAAAGCCAATCAGCAAAGTGATTCATTATCATCCGTATGAGGAATGCAGATAAACACACTGTTCTCATAAGCCTGCATGAAGGGGGCCAAACAAAAAAGTAGTCTCTGAGCAGGGGGGTTAGACAGGACAGCGTGACAATAAGAATGATGCTTTATTTATTTTTGGTAGTGCGGCTCTACTATGTACAGTACAAATATGGGAAAATCTTGTTCTGCTCACAGAGACATGTCAATCGTCCCTGTCCTGTCTATTGGAGGGGGGGGACACAGTGGAGTTTGAGGACATGGCAGACCGTCTGACAGGCCTGCAGATAAAGGAGGACAAAGGGGGGGGGGGGGGGCAGAGCTCAGCAGCATCCTCCTGACGATGGTTTGACAGTAGTGCCGGGGGTAAGCTTTACGTTTGGTTTGTCCCCTCCTCCGGCTGTGGCCCCGGGGCCCATCCTCTTCTTGATTTCAGCAGCCATGGTCATGAAGGCCTGCTCCACATTGGTGGCGTTCTTGGCGCTAGTTTCCAAAAAGGGGATGCCCAAAGAGTCTGCAAACTCCTGCACATAGCAGAGGAGCACAGAGCACAGATTGTGGATATAAATTAGGCTTTTACTTTACATTATTTAATTAGTGAACAGTAATAACACATTTAAACACTACATGACCCTGCATGATAGCAAAAACAGGTAGGAACACCTAAGCTTTAGACTCAGCCTTTAGACTTGGCCTATAGTTCACCCCGTGTTAGCTCTGACTGTTAGCGATGCTTGCTAATGTAAACACAGACCGCGACAAATAGCGACATTTCTGATAGGGCCGTGGGTGTAAAGCCAGCCCAACATTTTGTAATGTCGTCATAACCAGATCAAATCTGGATCAGCTCCGTTGTACACCGTTTTTAGAGATGTGGGTAAGTAGGAAAAGAGAGAAGGTTTTATTTTCTGATACTTTGTGAGTCTCCTACACACTGGGGACACTATGTATAAAAGACATCAAAAAGTGTATATTGCATGATAGGGGACCTTTAAGCTCATTGTGTTTGTCTTTAACTGTGACGTACATGAATATCAGGTCACATTTCATGACAAATTCATGCATAAAACCAGGAAATTCCAAGGGGTTCCCATACTTTTTTTTGCCACTGTATGTATCCCCTTCTGTATGTAACCCTCTGCTCTGCCCCTCTTCTTGACTAACTTAAATAAGACATCTTCCAAAATGCCGAGACACGGACTCCCCACAAGAGAGGAGAGTGAAGGTTTCTGTACACCAGCTTTACCTTGGCTGTTGTGTAGTCCACCACCTTCTTTGTCGTCAGGTCACACTTATTCCCCACCAATAGCTTGTTGACATTTTCACTGGCATAGCGATCGATCTCCTGCAGCCACTGTTTGACGTTGTTGAAGGACTCCTAAAAGAGGGATCAGTTAAACATTAAAACTGAGCAACCAGATGTGGCAGGACTGTTTGTGGCTCTATGAGCCACCACAAGGCTGCATTGTGTGGACAGTAATAACAACCTTTGTGCAGAATGAGGATAGGATCAATGTTTTGAGGGAAGTGACCAGAAGCTTAATCCTCAAATAGTAAGATGAAGAAGACAGTGTCTTCATAAAGACAATTCAGCTTTTCACTCTGTTCGATCTTTAATCCTAATTTAATCATTATCTTCACCACGATCATTTATGTTCGCCGAATTTACATGAAAGCACTGACATATATGAATATACTGTATTCAACTTCATTACAACGTTATTAACGTGCCTAAACTCAGTAATTCACTAAAAATATTTATATTTTAATGGAGCCTCGTCAGGCAGATCAGGGTCTTGATCAGCATGAATTGTGTCATTTTTCCCATAAGGATCAAGTCGCTGCACATTATCCCGCTTATTACATGGCCACATTCTCAACAAAGTAAAGACATGACTCCCAATATTAATATAAATGCTTTTATGGATTTAGAAAATGTTTTTATTGATTTAAATTGACATGCATCCGCTAAGAAAAATAGTCTATTGTTACCGTTTTTTAAACAGTCTGAATGAAACGGAAGCTCTCAGCTGTGTGTTTACACACCTAATGGCCCATCAGCCACAGCCACTATCCATATTCATAATAATATTGATATATAAAACAACCATTTTTAATGTAAAAGGTTAATAAAATAAAAACCCAACACTGTCATTGCAAGTGACACTCAGTTGACTTTTATGTTTTTATGTTCAGTGAAGTGTTTTATTGTTTTTGGGACGGGGAGACGTGTGTGATTAAAAATGAGTGACCAAACTAAGTCTATTCAAATTCTTAACGGGAAGAGCGGTGTACATGTAAATGGGTGGCATAGGCTATATGCATTTGAAAATAAATAGTACTCCCTCTGAGTGACTATCTGTTGACTTCACATCTTGTCACAAACCAGGGGACTTTACTTCCCCTTAGTGAGTTTATTTAAGGTAATTAGCCTATAGAAGCCCTATTTTATCAGTATGTCTGCACAGCAGTTACAATGGTAAAACTACATTAAAACAGAATTGTACCCATTGTTTCTTTAATAGTTACTAACATTAGAACAATTTTTCATACTTTTGAAATATATTTCTATTAACTTTATATCATCGTATCTCCGTGTTTCCTGGGTCTTTCTGCATGAAACAAAGACTGACATATAGTTTCAAGCCAGAACTTGTCCGGACTGTTGTTTTTATGCGGCACCGGCTTGAACAGGTCATGCGATCTGATCACGCCGGCATTATTCTTATACTTATTATTCTGAGCGCAGTAGCCTAATGGTAAGGTAGCCTATCTAATTACTTATTTATAAAGTGGAGACAAGGCAGAAATCCTACAATGAAGCGGTACAGTGTTCTCCGTGAGATCCAGAAACTAAAACTAAGTTCTATTCAAATTCCAATTCTTGACGGGAAGAGCGGTGTAAATGGGTGGCAGATATGCATTTGAAAAGAAATAGTAATCACACAATTATCATACAATAGGCTTAAACAAATATAGCTCTACACCCCTGGCCGAAATGTCCTTAAAATGAAGTCCGAGTTCGACATTTTAATTCATGTCCTGCCAAAACTGGCAGGACAGAAGGCGACACGCCGGTTCTAAGCCGTGTCCCTCACTCCTCACATCCCAAGCTGCATCCCCAAAAAGTGTATTATGTTGTTACATCGTTTCAGATGTGATGTTTCAGTTGTGCTCTTGATACGCCATTAAAACAGTAAAAACACGTTCAGTTTCCTTTTGCTTTTTGTGTCTAGAGAAGTGTGTCCTGTACACCAAAACATGGTGTACAGGAGACAGGAGTTTTACTGTATTCGGTAATCAGTAACTGATTACATTTACAAAGTAACCCTCCCAACCCTACACATTTTCTTGGATTTGTTAACACCATAGTCCCTAATATATTTGTAGAAAGGCAGGAACTGGAATTAAATCGGAAAAATGTTTAATTGTGTTTCGTGTCCCCCCCCCCCCCGCACTTCTCAAACCAAAGTCACGTGACCACAACAATATTAGAAAAAACATATAGGCTATTTGTATTTATTTTAGGTTCTTAAAATCAGACCTGTTTTTTAAATAAATCTGACGGCAGGCAGGCAGCTCTGATAACCTAATCAAATCAAGTTTTATTTATATAGCACATTTATAAACGATTTTTGGTCGAGCCAAAGTGCTGTACATATAATAAAATTAGCCTACAGTAGAGACACTTTACAGCAAATACAACAGCACAGATTGTTCAGAATATCAGTATGAGAAAAACGACACCCTCTATCCTTAGACCCTCTGTCCTCAGACCCTCAGTCCTTAGACCCTCACATCGTACAAGGAAACACTTCCAGAGAAAACCCCACAGTTTAAGGGGAAAAAATGGGAGAAACCTCAGGGAGAGCAACAGAGGAGGGATCCCTCTCCCAGGACGGACAGACGTGCAATAGATGCTGTGTGTAAATCAAAGAGATAATACATTTGACAGCATATAGACCGAATGTTAGGAAATGCATGTGTCTGTAATAAGAAGATTAATCCACGAGGATGTCAGCTACAATCCTGAGGAAGCCATCAGGGAAGCAGCATGGCGAGACCCAAGGCAGGACCGCAGAGACAGGTTCAGCCACGACCTGAAGTCCACGACTTAATCCAGAACTCAGGACTAATGATAAATGCGCCACACCTAATCGCCGGCCATTCAGCCACAGGTTCCTCTATACAAATCAAACTGTACACGGTGTGAAAGCGCCTATTGTTTTAAATAATGGTCGGAATGTGAGCCTTCTCAATTACCGTGGGACAGCAGAGGACTCTAAACAAATCAATCAATCAATGTTTATTTATATAGCCCAATATCAAATACTACATTTGTCTCAGTGGACTTCACAGTTTGTACAGAATATCAGTATGAACAAAAAGGTTCAATCAATAAACTAACATCTTATCTTAATAATATATTTATATTAATAATAATAATAAATCATACAGTATGTGTCCGAAAGGGAGCAGGAGGAAGCAAACACCCACAAAAATATTACAAAAAATATACTGCATATTAAAGCAAACTATTGTAAAGGTATAAGGGTGTAAACATTTACATTATTATGATTATTTAATATATAAAGACTATATATTATTGAATTACAAGATTAGATATTGATGTTTTTTCGTTATACTGTAGTAGCCTGTGAAAACCATAACAAATATGTGTTCAAATGCTCTTCACCAAAACACAACTGAAGTACTGAAAGTCCATGAAACTTGTCTTTCTGTATTTGTGAATGAAGCGCCATCTCATGGTTAAATCTTGAAATTGAAAATCTGGCAACGCCCTCTTGGAAAATAGTGGGAGGGCTTAACATTCCCAGCCACTGGGATCCGTTGGGTCTTTGGCAGGAACCTGTTGGCTGGAGTATTTTCTAGAGTGCTACATATGTAAGTTTGCCCACTTACAAAGAAATGACCAGTCTATATTTGTAATGGTAGGTTTATTTTAACAGTGAGAGTAAGAATATCAAAAAGAAAATCCAGAAATGTACATTATATAAAAGATACAAATTGATTTACATTTAACCATGGGAAATACATATTTGACCCCCTTGTAAACATGTGTTAGTACTTGGTGGAGAAACCCTTGTTGGACGCACAGAGGTCAGACGCTTCTTGTAGTTGGTCTCCAGGTTTGTGCACATCTCAGGAAGGACGTTGCTGCAGGATTTGATCCATTATAGTGTAGTGTGTCACCAATAGTTTTCTTGGTGACAATAGTTTTCTTGGTATAAGTTCCTCCCGTGTAGTTCTTGGCTGATACCTCACCTTTCTCATGATCATAAATACCCCACGGGGGGGGGGGGGGGGGGGGGGTGATCCTGTGTGGAGCCCCAGACCGAGGGCGATTGATTGTTGATTGATGCTCATTTTGTGTTTCTCTTTGAAGATCCTCTCAAAATCCTGAAGGTTTTGAGGCTGATGCTTGGCATCTGGAAGCTTCAGCTGCCTCCACAGATTTTCTATGGGATTAAGGTCTGGAGACTGGTTAGGCCACTCCATCACCTGAATGTGCTTCTTCTTTAGCCACTCCTGTGTTGCCTTGGCCGTATGTTCAGGGTCATTGTCCTGCTGGAAGACCCCTCCATGACCCATTTTCAGTGTCCTGGCTGAGGGAAGGAGGCTATCTGCCAAGATTTTACATTACATGGCCCTGTACATCCTCTCCTCGATGCGTAAGTCCTCCTGTCCCCTTAGCAGAGAAACACCCCCAAAGCATAATGTTTCCACCTCCACGCTGACGGGGGGATGGTGTTCTTGGGGTTATAGTCAGCATTTTTCTTCCTCCAAACACGGCGTGTCGAGTTGATGCCAAAGATCTCGATGTTGGTCTCATCTGACCACATCACCTTCTGCCAAGCCTTCTTTGAATCATTCAGATGTTCATTGTCAAACTTCAGACGGGCCTTTCATGTTCTTCTTGAGCAGGGGGCCTTCAGGCGCTGCAGGATTTGATCCATTATGGTGTAGTGTAGGGGTGCAACAACTAATCGACTTAATCGATTAAAATCGATTACCAAATTAGTTGCCAACTAATTCAGTCGTCGATTCGTTGGTGACATCACATGTGTTTTACGCGCCGTTAAGCTCCAACGTTATTGGTCTTTTTATCGGTACTGGAGACATTTAAAAAATATATGTCATGTATTATTGCTACAAAAACATTATATCGCAGTCTTAGTGTCGCCAACTTGTTTTTCTAATATGCAAAAAGACAAACAAATGCGTCTATCATGTATTTTCGATCAGACGAGATCTCTCTCTCCCCTGTCTGTGTGCGAGGGGGCGGGGCAGTTTACACACACGCAGCTGCTACATGCATGCAACACAGAACGCGCTCCGAGGTGTGGTTAAACTTTACCCGTCTCGATGTGGAAAATGCTCGTTACCAAAAGTGCAATAAGAGTTTAGCATGTAAGGGCGGTAACACGAGCAATTTGTCTAAACATTTAGCAAAAGTGCTCCACATCCAGACGGAGGAATGCACCGGGTTCCACTGTCTTTCTAGTAGCTCTGTAGCCCCATCCACGAGTAACGTTTCCACGTCAGGTGTTATGTATGCTAGCAGCAACACACGGAGTTAACTACATTATACAAACATGGGTTAATGATTAGAGGTAACTGAGTTACTCTTTATTTTGTTAAAGTTTCAGCTATTCTGTTTAGAGTTCTGTCATCAGATTATTTAATACGATTTGTTAAAACACTGTTGTTTCTTTTGATGTGAAATATTATTTATTTTATTTAAATAAAAAGCAATGTTAGTTTTGTTCAAAATGTGTTTAGTTAATTTAATAATATATGTATTTTTGAATCAAGTGTTCATCTTTATTGTCTTCATTTTTAGTTTCCACATGCCTAAAACAACCTCAAGCTACATCTAAAAGTTGATAAATAAGAGCGCTTGAGAAATTGTGCAAGGCATAATAGTCCAAATAGTCGATTAATCGATAGATTAATCGATTATCAAATTAGTTGTTTGTTGCAGCCCTAGTGTAGTGTGTTACTAATAGTTTTCTTGGTGACTGTGGTCACAGCTGCCTTGAGATCATTAACAAGTTCCTCCTGTGTAGTTATTGGCTGATCACTCACCTTTCTCATGATCATCACTATGTATGGATGTTTTCATGTTGCATGGCAGATATGTGATGGCTGATAATTGAATACATACATACTAGATGGATAGAGTATGAGTTGGCGTACTGACCTGGTCTGTGACATCGTACACTACGATGATCCCATGAGCCCCTCTGTAGTAGCTGGAGGTAATGGTGCGAAACCTTTCCTGACCCGCCGTGTCCCACTTTAAAAAGGAAAACATAAGTACAGCTTTGACAGGAGACAAAGACCAAAGCAATACAATTGTTCTCACTACCCAGCATTTTCATTTTTTGTTTAATATTCATCATCTTATCTTATCGGTAAAACAGGCTCTCTGCTGCTCATGGCACATTTAGCTTCTCCACTTGAAGCCCTTACAGATGTAGCACTCCAGATCAGACTCACATGGGTGTGTCCCAGTCAAAAGCCCAGCGGATCCCAGTGGCTGGGGGTGTTGCCAAATTGCTAGAGGGCATTGCCCAATTTGTTCAATTACAGGATTTAACCATGAGATGGCGCTTCATTCACAAAATACACAAAGACAACTGGGTGTTGTAGAACTTAGTCTGTTTGCAATATTTGCAGCTCTGCAGTTGTGTTTGCTGAATACTGTAGCATTTAATCACTTATTTGTTACTGTATGGTTTTCACAAGCTACTATAATGAAAAAACATCAATATTTTAGATCAAATAAAGTATATAGTTTGCTTTATGCAGTATATTTCTTGTAATATTGTTGGGGTGTTTTTACACAGTACAGTAGATTGAAGTAAATCAATTTATACATTAAGATAAGATAAGATGGACCTTTATTAATCCCGTGGGGAAATTCAGTAGTTCAAACAGCAACAGGGTGAGAGTGAAAAACAGGACAGCACAGATTCACACAGATTAATACAATCAAAAATAAGATGAGCGATACAAATAATAATAATGAGAAACTATGAAATAAGAAATGAATAAAACTAAAATATAATTATCATATCATGTATTATAATGTATTGTATTATTAAGTAATATCATACATTAACCCCATTATAGCAGATGCCACATTGAATGGATGAACACATTTATGCATCAATAATTACAACAGAGTATTTCTAAATACAAGTTGTAAAAATACTTATATGTATTTAATATTAACCCTTTGGAGTCGACCGTCACGCCGGCATGATCAGATCACATTACCTGTTCAAGCCGGTGCCGCATAATAACAACAGTCCGGACAACATTGCTGTGTGTTTCTGTCGAAAGTACTGGCTTGAAACTATATCCCAGTCTTTGTTTCATGCAAAAAGACCCAGTAAACACGGAGATACGATGATATAAAGTTAATACATTTCAAAAGTATGAAAAATGGAAGCACATATTTGAATATATTCGCCGCATTTTATCATTTTACGAAACGGAAAATACTGGAAACTGTAGATCCTGCTCAACAGGATGTATATGTGTATTTCTGTCGAAAGTACTGGCTTGAAACTATATGCCAGTCTTTGTTTCATGCAAAAATACCCAATAAACACGGACATACGATGATATAAAGTTAATACAGATATATTTCAGAAGTATGAATAATGGAAGCACATATTTTAATATCTTCGCCGTATTTTATCATTTTACGAAACGGAAAATACTGGAAACTGTAGATTCTGCTCAACAGGATGTATTTACCAGGGAGGGGGTGAGGTAATCAGGTAAACGGAGTGATACGAAACGAGACAAAGAGGGACGGCGGGAACCGAAGAGAGACGGCGGGAAATGGAGAGAGACGAAGATATACGAAGACAGGCGGCGGGAGACTGCGATTGAAGTAAAGTGACAGACAAACATTGAGAATTTAGATATAGTTAGATAGATTTAGAGTTTTGAAGATTCAATTATGATGAAGATAACTCTGAACGTGAGTCAAGCTTTAAGCTTGTTTTTTGACATGGAGGAGGTGATGTTGCCCTCTATGTCGTAGTTGACAGAAACCGCTTTGAAGCGTGGCACAGATAAAGACAGAAAAAACTGATTTTTGTACATAATGTGTATATATATATATTTGTATTATATTTATAATAACACTTTTGCCTTATCAGAATGAAATCCATGCTACCTCAATCAAACTTTCACATTATCATAGTGACATCCCATGTATATATTTCCAGCTTTTAAATGGTTTCGTTGTGTATGTTTGTGTTACCTATGAAAAATAATATCATTTTCAAAATCTGTTTTTACGTTGTTTTTTTTTTAAATTTTGGGTCCAAAATGTTCATATAGTAGAAGATCACTGCTCTAAACAAAGTCAAAAATCCTACATCCAAACGAAATAAATATTATTAATTATGATGAATACGTTAAGTCTTGTTCATTGTTTTTCACTTTTATTAAATGTTTGATATTTCCGGTGGAAATGGTGGACTATCGGACATTCAAAATGCAGCATATTTTCACTCTTACACACATATATTCTCCTTTTACATATACATTTTCACTCTCACACACATATATTCTCCTTTTACATACATACATTTTCACTCTCACACACATATATTCTCCTTTTACATACATACATTTTCACTCTCACACACTACTCACACATTCATACATTTTGCTCTCATATTATCATATTTCAATGCACACATTCATATATTGTCACTCACACATTCATGCATTTTGTTCTCATATTCATATAATTTAATGCTCATATTTATACATTTTGCTCTCATGCGAAATCTACTAAAACAAAGTATGTCATGGTAGTGGTCAGCTGTTAAACACAAAAGTGTATCTTAAGGGCTGTACATATAATAAGCCTGTTGTCAATTTTAGACACAGGCTTATTATATTTACAGCCCTTAATAACATTCATTTTCTGGACTCAATGTGTGTCTTGGCCGTTTTCTTTGTTCCAAGCAAACGAGTGCTTTTTGTTTTGAAATCACTTCCGTGAGTTTCGCGGGCCTCCCCCCTCGCTCCACTGCATTAGACCATTTAGTATAAGGTAACAAGCAAAAGGGCAACTATGAAGGGCCGTGTAGGCCAAAATTCAAACTCCCCTCGCACACACACTACTGAAAACATCTGGCCTTGCACACACACTACTGAAATACTCTCACATTCACTACTGAACACCTCACACACACACTACTGAAAACATCTGGCCTTGCACACACACTACTGAAATACTCTCACATTCACTACTGAACACCTCACACACACACTACTGAAAACATCTGGCCTTGCACACACACTACTGAAATCCTCTCACATTCACTACTGAACACCTCACACACACACTACTGAAAACATCTGGCCTTGCACACATACTACTGAAATCCTCACACACACACTACTGAAAACATCTGGCCTTGCACACATACTACTGAATCCTCACACACACACTACTGAAAACATCTGGCCTTGCACACATACTACTGAAATACTCTCACATTCACTACTGAACAACTCACACACACGCTACTGAAAATTAACGTCATACACACACTATTGAAATCCTCTCACATTCATTACTGAACACCTCGCACACACACTACTGAAAATTAACCTCACACACACACTACTGAAAAACATTTTACTGAAAGGTTCTCAGTAGGGAATGTGCATGTGTTTCACCTATGTGTGTGTGAGGGGATTCTTGATGTAACGGAAGTCATTCTAATGTAACGGAAGTCATTCTAATGTAACGGAAGTCATCTGCTGGTGGTCTCTTTGCTAGCCCCGTTAGCTTCATTAGCTCCAGGCTACTACTCGGACGTGTTTGTTGTGTTGATGCCTGGAGGAGTATTCTTCATTGAAATATCGCACTTATCTTATGGCTCTGCAGTTCAAACAGACCGTCTATGAATGCAGTTTATTCGGTAAGTGAAATTCAAGCACTTTATTTCTTACTTGTCTTTTTATTCAGCTAACAAGCGAGACGAAGCTACATCTGTGCTAACGATGCTATCCATAGCATACAAGTTAAAACATAATGGAGAAGTGTAAAACATTAAGAAGGATTATACTGTAAAACATAAGGCTTCTCGGTGAGGTTGGTAAAATAAGGTCATGCTTGTACATTAGTTAGTTTGCTAGTTAGGTAACTGCATTGTTATTGTTAATTTAAAATAGCTATGCTCGACGATGCAGACAGCTAGCGTCACATTAGTGTTGAAGAGCAGAGTATGAGATTAACCTCACTATAAGATCTGTGTATCTGAACAATATGAATCTCACATTTCCAGTTGGTTCCAGAAATAACGTTGACGTAGATATTGCAATATGGTTTGTTGAGCTGGAGTTGATTGTTGAAGCTTACTGGTTAACGTTCATCATATTAAACGAACGAACCCAAACGTTGTTGTTTTTATTAATATTATTACCAATACTTACTTAGCATTTTATTATCATTACACTGGAGAAACCGACTTATTGTGGCAGCAGAACGTGAACATGTAACTTAATGCCTGCATTTGAGGACGAAAAATAGCTCAGTCAATGCTTTAGGGACAAGGAAATGATTTGTTTAAATATTAGATATGACGTTATGTGTGCTTCTGTGACAATGAAGCTTATTCATTGCATTACATTTGTTGAAGATGTTTGTCTTTTACCCTTACGTGTGTGTGGGCTTTGATATCCAGCACTTTTTTTTAAGGATAACAAAAAGATTATCACATGACGTTTGCATGTAAAAACAAGTCTGTGACCAACACATTGTTACTTTACATATACATCTGTTTGTTTAAAATTTCCAGGTGATGCAGACAGACCAGAGGATGCTGACCACGAGAGACAGACCTATTCCTAACATCAGTGAACTTCAGCATGGACTCAAAGGTACAAAGACTCCTTTCATACTGTACAAAGAATCGAGAAACGTTCTGGTTTAAATAGATAAAGTAACAACTATAATCAGCTTTCACATTTCAATGTATTTAAGGCAATTATTATTTTACATTGTGAGAATTGCTACCATTTGTCTCTACATATTGTCTGTAAAAGACGTGGTAAAAGTGGTTCTTGCAGTGAGACAACCGAGCAGTTGAATATTATTTAATAAGATATGTTAATGTTGATTAACTGCAGACTGTTCATTCATAATCTAATTATCTTTGTAGTACAAAGTGATGAATTAAAAAAACACATTAAAATTAAAAAAATACATTATTTCTACAGCCGCTAAATAAACAAACCTCTTTCATAAATAACACACTTGCTCTGCAATAATGTCATATGTTTCTTGTCATTTCTGTTAGGAAAGGACATACCTGAAGGACACAACTGCCTCACCGTTTTCTCAGAGGGGCAAGAAGAAAATGAAAAGCTGATTTCAGATTAAAGACCAATACAGGACATTCACTAAGAAACTACACTTTTATTGTGAACACAAAGTCAAACAGGACCATCATTTGTTTGTGACAGCTGAGCCCAGTATGTGCTCACAGATGCAGTTAGGGGGTTTCTTCATCAGGCCTGGTCCTCCTCCATCAGGCCTGGGCCTCCTCCATCAGGCCTGGGCCTCCTCCCAGAGAAAGACCTCTCCACCTCAGTCCTCTCCAGCCAAACCCACAGACAGGACATCCGTCATGCTGAGGTTTCTCCCAAAGTCTCTGCACGCTGTCTCAATTGATCCACACTGTGAATATGAGGGGGAAATGTGTGTCATAAATGCTTTAGACAATAAGAAATATGAAGTTAACTGTAAGGAATGGCTCATTCTTTTTTAAATAGACAAAACTATTACTGTATTTCAATATCTCATGTCTGAAAGTTTAATTTAAAAGAAGAAGAGGCCCCAAAAATAAAGATTGGTATATCAATAAATGTAGTTGATTTTGTCTTTTAATTGTTTAAAGTAGATAGAACTGGTACTTAAGAGTTTGAATACAGTCTGGTTGCGGAGGAGGCACACAGGTAAGAGCATATAGCTCCCATCACATGTAACTAAGCTTGACTTGAATTTATTAAAATTAAGTAACAGCAACAAATCATGCAAAAATGTGAATCTTTGCTGGGTCCACTGTTGAATTTACCACATATTGTATGTTTTAGAAACCTTAAGGCATTTATAGATTTGTATGCAAGTAACATCCCAAAACTCAATACCTTAGATTATTATTGAAAGTTTTGTTGACTCACTTTGGGGTCCTTTTTATTTTAGAATCGTTTTTCATGAGACAGTCAATTTAAATATTTGTACTATGCCATATTCACATTCATTTGTAACACACACGTAAGGGTAAAAGACAAACATCTTCAACAAATGTAATGCAATGAATAAGCTTCATTGTCACAGAAGCACACATAACGTCATATCTAATATTTAAACAAATCATTTCCTTGTCCCTAAAGCATTGACTGAGCTATTTTTCGTCCTCAAATGCAGGCATTAAGTTACATGTTCACGTTCTGCTGCCACAATAAGTCGGTTTCTCCAGTGTAATGATAATAAAATGCTAAGTAAGTATTGGTAATAATATTAATAAAAACAACAACGTTTGGGTTCGTTCGTTTAATATGATGAACGTTAACCAGTAAGCTTCAACAATCAACTCCAGCTCAACAAACCATATTGCAATATCTACGTCAACGTTATTTCTGGAACCAACTGGAAATGTGAGATTCATATTGTTCAGATACACAGATCTTATAGTGAGGTTAATCTCATACTCTGCTCTTCAACACTAATGTGACGCTAGCTGTCTGCATCGTCGAGCATAGCTATTTTAAATTAACAATAACAATGCATACAGTTACCTAACTAGCAAACTAACTAATGTACAAGCATGACCTTATTTTACCAACCTCACCGAGAAGCCTTATGTTTTACAGTATAATCCTTCTTAATGTTTTACACTTCTCTATTATGTTTTAACTTGTATGCTACGGATAGCATCGTTAGCACAGATGTAGCTTCGTCTCGCTTGTTAGCTGAATAAAAAGACAAGTAAGAAATAAAGTGCTTGAATTTCACTTACCGAATAAACTGCATTCATAGACGGTCTGTTTGAACTGCAGAGCCATAAGATAAGTGCGATATTTCAATGAAGAATACTCCTCCAGGCATCAACACAACAAACACGTCCGAGTAGCAGCCTGGAGCTAATGAAGCTAACGGGGCTAGCAAAGAGACCACTAGCAGATGACTTCCGTTACATTAGAATGACTTCCGTTACATTAGAATGACTTCCGTTACATCAAGAATCCCCTCACACACACATAGGTGAAACACATGCACATTCCCTACTGAGAACCTTTCAGTAAAATGCTTTTCAGGAGTGTGTGTGTGAGGTGTTCAGTAGTGAATGTGAGAGGATTTCAGTAGTGTGTGTGTGAGGCTTAATTTTCAGTAGTGTGTGTGTGTGAGGTGTTCAGTAGTGAATGTGAGAGGATTTCAGTAGTGTGTGTGCAAGGCCAGATGTTTTCAGTAGTGTGTGTGTGAGGTGTTCAGTAGTGAATGTGAGAGGATTTCAGTAGTGTGTGTGCAAGGCCAGATGTTTTCAGTAGTGTGTGTGTGAGGCTTAATTTTCAGTAGTGTGTGTGAGGTGTTCAGTAGTGAATGTGAGAGGATTTCAATTGTGTGTGTGTGAGGCTTAATTTTCAGTAGTGTGTGTGTGAGGTGTTCAGTAGTGAATGTGAGAGTATTTCAGTAGTGTGTGTGCAAGGCCAGATGTTTTCAGTAGTGTGTGTGTGAGGTGAGTTTGAATTTTGGCCTACACGGCCCCTCATAGGCAACAACGCCTCTCAGACGCTCTTCCGTTTACTTTTTTAATAAAGAAAAACAAATGGTCCGTAGATACACGGACTCATATAGCCTATGTATGTATACTGTAAGGAGAATGTATGTGCGTGAGAGGACCAGTATGAATTACGGGATATAAATATGCAAACACAAACCTACAGACTGGGGGTTGGGAGATCACAGGAGTGGGGGGGGGGGGGGGGGGAGAGCTGTGGAATGTGACCCTTGGGAGAATTCCTCTACACATTCCGATGGCCAATTCGTTTTAAACAAAGAGTTCGCAGCACAGGACAGCATAGGCAACATGGGGGGTGGGGGCTGGTGAACGGTCTGGTCAATGTTTGTAAACACAATCCCCAGGATGTGTCCTAATCAAACCAAAAGAGAAAATGCAGATATCATTCTCTCTCTCGACTCGCTGGTATCTCGAGCTGAGCGCTCATTGGTGTTCATACTGCTCACAGGCTGGGCTGCTGTGTATATCTAGTGTATTCATACTGTACCCCTCCTCACTGTTTATTCATCATTCAACCATTTACACCTCCCTTTTTTCCCGTCAAGAGGTTGAAAAAGATTGAGTCCTATGTTTCCAATTGGTTCCCAAATCTGAACATTGACCAGTGGCAAAAGATCAGGAGCCGGGTAAATGAGAGACTGAGGAGCCCCCGAAAAACAGATCCCGAAATAGCTCGTCCTGGTTTCCGCAGCAGATAGGCCTACAGTATGGTGTCTGTTATGTCAGTTATTTTAAATAAAACGTTGAAAACTGAACTTGAAAATTGTTTCCTCTTTTTATTTATCATTTTCGGGACGGGGAGACGTGTGTGATTAAAAATTCATTTGCAGAAATGTAAAGTGATCTAACTAAGTTCTATTCATATTCTTGACGGGAAGAGCAGTGTAAATGGGTGGCCATATGCATTTGAAAAGCAATATAAATCACACAGTTATTATACAATAGGCTATAAAAGCACCATCGATAACCATTACCTTTATCCAATTCAAACTTTGGACGGGAAAAAAGGAAGGTGTACATGGTTGGGCTATACTGTAGGCCTACTGTATACATACAAAGGCCATTCAAGCTAGAGTTCTTCTGGAAATGTTCACATCAGGCACCTTCAAGTTAAACAATACCACAGTAAACAATTAACACAGTAAATTATGTGGATTAAACCACATTTATTTCGTTAAAAATTAACGACATATGATTTTGTTTGAATGATTAAATGTCATCAGGCACCTTCAAGTTAAACAATCAGGTGCACACTTTAATGTGCCGCCACCTCCGGACTCGGCTTGACTCGGTTTAAAGAATGCACAAATGTGTTTAATCGTTTATGTCAGATATGTACTAAGTAGCCTAAATACATTTGTTCCTGCTCAAGATTAGATTCAACTTTATTGTTATTGCACATATTGCAGGTACTGAGACAACGAAATGCAGTTTAGCTTCTAACCAGGGGTGCAACAAGCAGCGAAAAGTAATGTGCACAATACTACAGTAAACAATTAACACAGTAAATGATGTGGATTAAACCACATTTATTTCGTTAAAAATAAACGAAATATGATTTTGTATGAATGATTAAATGTAGGGTGAATTGCCCTAATGTGGGAGATTTTTGCATTTCAGACTTCGGGAATATATTGCGATATGAAGCCGATACAATAAATCAAAATCCAGTAGGCTACCATTCCGAAATCCCCAGTAATATTAGACACTAATAATACAGTAAACTATTAACACTGTACATATTATTGTTTGCCCGTGGGATTAGGATGATCGGTAGTGAGAGCCGTGCTGCATTTTCCTCCGGTCGGATGTGATATAAAAACAAAGCGATTATTTGTGTTGTTGTAAACTCACGTGGATTAAACTACATGTATTAGTGCATTAATTTCAACTCGCGAACATATGATACATTAAATGATCGTGAGGAGGATGATTGAAAATCGTTTGTTTGAGCCTGGATGCATTTCCTGATCTAAAAACATAGCGATGGTTTTGTACTTACGCCAACGTGAATTAAACATTATTTTGTTAAATAAAAACATGGAGATGTTTAGTAAATGATTACATGTCTCTTATTTAGCACAGAATATGATCCTATCCGTGACATTTGGATCTTAACAAATATCCGCTATATCAGATACCTGTAGATCAGCTGTTTATTTCACATGAGTTCCAGTGTGGCAGCTTTTTAATCACGGCTCCCCCTGGTGGATCCATTATCCATTGCAGCTGGTTTCATTATAATTAAATGTATTTATCAAGGGGGCGTTTCAAATCCTGCGGGGGGGTTTTCCTTTTCAGCAGGGGCCCACCCAGTGCCGATCACGGACCCGCACGGGTAGGCGTCTGAAATGAAGCGCTACATCTGTATATAGCAACTCAACGTAGCATTCATAGTTCATCTCATGTATTCACTCTTTAAATGCATTGCTACAAAAACTCCTGCACATACATACTGTGCTGGTGCCAAATACTCACTAGAACACTTGATGTGGATCATCTAATGCAGGGGTGTCAAACTAAAATACACAGTGGGCCAAAATTCAAAAATGGGTACTAGTCGAGGGCCGGACTGGTTCAATGTTTATTGCAAAACTTATTGAAATGAACTTATTGCACATATTAAACCTGGAACTAACAACGCTTAAATGATTGCCTATAAAAACAACATTAAACATTAAATAATCAGTTGCATTCATTTCTTATGGCTCTATCTGCAGCTTTTCCGGAGTCCTTTCTTATGATTATTAATTTTTCCACAGGGCAACAACAGCTTCAAAAACACTATTTCCCTCAAAGAAAAAACAAAGCAGCCCTGTTCTTGCAGGAAAAAAAGTGCATTGGGAAACATCCATTTAAACTCAGTTTGCTGCTCTGTGATGCTAGTTCAAGCCAGATACTTGGCATCTCATCTTGGGTGCAAGTTCATCAATGTTTGGGCTCAGGCTCTGAGTCGAGGAAATCCTCAGGATTGAGTGAAGGTGTGCGTGCAATATACCGGTGGGCAAGATCTAATAGTAACTCAAAATTATCCTGCGGGCCAAAATTAAATCAACCAAGGGCCTGATTAGGCCCCCGGGCCTTGAGTTTGACACATGTAATCTAATGCCCATGTCCTAATAATGATTCTTATCTCTGAGCGACTCATGGAAGAACAAAGAGAAGAGAGATCAGCAGGATACTTACAATCTGAAGTTTAATGGTCTTTCCATCTAGTTCTATGGTTCGTATTTTGAAGTCCACACCAATAGTGCTAATGTAACTCTCTGTGTATGTGTCATCCTGCAGAGAGAAACAGTCAGAGTTAGATGGTGCACGCACACACACACGGGCTGCACAATATAAAGAAAATCTATTGTTTTTGCAATATCAACATTTGCAGTATACACAAAGGTTGCTGGAACTGCGATCAATGATAGCCTATTTCATGTGCTATGTATTCATGCTCTGCATGTTAAAATACGTGGCAAATCAGATGAAGGCCTCCTGCTCTAGATGTCAAGATGCAAAGGTGTGTTGTCATAACATATACACAACTATGGTGTAGTTAGGTCATGTATGAAAAACTTAGATAGAAGGTTCCTTTGGTGTTATTTATTAATATTGCACTTTTTATATTTTTATTTGGTGTTATTTATATTAATAAATATCACCAAATAAAAATATAAAAATTGCAAGCTCAGGTGTGGGATGAAACTGTCCCTCAGTCTTGTGGTTTTTGTCCTGATGCTGCGGTAACACCAGACGGCAGCAGACAGAACACGTAAACCTGCCTGCATGATCCGAGACTTGCAGTGGCAGCGTGCAGTCGGCCACTGTTTACCTTCATTATATCTGTTCAAAACTACAGGTGCTGCCACAGTATAACCATCCCTAACTCTACACACATCAGTGGCCTGTACGACAAAGCCAGTTCAACAGACCCTGGATATCTTTGAGTTATCTGGCTTACCTAACCCTAACAAACGAGATCTCGCTAAGCGATCCTACGACGCTGGTTATCAACTCGGTAAATCAACCCAGGGTTTCTCTGTCTGGCTGAGAGCGCGTTCACGTGAAAGGGGCAGGGTTAGCAACATTTGACCAATCACAAACATGGAGAAGTGTACTGACAGCGCAGCGTCATACTTCATGAATGAAAAGTAAACTATGATGTTAGACAAATATGAAGAAGGTAAACATCCATGACTTAAACACTTAATCCAGGATAAAAGCAACATAATTGCACCTGCAAGGTACAGGAAGAACAGCTGGTAAAACATTTACGTAATGTTAGTTTGATCCGGTAACATAAGTAAGCTTTCTTAACGCTAATGTAACAATAGTCAGATTGCTCTGAAGATGGGAGGTGATATTCTATTAATTTTCATGTGCACAGTCTGTGATTTTTGCCGGACCTTTTTCCTGCATACAGCAGCTATATTTATTTTATCCTGTAATATGACTCGATAGCTTTAAACTCCCCACACTGAGCTCTGATTGGTCAGCAGGAGGTGCTTTCACTGAGTTGATCTCTTATAACCTGCTCCGGAGCAGGTTAGGTGTTCAGCATAAGTTACCATGGAGCTCTACCCCGGTAAGAAGTGAACCAGCGTCATAGGACCGGAAAGCCAGAGTTAACCCTGAAGTTACCTCTCTAACCCAGAGTTAACCCTGAAGTTACCTCTCTAACCGCAAATCCTGCTTCGTAGTACAGGCCACAGATGCTCGGATATTTTCTGATGAAGGAGACGTCCGGTCACCCTGGTTATGATCTGAACAATTTGTGCGTGTACAATGACAACAGTGGACTTGAGCAAGTACAAAAACCTGTCTGTATGGCCCCTTAGGTGAACTGCAAATATTGTTTTTCCTAAAAAAAAAAAAAGATTGAGGTTCCGGTTTGCTCAGGCAGCACCACACAAGGTAACACAGCGAGCAGCAGACGTGTGACAATGCTGAATCCTAAATCATGATATTATCGGATATACCTGGCAAATAAGAACTACATGTTTTTAGCGCTTTCGTCCTCTGTGAGTGTGCAACTTAAATAACATGATGATAAATTAATGCATGCCGACTATTTTGTGAATATTTAGAACAGCTGGCCAGCCCAACCCTGCCCCCAACAACTTTCAGTCACATTTGTTTAAAATGAAATAATTTCTCTTGTTTTCAGATATATTTATAGATGTATTTCAATAATCCAGGAAGTATGTATCTTTTTGTTTATAGTACCAGAAATGGTTGTCATTTTGTCTTAGTGATCATAAAGTAATAAACAATAAAATCATGTTGTTGGAATGTAAATAATTAATTTCTTTTTTTTTTGCATAGGCTTATCACTACGTGATTTGTGTGAACCAAGCGGAAAACTCTGGGGCAGAGCCGGGAAGCCCATAAGGAAGTGCCACAAACTGCAATTCATCTATTGGCCGGTAGAAGCAGGCTGCAGAAAGGAGCAATTTCCATAGACCCCCATGCTAAAATGCCCAACTTTACAGCAGAAATAAACATGTTTCTACCCCTGGATGCAATACAAATTATTCTGGATATAGTTAGATTCCACCTTCATGACAATGAATTGGGGAGTGCATTTTTTATAACGCACCCCTTTTAGTTATATTAGGTCTTAAAGTTGTTGCATAAATTAGGGCGTGGTCACTTTGATGGACAGGTCTCTACGGTGACTGCTGTTTCTAGCTTTCTGTCCCTCTGCTAGCTCCGTTAGCTCTGTTAGCTCCAGGATGCAACAGGGGCTCAGATGCGAGGCTGATCCGGGGAACACAACTTGAACTCGGACGTGTTTGTTGTGTTGGTGCCTGGTGGAGTATTCTTCATTTAAATATCGGACTTGCCCTTATTTGGATCAGGCTGGAGCGTGCTGGAGTTAAACTGACGTCACTGTCGAGACGGCAGCGGCCGACTACGCCTACTAAGGACTTCTCAGCAACTCTGACTGACGTCACGGACACTACGTCCATTTATATATATGTGAACCCAAAGCAGAAACAATATATATTTAAGTGTTTGTTTAAATATTGCAAGTGATATCGTCATAGCAATATTCAACAATGTTATTGCATATTGAATTTTTTCTGATATGGTGCCGCCCCAACACATACACGCACACTCAAATAATAATAATAATAATAATAATAATGCATTTTATTTATATAGCGCTTTTCACAACTCAAAGACGCTTTACAGTATGAGGGAGGGTAGACAAACAAGGACAGGCAAACAAATAAGTAAAAAATAAAAAGGCAGTCAAGAGGAAGTTGATTGAGAGGGGGGGGGGGGGCTTATGGGTAGACAGAGTAGAAAAGATGTGTTTTGAGGGGGGACTGAAAGACTGTGAGGGACTCAGAGTCACGGAGATCTTGGGGGAGGGAATTCCAGAGCCTAGGAGCTGCCACTGAGAAGGCTCTGTCCCCAAAGCTGCAGAGTGTGGATGTGGGAATGGATAGGAGTCCCGCTGCGGTGGATCTGAGGGACCGTGGGGGTTGATAAGGAGTGAGAAGGTTTGTGAGATAAGGGGGGGCAAGATGGTGGAGTGCTTTGTAGGTGAGGACCAGAACTTTGTAGTTGATGCGATGGGAAACAGGAAGCCAGTGGAGGTCTTTGAGGACTGGGGTGATGTGACGCCATGATTTGGTATGCGTGAGGAGACGTGTAGCATCCTTTTGAACCCGTTGGAGTCTGTTGAGGGATGTAGTGCTGATGCCGTAAAGAAGTGAGTTGCAGTAGTCGAGGCGGGAGGAAATGAAGGCATGGATTAGTCGTTCGGCTGCGGGGCGGGTGAGAGAGGGTAGGATTTTTGCAATATTACGGAGGTGGAAAAATGAGGTTTTGACTGTTTGGCGGATGTGAGGTTCGAGGGAGAGGGTGGGGTCAAAGATTACGCCAAGGTTGCGTGCCTGATTGGAGGGGGGAAACAATGGTGCCATCGATGGTGAGTGTTATGTTAGTGACCTTGCTGAGGGTGGATTTGGAGCCGATTAGGAGGAGTTCTGTTTTGTTGCTGTTCAGTTTGAGGAGGTTATGTTGCATCCAAGTTTTAATAGCTGTCAGACAGGAATCGATGTGGGTAAGGGGTGGGTTATGGAGGGATTTGGTGCTGAGGTAGATCTGAGTGTCATCAGCATAGCAGTGGAAGTCGAGGTTGAATTGGCGGAGTATCTGACTGAGGGGGAGGATGTAAATGATGAAGAGGAGGGGGCCAAGTACTGATCCTTGAGGAACGCCTTGGGTGACTGAAGCTGTGGCAGAGGAGTGGTTTGGGAGGGAGATGAAGTGGGATTGTTCAGTGAGGTAGGACTGGAGCCATCTGAGTGCAATACCTTCAATACCAATGTCCCTGAGTCGGGTGAGCAGGATGTTGTGGCTCATGGTATCGAAGGCTGCACTCAGGTCGAGGAGGATGAGAATATTGAGGTAACCAGTGTCAGCAGAGGTGAGGAGGTCATTGAGGACTTTGACGAGTGCAGTTTCTGTACTGTGGTGAGGACGGAATCCAGACTGAAGGGGTTCATAAAGCTGGTTGGTTTGGAGATGGCAGTGAATTTGTTTGGCTACAATGCGTTCAAGAGTTTTTGAGAGGAATGGTAGGTTGGAGATGGGGCGGTAATTAGTGAGGGAGGAGGGATCAAGACCAGGTTTTTAAAGGATTGGAGTAACGGCAGCAGTTTTGAAGGCAGAGGGGACGGTTCCATGGGACAGCGAGGAGTTGAAAAGGTTAGCAAGATAGGGGCAGAGGACGGGGAGGCAGGACTTCAGGAGAGGAGTGGGTAGAGGGTCAAGGGAGCAGGTTGTGGGATTTGAGGAACCGATCAGATGGAGTATTTCAAGTGGGGTAACCAGGTTGAACTGGGAGACGCGGCACTGGGGAGGAGGAGTCAGGAGGTCAAGGAAGATGGGGGGAGAAATGGTAGTGGTGGAGGTTGGGGGAGATGCTTGTATATCAGATGGAGCTGAGAAGGAGTGCTTAATGGCGTTAATTTTGTCTGCGAAAAACTGGAGGAATGAGCTGCAAGTAGCGGAAGTAGAAGTAGGGAGGTTATCAGCACAGGGTTTGAAGAGCTTGTTAACTGTGGAGAAGAGGGTCCTGGGGTTACGGGAGGGGTCAGTGAAGATGTTGGAGAGGTAGGCAGATTTAGCGGCAATAAGAGCATCTTTGTATGCATTGAGATGGAGTTTGTAGCTTATGTAATGGACTGTGAGGGATGATTTCTTTGAAAGACGTTCACGTTGGCGGCCTCGCTGCTTCATTTTACGCAGTGCGGGTGTGAACCAGGGTGAGGAGGTCTTGAAAGTAACAGTTTTATTTTTTAATAATAATAATATTTTTTAAATAAGTGGCCAAGGTGTGGATAAAGTGAAAGAGCAGCAGGATACACAGTGGACATACTACTAAAGGGCAAGTTTATGTTTTATTTTGCACATGTAATCATCATATCAATTACTCTTATTACGTTAATGAGAATCACAGTTAAAGGGACAGTGTGTAGGACTGGGAGACAACTGGAGTTACAGTTGCAACAGATTCAGTTATCCAAGTTTTACAAGCCTGTCACAACTATGGTGGCCTTAAGGTAATGTAAAACACAAAAGACCCCTCTATAAAGAAACATGGCAGTGAACCATGGAGAACTGGAAAGGCCCCCATCCTTATGTACATTTATATATGAAGATATGACAAGACCAGTTTCAGGTAATTATACAAAGATGAAAACATAGTTATGAATATAACATTACAGCCTCCAGAATTCTGCACAATGTCCTCTTTTTATATATTGTTGTCTAACTGAAAACAGCTTTCAACAGTAGCATATAGTAAATGCATATTTTAAAATACTGTAAGACTGGAAATGGAAAATGCATTTTTTTTTTTAAAAACAAAAAACAGTTTGTGGCATTTTGGTGAAACTTACTGCAAATCGAAGAAGAAGGCAAGACTTTCCAACACCAGAGTCACCAATCAGGAGCAGCTTAAATAAATAGTCACTGTGAGGAAAGGTAAAAAATAACTTTAGTCAAAGGATATCCAGAAATTGAAGTGAGTGAACAACAGAATTTTCCCAGGAATTTCAAACTAAAAACACAGAATACCGTGAAATGTGGATGCAAGTTATACAAATCAGTGATTTCCATATGATTAAAAGCACTTCAAATTGCCTATGCCAACTAAAAAATAACATATGGCGACATGTTTTGGTGTCATTAACAGCCCTCTTCCACACCACAGTCCATACAAATACAATATGAAACTAATATGAAAAAACTTGACAATTGGGAAAGATAAGATAAGATGGAATTTTATTTGAATGCGATAAGAAACCTTTCTCTTAATATCAGACCAGGGGCGTCATTTATAAAGCCTTGCGAAGGATTCACGTGGGAAGGTTGCTTACGTAGGACAAAGCAAATAAATACGCAGACATTTTCCGATTTATAAAACACTGTGTACCGGCGTGCGGCACGTCCTACGCCGGTTTCCCTTTATAAATCACAATCAACTTGAAATGCAGCGCAGCTTTTGCGGGCTTCACGTAACCTATAAATAGTCAAAGAAACGCCCCGTATTAATATTCATTCAGACTGACTGCATGAAGAAGATCGCAGGAAATGATGACAGAACAGCTAATAAAAACATTTCACACCGTGTCAGATTTTGGTTATTTTGGGAAGATAAATCATATTGTCTGGTGGATGCAGTTTGAACCAGAGTAGCAGCATGGAGGTCGGATCATCACCTAAATAAATAAATAAGTGGTCCGAAAAAAGTTAATGACAAAATACACATAACCTTCCTCAGGCAGTGTGTTTGTGCCGGGGACAGGAGACCCCCCTATGATGAGAAACTGTAAGAAAGTATCGGGGGATCCCTGCGGAGTGGAGTCAATTCATGCTTTGTTTTTTTATTTGGTAGTTTGTTTTCCAGCTGTCAATCAGCTGTGCGCAGCATCTCCACTGCAGCCTGTGCCTCTCAACCCCCCCTCCAGCAGCAACTCTATCCACCAGTTAAATGAAATAAAACATATGTGTTGTGTTATATCAGCTGCCAAATCTACCAAATATATCAAAGTCAAAGTCAGCTTTATTGTCAAGAATTCTACATGTTGTACATCCAGAAATCTCGAAATATCGTTTCTCGAGGTCCTACAGTGTGACATATATACATCAAACAACAACAAAAAAGGGCCTAGATAACCGGGGTATACAGTTTAAAATGTTAATAATATGTTAAAGTGTTCAGCGGAGATGGCAGAAAAGTGACTGGTGCTGGATGAGGAAGGTCGGTTGTGTGTGTGTGTGTGTGTGTGTGTGTGTGTGTGTGTGTGTGTGTGTGTGTGTGTGTGTGTGTGTGTGTGTGTGTGTGTGTGTGTGTGTGTGTATGTGTGTGGGGGGGTTAGAGTCCAGGACCATTTGGGGCAAGGGAGAAAGGTCGGAGGCAGGGTGGAGAGGTCAGGGGAGAGATGTCAGAGGGGGGGAGAGAGGGTGGTAGGGAGGGGAGAGAGTTCAGCATCCTGAAAGCCTGGTGGAGGAAGCTGTTCCCCAGCCTGTCGGTGCCCGAGCTGAGGCTGCGGAACCTTCTTCCTGAAGGCAGGAGGCTGAATAGGCTGTTGGAGGGGTGGGTGGAGTCACCCACAATGCTGAGTGCTTTGCGGGTGTTGTATATGTCCTGTAGTGAGGGGAGCGAGGCACCGATGATCCTCTGGGCAGAGTTCACTATGCGCTGCAGGCTCTTGCGGTCGGCGGCGGTGCAGCTTCCAAACCACAGCGTGATACAGCTGCTGAGGATGCTCTCGGTGGCGCCTCGATAAAAGGACAGCAAGATGGGGGGTGATGCTCCGGCTCGCTTGAGCTTCCGGATGAAGTACAGGCGCTGCTGGGCTTTCCTCGCTAGTGCGGTGGTGTTGATTTTCCAGGTGAGGTCATCAGTGATGGTCACCCCAAGGAATTTGGTGCGTCACAGCAGCACCATTGATGGTCAGGGGGAGAGGGGGTCGACGGTGGGTTCTCCTGAAGTCAACAACTATCTCCTTTGTTTTCTCCAGGTTGAGGAAGAGGTTGTTATTTTGGCACCACAGGGCCAGCTGGTTCACTTCCTTCCTGTAGTTAGTCTCATCGTTGTTGCTGATGAGACCCACCACAGTAGTGTCATCTGCAAACTTCACAATGTGGTTGGTGCTGAAGATGGGTTTGCAGTCGTGGGTCAGCAGAGTGAAGAGAAGGGGGATGAGCACACATCCTTAGGGGGCCCTCGTACTCAGTATGAGGGTGTTTGAGGTGTTATTGTTGACCCGTACAGCTTGTGGTCTCTCTGTTAGGAAGTCCAGCAACCAGTTACAGAGAGAGGGGCTGAGGCCCAGGTCTGTAAGTTTTTTTACAAGCTGCTGGCGGACGATGGTGTTGAATGCTGAGCTGAAGTCTATGAATAGCATTCTGACATATGGGTCCATTGTCTTAGTGTCAGTCTTAGTGTCCAGGTTTGTGAGGGCTGGGTGGAGAGCGAAGGAGATTGCATCCTCTGTGGACCGTTTAGCTCGGTAGGCAAACTGAAACGGGTCCAGCGATGGGGGGAGGGTGGATTTGATCTGCTTCATGACCAGCCTTTCGAAGCACTTTATGATGGTGGAAGTTTGTGCGATGGGGCGGTAGTCGTTGAAGCCGGATGGAGATGACTACTTTGGCACTGGAATGATGGTGGTTTCCTTGAAGCACGAGGGAACAACAGCCTGGCTCAGGGAGATGTTAAAAATGTCTGTGAGGACATCTGTGAGCTCTTCCGTGCAGTCCTTCAGCACACGACCAGGAATGTTGTCAGGTCCTGCAGCCTTACGGGGGTTAATCCTCAACAGTGTGCTCCTCACACTGGCTGGTGAAAGACGCAAAGCCTGGTCGTCGGTGGGGGGGGTGGTTTTCTGCACAGGTGTGTTGTTCTGTGCTTCAAAGCGTGCAAAGAAGCCGTTGAGGTTGTTGAGCAGGGAGATATTACTGTCACAGGTCTGTGGCGGTGGTTTACAAACCTTATGCCCTGCCACAGGCTCCGTGAGTCCCTGCTATCCTTGAAATGTCCTGTAATTTTTCGGGTGAATTTTTGTTTTGCTTTCCTAATGCCACGGGTCAGGTCAGCCCTGGCTGCTTTCAGCCCAGCTGGATCTCCAGCTCTGAAGGCTTTGAAGGCGATGTTGCGGACCTTCACCAGCGTGAGGACCTCCCCTGTCAGCCATGGCTTCTGGTTGGCCCGGATGGTGATGGTTCCGTTTTGTGTCACATCATCAATGCATTTGGTGATGTAGCCCATGACTGTCTCTGTGTATTCTTGTATGTTGGTGTGATGGTTGTATGTGGCTGCCTGCTTGAACTTTAAGACCTAGTCTGTAGTGTCAAAGCAGTCTCTGTTGCAGCTGTGCTGTCCACTGACCACACCCGTACCTGTTTTGAAATCGGTTTGGTGGTTTTTACCCTGGGTCTGTAAGCTGGTTCCAACAGAACAGTGAGGTGATCAGAAAGGCCGATGTGGGGGAGGGGGGATGCCTTGTAAGAACCTTTGATGTTGGTATAGACCAGGTCTAATTTGTTTTTTCCCCTGGTGGGAAAATCAACATGCTGATATATTTTAGGCAGCACAGTTTTTAAGTTTTAAGTGGTTGAAGTCTCCAGCTACGATGAGAAGGCCGTCTGGGTGTGCTGTCTGTTGCTCACTGATGGCTCTGTACAGTTCACCGAGTGCCTCCTCTTTACCCTCGCTACTGGGGTTAGGCGGGAGGTAAACAGCCACCACAAGAATCGCTGTAAACTCCCTCGGCAGTTTCTCGGCAGGTGTTCTTAGTTTCCATACCTCCTGTGTTTTATGAGCGACTTATCAAGTCTTAGCAAACGGCATAAAACATGATTAAACATGATAGTATAAACCAGGGATCACCAACTACATTTGTCCAAGGGCCAAAATGTATCCAATAGACACTAGCCAGCGATTTTTATATAGTCCAGAATTTTGAAGTTGTAGACCGGGGGGGGGTATTGAGTGTTCTGTAATCAGTTACTAAATACTGAATACATGGCTCTGAAAGTAATCAGAATACAGTTACAGTTACGTGTCTTAAACGTTGGAATCGGGTCTACTTTAACGTATTCAGATTACTTTTAGAATACTTTTGGAATACTTTCTTTTTCCATAACAGATGGGTATGTTTTGGTGAACAGGAGAATGGCTTATCAAGAACTCAAACACAATATCTTGGTGTCATTCTGGACAGCACCCTCTCATCTGCACCACACATAAAAAACATCACCCGGACTGCATTCTTTGTACTGTCTTAAAACCTTTCCTTAGAATATGTTATGAATTGTAAGGTGTCCTTGGGTGCTTTGAAAGGCGCCCCTAAATAGAATGAATTATCATTATTATTTATTATCTGAAACGATGTTATAACTTTTAAAACTTTTTCCAGTCACTTGCCCCAGGCATTCAGCAGCAGCAGGCCATTCACTTTGATTTCATCCCGTTATGAAATGTCATCATTTCGACAATAAATAAATTCTACATAAAGGTTATCTTGCACATTTTATCTAACCATCTCCGTTTCTAACTTTCAATATATTTTAAAAGAGATCTCTCTCTCTCATCTGCGTGCGGGGGCGGGGCCTCACAGACACTCTGCATCTCTCTCTCGCTCACAGACATGCTGCAGCGCCGTGCAGTGTGCACACAGTTCTGCCGGTAATGAAGATTACATTTTGTGAGGAAATTTTTCCACCAATAATTCCAATAAGTATTCCAAAATGTATTCACTTCAGGTTTACGAAAGTAACTGTAATCAGATTACTCGTTTTTCAAATGTAACGCCAGCTGAATACAGTTAGCCTACTTGATTTTTGTATTCTGATTACGTAACGCCGTTACATGTATTCCATTACAACCCAACCCTGCTTCGAGGCTACTGTCCCGCAGCTCCTGCCTCTCTGTTGGACTCTGTCGCAGCAGGGCTGTTGCGGTGATGCGGAGCGCACAAAGCAGACTCTTCACAACGAAGGATCACTTCTTCTTCAAGGCAGGGAAGGTTTTGCAGTACGCAGTCTACTCTCCCGCAGCTGCTGCCTCTCTGTTGGACTCCGGTACTGCACACAGTGGTTACTGCGAACGCAGTAACCACGCCACAGTCACGTGCGGGCCGGATGAGAATGTCTGGCGGGCCGGATGTGGCCCGCGGGCCGCCAGTTGGTGGTCACTGGTATAAACCATGCTTGTATCTATACAACCTATAGAAATGCAAAACGGCCTCAGTTTAGACCAGGGGTCGGCAACCCGCATGCGGCTCTTTAAGCCCTCTACTCTGGCTCCCTTGAGCTTAGACAACAATAAGAAGGAAATAAAATAAAAAATATTTGTAGGACTATTTATATTTTTTGCACGGTTGAAAATGTTTCGTATCTGGTATTTTGAGGTGATACTGTGACACATAATTATTATTATTTTTAACGGTTTTAATTAGGTCAACTAAAATATGCGTCATATCCTGCTAAGGTCCCGCACCAGCGCCTTTTCTTGCAGGCGAATAACCTGACCCCCGGCTCGATGAGCGAACTATGGATAAATCAAAGAAAATAAAAGTATCGGAGGAACACAGAGGGTTTAATTCTGCGTGGACAGAGTTATATGTTTTCACAGCAAACGATGCTGGCTTACCGCTATGTTTGATATGTAGAGAGAAGTTGTCAAAGGTGCTGCAGCCTTTACGTATTGGAGGAAAAACACGAAAGAGGGAGATAGCTGACGATCTTCAGTCATAATTCAATCAGTTAACTCTTTTAGGGTGCAGCTATATGTTTTATTTATTTCAAAGTGGGCCCATTTTAATTATATTAATTTTCTTCAAATGTGCAGAGGACTCCCCAAGTGCTGTGTTGATTTATTTTAAAGTAGGCCTGTGTATTTTTTTTGTATCCTCCTTATAGGAGTTATTTATTTATTATTAGAGGTTAACAGTTTTCTATAATGTAATAAATAATAAATGCAAAAAAACTGTAGTTTTTGTGTATGATGTAACAATATATACAACTTTATAAGCTATCAAGCTATCAAATATGTTTTGCGGTTCCGACAAAAAAAATTGGTGGAAAAGGGGGCAAAATGGCTCTTTTGGTCAAAAAGGTTGCAGACCCCTAGTTTAGACGTAATTCTGTCCTTCTGCTTACCGCATCATTTATGAGAATACATTTCATAATATTAAGAAAACATATTCGAGGTGGTTTTCAATAACATATCCGTATAGATTTATTTCTCCAAGTTACGTTTTTGTGTGCACTGAGGAGTCTCAAACAGGCTTTTGTTTAATCATTTTAAGATTGGCTTCTAGGGGTGTAACGGTATACGTACCCCTACCGAAATTATTCGGTACGAGCCTTTCGGTTCGGTACACGTGTGTACTGAAGTGTACCGAACGAATATAACTTTAAACGTGAACAATTGCGAACGTGAACAACTTCTTGGAAGTAATCTCAGGTGCTGCGTCACAGCATTCAGAGTAATTTACTCACATTGTGTTCAACGCGTCATAGAGCGACCAAGTCATTTCATTGGACGAGAGGCATACTATGAGAGCTGGTCACAGGGATGCGTTCATATGTAGTCAGTAATTTGAGGAACTGGCGAAATGGCGAACGCAGATAAAGTTGAGCTCGAAAATCCTCCAGCATCATTGAAGTCTCCGGTTTGGGAACATTTTGGTTTTGCAGTTACGTACAAGGATGACGGACAAAGACAGGTGGACCGAACCAAAGCTGTTTGTCGGCATTGTTCAACTAAAATTGGTTACGCGGCTGGCAATACATCAAACTTGCACACTCATTTGAAAAGGCATCACCCGAACGTGAATATCACCGGTACCAAAAGAAAAAAGACTGAAGTGCAAACCCAACTCCCACTAGCATTTAGCCAAAGCTATTACAAACGCCAAATATCCTTATGTTGCCATGTTAGCAAAGCGCTACCTGGCTGTATCTGCTACCTCTGTCCCTAGAGAGGGTGTTCTCCACAGCAGGAGACATTGTTAGTGCCAGCAGATCTGCCCTTTCGGCAAGCAATGTGGACAAGTAAATGTTACTTTAAAAAAACATGAAAATAAAATGACAAGCAAGCAAGTCATAATGTCAAACTGGCTGCTTAGGTACTAGTACAGTACAGTTCAAATACAGATTATTTCAGTTCATCGAAATGCTGCACCTTAATGTTTATTTTATTATATTTTGTATTTATTTGAGTGAATATTCAGGTTAACTTGTTAAGCCCCAAGCCTGTTTTTCAGGTCTCAGGCTCGAAAATGACATTCCCAGAACAAATGACCATATATTCCCTTCTAAAAGGGTTACATTAATAATCTTTTTTTCTCAAAGCAAGGTTACACCTGTGAGTTGGATGTAGAAGTGTCAGAATCAATATAGACAAGGCTCGACAGTAACGGTTGCCATTGGCAACCATTCGAAAAAATGTCAACCACTTCTTGGCCTTTGGTTGCCATCAGTGGCACACATGAAGAAATAAGGACAGCAAACAGCTTGTGCACCCCAAAATAGATAAAATATAATTATTTGTTGTATTACGAATGTTGTCCATTCACCAAAATAAAAGTACAAAACGAAACTTTACCATAGGAAAATATTGGCATACAAATATAATCACTTCTATAAAAAGGTAACACATTTTAAATATAGTTAGACATATTAAGGCGAGACACGGCAGGCAAAAACATCGTTTTTCAAGTACTGGTCAATTTTGAGATTTTGTGCTATTTTGATTCCATAACATGTTTTCTTTCAGGCTTTTGGAAGGAAAACGTACAAAATACACATTTAAGTGTTTATTTTACTATAGTTTGTCTATTTGCATCTGTAGATTTCTCCTATATTCACCAAAAGTTAGCATTCTAACGTAACATAAAGTACCGCGACCGCTGTGTGCACCATGTCAATAGAGGTATCGCTGGAAAGCTCCGTCTCTCCTGCACAATCTCATCGGATCCAAATATGGTAATTTCCTTTGTATCAGCAACCAATCGTGAAAGCACAAAGGGGTCTTAAACCAAGAAACTAAATCTCATTGGCTGGTGTCAATTTCTGGCAACGTGATTCGTTCAGATGCGTCACGTGGTGTGCTAAAACACTTCCTGGTTAGCTTTCAGCTAGAAATTGAAATCTCAAAATGCCAAAAGAACGGCGAAAAAAACGTTCACAGAGAAGACGACAACAATTGTCACTTGCACGAAGCAAGGTTATAAAAAAAAAAATGACCCTGAACATGAAATACCTTCACGGAGTGCGTCGATGCGCAAGCTGTCATCCAAAGAACAGGAGGGTTTAGCTAGCGCCTCACTGCAATCTTTAAAGGTCGTTTTCTCAAAATGAGTTTTTTCTCCTACTCTGAGTTCGAAATGTCAACTTCAGTAGCACGTACATACACCAAACCTTCCAGTTATATTCCTATCAATATTATGAAGGCATTTACAGAAGGGTTTGTTCATATATAATTCATAGCCTGAATTATACAACATTGTATACCTAAAAACATGGCGAAAATGGATATTTTAGGGCTGTTGACAGTATTTTCTGATTTATGGAGTGATAAAAAGAGATATCCAATATCCCTTCAGTAAAAGCCTTAGATACTAATATGACTACAAAATGAATCAATAATTTTTAATCTGGCTATATCCAAAGTTCAGATTTCAATTCCTGAAATGTGTTAAAATATGTGCATATTTAATGAGATAATGCATAATTTGCATATTTAAACATGCTATTTCAGAAAACTTGTAATACAAAAGACAATTGCCTTATTGTAAGTAATTAACTGGAGACATTTCTAGCTGATACCTTTAAGTTAAAAAAACTACCCTATTCACCTGGGGTGTCTCGCCTTAAAGGTAATTTACAGCATTAATAATTAATATCTAATTCTTAACTGTGAATGGTTTTCATTTATTTAACATTAGAAATGTATTAGTCTGGCCAATGACAGAACCACTATCAATGCTGAAGGGCCAATGGATCTATGGTGGGGATCAGCACAAAGGTCAATAAAACCCACATTTGAAAGGAAGACAACGGATGACCAAGAAACTAGTGACTTGCTCAATTCATTTGTGAGGGATCTGTGAAGAACATGACAACAGCTGCATTACTGGTATTTTGTATTCCAGCAATTGAGGGTGGACAAGTTTACTACCACTTTAGTTTCAAATAATTGTGTTAATAACTTATTGTAAAGCATTTGAACATTCTTTTGTGTCATTTTCATTATTAAGTTGATGTATAACTGTATAGTATCTTAATTATTTAAAATATAAGGTGACTAAAAATTGTATTTTCAGTTTTGGAAACAAAAAGCTGATGCCTGGTTGCCGGCCTGGCAACCACTTTTAAAAGTTAGCGTTGAGCCCTGATAGATGTTTTTATTTTAAAGTAAATTCAGATTGAACACAGTAAAAAAAATGTAAATTATTGTGTCCGTCCAAAAAAAAAAATTACTTCTAGTGAAAACCACCCTTGAATGATGGGATGGTAGACTAAAAGCTTTAGGAATCCAAACTACAACATATAATAAGTACCCTGTATCAAGATTGATGCAAAACAAGTTAAATGTGACCTTTTTAGAGAGATTTAGCACCAAAAAAAACACTTCTGGGGTCATTTGGGTGGATTTGACCTATCTCTGGCCCCCCTTGGTTGATGTTGCTGATTAACATCTATTTCTAACCGTCAGAGCCAATGGAATCGAAGGGAACTCCCACATACTCCTTATTTGGTCATGTGTGTGTGTGAGACTGCCGCATAGCCAAGACCGGAAGCTGCGATAACTCTGGTAGCTACCATTAGCAGCTAACTTTTACTCTCCGATTTTTACATAAAAATGGAATTATGGATTATAAATAAAAAAATGTATTACCCAGAAACATTATCAACCTATGGATTAACCGATTCAGCCGCGTTTTTTCTCGTTTTAATGGCATTGAACCAGTCTTTTGATCAGATTGACAGCTACGGTGAGACGATCTCCTGTAAAAGCTCCGTAAAGGTGTTGTGATGTCTGTGTTTGCTTCCCCTGTAAAGAGTTCGGATCACTCAGTGATGATATATATACCTAAATAATCTGTGGAACCTCAGCTTTAATCGGATATCTTGTATGTGCAGCTACGATAAGTAATAATCTTTTATCTTGAGTTCTGTGCCAAAGTGCGTTAGCATTTTTCGCTCAGGGGTCATTTAGATACTTCTTATGAGACTTGTGTTTTGTTTTGGTAAAAATGGTTTGTATCGTCAGTTTGCTGAGATTATTCCCGTTAATCTGGTATAACACATTAATAGGTTCTTAAATATTAAGATCCCCTGAGACTAGGGATGCTCCGATCGATCGGTCACCGATTGAGATCGGCCGATACTCACTCTCTACCGATTGAGATCGGCCGATACTCACTCTCTACCGATTGATCGGTGCACTCTAAACATGCCGATCGCATGGCGTAAAATACATGACACTTTTCTCTGTGTGCGGCAAAACAAGCTCGCCAAAATGGCTTCACCGGTCTGGCATTATTTTAAGGTGTCCGAAAAAGACAGTAAAATAGCGGTATGCAACATGTGTGTGAAGCAGAAATCCTGCAGCTCCGCCCACCGGACCGGTGAGTGGAGCGAAACACACAAGAGTTAGACCTAACACACTTAGCTATTTTATCTACCTCTGGAACAAGCTAAACTACTTATTATAAATGTGAGAAAATATTTTAATCCGATCTGTGTGTTTAGAGATTCTCAGTCTTTCTCATAAACTGTTGCTTAACAGACGTGCTTTTGGTGAGTCGCATGTGCTCCTGCTTGTAACTTGGGGGAGGACACAGGTCAAGAGGTCTTCTGCTTTCCTGTGGGGGAGAAGTTTTGGCTCTTGTGAATTTGTAATACAACCAGGCTTTTGTTCCAATGTCTGGTAATGATTAGGGGAAAAGGCGGGCTGTTTAGATCCCTCCTTTATTGGGATATACAGATCTGTGTTTCTGCCTTTGTCTTCAGAGTTTGTTTGGTGTCTCATAAAGAAAGTGTGAGATACTCTGTGATCTCTCCGGCCGTATTTTCGTACTCTTTAATAAACTTTCAGTGTTTTGGCTAACGACGATCCAGCTTCCATTCCTTTCACGACCATTGGCTCAGCATTGATAACAGAAGTTTTCCTCACAATAAATATATTTATTCTTCACTGTCGGGTCACATGCAGTGAGCTGCATGAAATACTGACAAGCTGTCAGGAGAGGGAGAGAGGGGGGAGAGAGAGAGGGAGAGAGGAAAAGAGAGCGCTTCCGCTCATTTCTCCCGTGTTATTATCCAAAGTGAACGTAAACTTGAATAATGTACATAATTTGAATGTAATAATTAAGTTGATTGTTGTGTGTGGAAGCTCCAATGAATGAGCCCCATTAACTGAGTTTTAAACATCAATTTAAATGGAAGATTTAAAGTTTAAATCTTCCATTTAGGCCACGCCCACTCGATCGGATCGGCGATCGGTATCGGAGGGCGATCAAGAGAAGAGATAGAGTAATGTAACCTCCTAATGTAATGTATAACTCCTATGAAAATGTTCAAAAAGTGCTAAAACTTCACATGTGTGCTAACAGTCCAGCCGTGAAGACATCTACGGGACAGTTGTGAGATTTCTTCAAATGCCGTTACCATGGCAACTAGGGATGTAACGATATATCGAATATTGCGGTAAATAAACGTCTCAATACCGTCGTGAGACTGATAAAATCTACCGCGATTTTTATTTTATTTTTTAAATAATTTCAAAAAAAAAAAAATGTATTCAACCAGATGGTCCCATTGAGATCATCGATCTCTTTTTCAAGGACCTGTCCAATATGGCAGCAAGTAGGTTACAACATGAACATAAAACAACAGATAACACAAAAGGACATCATATTTACAGGGCTACATGTAGATACCTAGAGACATTGACAAGTACCAACAGTATATTTATATCTCGCCCTGTCAATAAGCCTCACCTTCTTGGCAACATCTGTATTGTTTTTGAAATGGTGGAGAGACAATACACAGTTTTACCCACTGCTGTCACCCATGGCCAAAGCATATATCTCTGGCCCAGCAACATCAGTACCAAGCAAGAGAGGTTTTTCCACAGCAGGGGATATTGTGAACGCCCAAACATCCCAGCTTCTACCTGGAAATGTGGACATGCTTATATTCCTAAAAGATAACCTTGATGATGCTGAGTGCGTGAGTTAGTGAGTTAGAGTTGAGTTACTTGAAAAAGTGAAACTTGATTTATTCTATTGCAGGGTCTGATTATTATATTGTTGACACTTTAAAATACTATCATCCTACTAAAATGCTGTACAAATCAGATTTATTATTTAATAAAGAAAAAAAATCAATAAAAAAAAAATACATTTTTTCCCCTTTATTTTTCAATATCGCGATAAATATCGGACCGTGGACTTTGTATCGTGATATTATCGTACCGTGAGTTGTTGGTATCGTTACATCCCTAATGGCAACACAATGCTCGCCATAAAACACGGTTTTCTCATAACTTCAGTGAAAATGCTCCAAACGCTCCCAAAACTTCACAGGTTTGGTAACGATATAGCCATCAACACATCTAAGCGTATTATGGGATGTCATCAAATGCCGTTGGCATGGCGACAGATCATTCACCATCAAGTTAGTTCAAAAGTTTGCAGTTCAAATATTCTGCTGCTTTTCCAAGCCTTTTTACTTTATTTTCTTCTCTCATCACACATTCAAGCCCCCAGTGTTCATGTATCATTTCAATCTAATTCTTCACTTTCTTCTTACACATTACATTTCAGCATAGCAGTTTAGCGTCAGATTTTCAGCATAAAGCATTCCCACTAGCAATTTCTTCAGGAATTGCATTCTATAGTTATACTTAAAGTTCAGTGCTCTTAAGGTTGGACTTTGCCAACAAAATTAGGATGGAAAGAGCAGGACACCACACTTGTGTACAGCATTTACTAAGACAGCAAGGAAGCCCTAGTTTGTGCTACTATAAACATTTAGTTTACAATTTCTTATTTGTATTACACTGCGGTTGAAATGAAAACCATGGAGCTGATTTAGTTAGTGTTTCAAAAACCAAGTGAATAAGCAATAGAGGTGGGAAAACCTTCTCAAACTTATCGTTTGCTGCTTGTTTTTGAATGGTAACATAAACACCTTCCAAATTGACCTCAACATCAGGCACACAACAGAGATTTTAAGTACTTGCTGCTTTTTAATGGATTACTGGTCTACTTTTCTTCATCTTCACTTTTTTTAAGAAAGCGAGTGATGGTATTTGAATTCTGTGGTAAAGCACTCGAAGTTCAAATGATTTCAACTTTGACCTTGGTGATTCAATTCTGACATTCAAGTGAAACCAATGAGAAGACAACTGTATGTGACATAGGAATAGCAAAACAGGCGGACAACGGAGGTCGCCATAGAAGGAAAACCACTTTCCTCTACAAACCTCTAATCAACAAGCATGTGTAAGAAGCAGGAAATAAAAAGGAACTCACCTTGTGGTAAACCCGCAAGAGAGAAAGCTCCGCCCCCTCTTATTTTGATTTTTTTTCAGTTTAAAAAAGAACAGCTTTGTACCCAGAATCAGCACTTTTGAGACATGAGGCATGGCTAGAATGGGTGATCTGTTTAGTTTTTTGACCAAAACACTAAATAGATATGTTTTTTATATATATCTGAGACCTAGCTATTGCCTAAAAATATCATGATAGGTGACCTTTAAGTGATAATAAACATAATACGCAGGCACAGGTCCCTTATTAGGTGTAAGGGATTCTCCTGCCGACGTGAGAAGCACATAGAGATTTATTTAATTTTTTTCCCTTTTTATAATAGACGAATACAAAGTTTACTTGACTCAGACTTTTTTAACCAACTAACGATTGGTAGACTATTATGGGCCTTTACATGTCTAGTTTAAATGACAAACAAGCATGATTGGCCTGCAATAACTTTTCATCTATGGTATACTTTGGATGTCATAGTGAATAGAGTTTGGAGAGTGGTAATTTGAATTGGCGGGTTTGAAGTTAGATAAACATTTTGTATTTAGCAAGATAGCAAAGTTGACTTTTAGCCTAGTTCAAATATGTTCTTGGTTTGATCGTAAGAGTTCTGTTGGACTTTACTGTACTGCATTAGCATGAGATGGCGAGAAACTGAGACAGTCCTGGCAGGAAGGATAATACTCAGACTACCATGCTCTGCTAGGGTGCCCTTGAACAAGGCCCATAGCCAGGATACTGGAGTTGCTCTGTGGTAGTGTGAATGTGTAACCGTGCAAATGTTATCCGAAAAAGAGAGCATTACTCTGATTAGACCTCCCCTGAGTAAATAAAGGTTAAAAAAAAAGTGGTACATTACTGATTGTCCTTTACTCATGGTGCAATTTAGTAGTATCACTGCTATCTGCAAGGGCTGTGCAATTAATCGTGTTTTAATCTCAATTACAATTTTGGTTTGCAACGATTACGAAAACAATGTAATCGAAATAAAACGATTATTTTGGCTGCATTTCCTTTCGCAATGACGCTCTAAATCAGGGGTGTCAAACTCAAATGTATACACAGTGAGTAGTTATACACATACCACTTCAATCTCATTAGTATGCATAGAAAGTGACAGGTCACACCTCTCCCTACTTATTAAGCCCCGCCCACTTCCGGCTAAACCCCGCCCACTTCCGGCTAAACCCCGCCCACTTCCACCGGAAGTCCCGCCCCTCCATAAGCCCCGCCCCTTCCGCAGGAAGTCCCGCCCCCACTTCCGGTTTTTCAAAATAAAATTAAAAAATATTTTAAAAATGATAAAAATAAAAATGCTGCCCCTAACGGTCACCCCCACTTCCGGTTTTTCAAAATAAAATTAAAAAATATTTTAAAAATGGCAGTATTGACTGCAACTTACAAATACTTGCAAATAACATGTTATATACAACCATATATTTTAAAAGTAATGTCTCAGCTCTAAAGAGCAAGGTCCCGCCACCTAACCACGTCCTGTGCCCCTGTATACAGCAGTATTGACTGTAACTTACAAATACTTGCAAATAACAAGAAATATACAACCATATATTTGTAAAAGTACTGTCAATCTCACTAACTCTCTCTCTCTCGCTCTCTGCTATTCTCTGCCGTGAAAAGTTTGGTGAACAGTCAAGACAGGTGTGGGGACCATAAAACCCCCAGACATCCTCTGCGGGACAAATGGTGGGGCGATGGGGAGGGGACACACACACACACACACACACACACACACACACACACACACACACACACCCCACCACTCACCCCTCATCCGTTAGGGTTAGATAAATAAGAGCCATTCGTCTTTCTCACTCTTCAATATTTTCTCAAGTCGAGAGAAATGGCCAAGAGATGTCTTGATATGGGTGTAATCTGCGAGACACCGCCACCTAGTCACTTCCTGTGCGCCTGTATACAGCAGTATTGACTGCAACTTACAAATACTTGCAAATAACATGAAATATACAACCATATATTTTAAAAGTAATGTCTCAGCTCTAAAGAGCAAGGTCCCGCCACCTAACCACTTCCTGTGCCCCTGTATACAGCAGTATTGACTGTAACTTACAAATACTTGCAAATAACAAGAAATATACAACCATATATTTTTTAAAGTACTGTCAATCTCACTAACTCTCTCTCTCTCTGCTATTCTCTGCCGTGAAAAGTTTGGTGAAACAGTCTGAAGACAAGCTAGGACACGTCATAAAACCCCCCCCCGACATCCTCTGCAGGCAAATGGTAGGGCGATGGGGAGGGGGGAACACACACACACACACACACACACATTTAAATTCAGAGGATGAAAAAGCAGAAAACATAACTTGTTTTGTAAAACGGTCAGCACATCAGTTTCAAGAAAGACGTTTGCATACATAAAAAAGTGTATCTTACAGTTCCTTTTGTGAGAGAATTACACACAAATCTGCAGAGTGTCACTAAAAGTTGTAACACAGGGACTGACATTCTGTATGGGGTTTCACACGGACACAAAGTCTACTTCATTATCTACTTTGTCAGCTTTTATACACAAAAGTGTATCTTTCAGTAACTTTCTCAGAGAATTTAAGCATAAATCTGTCAAAGATTCTTAACGAAATCTACTTCATTATCTACTTTGTCAGCTTTTATACACAAAAGTGTATCTTTCAGTAACTTTCTCAGAGAATTTAAGCATAAATCTGTCAAAGATTCTTAACGAAATCTACTTCATTATCTACTTTTCAGCTTTTATACACAAAAGTGTATCCTTCAGTAACTTTCTCAGAGAATTTAAGCACGTCAGTTTCAAGAAAGACGACAATAATTAGTAGTTAGACATTTTGGAGAAATGTTCTCTGTCGTTCTTAATGCAAAAACAAATCATCTCTACTCCCTTTTGGGTGAAGTCCAGGAATGTTCTCGGGGGGAGTGACACTTGCTGTTACATGGCATAAAGCTTCTGCAGTGTGCCAATAAATGTATAGTTTCCCTAAAGCTCCATACATTTACACATATTGACTAATGACTCAGCACATGAGGGGTAAATACAAAACAAATCTAAATATCACCAATTATTCCAGAATGTGACTAGAATAGAGTCTAGAGAATGGACCCAGGCTTTGTCTTCAGCCATCAACTAAATAAGGGCGTGCTTTTTTTTTTTGAATCACCAGTATGTTACTCACCATTGAAGACAGTGTTGAGGGGGCAAGCAAAGTGTACTCAGCGGCAGATTGCATGGAAGCAGAAAGGCCTGGCTCAGACACCATGTATCCAAAGGTTGACGGGGAACTTCCAACCAGTTCCATCACCTGTTTAGCTTGAGGGAATTTAAACACCATTCAAAATATGGATTACAGAAAAACAATATATGTAGTAAATCGGGTAATCATTAATAAGGGGAAAATGTGCAAGTCTAACCTGAGTCTGGCATGAGCACTTGATCAATAAGGTGGATGACAATGTCCTTCTTGAGCACCATCTTGATGCCATTGACTGTTAAACTCTCGCCATCACAGCCTTGAAATCAAAGTAACGCTTCTAAAAACATATATTTTAGAAAAGTAATGTTAGTCATGTCAAGTTATCAAGACTGCTGTGTTTCATCGAAACAGTGTACAGAGCAGAAAGGGGAACATTTGTCGCCACATTAACATACCGACTCCTCTATCAGTTTTTGCATACATAAAAAGTGTATCTTACAGTTCCTTTTGTGAGAGAATTACACACAAATCTGCAGAGTGTCACTAAAAAGTTTTACACAGGGACTGACATTCTGTATGAGGGTTTCACACCTGAGCTGCTGGGGGGAGGGCGTTGAAAAGGGGGTGAGTATGTTTTGGCTCTCTGGTGGGTTAAGAGTCACAGTCTTAAAGAAAAATCTGGTCAGAAAAAGTACTTAACTTTCTACCAGTTGTAAATTGTCTTACATATAAAAAAAGTAAGAGACTTACTGTTTCCTTTGTGAGAGAATTACACATA
The DNA here is from genome assembly GCF_902827175.1 of Gymnodraco acuticeps. Lineage (NCBI taxonomy): Eukaryota > Metazoa > Chordata > Actinopteri > Perciformes > Bathydraconidae > Gymnodraco > Gymnodraco acuticeps. The sequence continues at coordinate 514,280 of NW_022990126.1, read as the reverse complement.
AATCTGCAGAGTGTCTGTAAAAAGTCTCAAAATCACAAACTGCAGACGCCTCAAGGAGAGACTTGAAAAGATCCATGCCGAGTGGGGGGAGAAGAAGAAGACTAATAACCAGCAGTTGACTGAAGCCAGGGACTTTTTTCTTTAAAGTAAAATAAAAATGGAAACTACTATGCAAAACGCTCTGTATATATTGATCAGAATGTAGTCAATACCCTTTTAATAAGTGTGGTGATGAGGACGATTGAAAACAGAACGAGTAGTGACCCCTGTGTAAACAGAATGGCTGAAGTTTGTAAACTAGAAGACATTTTGGCTATCGTGCGTTCTGGCAGTACTATCCCCGGTCATTGGGAAACGATTGTAAACGAAACATTTAAAGTGGTCCTGGAATCTTCATTTTCCGAAACATTCTGTAACATTATCTCAGAAATGAAACAAACATCAAAAGTGTATCATGTGCTATCAGTGTATGCTCTGTTTGTAGATGTAATGCATCTCTGTGCAGAAAGCAGCATGCACATGAATATTCTGACTGAAGTGAAAAAACTCCATCACGATATCTCCAGTCATATGGGGAATTCTAAGCTGGAGACGGTCCTGCGGATGTTGCAATCAGTATAACTATTTGATTTTTGGGTGTGAAAAATAAAAAAGTGTTTTTTACATTTAAAAACTGTTGTCTTCATTATAGCAAGGGGGAGCGTGTCTCATACATGTGTATTACAGTCCTTCTTTTTGTGTTTTTCAGTGTTTTTCTGTGTGTCTGTGTGACAAAGCACAAATCATTTCAAACAAACCCTGAATCAAATTTAGAGAGGACCATTAAGAGTCAGATTCTTAACAAAATCTACAGACACAAAGTACTTCATTATCTACTTTTCAGCTTTTATACACAAAAGTGTATCTTTCAGTATATTTTTGAGAGAATTTAAGCATAAATCTGCCAAATGTTTCAAAAACAGCCTTGTTTCACTGAAATAGCCTCAAAATCACAAACTGCCATTAAGAGTCAGATGCTTTTACGGAATCTAATAAAACAGAGTATTTTCTACAGATGACTCCTCCCACTCAACGCAATAAGTACCATCCCACTCAGCAAATCATATAAAACTAAGGACCCCCACTAAGACGACCGTTGAAAGTAGCCATGAATCTGAGAAAAACCAAGTCTGATGTCGCCTCCCCTTATTATCACCAGGATAACGGATATGGGCTTAATGACTGGATGTTACAAAGTAAGGGGGAGGATGTTCCCGAAGAAGAGCCCTCCTCTATATCATATCCATGTAAGGTCTTTAGGACAAAAGAGGACCACGATAACATGACATATGAAGAATATCTTTCTTTAAAAGAGGGTATTATAGATAACCTTGATAGAAACAGTATATCTCATACCACTCGCCAAGATCGCAAACGACAATTAGCAGAAAAGAAAAGAAAAAGTAAAGAAAAACGAAGAAAAATGAAAAGGAGAAGAAAAATGAAAAGCAAACGCAGAATGCGAATGAAAAGAAAAGGACGGAAAACCAAAAAGACAAAACGAAGGAAGGTGAAAAGAAAAAGGAACAAAGTGAAGAAATGTAATGGTGTTGTTGAGTCATTACCGGATCATAATAATCTTATAGATCATCTACCGCTAACCGACTGCTGCGAATGTGTTGAACAAATACCAAAAGCAATGGCAGAGCTTTGCTTCAATATAATGAGAGAAAAAGCACGATACTGTGGAATTGCCCAAATTGGTGACAGTGCCAGAACATGCATTAAAAGAATGTTGGAGGATTTCTATTCTAGTATCGGTTGTCATTACATCGAGGGATATGCCAAAACGTGTGACGACATAGACAAAGCTTTTGAAGACAATTATATGGTACCTGTCCTTACAGCTAAACAAATCCTACGCCAGGTATTCAACAGACCACAAGAAGCACAAGAAGCCCCAGAAAGGATTACATTCAGAGCTAATAACGGTGAAACCGAAGAAGAAGCAAAGCAGATTATAATCGTTGCGGGTGAAAGGATAGAGAATTTGCATGTGATGTTAATGCATTTATCTGATATAAAAAATGCATTTGTTTACTTCCAAGAGACCCCTAAACATCTACTTGGGCAATGTGAATTGAACGATAAACCGATCACTGTCAATGAAACGCGGAGAGAAGCAGCAGTGCAAATCGTTAAGTCTATTACCTTGTATGCACTACGGCATTAACTTGGTCAAATGTAATGTGTTTTTATGAAAGTGTGTTGAATGTTGTGTTTTCAATTAAACAACCATTACAAAATGAAAATGTGTTTTATTTTTTTTTGCTCTCATATATAGTAATAGTATTGTAAACGAAACATTTATAATAAATCTTCGACAGGCTGCCACACAGCCTGCAGTCCGTCACCCCGACCCTCAGTATGTGCACTAAAGAAGGGGCAAAGATTACGGCTTTTTTCGGTTTTCTAACCACCATTAGGCGTCTAAAAAAGAGTTGGTTTTACTGAGGCACCATTTTTTGCACGTAATGGATGTCCTGTGGTGCTGGTCAGTCAGAGTTGAATAGGCCTGCGTCAGGGGTTCACACCAAAGCCATAAAGGAGTCTTTTGTCATTGATGAGCGAGGTCATCTCTCTCCTCCACTGGCCAATAAACTTTCACATTCTCCACTTGTTTTATGATTTTGTTTAGCTCACGGACCCCAAACAAAAGTGCAAAGAATTGAATTAATCACAGGGAAATGAATAAAGGATTAATTTGCATTGATTTTTGCTCCACCACAAATGGAGTCATTTTCTTGACCATAAGGACCTGAGATGTGCACCAACCTGGTGACCAAATACAAGAAGCATCTGACCTCTGTGCTGTCCAACAAGGGTTTCTCCACCAAGTACTAAGACATGTTTTGCAAGGGGATCAAATACTTATTTCCTCCACTATATTTGACTCTTCACTTGCTGTAACAAATATGCATTTCCTCTCTGTGGGACGAATAAGGGTATTCTGATAATTCCTCATACATACTCCTTTAAACCATTTTTTAAAAGTTAAGACATTCAATGGTAACCTTGTTAACAGAAGTGGCAATAACAGAGTGATATTGACTTTTAGTGATTTATTTATTATGCACTTTTTCCCGCAGGTGTGGCTTGAGCCTCATCTCGCATAGCATTTTGGGCAGATGGATTTAGAGGCATTCAGGTTGTCCATCATCTCCAATGCCCTGACGCTCCGTGGCAGGGGGAGACGTGATGGCAGCTTATAGCAGCACTGGTTGATTATACTGTTGGACAACATATACACAAGTTTCAATTCAACATACCAAGTTGTATTGACATACTGTATGCACAACAGCGTTGTTTAGGCAATGAAAATCCTAGCCCTAAACCTGTGTCCTAAGCTTCTCCAATAATGCAACATACAATATACTCAAGACATAAAAAGATAAGTGAAAACACTTCACAGAGCTCAGGAGTTTTACAGCCTTATTGCCTGTGCGATAAACTTAAGCTGCACTCAATAAAGACATCATTAATAAAGTGTTGCTGTCATAGAACATACCTGGACACCAACACTGCACCTCGTCTGGGCTTTGGCTTACTAGCCTTCACCACCCTCTTGCTCACAGTCTTTCCTCTCCTGCTGAGCTCAGGCTTCTCCTCCTGTTCAATAGGCCGCTCTGCTCTAAAACCAAACATTTCGATTACATTTCTTGAGTTTTAGAAAACCTAATCTATAATTGGCACAGAGGGGGATTAATGAAACACTTACTCAACAAACTTATCAGACAAATCCTTGTCCTGTTTTATTTTCTCCTGCATTACATGGGCATCAGATGCCCCAGGAAGCATGGACAGAGTGACTCCTGTGGGTTTTCTATCATCCTTGCTGCAGGCTTCACCTATAGGTTGAGGCTGCTGTGCATTCATGGACAATCCAGCCATGGCAGCTGATAATTTGTCCAACGTGTGATTACAACGAAACTCTATTGACCTGTCCATATAGATGCGTAAAGCACAAACTGGACACAGCAAATTAGGCCGCTGTTCCTCAGAGGAACACAGCGGCGGAGGAAATGCCACAATGTCAATTGGGGTACATGATCCAACCACCTTAGGTATAAAGGCAGGGTTGGGCTTCAGCAACCCTCTCGTTTGCCCCGGGGCAAACTGAGTGCACGAAGGATGCACAGGCAATAAGGCTGTAAAACTCCTGAGCTCTGTGAAGTGTTTTCACTTATCTTTTTATGTCTTGAGTATATTGTATGTTGCATTATTGGAGAAGCTTAGGACCCAGGTTTAGGGCTAGGATTTTCATTGCCTAAACAACGCTGTTGTGCATACAGTATGTCAATACAACTTGGTATGTTGAATTGAAACTTGTGTATATGTTGTCCAACAGTATAATCAACCAGTGCTGCTATAAGCTGCCATCACGTCTCCCCCTGCCACGGAGCGTCAGGGCATTGGAGATGATGGACAACCTGAATGCCTCTAAATCCATCTGCCCAAAATGCTATGCGAGATGAGGCTCAAGCCACACCTGCGGGAAAAAGTGCATAATAAATAAATCACTAAAAGTCAATATCACTCTGTTATTGCCACTTCTGTTAACAAGGTTACCATTGAATGTCTTAACTTTTAAAAAATGGTTTAAAGGAGTATGTATGAGGAATTATCAGAATACCCTTATTCGTCCCACAGAGAGGAAATGCATATTTGTTACAGCAAGTGAAGAGTCAAATATAGTGGAGGAAATAAGTATTTGATCCCCTTGCAAAACATGTCTTAGTACTTGGTGGAGAAAACCCTTGTTGGACAGCACAGAGGTCAGATGCTTCTTGTATTTGGTCACCAGGTTGGTGCACATCTCAGGTCCTTATGGTCAAGAAAATGACTCCATTTGTGGTGGAGCAAAAATCAATGCAAATTAATCCTTTATTCATTTCCCTGTGATTAATTCAATTCTTTGCACTTTTGTTTGGGGTCCGTGAGCTAAACAAAATCATAAAACAAGTGGAGAATGTGAAAGTTTATTGGCCAGTGGAGGAGAGAGATGACCTCGCTCATCAATGACAAAAGACTCCTTTATGGCTTTGGTGTGAACCCCTGACGCAGGCCTATTCAACTCTGACTGACCAGCACCACAGGACATCCATTACGTGCAAAAAATGGTGCCTCAGTAAAACCAACTCTTTTTTAGACGCCTAATGGTGGTTAGAAAACCGAAAAAAGCCGTAATCTTTGCCCCTTCTTTAGTGCACATACTGAGGGTCGGGGTGACGGACTGCAGGCTGTGTGGCAGCCTGTCGAAGATTTATTATAAATGTTTCGTTTACAATACTATTACTATATATGAGAGCAAAAAAAAATAAAACACATTTTCATTTTGTAATGGTTGTTTAATTGAAAACACAACATTCAACACACTTTCATAAAAACACATTACATTTGACCAAGTTAATGCCGTAGTGCATACAAGGTAATAGACTTAACGATTTGCACTGCTGCTTCTCTCCGCGTTTCATTGACAGTGATCGGTTTATCGTTCAATTCACATTGCCCAAGTAGATGTTTAGGGGTCTCTTGGAAGTAAACAAATGCATTTTTTATATCAGATAAATGCATTAACATCACATGCAAATTCTCTATCCTTTCACCCGCAACGATTATAATCTGCTTTGCTTCTTCTTCGGTTTCACCGTTATTAGCTCTGAATGTAATCCTTTCTGGGGCTTCTTGTGCTTCTTGTGGTCTGTTGAATACCTGGCGTAGGATTTGTTTAGCTGTAAGGACAGGTACCATATAATTGTCTTCAAAAGCTTTGTCTATGTCGTCACACGTTTTGGCATATCCCTCGATTGTAATGACAACCGATACTAGAATAGAAATCCTCCAACATTCTTTTAATGCATGTTCTGGCACTGTCACCAATTTGGGCAATTCCACAGTATCGTGCTTTTTCTCTCATTATATTGAAGCAAAGCTCTGCCATTGCTTTTGGTATTTGTTCAACACATTCGCAGCAGTCGGTTAGCGGTAGATGATCTATAAGATTATTATGATCCGGTAATGACTCAACAACACCATTACATTTCTTCACTTTGTTCCTTTTTCTTTTCACCTTCCTTCGTTTTGTCTTTTTGGTTTTCCGTCCTTTTCTTTTCATTCGCATTCTGCGTTTGCTTTTCATTTTTCTTCTCCTTTTCATTTTTCTTCGTTTTTCTTTACTTTTTCTTTTCTTTTCTGCTAATTGTCGTTTGCGATCTTGGCGAGTGGTATGAGATATACTGTTTCTATCAAGGTTATCTATAATACCCTCTTTTAAAGAAAGATATTCTTCATATGTCATGTTATCGTGGTCCTCTTTTGTCCTAAAGACCTTACATGGATATGATATAGAGGAGGGCTCTTCTTCGGGAACATCCTCTCCCTTACTTTGTAACATCCAGTCATTAAGCCCATATCCGTTATCCTGGTGATAATAAGGGGAGGCGACATCAGACTTGGTTTTTCTCAGATTCATGGCTACTTTCAACGGTCGTCTTAGTGGGGGTCCTTAGTTTTATATGATTTGCTGAATGGGATGGTACTTATTGCGTTGAGTGGGAGGAGTCATCTGTAGAAAATACTCTGTTTTATTAGATTCCGTAAAAGCATCTGACTCTTAATGGCAGTTTGTGATTTTGAGGCTATTTCAGTGAAACAAGGCTGTTTTTGAAACATTTGGCAGATTTATGCTTAAATTCTCTCAAAAATATACTGAAAGATACACTTTTGTGTATAAAAGCTGAAAAGTAGATAATGAAGTACTTTGTGTCTGTAGATTTTGTTAAGAATCTGACTCTTAATGGTCCTCTCTAAATTTGATTCAGGGTTTGTTTGAAATGATTTGTGCTTTGTCACACAGACACACAGAAAAACACTGAAAAACACAAAAAGAAGGACTGTAATACACATGTATGAGACACGCTCCCCCTTGCTATAATGAAGACAACAGTTTTTAAATGTAAAAAACACTTTTTTATTTTTCACACCCAAAAATCAAATAGTTATACTGATTGCAACATCCGCAGGACCGTCTCCAGCTTAGAGTTCCCCATATGACTGGAGATATCGTGATGGAGTTTTTTCACTTCAGTCAGAATATTCATGTGCATGCTGCTTTCTGCACAGAGATGCATTACATCTACAAACAGAGCATACACTGATAGCACATGATACACTTTTGATGTTTGTTTCATTTCTGAGATAATGTTACAGAATGTTTCGGAAAATGAAGATTCCAGGACCACTTTAAATGTTTCGTTTACAATCGTTTCCCAATGACCGGGGATAGTACTGCCAGAACGCACGATAGCCAAAATGTCTTCTAGTTTACAAACTTCAGCCATTCTGTTTACACAGGGGTCACTACTCGTTCTGTTTTCAATCGTCCTCATCACCACACTTATTAAAAGGGTATTGACTACATTCTGATCAATATATACAGAGCGTTTTGCATAGTAGTTTCCATTTTTATTTTACTTTAAAGAAAAAAGTCCCTGGCTTCAGTCAACTGCTGGTTATTAGTCTTCTTCTTCTCCCCCCACTCGGCATGGATCTTTTCAAGTCTCTCCTTGAGGCGTCTGCAGTTTGTGATTTTGAGACTTTTTACAGACACTCTGCAGATTTATGTGTAATTCTCTCACAAAGGAAACAGTAAGTCTCTTACTTTTTTTATATGTAAGACAATTTACAACTGGTAGAAAGTTAAGTACTTTTTCTGACCAGATTTTTCTTTAAGACTGTGACTCTTAACCCACCAGAGAGCCAAAACATACTCACCCCCTTTTCAACGCCCTCCCCCCAGCAGCTCAGGTGTGAAACCCTCATACAGAATGTCAGTCCCTGTGTAAAACTTTTTAGTGACACTCTGCAGATTTGTGTGTAATTCTCTCACAAAAGGAACTGTAAGATACACTTTTTATGTATGCAAAAACTGATAGAGGAGTCGGTATGTTAATGTGGCGACAAATGTTCCCCTTTCTGCTCTGTACACTGTTTCGATGAAACACAGCAGTCTTGATAACTTGACATGACTAACATTACTTTTCTAAAATATATGTTTTTAGAAGCGTTACTTTGATTTCAAGGCTGTGATGGCGAGAGTTTAACAGTCAATGGCATCAAGATGGTGCTCAAGAAGGACATTGTCATCCACCTTATTGATCAAGTGCTCATGCCAGACTCAGGTTAGACTTGCACATTTTCCCCTTATTAATGATTACCCGATTTACTACATATATTGTTTTTCTGTAATCCATATTTTGAATGGTGTTTAAATTCCCTCAAGCTAAACAGGTGATGGAACTGGTTGGAAGTTCCCCGTCAACCTTTGGATACATGGTGTCTGAGCCAGGCCTTTCTGCTTCCATGCAATCTGCCGCTGAGTACACTTTGCTTGCCCCCTCAACACTGTCTTCAATGGTGAGTAACATACTGGTGATTCAAAAAAAAAAAGCACGCCCTTATTTAGTTGATGGCTGAAGACAAAGCCTGGGTCCATTCTCTAGACTCTATTCTAGTCACATTCTGGAATAATTGGTGATATTTAGATTTGTTTTGTATTTACCCCTCATGTGCTGAGTCATTAGTCAATATGTGTAAATGTATGGAGCTTTAGGGAAACTATACATTTATTGGCACACTGCAGAAGCTTTATGCCATGTAACAGCAAGTGTCACTCCCCCCGAGAACATTCCTGGACTTCACCCAAAAGGGAGTAGAGATGATTTGTTTTTGCATTAAGAACGACAGAGAACATTTCTCCAAAATGTCTAACTACTAATTATTGTCGTCTTTCTTGAAACTGACGTGCTTAAATTCTCTGAGAAAGTTACTGAAGGATACACTTTTGTGTATAAAAGCTGAAAAGTAGATAATGAAGTAGATTTCGTTAAGAATCTTTGACAGATTTATGCTTAAATTCTCTGAGAAAGTTACTGAAAGATACACTTTTGTGTATAAAAGCTGACAAAGTAGATAATGAAGTAGATTTCGTTAAGAATCTTTGACAGATTTATGCTTAAATTCTCTGAGAAAGTTACTGAAAGATACACTTTTGTGTATAAAAGCTGACAAAGTAGATAATGAAGTAGACTTTGTGTCCGTGTGAAACCCCATACAGAATGTCAGTCCCTGTGTTACAACTTTTTAGTGACACTCTGCAGATTTGTGTGTAATTCTCTCACAAAAGGAACTGTAAGATACACTTTTTTATGTATGCAAACGTCTTTCTTGAAACTGATGTGCTGACCGTTTTACAAAACAAGTTATGTTTTCTGCTTTTTCATCCTCTGAATTTAAATGTGTGTGTGTGTGTGTGTGTGTGTTCCCCCCTCCCCATCGCCCTACCATTTGCCTGCAGAGGATGTCGGGGGGGGGGTTTTATGACGTGTCCTAGCTTGTCTTCAGACTGTTTCACCAAACTTTTCACGGCAGAGAATAGCAGAGAGAGAGAGAGTTAGTGAGATTGACAGTACTTTAAAAAATATATGGTTGTATATTTCTTGTTATTTGCAAGTATTTGTAAGTTACAGTCAATACTGCTGTATACAGGGGCACAGGAAGTGGTTAGGTGGCGGGACCTTGCTCTTTAGAGCTGAGACATTACTTTTAAAATATATGGTTGTATATTTCATGTTATTTGCAAGTATTTGTAAGTTGCAGTCAATACTGCTGTATACAGGCGCACAGGAAGTGACTAGGTGGCGGTGTCTCGCAGATTACACCCATATCAAGACGTCTCTTGGCCATTTCTCTCGACTTGAGAAAATATTGAAGAGTGAGAAAGACGAATGGCTCTTATTTATCTAACCCTAACGGATGAGGGGTGAGTGGTGGGGTGTGTGTGTGTGTGTGTGTGTGTGTGTGTGTGTGTCCCCTCCCCATCGCCCCACCATTTGTCCCGCAGAGGATGTCTGGGGGTTTTATGGTCCCCACACCTGTCTTGACTGTTCACCAAACTTTTCACGGCAGAGAATAGCAGAGAGCGAGAGAGAGAGAGAGTTAGTGAGATTGACAGTACTTTTACAAATATATGGTTGTATATTTCTTGTTATTTGCAAGTATTTGTAAGTTACAGTCAATACTGCTGTATACAGGGGCACAGGACGTGGTTAGGTGGCGGGACCTTGCTCTTTAGAGCTGAGACATTACTTTTAAAATATATGGTTGTATATAACATGTTATTTGCAAGTATTTGTAAGTTGCAGTCAATACTGCCATTTTTAAAATATTTTTTAATTTTATTTTGAAAAACCGGAAGTGGGGGTGACCGGTAGGGGCAGCATTTTTATTTTTATCATTTTTAAAATATTTTTTAATTTTATTTTGAAAAACCGGAAGTGGGGGCGGGACTTCCTGCGGAAGGGGCGGGGCTTATGGAGGGGCGGGACTTCCGGTGGAAGTGGGCGGGGTTTAGCCGGAAGTGGGCGGGGTTTAGCCGGAAGTGGGCGGGGCTTAATAAGTAGGGAGAGGTGTGACCTGTCACTTTCTATGCATACTAATGAGATTGAAGTGGTATGTGTATAACTACTCACTGTGTATACATTTGAGTTTGACACCCCTGATTTAGAGCGTCATTGCGAAAGGAAATGCAGCCAAAATAATCGTTTTATTTCGATTACATTGTTTTCGTAATCGTTGCAAACCAAAATTGTAATTGAGATTAAAACACGATTAATTGCACAGCCCTTGCAGATAGCAGTGATACTACTAAATTGCACCATGAGTAAAGGACAATCAGTAATGTACCACTTTTTTTTTAACCTTTATTTACTCAGGGGAGGTCTAATCAGAGTAATGCTCTCTTTTTCGGATAACATTTGCACGGTTACACATTCACACTACCACAGAGCAACTCCAGTATCCTGGCTATGGGCCTTGTTCAAGGGCACCCTAGCAGAGCATGGTAGTCTGAGTATTATCCTTCCTGCCAGGACTGTCTCAGTTTCTCGCCATCTCATGCTAATGCAGTACAGTAAAGTCCAACAGAACTCTTACGATCAAACCAAGAACATATTTGAACTAGGCTAAAAGTCAACTTTGCTATCTTGCTAAATACAAAATGTTTATCTAACTTCAAACCCGCCAATTCAAATTACCACTCTCCAAACTCTATTCACTATGACATCCAAAGTATACCATAGATGAAAAGTTATTGCAGGCCAATCATGCTTGTTTGTCATTTAAACTAGACATGTAAAGGCCCATAATAGTCTACCAATCGTTAGTTGGTTAAAAAAGTCTGAGTCAAGTAAACTTTGTATTCGTCTATTATAAAAAGGGAAAAAAATTAAATAAATCTCTATGTGCTTCTCACGTCGGCAGGAGAATCCCTTACACCTAATAAGGGACCTGTGCCTGCGTATTATGTTTATTATCACTTAAAGGTCACCTATCATGATATTTTTAGGCAATAGCTAGGTCTCAGATATATATAAAAAACATATCTATTTAGTGTTTTGGTCAAAAAACTAAACAGATCACCCATTCTAGCCATGCCTCATGTCTCAAAAGTGCTGATTCTGGGTACAAAGCTGTTCTTTTTTAAACTGAAAAAAAATCAAAATAAGAGGGGGCGGAGCTTTCTCTCTTGCGGGTTTACCACAAGGTGAGTTCCTTTTTATTTCCTGCTTCTTACACATGCTCTCTCCAGTAGGGATCGACCGATATGGCTTTTTCAAGGCCGATACCGATTATTAGTAATCAAGGAGACCGATAACCGATATTTGGAACCGATATACATTTGCAGTAAAATCAGAAAATCTTGGTGTCAAAATGTAGAATAACACAAACTCCAACACAACTCAACACAACTTCTTTAAAATGCATTTAAGCATATATTATGTTTAATTAACTTTTAAACATCTTACAACTGGTTTCCTCTCTGTGCCCTTTTCTTTAGTGCAGTCATCTGCAATGAATTAGAGAGAGAGACAAGAAGTGGGGCTGCAGGCTGACATGCTTAACTAACAATAATGCTTAATTTATTATATCTGTCTATCTAGCATACAATCCCAATAAGCTGCTAGCAACTGCAAAACACTAGTGCTAGCTAATGTTTTGCAAACTATTAAAAGTGAGGCTATTACAGTAGACCTAACGTTAGTCTAGTAGCCTCACTTCTAATATGTTGCTAAACATTTGCTAGATACATGTTGGCTAGCTAATGAGCTTCACATATCAACCTGAAAAACGGCGAGGCTCCACTCGCAGCCCCTCCACCCCCCCCTCTGCACCACAGTTACTCCGCTGCGAGCCGCTGCACGCACGCCCAACTCTGACTGACTTCCCGCGTCCCTGTGTAACTGGGAAACTGATAGAATTGGATCATAAGATCGTGGTGTTTTTGCAACTTCAGCATAGGGGATAGGGATGTTTATTGAACTTCGGTTTAACACATGTATGGCTCTGCCGCTCAGCGCTGCTGCTTGCTTCAGTCTGTGTTCTTTCGCACCTGCCTATAATCTGAGAAGGTCCCGCCTCTGGCTGTCTCCCGCCCGGAAAATCAGATAGCGCTGTGGGCGGGACATTGCTCGTGTACACAGAGTGGTGACTGCAGCCAGAGAAACGGCTGATACCGATAATCGGTCAAATGCGGAATATCGGCCCCGATAATCGGCCAAGCCTACTCTCCAGTACAGCTTAGCTCTGAGTGTTAGCGAAGCTTGCTAAAGTAAACAGACTATTACGTCCAAAACACGTCGGGAATTGTTTCCGATACAGCGACGTTTCTGATAGTGCCGTGGGTCCACCAATTTTCGAATCATAAATCTATCGATCATAAATCTATCGATTAGATTTATGATTTGAATCCTCCACCCAGACCTCTGCTTACTGCCGTCCTACAGACTTGTGTCTTAGTTTCAGAATTAGATTTTGTATGTGTCCTTTCTTTAATAGATATTTAACAATTATAGCTTGAGTCTGTCTGATTCTCCAAACAGCTGCTTCTATATACACTGAACAAAAATATAAATGCAACACTTTTGTTTTTGCTCCCATTTTTCATGAGATGAACTCAAAGATCTAAAACATTTTCTATATACACAAAATAACCATTTCTCTCAAATATTGTTCACAAATCTGAAAAAATCTGTGATAGTGAGCACTTCTCCTTTGCCGAGATAATCCATCCCACCATATCAAGATGCTGATTAGACAGCATGATTATTGCACAGGTGTGCCTTAGGCTGGCCACAATAAAAGGCCACTCTGAAACATGCAGTTTTGCTTTATTGGGGGGGTCTGGGGGGGTCTGAAAACCAGTCAGTATCTGGTGTGACCACCATTTGCCTCACGCAGTGCAACACATCTCCTTCGCATAGAGTTGATCAGGTTGTTGATTGTGGCCTGTGGAATGTTGGTCCACTCCTCTTCAATGGCTGTGCAAAGTTGCTGGATATTGGCAGGAACTGGAACACGCTGTCGTATACGCCGATCCAGAGCATCCCAAACATGCTCAATGGGTGACATGTCCGGTGAGTATGCTGGCCATGCAAGAACTGGGATGTTTTCAGCCTCCAGGAATTGTGTACAGATCATAGACTGTATATATAAATGGACGTAGTGTCCGTGACGTCACCCATAGGATTCTGCAGAGTTGCAGAGAAGCCCTTAGTAGACGGAGTCGGCCACTAACGGCTTGACAGCAACGTCAGAGTCTAATCCCGCCTGCTCCAAATAAGGGCAAAGAGGCGGAGCCGAGGCCGGACCTGCTGCCTCCGAACTGGAAGTAAACAGAGCTAGCTCAGGCTAAGAAGCTAAGCTAACATGAAATACATGCATACCAAGTTACTGCTAACAGTGTAGTTCCCCTATATAAACGCTACATTCATAATCAAATGAGACAATCTGCAAGAGAATTAGCTATATGTTGTTATTCTTAATGCTTGTCATTCACACGTTAAGAAAATAAGTACCGATACATAGCAGAACAATTGTGGCGATGTTCAGCTTAATAAGCCTTGTTCAACATAATTTATTTAGCTAATACTACAGCAGGCGAACCAAGTCTGCGTTTCGCTGCATTCCTTGATCTCCAGTTATAACGACGGACTCTACCGCCCCGGACCTAACGGAGCCGCAGTGGGCTAGCTCCGGGACGCCGGCTGGAGCTAGCCCCCTGCGGCTCCGTTAGCTCCGGCGGCCACCACTGGGAGAATTTGGTCCCCTATTAACATTTGCTCCCGTTTAGCATTATAGCCATAGACTATAAAAGTCTTACACAAGGCTGAATCATAAACTAAAATGTATATGTATGCATAAAGGGTTACGTCCTTAGCTGGCTAATAAGTAACAAGCTAAGCTACCAAGCACACAAACACCTGCGAACGGGGTTAACATGTATAATATTATCATTTTAGACTTCTTGGAAGTTCTGTTAGTACATTCAAGCGCACAGCACGACATTTTAATTGTCTGGTATTTGTAACAATATTCCCTAAAAGGCACAATCACCACGAACACGGCTAAAGCTAAAGGGTCAAGTACAGTACTATGACTAACTAACGTTGTAGCCTAGCAGAGTGGACAAGTTGCTGTTAGCTGACAGTGAGGCATGTACATGTCCATCAAAGTGACCACGCCCTAATTTATGCAAAAACTTTAAGACCTAATATAAATAAAAGGGTCGTGTTAGAAAACAATTCACTCACAGATTCATAATCATGAAGGTGGAATCTAACTATATCGATAATAATATTTATTGCATCCATGGGTAGAAACATGTTTTTTTCTGCTGTAAAGTTGGGCATTTTAACATGGGGGTCTATGGAAATTGCTCCTTTCTGCAGCCAGTCCCTAGCGGCCCATGCATGAACTGCAGTGTGTGGCACTTCCATATTGGCGTCCCGGCTGTTCCCCAGAGTTTGCCGCTTGGTACAGATCCTTGCAACATGGGGCCGTGCATTATCATGCTGCAACATGAGGTGATGGTCGTGGATGAATGGCACAACAATGGGCCTCAGGATCTCGTCACGGTATCTCTGTGCATTCACAATGCCATCAATAAAATGCACCTGTGTTCGTCGTCCATAACATACGCCTGCCCATACCATAACCCCACCACCACGGGCCACTCGATTCACAACATTGACATCAGAAAACCGATCACCCACACAACACCACACACGCTGTCTGCCATCTACCCTGAACAGTGAAAACCGGGATTCATCCGTGAAGAGAACACCTCTCCAACGTGCCAGACGCCATCGAATGTGAGCATTTGCCCACTCAAGTCGGTTACGACTACGAACCGGAGTCAGGTCGAGACCCCGATGAGGACGACGAGCATGCAGATGAGCTTCCCTGAGACGGTTTCTGACAGTTTGTGCAGAAATTCTTTGGTTATGCAAACCGATTGTTGCAGCAGCTGTCCGAGTGGCTGGTCTCAGACGATCTTGGAGGTGAACATGCTGGATGTGGAGTAGTGTTAATTTCGTCAGCTATTTTTTTATTTAGTTTTAGTCTTAGTCCTGTGTTAAATTTCCTTTTTAATTTTAGTCATATTTAGTCACCTTCATCCTGTTTTTATTTAGTCAAGTTTTAGTCGACTAAAAGTCTGAGTATTTTAGTCTTATTTTAGTCGACTAAAACAGTAAACTTTTTAGTCAAGATTTAGTCGACTAAAAGTCTGAGCATTTTAGTCATATTTTAGTCAAAGAAAACTAATTATTTGAGTCTACTTTTTGTCAATGAAAACTGTTGTCTTTTTTTAATCATCAGATTATAAAGAACATTTCAGTCAAACTAGTCTAGCCAAAACCAATAATTTGTCATTTTAGTCAAACGTATTTCACAATAAGATTATATCTTGTCCTTATTTGATGAAAAACACAGGTTGAATGATTAAGAATGCAGCTTTGCAGAGATTATCTGGTCAGGTTTGTGGTGTTTTTACCTCTGTGTTATGGCCACATTGCTTCCCTTCTGATAAAACAATGCATTCGCTTTTTTTCTCCACCTCATTGTAGCGAAAATGGGCCCAAATATAACATCGTTTCTTTCTCCCAAGCATTGGTGGCTTTAGACTTTTTCGTTGTCAGTAATTTTGACGGACAGGATCGTAACATTTCCGTCATAATCCATTATTATCCGTCGAGTGCACAATTTATCAATCACTCGCGCTGACGGGGGACGGGGGGGGGTCTTCGGTTAACGCGAGTGCGACCACTGCTCCCAAGCCCTGTTGTTGCCATTTTATTTTCTGTTAAATAAGGTTAGTTGGACCATGAGTTAGACCCGAGTCTTCCTGACAGTTCACAGTGTGCCGCTGCCCGGTGTAATTCAAATGTACCGCCGTGCGCAGCACAGACACACACAGCTGCTGCCCTGCCGCAGCACCGGAAATGGAACTGCTGGGAGAAAAACTGACTATCAGAGATGTAACGTTATCTTTGATAATATTTCGTCACGTCACTTTTCGTCAACGATATTGCATGATGATTTTGTTACAGTTATTGTTTACTGCCGTCGGTGCCGTCTCGTCATCGGCTCGTTTTCGTCATGGAAAAAAAGGTTGTTGACGAACATATTTCGTCATAGTTTTAGTCAACGAAATTAACACTAATGTGGAGGTCTTGGGCTGGTGTGGTTACACGTGGTCTGCGGTTGTGAGGCCGGTTGGATGTACTGCCAAATTCTCTGAAACGCCTTTGGAGACGGCTTATGGTAGAGAAATGAACATTCAATTCACGGGCAACAGCTCTGGTGGACATTCCTGCTGTCAGCATGCCAATTGCACGCTCCCTCAAAACTTGCGACATCTGTGGCATTGTGCTGTGTGATAAAACTGAACATTTCAGAGTGGCCTTTTATTGTGGCCAGCCTAAGGCACACCTGTGCAATAATCATGCTGTCTAATCAGCATCTTGATATGCCACACCTGTGAGGTGGGATGGATTATCTCGGCAAAGGAGAAGTGCTCACTATCACAGATTTTTTCAGATTTGTGAACAATATTTGAGAGAAATGGTTATTTTGTGTTTATAGAAAATGTTTTAGATCTTTGAGTTCATCTCATGAAAAATGGGAGCAAAAACAAAAGTGTTGCATTTATATTTTTGTTCAGTGTACTTGCTGCACATACAATACAAATAAACAACTCCATAAAACACACTTTTGCTGATATTTATTTTACTGTTGGTGATGTTAAATAACATGATTGATTTCCTCTGTCTCAATGATGAAAGTTATAATAATAGAAGACATGAAGCTGCAGAGAGAGGATGGATATATTCTTACCTCTACTTTGTCATTAGATGAAAATACAAAATCAAATTAAAATAGTAATTGTTAAACACGTTTATTTCATTCACTGAGGTTTTAACCATTATTTACAACATGTGTACATAAGCAGTGGAATAATAGGATATCTCTAGGTCATTCAACTGTCTTAAGTTCAGTTTAATTGTATTAATACAAAAAATAGGTCATAGAAAATGTTTTAATTGTGTATTTCAGCAGAGCGGGGGGTCACGGTGCTGCTGGACCTGGAGGTGCTGATCTGGAGTCAGTGAGACATCATCTGGGCTGGTTCAGGGGTGGAAGGAGAATATAAACTGTTATAATCACAGCTATTAAGATTAGAACACTAATATTGTTAAGAATCAATCAATACAACATGCTTTTGTTCATTTAAAAAAAACATTGTTTTATTAGTACAGAAAAATTAAGACTTATTTTAAATATGATTAAATTACATCAGCTATATATATATAATGTACTTGTTAACCTACTAATGTAACATTACTGGGGGCTAAAGGAACAGCTTAATCTTATTTACCTGCCCATGGTCCTCTTTATTTCATCGCCGACGGTGATCTCCAGAAAATGGTTAAAGTAAAAAAGTAAAGTTTCTGGATCCTTTTCAGCTGAGTTAGCTTGTAAGCTAATTTGCTAGGAGGCTGCTGGAGCAGCGCAACAGAACAGCGCGTATCACGTGACGTAAATAGGAAGCGTCCGTAGGCTAGACCGTCACATTTCGTAGGCCGCTCGGTCCAGCCTACCCGGTCTACGTGGGCTGGGTCCTCCGTGGACCGCGTAGGCTGCAGCCCCTGAATTGAGACAGTGGCCGTTTCTCAATCGCGAGTACACATGCTGCAGAGCAACTATTTTAAGTACACTACGTCATCGAGTGGCGCAGAAGGACTGTTTAAATGCCCAGCATTCTACGCCACTCTATGACGTAGTATACTTGAAATAGTTGCTCTGCAGCATGTGTACTCGCGATTGAGAAACGGCCACGGCCTATAGCCAGTGGCGACTGGTCCCTAGGTGGGGCACAGAAAGTATTAAAAATAATGATTACAACAAAATGCAAAAAATAAATAAAAAAATATCATGTTTAATCATCTGATTCGTCTGTACATTGCTGTTTTAGTCTGTGTTATTCAAATTAGTGTCTACAGTGTGTGCCTATTGTGCTGTTTAGAGCCATGTGGGACAAAATCCGATCCTGCCCCTCCCTCTCACTGTCTAAGTGAACGGTGACTGTAAAAACTACACTGCGCATGCTCAGAATATTTTCCTATTTAATGTGTGTGGCAAAAAAATAATGACCATAGGGGCATAGAGCTGCCATCCCCACCATACGTCATCTCACATCATTCAGAGCTGATTGGCTGTAAGTACGTGTGCCGCGAAAAGTGTGGTGTGTGAAGAGGAGACGAGAGAGCTGCAGTGAGGCGTCCTAAAACCAGGAAGTAAGCTGCGCATGGCTTTCCTTGACAAAAAAGCAATGAGATTTCTCCATAGGATTTTAGAAAATAGCTCCAAATAAGGTCTGTGGTTAACATAGCTGTTAGATAAATTTACGTTTTGTTCAGTCGGATAATATTCACATGTCTACCCTACTTTTATAATTTTCGAATCATAAATATATTGATTAGATCAGATTTATGATAGACTTTTGAAACTACAAGAACATAAGGAGGACTTTTACAAAAAAGTAATAGAGATTTTTGTCCAGAAGGATAGGCAAATGGACTTCATCTTCAAGTCAAGGTAAGACCACAATTTTATTGAAAATGGGATCTTACTAAGAGAGAACAATTCAATATTTAAAGGATACAATTACATTTTTTGGGTATCCTTCTGTTGAACTGTCTGTTTAAAATTAATTGAAGCATCAGACAAAAAAAGCTTTTGAAAATTGTAAACCTGAAGAGTCAGTGCCTCACCAGCCATGAACCTCACTGCAGAAGCTTATATATAGACATCTAAGTTTTTTGTGCACCACCACTTTTGTACATATAAAAACGCCACTGCCTATAGCATGTGAGCTAGACATGACTGAGAGCTGCCTCAGCACAGAGCACATGACTTGCATTGAGTCATGCTCAGCACAGAAACACGTACCTTACTTCTTCAAATCGCTAGTGCAAGTTCACGTGTTACCAGACACTCAATAGATTACCATTATCATTTTGGCTAGTACGTGAAACAATTTACTAGCCACTTGCACATTTTAGCATTTGGCTGGTTTCTAATGATTTGCCCTGCTGGGCATAAACAGCGGATGACTGCTGCAGCTGTACGTGAGCGTGTAGCAGCAGGAAACTCTGACACACGCACCATTACTAACATCGGCAAAAGGGAATTTTCAATAGGCTAGGATACATTCAATCAGTTCATTTTAGCTTAGTTTAGATTGTCCCTGACAATAGAGTATCTTTAATACGTCCTGCGCTTTAATATCCTGTAGCCTGAACGTTACATATAGCTATCCACTAATAGGTGTTGACATGAATATTCCACCATATCCATAGTAATGTTAAAAGTATCTCAGACTGGCACAAGTAGATATGAAGGCTAATGTCAGCTGATGTTAGCCGCTAACTTAGTTAGCTGCTAATATGAAGTTCTTTTCACACGGTAGTTTGTTATCACAGAGCTAAGCTCTCACACATTGTTCT
The DNA here is from genome assembly GCF_902827175.1 of Gymnodraco acuticeps. Lineage (NCBI taxonomy): Eukaryota > Metazoa > Chordata > Actinopteri > Perciformes > Bathydraconidae > Gymnodraco > Gymnodraco acuticeps. Next base: position 494,334 of record NW_022990126.1, on the reverse strand, counting down.
TCAGGCTGATACTTACTATTCGGGATTCATTGTGGATGCGGTGTATAGTGTATCCCTGTCTGCAGATAAACAGCTAGCTCACACTGCTCCAGAAACACAGCCGGCTAGTTGTTTCTTGTTAAAAATCCAAAATGGCTCCAACCAGGAAACAGCTACCATCAGCCAGCTGATGAGCCGAGTACTGAATATCACAGATCCGTCAGGTGGTTTTAAGATGCCTTGTATGTCTGGGGCTTTTAACTCGGTGTACAGCCGTACATGGAACGGTAACCAACTGTCTGTGTGTCGTTACCGCAATAGAGCTGTCACCGGGAGGGATCACGTCATTAGTGAAACGTGGCAAAGAGCAGACACCAGCGGTGTCTGACTGAACGGTATACACAACTTCCGGTCAGACCCTTCAGCATCCTTCTTATTATACATCCATGTTCAGCATACACCAAAACAGACAACGATGTTATTACCATTTCCGGTCCTTCAGTTTGCATCTAGTTCCTTGCAGTCTTCACTTCCCTGTTCATTACATCCCATATATTTATTTATCACTGAACATAAATTACCACAATAAATATGATCAATGTAATAGTTTTTCTAATAAATTAACTTAAAATATTAGTGTCAGTATTATTATAATAGCTGTCATTAGTGCAACTCATTTAATGTCTGTTTTATTATGAATTTACATTTTTTAGCCCTGTAGCCTGAAGTAAATATTTGACACACATGTAACTGTGTGAGACGTAGAGGGTCTTCCTCAGTAATCATGTATTTTACAATTTAAAGGTTTTGTGGAGAAAAGACAATAACATCCAGCAGCAGTATGGAAACTCCAACAATTGTTTCTTTTTGAAGGACAAATACAAAATAATGTACCTCTGTGTTTTTAAACCTCCGGTTGGGGTGCAGAGGCCCCTCCACTGACTCTCCAGCAATTGAGTCTTTTGGCCCAGCTAGGAGAGGAAATGAGCAGTATTTATGATAATATATTTACATATATTAAAAGGTGGTGCTTGGTTCTGAAATGAAGGAATTGAGTCCTGCACGTTGGGACAGACAGATATGTCACATTTGACTGCTAGTTTTAATCAATATTGTGAAATTAAGAATAATTTAAAAACATTCCGTGACTTATTACACGTAGACCACAGAAACAAGTTACGAATGTAACACTTTTATTCAAATTATTTGAGAAGGTTTTGAGTAGTGACAACAAAACACAAATGTTGTTATCCTTTATAACTGTAACTGAGCCATTTCAAGCAAGTGTTCTGTTTGAGTTCAATTCTGCACAAGTGTATGTAATTCAATGTGTGCCATAGGGTATCGCTGTCCTTTTACCTAGGGCACAGGTATTTAAGGGATGCGTTGCCACAGGAATGGGTGTGTCCGACCTCGGAAGGGCAAATGGTAGCTGTTGTTCTTGCCACCCAAAAATAACAAGGGAATTATTATGACCTAGTCTTTTAAATGTCATCTTTCGGCTTTGACTGTTACTCTCTTATTCACAACATGCACTTACATAAGTTGCCCTCTTCTTCTGTCCTTCTGGTAGATCATTTGTCGATACTGTGGGCACCAAAAACTAAATCCCATTCATGTCTATTATAATATGATAATTCATATTATATATATATATATTGTGGTGGAGGCTGTGTTCCTGGATAGAACAGAGCTTAGGTTTAAACGTGATTATTTAACATTAGAACACACGGGACTGAAAAGAGTGACAACAGACCATACGGCTGTGGGAAATGTTGGACTAGCTGATAATAAAACATTACGAAGTCAATTGATCATACACACAGCTTTGCTTCTCCAAAACTAAAAATCAGGGCTGACTCAGCAGTAATTAGGTGTTAGAAAGTGTTACTTTGAATTAGTAAACATTGAATTTATACACTGGATAGATTCCATGATGTTGTTTTGTCTTTGAATGATGATTAAATCTCATTAAAAAACAGTTGAAAAAGGTCAATTACATTTACATTACAAGCGACAAATCAATACCATGGTGAACATCTATATGATTAAGAAAAAACATAATAGAATATTGTTTTTATGTAATATTCAATGTGATCAGTTGGGTTGAGACATTATTTTTCACATACCAAGCTGATACACAAGATGCCAACATGTTCAAATGAGAGCTGTGCATTATACAGTATGTGAATTGTTGGAACAAAGTTAGATAGTACACAAATAAGTGTAACAAATCCTATGACAGAGAGGAGGCAGCCTCCTCTACTCTGGTCTGGGTGTTCTGATGGTTGTGCTGGTTCTGATGGCTAAGGCTTTCCATGGCAGACTGGATGGAGCAGAGGAGGTGCTGTGTGCGGCTCTCAAGAGCTCCACAGTGACTCTTTATCAGCTGCAGGGTGTCTCTTAAAACTGGAAACAGAGAGACTTAGTGAGTGATGAAATGCTGAGAGGAAATGTGAGTTCAGAGTGTTGCATGGTAGCTGACAGACGTACATGGAGACATGTGGTCAATGCAGCGGAGGAGGAGCTGACCGCTGAACAGCACGCTGGAGGTCACAGAGGTCAGAGGCTGCTGGACCCTCACTGCTCTCTGAAACACACACACAACCATTATCTATTGAAGTGCAAAGAGCCGAGTCAAAGAGAAGATCTGTTCTTCCCCACAGATATGTGCCCACCTATGCAGACAGCCACAGAAGTGCGCATTGTGGAGCAGGCTCACCTGGTACTCAGCAAGAGAGGACTTGACCCCGGCAATATCCACAGTGGGCACAGTCTGCAGCTCCATCTGCTCTGACACTGCATGCAGCTGCTGAATGAGCTGCTCCAGCTGCGAGCAGAAGACCTGAAACATAAAAAATGGATAAACACAATTCGATTTCGAAGCCACTCAAAACACTGAATCCAAACACCAAGGCAATGTTTTCAGGAATACTGCAGTGGCACTCTTACACAGCCAGTGTCTCTACCTGGATGTGCTGCATCAGGGAGTCACTGTGCTGCTCCTGCTTCTCCTGGCTGCCAGGCAGCACCCTGATACTGGGTGGACAGGCTCCCCCACCCCCCCCCTGCAGGCTCTACCCAGGCTCCAGAAGGACTCCTCACTGTTGCAGAGTCCCTGTGGTCAGCTGCTGATGGACAGGATTTTGGGATAGAGACAAACATCTTAGAGACAAACTGGATTCAATCTTGCATGGGATCATACTAGTGGTCATAGATGTTGTGTGTGTGTGGGCGGGGGGGGGGGGCTTAATGACTCGCTTAACGGCTATTTTCAACTAAAACTTTATTTTGATCTGAACTACCGAGACAGACAGACAGGCGGACAGATAGACAGCAGACTACCTGAGGCTCTCTTCTCCTCTTCTTCTTCTGGTGTGTCCTGCAGCACTTCCTGTGTCTCAGGCAGGGGGACGGGGGAGAGGTTGGAGCCCCCCCACTGCACAGACTCCCAGCTGGCTGTGACCTCTCTCACCTTCACACACCAGCAAAACATTTCATCTTTAGCTGATAACTGCAGATTAAAGCTGGAAAACACCACTTCATTTGAAAGAGCTGTAACTGATTAGATCAGATGTATCAACAATGAATCTGTAAAATAGTCAAAAGTTGGTATCTGATCAAAAGATAATAGCCGTATTAGCTCTGTATGTGATGAGAGTTTCATGCGGTTCAATTGTTTTTCCCTAGGTGTATTTCAAACTCAATGTTGGCCAATGTTATCTTTATTCTACTGGATATATAGCCTGCATATTAGTTGGCCAGAAACACCATTTAAAAACATCCTGCAGTCTCTGAGTAAGGATATGAAAGGAACATTTGACTTCGGCCATGTTCAGAGGCCTTAACAAAGATGTACCCTCCAGTCATCCATGATCACAGTATTATTTGCTGTTGCAATATAGGACTGTTGTTACATATTTATACTCTTACTATATTTATTTACAATGTTGGTTTTAGCTCAACTTATTCCATTACATGAATATAGTTCATTAGTTCTGCATAACTTGCACATTGGTCACAATTGTATATCTATTCTGTTTCTTCTTTTCGCACTATTTCTTTTGTTCAATTGTTTATGTCTTATATACAGTGGAGGAAATAAGTATTTGATCCCTTGCATTTTTTTTTAAGTTTGCCCATTTACAAAGAAATGAACGATCTATCATTTTAATGGTAGGTTTATTTTAACAATGAGAGTAAGCATATCAAAAAGAAAATCCACAAATTGACATTATATAAAAGATACAAATTGATTTGCATTTAACTGTGGGAAATAAATATTTGATCCCCTTGCAACAAACAAGAATTCTGGCTCCCACAGACCGGTAGCATAACTCCTCTTCCTTTAAAAAAGTACTCCTAATATCAACTTGTTACCTGTATAAAAGACACCTATCCACAGAATCAATCAGATTCCAACCTCTCCACCATGGGCCAGACTAAAGAGCTGTCTCAGGACCTCAGGGACCAGACTGTAGACCTGCACAAGGCTGGGATCGGCTACAAGACCATCGGAAAGCAGCTTGGTGAGAAGGAGACAGCTGTAGGTGTGATTATTCGGAAATAGAAGAAACACAAAATGAGCATCAATCAACAATCAATCGCCCTCGGTCTGGGGCTCCACACAGGATCACCCCCCCCCCCCCCGTGGGGTATTTATGATCATGAGAAAGGTGAGGTATCAGCCAAGAACTACACGGGAGGAACTTATACCAAGAAAACTATTGTCACCAAGAAAACTATTGGTGACACACTACACTATAATGGATCAAATCCTGCAGCAACGTCCTTCCTGAGATGTGCACAAACCTGGAGACCAACTACAAGAAGCGTCTGACCTCTGTGCGTCCAACAAGGGTTTCTCCACCAAGTACTAACACATGTTTACAAGGGGGTCAAATATGTATTTCCCATGGTTAAATGTAAATCTTGTCAATGTCAATTTATCGATTTTCTTTTTCATATTCTTTCTCTCATTAGTCAAATAAACCTACCATTACAATTATAGACCATTCATTTATTTGTAAGTGGGCAAACTTACAAAATCTGCAAAGGATCAAATAATGATTTACTCATCTGTATATATAATGTTCCATTGTTAGTGGAGCCTGGACTTCAGATTTGCATTGCCATAACTACACTGTAGCTACTGTGCGTATGATAATAAAGCCTTTGAATCTAGAATCTTGAATATGAGGAAGCAGCTGTTTGAACCAGATGCAGGTCAGTGGTCTCAGAGTGTGCCCACCTGTCTGGGCAGCAGCTGCAGCCCCTCCAGCTGCTCTGGAAGAGGGCAGAAGACCTCGTCCAGCTCCTCAAATGCACACCTGGACAGTGCACATTGCTGATGAGGACTGCAGTACAAGTCTGCAAGGGAGAGCGAGGTACCAGAGGCTTTGAGCCCCCATAGGCTAGGAGACCTGTGCCCCCCACTGAGAGACAGACTGGCAGAGCTACATAGGAGGTCCTGCTCTATCCCTGAGTCCTGCGGGTTGAGAGTGTGTTCCTGGTGCTCAGGGCTGGCCCCCGCACAGAGCGGCTGTCCCGCTCTCAGAGGGTAGCTGTAGTCCAACAGCGCTTGGTACTCCCTGTTAGGATCCCAGCTCGCGGTCTGTCTGTCCGGAGATAGAGGCAGAGCTGGGGGGATGGCACAGGCCCAGTACTCGGCCTGAAAGGGAGTCACAGGATGTCCTCCAGAAGGGCACAGTTTGCCCCCCCCCCGACGACTCCTCCTGGAGTCCCCTGAGCGAGGGCTGTATGTCGGATGCAGGACGGCAGAGGTCAGCTGCAGGCGCACTGGTTTGTTCAGTCTCTGGACTTTCATGTTGGAGTTGGAGAGGCTCTGCTGAGCGGATCTGCTGCCAGGGAGAGTGGACAGCCGGTCCCTGAGATCTGAAACAACCATGGGTGAGGCAAGGTCTCTCCTCCAGGGTGAAGGAGGGGACATGTCCCTGTAAGAGAGGCTGAAGCTGTCTGGGCTGAGCTCCTCCTTCACTCTGCTGCAGGAGGTCCTGTCAGTGAGCTGTTCTTCAGGTCTGCTGACAGCCAACGGGTTCTCCTAAAAGGCACAGACAGCCGTCATCTGTTACAGGGAAGGCTTTAAAGCAGTCACTCCGTTAGAGAAGTTCTGCAACAGCTGTATTCACACTCTTCACATTTTTGAACTGGCTTTGCCTCACAGTGAATCCTCAATGTCATCATTCATTAGAGAGGGTTAAGTGTCTAATATTAACAGACGATATTACAACGTGTATGGGACACTGGGAGTAAAATCATAAGAAAACTCTCAGCCATTTGTATAAAGCTCACAGTACAGTGTATATACAACAAGTCTGTGTATTTAAAACTCTTCATTTGACCTGACCATTGTTAGGGAAATTGTAGGTATGACTTTTAGATATATACAGGAGATCACATGACATTTATAGTCCTCATAATAAGCATAGGTATTTAGTTAGATGCAGCTTCATTAAAGGGATAGATGAAGTGTGTACTCCACCTTGTCTGTGTGCTTCTTTAGGATGGACGCATGTTGATGTGCAGAGAACAGGGGCGTCCTCCTGACATACTGTCTGTCTGCAGCCACAGTAACACGTGTGTGTGGTGAAGAAGGACTGGAGCCTCTCCTGCTCTGTTCATACTCTGGGAGAAGCACCCCCCACCTCTGGCTGCACCCATTAGCTTCCATTGGACAGAGGAACTGTAGGAAGGTCCTGTCAACTGAGGTAATAAATCCACCTAAAACCTTAAAAAAAGTTTTGATTTGTTGCTTTATTTTGTAGTTTAATGCATGAACCTTGAAGGAACAGCCGATTTGTGTCCAGTGTCATGTTGATGTCCATAAGGAGCACTGTGACTCAGGAGGGAAGATGTTAGCACATCTGCCAACATCTTCCTCTTTATGCTCCTTGTGACACACATATCTATAACGACCCCACAGCCAACATATCTCCTCAATTAATAAATAACAGAATATTGAAAGACAACATGCTTAAAACACACACACACACACACAGCTGTGAGCTCTTCTCCTGGACGCTGCCTACTGTCGTTCAGTTAGGAACCAAACCCTTCATTCTCCACTTTTCTTATGCATGTGTAAAGGCTAATATGACAGTTATTTATCTATAGTTACGTCTGATCACAGAAATGAAAGGACTAGAAGCTATAGGAACAGAGAGGAAGTCAAGAGAACAGGAATCTGTAGTACAGTGGCTGAATTAGCTCCAGACTGGATTAAGCACACAGCTCTAACAAAGGGCAGCCAGATGAAAGCAACTGAGTCTTTCTCCTCATGAGTAATTAAGCTTGTCAGAGAATAATTCTTCCTTACTCCTAAGATATTTAACTTTTCTGCCTGTTGACGTTTATGACCTACCCTGACTCTGTTATCTGTCTTAAGGAATGGGAGGCCTCAGCTATAATGTTGATATCAGTTTTATGACCGGGCAACTATCGGTCACAAATAGTTTATGATAGTGGGAACGCTGGCTTTCTAGCCTGGGTCAGTCAAGTGATTCAGTGTCTCCAGATGTTCGGGATATCTCTAGTGTTCCCAGATGTTTACGTTATCTCCCCAATATGTTGATTAATTCTCTGTAAACTAGTTAAAAGGTCTATCGAGAGAGAGGCTGGACAGAATTGATGTGGCAACCCACCCGTGCAGTCAGAACCTCTTGCTGCTGTGACTTGTGATATGAATTCTCCGGCCGATACTTGTAATAAAACACCAGTGTTTGACATCAAAGCTCCAACTCTCCTCGTGTCTCTCTGAGTCCTGACTCTCCATTGCTGCAGAAGTTTCCCTTACAAAGCTTATATGTAACATTACACTTTTTGTCTTTGGAGAATTTTCTATCTCCATACCATACAGAAAAGAATGTATGTGCATTTTTAATAAACAATTCTGTCATTATGTGTTAGGACGTTATGCCAAAGGTCCATGAAATCACACAAGCTTCATAGTGCGAGTGAAGGAGGAAGATAGCAGCTTAGATATTTCTAACTGTTTGTAACCATTTGGTTAACCATGAGCCTCAGGATTTTGCACGTTTCTGACATGTTATAACAGTAAAAAACAAACAAACGTAACCTAAAAAAAACAGGAATCTCTTATAACTAGGCCTATAAAAGAGTACAACAGAAAATACCTGATAAATATATCAGCAACTTAACAGGTTAACTCAACAAACCGACCTGCCACGATGACAAAACAAGAAACATAAACTGCGGTTCGATACAGTTCCGAACTACACGGGAAAACAATGGGTAATTAAGGTTAACAGAATACAAAAGGACATTGACAAGCAGGTAGTTTGTTCCGATTGGCTGCTTCCAGTATTTATCCGTCCTCAGCCCTCAGCCAAGCCTTTGCTGCACCAGGAAGTAACCTCCCCGAACGACCAAGGTAACTCAAATACAAATAAAGTTATTAATACAAACAAGTACTTGTGATAGCTGTTCTAAAATGTGTGAAAATAAACTACATTATGTCAGGTTAGAAAGAAATACAAATTTGACCATTTAAATAAAATGTGTGGTGTTAATTGTAGGTTGTTTTACTGCAACTGAAATAAAGTTCTGAAATAACTAGTTACTAGTGGACAGAGTTGGGTGTAATAATATTACTTGTGTTGGTAACGGAGTAGTGTAACGCGTTACTTTTAAAATTCAGTAATCACACTACAGTTACTAACATTGCCCCGACACGCGTTACTTCGTTACTTACTAAAATCAGTCATAATCAAACCTCAACAAACACCTGCAAAGAACACATGCTAAGGTGAAGATAACGCACAGCTATTTGTTGTTTGTTTATATCACGCAGTCTGTTCTTCTTCTCTGTTTTCCGGTTGTTGCCTGTTTTGAATGACGAATACACACTACCGCCGCCTGCTGGTAAGGAAAGTTATTGCCACTCACGCATGCGCAGTTCGTACGTGCTTAGCTGAAGTCTTGGCGGTGTCTGGTTCCAGTGCAACACATGGCCAACACGCAAGAGAACACGCCGACGCAACAGCGTGAGCAGACATAGACTGCGCAAAATACAGATAGCAGGAGACAGAGTACAGCCATGGTCAGATAGGAAAACATTCAGGATCTGGATCAGTCTTATGCGACAATGGAAACTGAACTAAAGAGAACATTTGAAACTTTAGCAGTCTGCGTGATCTGCCTGCAGGGAGGGGCGGGCCGGCCCTGCGAGTAAAGTAACGAGTAAAGTAACGAGTTGCTTTATGTAGAGAGTAACGAAGTAGTGTAATATATTACTTTTTTTTAAAGTAATATGTTACTTTTTTTTTAGTAACGACCCCATCTCTGCTAGTGGAAGGGAGGCCGGGTGCAGTGTTTTTGTTACCCTTTGTGGCTGTGGCCATCAAAAGTAGTCCCCGAGACTGACAGTGTGAAACAGAGTTCAGTTTTCTGTTCTCTTCCTGATATCTCTATAATACGTTTTTTGTTGTTTGCTTTACACTAAGTTTGATATTCGATACTTGCAAATAACTCCACACTTGTATCTATGAGAAACGTTATTCAAAACCAAAAGCATGTGGCTGTTGTTTGCTTAACAAATCACCACCGTTATTTACCATTTACCTGCACCCAAAATGCAAGGAACAAACCCCCCAAAAAGGCTTTAGTTTTTGAGAAACCACTATCCGAGGTCATTACAATAGTAGGTGTAGTTTAAGAAACTGATAGTTGTATCAAAATATTTTACTGCAAAAATGTTTGGTTAATGTTTGGAACCTTCCCATAAACAAAAATAGTGAAAATGTAGTCTCCTCTGAATGGGCTCGTGTTGGCCTTATCCCATGTATCTCTGGAAATAGTTATCAGAATGTCACTTAATTTGTACTTAATGTTCACAGAGAGACATATCATACAATAAAGCAAAAATGGTATCAATAAATGTAACCATCTTTGTAATATTAACACTTAAACACATGTGAATCATAGCGGAAATGGAATAGGACATATTAAATGCAAAAGTTTTGTTATACTTTCCTGTAATTTTTAAACTACAGATTCCAATCACCCAAAAATCTAATTCATGTGTACCATGTATTCTTGTGTTATCTTTATCATTTTTTGTTTCACTATTCACTTCACCCTCTGCTGTCACCAGCCTCTAATGCCCCTTTCACACCAACGCGGTTCCCATTCTAGCTCCGTGCTAGAGCTTTTCTGGTTCGGAACCGGTTTTTTCCTTTCAGCCCCCGCTTTGTTCACACCGCCCAGAGCCCGAGTGGTGCTGCGTCATTGCGTCATAGTTTGAGTCATGACGTAACCGATTACGTGCCTGCTTCATAAATCCAAACCGCACGGAAACCCCTCACATCGACAACAACAACAATGGCCGATTGTATTGAAGCGCTACTCGTTTTGGTTTTGCTCTGTCGAAACGAAATGGAAGAAATGGGACGACTTTACTACGAACTTTACATGAATCAGATGCGACATTCAAAAGTTCTTTACAATCATCATCATCAACGACGATTCCGTAGGAGAAAGAAGGTAAATATCCCCTCCAGCTTCCTCTGTACCTCTTCGGAAGACCAGATTCCCAGTAGCTGGTCTCTTCAGTGGACCACTGCTGCTTATTAAGTTTTAGGTGTTCCATCGTTGTGTACAAACTGCATAAAACGCGGGCTTTTTGTTGTTGTTCAGGAGGTTGATCCCACCCCTGCCCCCGACGTAAGCTTGACGTATGCGGTTCTTGCTTCTAGACCGACAATTTGTTGGTGCTTAAAAAGCACCGGTTTTCGGTTTTTGCTGCGGTTTGAACAGGAAAAAACTGTGCTTTTCAGGCTGTAGCTCTGAACCGGCCCTGGAACCGCGTTGGTGTGAAAGGGGCATAACAGCTAACCTGCAGCCAAAATGGCCGTCAGAATGGGGCCCTATGGGTGTACCTGTGTGAAGGGAAGGTCACAAAGCATAATTAATGCTTAAGGATTAAGAGATCCAAAAATATTTTATAACTACATATCATATATAATAATACCCTCAAAGATACTGAAATGAAGAGCTGTGGATGCATTGAAGAACTTTTGGTTTCACATTGGGTGAACTTCATGTGTTTATTTGTCTGCACCATGTGTTTTTTTCGTATTTGTTGGATTTGTATTTGGAATGCATGATTTGTATTCCATATAGGGGTGCAACAACTAATCGAGTTAATCGATTAAAATCGATGACCAAATTAGTTGCCAACTAATTCAATCGTTGATTTGTTGGGTCTAAGTTGTTACTCTCTGTTTGCGGAGCTGGCTACGTCCATCAGAAGAAAAAAAACATTCGAAAAATGGCGGAGGCGGAGAGAAGCACGGTCCGACTAAAATCTTCAACAGCGTGGGAGCACTTCACTTTAAACAACAGTAAAAGTGTGTTACCTGCAAACTGTGTAAAATCGAACTTGCATGGCACGGGAGCACCACAGTGATGCGGGAAAATCTCAAACGTAAAAAAACAAAATACCCAATCAAGATCCCTCCGCTTCGCGTCGGTCTCTGATCATACTGCCGGTGTTTTTTTTTTCTCCAATAATGACTGGCTTGCTGCACATTACCCGGCTTATTACACGGCCAAATACTAAACAAACTAACGACTAACTTGACTTATTTTTTACTTATTTATACTATGCCAATTTATTGATTCAGCTATTTCAAAGTGTTTGCAAATTTGCAGAAAATAGGTCGGGTTGAAACACTGTGCTGTATATTTATGTGTGTGTAAAAAAGTGTAACTGCACAATCTACCTATTTGTTGTAGCCGTTAGCCGTTAGCCGGTAATTACCGGACTATGACCGGTAAAATATGCTGAAGACCGGCAAACCTAAATCTCTCCGGTCAAAATGTCCGGTCAAAATAATGTCCCCTTAGCGCAATATCTCATCAGCTGCCCCACTTATATGACAGAGAAGAATAGTCCATTCTAATGTCTAACACTTAATGTGGAGAAAGAGATGTCCTGTATGGGTTGATTGTGCGTTGATCTGTTGGTAATGCCCCGGGGTTCCGGTGGGCATGTAAAATGCATAATGCTGCGCTATACTCTGCAGGCCTCACCCGGTTGCATAGCGACACTTATTGTTTAGGTGTCTTTTAATAAGCAGGTAGTCATATCATTAGCTAGAACTAGCTGGATCTGATCGATATGGACATAAACACGAGTGAAGTCTAATCTGACGGGAGAGAGAGATCAGCTGCTGCTGACGAGTCGACACGCAGCTCTGCATGATCACATGCAGCGGTGAGCGGACAAAACACACACTTCAGGTTAGAATATCACACGTAGCTATTTTAATGACCTCTCAAACTACCTAAACTAGTTATAGATATGTTTAGTTTTACTGTCGGGTCACTCATTACTGGATCCGCGAGCTGCATGATACTGACGGGCTGTCAGGAGAGGGAGAGCTCTTCGTTTATTATTCCCGTGTTATTATACATTACTGTACACTTTTGAATAATGTAGTTAATCTACTATAAATAGTTTGTTTAATATCGAATCATATCAATTTGTTTTAAAGCTCAATAAATAAAAAGGAGACTTTTGACCGGCACTTCTCTCATTTTGTCCGGAAGATTTAAACTTTAACGGACATTTTGACCGGCAAAAAAATATTCTAACGGGAACTCTGGTTGTAGCAAAGCCTGTAAACACTTTTTGGTTTGTGATTCACAATTCTATTTTTATAATGTATTATTATTTATAACGGCTCAGGTCCATTAAAGCATTAAAAAACAAAAACAGTTAGGTTAGTTATCATTGTTGATAATTTGAAAGAACATTGTTTTTGTTTGAGCAACCTAAAGAGACATCTTTTTTGTTCAAAACAAGCTGTTATATAGCTTTTGCATATGTTTTATAGCCTACATTTGGGTTGTTTTTGTGTGTTGATGTTGTCAATTTGGAAATGCAGTTTTCTGAATAAAATAATGGAAAACGTTTTTTTTTGCACGTTTTTTATCCGACTAATCGATTCATCGTAGAAATAATCGACAGATTAATGGATCATCAAGTTAGTCGTTTGTTGCAGCCCTATACATTTAGTAACAGCATTGTTTGAGGGAGCCTGACAACACAAACTTTACCCATCTTTAAGAATCGTGAGGCCCTGCATGCTCAGTCCCCTCGAGACCCCGAGTCCTCCTTCAGTATATCAGACTGATCTGCTGCAGGCTCCATGTTGTTCCCCAGTTAAACCCTTATAGTCTACAGATGGAAATGAGGCATTGTTTCGTCTTGGAGTGTACAGGAACAATAATGTGTACCATGTCTCTATGCTTTGCACATAACTTAGACCTATGTGCCTAGTCGTCACACAACCCATATGATGAGTCAGCTCTCTTCAGCATCAGGCCATGCTACATGTTGGTTAGAGCTATGCAGGAAAGTGTTAACACCTGGGGGGTAAAGCTCAAAATGAATAGAAGCTGAAGCTGGGTGAACTGATCAAAGGCTGTTTTATTCCTGATGTCTCCCTGAAAAGTATCATCGAGCAATGAGTGAATCACACCAGCCGTAAGCCCAAATCAGGCCAGGGGAGCAGAGTGGGGGGCTGTTTGATTCATTCATATTCGATCAGTTCGAATATCACTTTATTTTGGCATCCTAAGGAAAAACTAGGTATATTATATTTGAATATTAAATAGAAGGCTGGATGTCATCTTCATGTCACTGATTTGAATGAACAATAACAACAAAAGGCTTTATAACACACATACAAATACAAAGGACCCCAATGTATATATATATATATATACTGTATATCATGTATGATTAATCTTTGATTTATCCAATGTAATTTTTGAACATTTTCCTTTAAATCATGTTAAAATGTTGCCAAGAAACCTGTTAGCTCATGGCATCACAGTAGCCGTGTTATTTTTGTATTCATTCATTTTAACAGGGACAGTGCACATTAATCAACATTTCTGTAAATGTGCCAGAGTTAGCCAAGAGGCTATTTTTCATCTGCAGTCCCTGGATAGTCAAAGATTGTAAAATACAATAAACAAACAATGTGTCTTGAATGAAAAAGTATGATATAATTATAATAATGATAATACATATCATAAATGATATGTAGTTATATCATTTTTTTGGATCTCTTAATCTATGCTTTGTGTACTGAATCTGAACATTGTCCGTTAGGTGATTATTAGATAAAAGATATTAGTCGATTCAAATGGATATATTGCCATATGCAAAGACAATTAAAGACAAGTTTCTCAGACAAGTTCAATTATTCGCTTCTGTTCTATTTTGTAGTTTTTTTTTTTAAATTGCTAAAACACAATTATTGAAGCCATTTGCCCGATTTCACAACACTGTATAAACAAAAACAAAAACGACTCAAACTTACAAAATATTTCTAATTTATTGCAACAGCATAAACTATATAATTGTTTGAAAAGTGGCATTTTTACGTCAACAACACATTCATATTGATTTCTGTCCACACTCCAAATGCACACTGATGTTCTAGGTATTCAAAAAGACTATCTAGACTAGAGGCTTTGGAATTGTCTGTGGTGGCACACTGTAAATAAAGACTATGAAAACAAACACAATAAGGAAACAGAAATGTTTATTCTCAATACTTATTGAAGAATCAGACACAATCACCTCACTATAACTGAAGGGGAAATTAACATGGTTCCTGTAGGGACTAACAAAGAGTCTATTGTGATGACCCCTCCCTCTAACTCTCTAAAATTGGCCTCCATTGTTCTGCACAACAAAAACCAAAATGTAATCCTATTCAAAGCTTTCCAAGTGATTATCTACCTGTGTTTCAATATGCTATCTGGCTGCAGATAGTTTAGTTTGGTATTTTAATCTCAATGTTTGACAAACAACACACAGGCTTCTGGTTATGATGTGTCTGAAGATAACAGTGTGTAGTTCTTGATAAATGTGTGTTTTGTAATATCAAACTTGGTGTGAAGCAGACAATGGGCTTATGGTTTAGCACATCTGCTCAAAACATGAGTCTACATGAGTCAGTGGTTTCAATAATCATGCAAAAAGCTAGAAGTATAGTGTCTATATTTGTTCTAATGATAAGAAATGATCTGATAACTGATGCTGAATTGTGTAGAGGCAGTGTTAACCACATGCTTGATTTGAGTACATTAACCCTATTCACCAGCTCACCTATTCCTGGATCATGTTTTTAATGCTGCAACATTCTATGGGCGAAGAAAACTGCTCCACAGAAGTATTAATATTAAATATTGTTTTGTGTGAACTATTGGGTGGTTTGTTAAGAATTACTCAACTGTTTTGACAAGGAAAATAGCATTTTCGAAAAACCTGCAAGTGCTAACTCTGAAAATGTTTACTGAATTGTGCTAAATGTTCATGAACATTAAACATACTGTCCTTGATCAGGGGTTTAGGCTGATACAATTAGAAGATTGCTTTCATAATTTATATGAAATTTCTATTTTAAAAGAAAATACTATATTTTAAGTATCAATCGGCATCATTCTCAATAAGCATGTTTATTAATATTTATGATACAATATCAAAAGACATCCCAGGCACAGGCATTCTAGGTAGAGGACCTTAAGGACGAGGACGATGGTCTGAAGCGGTTTTATGAGGTTACAGTTCTTACAGTCTGTCTTCTCTGTACAGCAGAGCACTGTTGGAACCAGGAGAGTAACACATGTAACACACCAGTTAAAGTCGAGTCTTTAGCCCCAAATTGTAAATATTAATTGTATTATTTTTTACTGTTATAACATGTCTGAAATTAGCTAAATCCCGAGTCTCATGGTTGACCAAATGGTTACAGTTAGATATCTCTTAGAGCTAGCTTCCTCCTCCACTCACACTATGATTTCATGGACCATGGCATTACGCCCTCACACATACAAATACAGAATCTGTTTATTAAAAATGCATAGTTTGTTCTGTGTTTATGGTAGGGAGATAGCAAAACTCTACAAAGACAAAACCTGTAAGCAAGGTTAATCACTCACTGTAGTCATTTTAAATATAACTTTTGAAGAACAAATTGAAACATGTATTTATGTGTGTGCAGGGAACCGCACGTCCAATTCTACATTAGAGCTATTTAATTCTATTGGCGTTTACTTGAAATATTAACATTGGTCCGTCATCAAACTCAGTGGCGAGCCGTGACTTTTTATAGAAACAGAAACTGAACAGGCAGATTCGAAGGAGTTATTTATTTGGAAATGTTATATTAAATACAATAAAATCAAGTTATTTTGGTAAAACTAATGAAAAATATAACTAAAGAAATATTTTTGAAAAATATATTTAAAAAAAAAATGTTTTTTAGAATATCTTCGGCCCTTACGGCTCGCCACTGATCAAACTAACAACACGCACACGGACCTACAGCACTGTATACAGCCCACAGTCACATAATCACCTGCAGCCCTGAGGAGGATACCATGACAACAAACAGCCGCCCAAACACAAAACAAGCAGACGACCGGAAGCGACACATCACTGCTGGATCTGTGATGGCATGGAGATGAAAATGTGCAACACGAAGTTATTAAGCCGTTGCATGCTGACATGAAGCCATTAAACACGTGCTTCCTGCTTCCGATAAGTTGAAGTATTCATACCAGAAGGTCTTTCAGACAGACAGAAACACACTCACACTCACACTCACCACATCCAGCTGTAACGGCAGCACAGTTGTTGAAGACTCGCCATCTTTACTTCAGCTCCGCCCTCCGCCCATCCGCTGTAACTGTCACTACAGGTGACCATGGATGTATAATAAGAACTGGATACAGCGTGGAAGGCGGGGCCTCATTCATTCCTATGAGAGTTGCTCATTGGCGCATGGATGACAAAATGGCCCAACTTTTGAGAGTGAAACGTCACAGATTACCCAGCATGCCTGAGAAGTACCCGTATGTGCGCTCATAGAGCATGCGCAACTTTAACCAGGCCCCCAAAAGCAATATGGTCTAGCTGCGGCCGCGGCCAGTACACGGCGGTACACGATGGTACACGACACGCCCACCTGACACTACGGTGGCTGAGAGGCATGGCAGATGAAAAGCGAATTGACGACAACTACGCCGCCTACGGTGGAGACCGTACATGGCATGTTATTGTAGCATTTTAAGCAACTAAATTAATAACCTATCCGTTTTAAGCAACTATTAGGCGTTTTAAGCCACTATTAGGCAAATAAATTAATAACCTATCCGTTTTAAGCAACTATTAGGCGTTTTAAGCAACTATTAGGCAAATAAATTAATAACCTATCCGTTTTAAGCAACTATTAGGCATTTTAAGCAACTAAATTAATAACCTATCCGTTTTAAGCAACTATTAGGCAAATCAATTAATAACCTATCCGTTTGAGAACCCCTTGGAACCCCTTATCCCATTTTGATGGTTGACATCTCATTTGAACAGTGAAAGCCAGAATATTGTAAAAATGCTTACCAATGATGTATTAATAATAGGATATATATAGCGCCTTTCATGAGACCCAAGGTCCCTTTAAAAAGAAGAACAGGAGTAGAAACAAACATAACAAAAGGCAGTCAGACAAAACAACAAATAGATTTGGGGCCAAAGGCCTTGGCAGACAGATGGGACTTGAGGGCCCTTTTGAAGGCATCAAGCGTGGGGATGTTGCAGATCTCCGCAGGGAGAGCGTTCCAGAGAGTGGGGGCTGCCATACTGAAGGCTCTGTCCCCGAAGGATCGCAGGTTGGTGCGGGGGGCCAGAGTCTGAAGACCGCAGGTTCCGGGGTAGAGCATGTGGGAATTGTATTGATTGAGCCAGTGTTTCATCGTGTACTTTCAACTGCAGTATATGGTCAGGCAAGTTCAGCATTCACTGTGATGTATATAAAATATGACACTGATACCGTTTTCCTCAATGAACATTTATTGAACAGAACATCAAATGGAAAATCAGAGCTGGTCAACTTAAAAAAATATTGAATAAATAATAAACTCCTCGGAATCTTTCACAAGTCCTTCAGCCTTTGGTGCGCTTCCTCACTCATGTTCTTGGCGAGGTCATGAGAACAAAGTTCCATCTTACTGATAAGACAAGATGGTATAAAGAAGTCATATGTAATATTATAAAATCACATGCATCAGGGGTTGTACACTTTAATGTGTCCATTCACTAACCGACTCTTTAGGAAGGAAGCTGTAAGGCCTCTTGTTATAGGAGTGGTCCTCATCAGTGTCCAGGGGCATCTGTAGACAGTCAACCATTATTTTGACAGTGCTTTACATGCACGGTTTAACTCCTCCAAAAATGATTCAGGCTCGATTCAGAATGACACAGTACCACACAAAACAAATGTTGCATGTACCATAAGTTCTATGTAGTATGTGTTTTAGGAGTAGTAACCCATTCTGAAACAGGCACACAGGGTCATAGATACGTTGAGCGATACACTGACCATGGTGCTGCTTGCATGCGTCCTTTTTACAACTGATCCTGAATGTAGGTGGGACATTGTCGCTAAGGGTCGCCCTGCCTTCCTCACTATAGTGAGCAAACCTCTTTCCATACCTGCAATTAAGACACATTTTCTTCACCAGAAGGTTGAATTTTAGAGCCAGGTGTTCACCCCCAAATCTTCTTGATAATACAATTACAAATTCAAATGTTTTTGTAGCACTGCAGCATACCCTTCCAGTCCAAAGTTTTCCACCAGGATAACACACCACCACCTTCTCAGGAGAGACATGTCATGCTAAAGAAAGAGCATCAATTTTCATTAAGTTTGTTATAGAATTTTAATGTGACTTCTTTCCTTAATACTTACAATGCTGAAGTCAAAGCTGGCCTCCATGGCAAAATACCAGGCATACTGTAATGAGAATTTTATTAAAAAAAAAAGTGACAAAAAAAGGGGGAATTCTATGAAAAAAGGCATTTTGAAGAAAAAAAGTCAAATTCTGAGAAAAAAGTTAAATTTGAGATGCATTGTGGGACATGTAGTTTATGGGCAACGTGCTTCTGTAAATCGCCATGTAACCGTATAATAAACATATTATATTCTTTCAGAGCTCTTGTGGGGCCACAGAAAATGAAGTGGCGGACCGGATTTGGCCCCCGGGCCTTGAGTTTGACACCCCTGCTCTATAATGATACTACAATTCAAATGCAATACCAACAACAACTCAACAGCAACAACGCAAACTACGACAACCCACACATTGCGCATTGTTCATAAAGTGTTGAAGCGCTCAAATTTGAAACTGTTTCAACCTGTCACCTGTCAGAATCGAGACGAGGCAGTGCATTGAATCGCCTGATTGGACGGCGAACCAGTGAGTTGATTCATTCAGGAAATGAAGCAGTTGCTGCTTCGGACGTCACATGTCACGTGATTTGAAGCAGTTGCTGTTTCTGACGTCATATTTCACGTGATTTGAAGCAAGCTTCGAAGCACTGCTTCTATGGAATAGGAAGTCCAGGGTTGAAGCTCTGTTCGAAGCTTCAGTGTCAAACTGCCATCACTACCATTCAGTAAAGAACAGCAGCCGTCACAACCAGTTTCTGGGGTTTCCATGATTATTAAGAATCTTTGATGAAAGCTAAGTTTGGGTTTAGCTAATGCATTTATCATTTTACACGAGGGTTACAAAACGAAAATAAATCAGTTGATGTGAGCAAATGTATTGTCACTATGTAATCTGTTGCAAAACGTCAGCTAGCTGGGCTTATTTGAATCCTAAATCACAGGTTACCTACTCTAGCCACATCAAAACCCCAGAACATGAACCTGATTGAGGCTTTGAACCGATTAACACTTTTTATTTTCCTCCCGAGATCGTGAGGCTTTTCATGCTTTCTCATGGACCTGTAAAAGCTAGCCCTGATGCTCATTCTCCCTGAAGGTAGATCTTTGTTTGAAACTGTGGAGAATTGGTTATCATTCATGTTATCCAAAAAAACGTAATAGTACATCATTAAAACGCTTTACACTGTATCAAGACTGTCAATTTGTCAAAGTTAGCCAGTAACTACAGCTTTGTTTGTCACTTACCTTCATAATTGTCGATGTAGCTGGATATGTAGCTACATCTTGAACCCCTTTTTTCTTTTGCTCCTCGGGGCTGAGCCTGCCGCTTGTACCAGCCGATGTACATCACTGATGTTAACCTTCGGTAGGTCTTGGAGATATCGAGTGTAAAATAGTGCCATCACGTTAACGTTAGCCTTCTCACTTGGTTCTACCGCTATCTATACGCTATCTATCTCTCTATACGCGATCTATCTGCTATAACGCTATCTATCGCTGTCCCTCTATCGCTCTACCGTAGACCGGAAGTTTACAACCACACACTCAATGAACCGAAAATGGAAATACGTCATCCCGTGCAACTAGCCTAGAGTGGCAAAGTCCCTCCCCTTCCGGGGGAGCTCCATGGGACCTTATTTCGGAAAAATGATGTATTGAAGTCAATGGAGAGAGAAAGATTATCTTTCAATCCCGTTTGAATTGTGCCACGAATTACACATATGATGTTTGTCAATTTAAAAGATAATTTTGCAAGTCAAAACAATTCAAATGTGTCGTAAAACTGTGAAGTAACACATTTGTTTGTGTGAAACGCTCAATGAACTACATCTCTGGTCTCGCACAACAACACACGTCACCAAGATGGCCATCACTACTGTCTTGTCAACAAAACGATTGCCTACCCTCACTATTACCACAATGAAACACATCCAGAAGAATGTCATGCAAAGCTGCCTGCCTGCCTTCCTTTGATTCTCTCTGAACTGCCTGGTCTTTTTAATGTTTAATGTCAACCATTTGTGCAGATAGCATGAAGTAGAACAGATCGCCGGTGCTAATGTAGCGTTAGCATTTCTCCCCCGGGCTTAATAAATGGTGTATTATAGAATGATCACACCGGTGACAGTACTCTTCAAAGGGTTCACGAAATATGACTACTACTCTTACTGTTTAACATTTTGGGTTACTTAATGTTACTTCATATTAAGGCTAATAAAAATGACAAGGCTAAGACTGTAATGCTAACTAACGTGCTCTCCTGGTCCTTTCATCAGACGGGAAGCGAAAGAACGAGCAAGACCCATTGCTGGTATGGTTACAGCCTGTTACTAAGCACACAGGCATCTGTTAAAGTTATCTTATCTTAGCTATCTCTTATATTTAGCGGAGGAAAACAATTGTGACATCACTTACGCAACTCTGGGATTTGTAGTCTTTCTAGTTGCGTATTTTTCATAGTCTTATATTTCAACAGTTTTACGACAAACTGTGACTTTTTTGACATGGAAATTATTTTTTAAGATTGACAAACATCATATGTGTAATTCGTGGTGCAATTTAAACGGGATCGAAAGATACGTTTTCTCTCTCCATTGACTTCAATACATAATTTTTCCGGAATAAGTAGTAGGTAAGAAATAGAAATGGCTTACGGTAAAATAAAAGCGTGTCACAATGCTAAATCCTAAACATCACTAAATTCATTAAGAATAACTTCACTGCTTTCTGATAATTACAGCTCTTTTGATAGTTCGATTCTTTTTGAATGTTTGTTAGTTGAGTTGAAGACCAGGAAACAGAGTAGGTCGAGGGTCTGGTTTGAGCAGAGAGAGTTACTGCGTCATCCTTCCATGAGGCAGCCTAGACAGAGAGCTCTTCGTCTTTGATTAAAAGAGTTTGCTATCCTCGCTCCTCTCAGTTTTCCACTGAAGCGACCAGGTATATATATACATTTATGTATCTATTTAGCGCTTTGAGCACCAGGAAAAGCGCTTTATAAATGTAATGTATTATTATTATTATTTAGGCAGCAAGACTAAATCATACATTCTTTCCACTACTTCATCATGAATAAATACAATAATTGAGTAACTAGATATTATGAGGGTAAAACAAGATATTAACATTCTAATAACAGTATTTCGCTTTGGATCAGCTAAAAAACGACTCGCTGCACCCTCACTACGAGGGGGACCCAAGTTCCCATCAGCAAAAACACGTGGGTTTGCTATCCTGGCTCCAAAATGGTGGAATGAGCTCCCCATTGACATCAGGATAGCAGAAATCTTACACATCTTCCGGCGCAGACTGAAAACTCATCTCTTTCGACTCCACTTTGAGCGATAGAATTACTAACAAAGAACTGCTAACAGAGCATTTATATACTAATAAAGTACTGGCTTATCTAAAGCCAGTTGAGTAGCACTTGAAATGTTTGGCTCTATGAAACCTGATGTACTTATATGATTCTGTTTTCTTCAAGGTTGTGTCTTCCTGGTCGTATGTACTTATTGTAAGTCGCTTTGGATAAAAGCGTCAGCTAAATGCAATGTAATGTAATTTTAGGGACTTTTTAAAGTGATGAGTTTTTTTCCAAAATGTTCAAAATAACACATTTCCTCAGATTGGGTTTACAAAACGAGGACACTGCCAAAAAGTCTTACCCGGTGGCTATGCAAGATCACCATGAAGACATTAATGTTGCAGCATCAGGGCTCATCCTCAACCCAGAGCTGCCATGGATTGGTGCATCCCCAGATGGTGTCGTGACCTGTGCTTGCCATGAGCCTGGCATTTTAGAAATTAAGTGTCCTTTCAGCGCTAAAGACTGCAGTCTACTTGAATGCACCAAAGACTTGCGGTTCTGCCTGAGGGAGGTATGATGAGCCTAAAGCTGAATCACAGCTATATGTATCAAGTGCAGGCACAAATGTGTGTCGCAGAGGTAATGTTCTGTGATTTTGTTGTGTGGACACCTCAATAACTTTTTAAACAGCGCATCATGTTTGATGGCACATTTTTTGATGTTGCACATTCAAAGGTGGTAAACTTCATTAGAACGGGGATACTACCAAAGTTGTTGGGTAAATGGTTTACTGTGCCACGCTTCTACCCCACTGCAACCTCTGACAAAACATCTGAGGGACATTAAGAAGCTGACAATAAATAAGCTCACTGGTCTTTTTATTTTGTCTTCATGGTCAGGTTTTTGTTTACCCATTAAGCTTACATATTCATACACTGTGTAGATTGTGCAATAAATAACTGTATCTAATACTTGCAGATGCATTGTAGTATAAGTAGGAGTATTTAAAAAACCTCAAGGAACAAATACTTGGAAAAAGTGATTATTTTATTTTATTAGTTCAAAACTGGACATTTTAATGTATTAATTGTAAAGATAATAGAGAGAAGATCCAACATACATAGAAAAGGGAATACACAATAAGCATTTTGTTTCATTTAGATGACGCTTTTATCAAAAGCGACTTACAAATAGTATCTATCTATTCTGTGGGATAGATATTTGACAGTGTTGTGGTGCTTGTAACAGGAGTATGTTTGTGCACGTGCCCTTCAATCCTTTGGCTTCTCTACAAACATTTCAAAACAGTCAATGCTGGAAGTGCAGTTGCTAAAATTATCCCTGAAACACATGGGCAGACTAACCTGAATTTGATCTTTTGAGGGCCAACATATAAGTGGTGACAGTCTGACATACATGACATCTAAAGTATTGTTGAACATTCTGACAACACTGCTCTTAGACATATGAAAAAGATAAACAAAAACATATAAAGGTAAGTTAAGCCTCATTCTCATCAATGTTAATAAAAAGCTATGAAATGGAGTCAGTCACAAACCCAGACAGGAAGCCAAAAACAACCATCATTTTAGCATAGCTTGGTAGGCCTGTTAGTTCATCATTTCCTTTGAAGGCTTCTCCATTGAAAGACAGCACATTAACTTTGTCCTTAAGACAATTAACCTCAGCTCTTAATCGTGCACACTCGTTTGTCAATGCCTTGACTGTAGCTTGGCAGGCTACATTTGAGCATGGCTCCACAATACCTGAGCTAAGAATGGCTTGAGAGTAACTGTGGTCATCTTTCACACATTCTACCTGTTCAACTAAGGTGATGTCAAGCCCAGTGGCATCACTGGTGCTGGAAGGTGCCACAGTCTCATGGTCACTATCAGGAACCAAAGTCTCAGTCCGTTTCCTGTATGCTCAAATCTGCTGGTGGCATAGATGCTTCTCTGCCGCTGTCCAGCTGACGTGTGCGCAAACAGGCTGGGTATGTATTCAGGGCTCATGGGTATCATACCTGCCAACCCTACCGATTTGGGCGGTAGTCTACTGCTTTTGACATGTTTCTACCGACTTAGCTGGCTTTCCCTACCGATTTTTCAATCTTCCCAAACTATAGCAAATAAAAATGACACTACATAGACACTGGACTCGACTTTTGGCAGACACCGTTTGCAGCGTGTCTGTGATCCCATCATACAAACAGTCCTCTGTGTTTCTGAAAGAGAAACAACATGCAGACCGGGGGTAACGCTGCCTTTCCTCTGCACCCCCGGGGCTGATGGGTAATCACTCCCAAATGAGTTTAAGGGAACAGAGACGAGGCATTTGAGTCCTGCAGGATTTCCCCGTTAGTATCAGTGTCTCGAAAACACATGTTGGCGACTGAAAGACATCCAGTGTTTGGTCTTTTCCTGAAGCATCCTTCACCTACAGTGTCTCAACTGAAAGAGGACCACAAACACACAACAAATATAATACAATTTTGAGATTTGGGGATATTTATCTCCCATTCTTTCACTTTTTCTGACATGTTCAACACCAAACATGTCGTTAATGTCTCTGTTTAGTGAACTACAGCAATCTGAAAGCCTGTACATTATCTATATCACACTTTATCAGTAGAGAAATGCAGGAAATGACTTTTTTAATGCAGTATTTTCTGATTTATGGCGCAACACAAAGATATTTCGCTCTGTGCAAACCTTTGACTCTAATATGTCAACAACATGAAACAAGAATATGAACCTGGCTTTATCCAATGTTCACACAAGAGTTCTACATCCTGACACATCCTTCCAGTGCTTCTCAAAGTGTGGTCCGCGGACCACTGGTGGTCCGTGAGTGCCCCCTAGTGGCCCGTGAGTATATTGGTAAAATTTCACATTTGAAATAAGTTTATTTATTTAAGTTTTCCGCACTCTCGCAGGAATATCTCCGCAATGGAGCGAGCTTAAGTTTCACTTTTGATTGCATGATATAGCCCAGATAAACACCTTCATCACACATGTGGCCACTTGTTTGTACCATTTTCAGGCAATTTGTAAAAAACGATGTGTTTTTGGATATTTGTGGAGTTAGGTGGTCCGCGAGTGTTTTTTTATTGGTTAAATGGTCCTTGGTATGAAAAAGTTTGAGAAACACCTACACTGTCTCAACTGAAAGAGGACCAGGCAGAAACACATTACAAATATAATAAAATGTGGAGACTTTGGGATATTTATCTCCCATTCTTTTACTTTTCGGGCATTTTACAGACCAAACATGTCGTTGATGTCACTGTTTACCAAACTACCACTTTTTCTGAAAAATGCATAAAATGATGCAATATATGTTAAATACATGGTTTATACATGTATTTACTGGGGTTCTATTTCTTCTGATTACCTAATTTGGGCGTGCACATTTGCCGCGCGCAAACCTACCTCTTTTGGATTTGGAAAGGTTGGCATGTATGGGGTATGAGGGGCCGTAAGGGACATTATTCATAAATACCGTTCACACACACATATGAAACGCACTAACACACACATGAAACTCACTCATATATTATACACATGTGAAACGCACTCACACACACATATGAAATGCTCTAATACACATGTGAAACGCACTCACACACACACATGAAATGCGATTTCAGTATGTTGTGTGAGAGGGATTTCAGTAGTCCTATGTTGTGTGAGAGGGATTTCAGTATGCCTATGTTGTGTGAGAGGGATTTCAGTAGTCCTATGTTGTGTGAGAGGGATTTCAGTATGCCTATGTTGTGTGAGAGGGATTTCAGTAGGCCTTTGTAGTGTGAGAGAGATTTCAGTATGTTGTGTGAGAGGGATTTCAGTAGGCCTATGTTGTGTGAGAGGGATTTCAGTATGCCTATGTTGTGTGAGAGGGAATTCAGTAGGCCTTTGTTGTGTGAGAGGGATTTCAGTATGCCTATGTTGTGTGAGAGGGATTTCAGTATGTTGTGTGAGAGGGATTTCAGTATGTTGTGTGAGGGATTTCAGTTGAAACGGAAGGCATCTCAGTTGAAAAGGAAGTCGTTTTAAAAACACTGCGAAGAACCGCGAATTTCAAAAAAGCGAAAACAATATTTTTCGTCTTTCCGTTTGCGATTGTTCCATTCCATCATGTCTGCTCAGCAGCCTGCACAAAGCTTAACTGATTCAGCAGCGTTGTTAAGTAATGGCGCGTTTCCACTGCAACGCGGAGCTCGCTTTCAGTGTGCCGAGCCGTGTGGGGCCCGTTTTTGGTTGTGTTTCCACTTGGCCTAGTACCGGCAAGCGCGTCCTAATTCACAGTTTTTCTGGCCCCATAAAATCGTGGTTCTAGGGCCAGGAACAACCAGGCTGAGTATGCTAAACTAGAGAGAGAATCGCTGGCAAGGGGGCTACAACTACAACAAGATGAACATATTTGACCGTGATTTAATTGTAATACATGTTTCAAAATGATGCAGAAGTAACAACATACTGATACCGGTTAGTAAAAACCATGAATTAATGCTTTGACAAGTCTGCAGACAGACGGCAGGCGAAAAACCTTTTAAAATGTGTGTTGTCTAAATGGAGATTGGCTAAGCTAACGTTGTAAATGCTCCGACCGTCCACACTCACAACAACGGCCTATACAGACATAAATAAACCAGCGACTGTATTCGCCATGACACAGGCAGTCTGTGGTTTGTACTTGTTTAACTTGTGTCTAGTTTCTGAACAGATATGAAGAGCTGTGAGCTCTGAGTGCTAAGAGCTAACGGCTGTGTTGTTTTTCTGGGGCTCTCATTGAAGATGACGTCACGGCTCAGTGGTGAAGTCACGCCCATCTACTTCCGGTCCATGGGACCTTATTTCGGAAAAATTATGCATTGAAGTCAATGAAGAGAGAAAACGTATCTTTCGATCGCGTTTGAATTGTGCCATGAATTACACATATGATGTTTGTCAATCTTAAAAAAAATAATTTCCATGTCAAAAAAGTCACAGTTTGTCGTAAAACTGTTGAAATATAAGACTATGAAAAATACGCAACTAGAAAGACTACAAATCCCAGAGTCGCGTAAGTGATGTCACAATTGTTTTCCTCCATAGCTAAGATCAGAGCCATATAGATAGAATCTATCTATATGGCGCTGGCTAAGATAAGATAACTTTAACAAGATGCCGGTGTGCTTAGTACCAGGTTGTTATCATACCAGCAATGGGTCTTGCTCGTTCTTTCGCTTCCCGTCTGATGAAAGGACCAGGAGTGGCTGGATCAAGTTAGCTACCTAGCTAGCACGTTAGTTAGCATTACAGCCTTGTCATTTTTATTAGCCTTAACATTAAGTAACCCAACATGTTAAATAGTAAGAGTAGTAGTCATATTTCGTGAACCCTTTGAAGAGTACTGTCACCAGTGTGATCATTCTATAAGACACCATTTAAGCCCGGGGGAGAAATGCTAACGCTACATTAGCATCTGCGATCTTTTCTACTTCACGCTATCTGCACAAATGGTTGACATTAAACATTAAAAAGACCAGGCAGTTCAGAGAGAATCAAAGGAAGGCAGGCAGGCAGCTTTGCATGACATTCTTCAGGACGTGTTTCATTGTGGTGATAGTGAGGGTAGGCAATCGTTTTATTGGCAAGACAGTAGTGACGGCCATCTTGGTGACGTGTGAGACCAGAGATGTAGTTCATTGAGCGTTTCACACAAACAAATGTGTAACTTGACAGTTTTACGACACATTTTTTATTTTTTTGACTTGCAAAATTATCTTTTAAATTGACAAACATCATATGTGTAATTTGTGGCACAACTCAAACGGGATCGAAAGATAATTTTTCTCTCTGCATTGACTTCAATACATAATTGTTCCGTAATAAGGTCCCATGGAGGTCCACCGGAAGGGGAGGGACTTTGCCACTCTATAGATACTACCCCAGTTCCTAAACTGTAAAGTATGGGATTAGTTTTGTATCATAAAGATAAAGCAACACTTTCTCAGAATAAAGCAAAACTATGAGTTTAAGGCGAGACACGGCAGGCAAAAACATCGTTTTTCAAGTACTGGTCAATTTTGAGATGTTGTGCTATTTTGATTCCATAACATGTTTTCTTTCAGGCTTTTGGAAGGAAAACGTACAACATACACATTTAAGTGTTTATTTTACTATAGTTTGTCTATTTGCGTCTGTAGATTTCTCCTAAATTCACCAAAAGTTAGGATTCTAACGTAACATAAAGTACCGCGACCGCTGTGTGCACCATGTCAACAGAGGTATCGCTGGAAAGCTCCGTCTCTCCTGCACAATCTCATTGGATCGAAATATGGTCATTTCCTTTGTATCAACAACCAATCGTGAAAGCACAAAGGGGTCTTAAACCAAGAAACGAAATCTCAGTGGCTGGTGTCAATTTCTGACAACGTGATTCGTTCAGATGCGTCACGTGGTGTGCTAAAACACTTCCTGGTTAGCTTTCAGCTAGAAATTGAAATCTCAAAATGCCAAAAGAACGGCGAAAAAAACGTTCACAGAGAAGACGACAACAATTGTCACTTGCACGAACCAAGGTTATAAAAAAAAAAATGACCCTGAACATGAAATACCTTCACGGAGTGCGTCGATGCGAAAGCTGTCATCCAAAGAACAGGAGGGTTTAGCTAGCGCCTCACTGCAATCTTTAAAGGTTGTTTTCTCAAAATGAGTTTTTTCTCCTACTCTGAGTTCGAAATTTCATCTTCAGTAGCACGTACATACACCAAACCTTCCAGTTATATTCCTATCAATATTATGAAGGCTTTTACAGAAGGGTTTGTTCATATATAATTCATAGCCTGAATTATACAACATTGTATACCTAAAAACATGGCGAAAATTGATATTTTAGGGCTGTTGACAGTATTTTCTGATTTATGGAGTGATAAAAAGAGATATCCAATATCCCTTCTGTTAAAGCCTTAGATACTAATATGACTACAAAATGAAACAAGAATTTTGAATCTGGCTATATCCAAAGTTCAGATTTTGATTCCTGAAATGTGTTAAAATATGTGCATATTTAATGAGATAATGGATAATTTGCATATTTAAACATGCTATTTCAGAAAACTTGTAATACAAAAGACAATTGCCTTATTGTAAGTAATTAACTGGAGAAATTTCTAGCTGATACCTTTAAGTTAAAAAAATTACCCTATTCACCTGGGGTGTCTCGCCTTAAAGTCAAGCAAAATAAAATACATTTCAAAAATAAAACTATAAGTTGCAAAACTATAAGTATTTTTTCTTTGTTTTAACATAGGTTTTTGTTTGCAGTTCTTGTTTCTTCTTTTTCAATGATCAGACTTTTGCTCTCGCTGCAGCACTCTCATTTGCGCTCCTTCATTTTTTGTTTGAGATTCTGACACAAACCTTCCAGGTGGGCGGGACATTCAAGGGTGCGTCCCCATTGGCTACTCTTTTTTTGAGTGACAGCCCAGTCCTCCAGCGATTGTACAGTGCAGGCAGCTGCGGTGCGGTAGCTCAGTGTTGCCAACTTGGCGATGTTCTCGTTAAATTTTGCGGCTTTCCAAACCCTCCGGCTACTTATTTGTGTCAAAAGCGACTAACGACTAATTATAATGGTGTTATTAGGGACTTTTCTGGTGTTTGGAGACTCACGTATTGTTCTGCAGTTGACGATCCGCGGGTGCTGCCGTGAGCCCCGCCTCCCTCCCATAGTACTCACAGGCGCTCAGACTGACAGTTGCCTGGCTGCAGCAGAGCTGCTGCTGCAGTCAGAGCAGAGAGGAGACAACCACACTCCCCCGCGTCGAGACTGCAAATGAATTGCGCATGCGCCAACTGCCAAGCCGTCCTGGTTTTGGGCGGGATTTAAATGTTGAATGTAAATGTTTCTTCACTCACTTTCACACTATACATACAGTCGGCGTCGCGTCACAGTTGGGGGCGGGGCATTTCGAGGGGGAAAACAATCATTTCCCCCTCGCCCGGAGCACTGTAAGCGCGCGGATTTTAAATGTTAAACAAACATGTCATACATTGATTCATTGCAGCCCATTTCCAGGGATAGATACCTTAACATGTTGTATTTAATAGGATCGGATTCTTGTCCATATCTTATTAAAGAGTGGACGAATGATCCGACTGAATGGCCTGAAGTTTCATTCCCTGATATCTTCTGCTACCTGGTTGAATCACCCGGTAAGAGGCCAAATCACGTTAACTGATGAATTAAACCTCACATAATGTATATGTCTAACAAGGAAATTAGCACGTTTTAGTGAATTTGTTCATCACACAATGGTTGTTATTGCACAATAGCCATCATGAGCTGCATATACATATTGGTTATTGACGACTCGGTACGTTATCACGCAGGGATTTACACACACACGCCTAAATAACTATCGGTCCCTGGAGGCACACAACTGTTTTACAAGTGGCTTTGTTGGAGTTGTGCTCCATCATAAACTACCTTCATCGGATACCTACCTGTTCCGATGTGATGTAAAGCCATCCTGGAGGGTGACAGAGAAGCCGCAAAGGCTGGCTTCCGCATCTGCCAAACTATGCCATACCTGGGGGTTTCATGTGATGGCTATGTTTCCTGTGACTGCTGTGGTGAGGGTGTTATAGAGGCTAAGTGTCCTTACAGGTGGGGGCAAGACACCTCTACTGGGTACCAACAGTGGCTTGAGGACAAAAGAGGACATCTGGAAAGTCTGACAAGCTTAAAGAGAAGTCATGCATATTTCACTCAGGTATTTCAATATTTCACCTGCATATACCTGCACACCTCTAATGAGTCTGGAGCATTTTGTGCAATTATCCAAGATAATTATCCACAGATGGCATACTGTCTATAATGTAAATATTAGTGTTATGATTGCATTGCATTTGACAGGTCCAAATGCAGATGTTTGTTACCAAACGGATGTATGCAGACTTCATCACTTGGACTCCTCAGACCTGCCTGATATTCAGAGTACAAAGAGATGAGGACTTAATCAGTGGTGCCATTAATGTGATGCAAACATTTTGGTCACAACACATACTACACAAACTTCGGGAGCTGAAAGATGCACAGGTAGGTGGTTGAATTTTCTATCAGTGTAAAAATGGCAACAAATAAGTCACTGTGACAGAGTTACATATTTATTTATACCAATTCATTTTGAAGCATATTATAGCTATTTTATTTAGTATCAACATAGACTACTAGACTATATGTACAAAATCAAATATCACAAAGCCTATACATTTATTTACAACATGAAAACATACATAGGCTACAAATAGAATGAATAATGGGCTGTACAATATTGTCTATACTTGTGACTTTGATACTAATCAGATAATAATTGTTGATATTGTTGATCAAATTGTTCTTGTGTTATTTTCAAAGGGGGTGTACTCATTTATGATAAGCACTGTATATGTTTCTGCTAAGTAGGCAGAACACAGTCCAGTCGAAAGCAGCACAGGGAGTGACCCATCAGGCAACACAAGTGGCAGCAGAACATCAGGCATCAGAGGCAGAGCGTCAGGCATCAGAGGCAGAGCGTCAGGCATCAGAGGCAGAGCGTCAGGCATCAGAGGCAGAGCGTCAGGCATCAGAGGCAGAGCGTCAGGCATCAGAGGCAGAGCGTCAGGCATCAGAGGCAGAGCGTCAGGCATCAGAGGCAGAGCGTCAGGCATCAGAGGCAGAGCGTCAGGCATCAGAGGCAGAGCGTCAGGCATCAGAGGCAGAGCGTCAGGCATCAGAGGCAGAGCGACAGGCATCAGAGGCAGAGCGTCGGGCATCAGAGGCAGAGCGTCAGGCATCAGAGGCAGAGCGTCAGGCATCAGAGGCAGAGCGTCAGGCATCAGAGGCAGAGCGTCAGGCATCAGAGGCAGAGCGTCGGGCATCAGAGGCAGAGCGTCAGGCATCAGAGGCAGAGCGTCAGGCATCAGAGGCAGAGCGTCAGGCATCAGAGGCAGAGCGTCAGGCATCAGAGGCAGGGTGACAGGCAACAGAGGCAGAGCGTCAGGCAACAGAGGCAGGGCGAAAGGCATCAGAGGCAGAGCGTCAGGCATCAGAGGCAGAGCGTCAGGCAACAGAGGCAGAGCGTCAGGCATCAGAGGCAGAGCGTCAGGCATCAGACGCAGGGTGACAGGCATCAGAGGCAGAGCGTCAGGCATCAGAGGCAGAGCGTCAGGCATCAGAGGCAGAGCGTCAGGCATCAGAGGCAGAGCGTCAGGCATCAGAGGCAGAGCGTCAGGCATCAGAGGCAGAGCGTCAGGCAACAGAGGCAGAGCGTCAGGCATCAGAGGCAGAGCGTCAGGCATCAGAGGCAGGGTGACAGGCATCAGAGGCAGAGCGACAGGCATCAGAGGCAGAGCGTCAGGCAACAGAGGCAGAGCGTCAGGCATCAGAGGCAGAGCGTCAGGCATCAGAGGCAGAGCGTCAGGCATCAGAGGCAGGGTGACAGGCATCAGAGGCAGGGTGACAGGGTGTGCAGCAGCAGAGCAGCACTGAGATCAGTTCAGGGACTTGTGGAAAGACAAACAACAGGTGGTTTTGATTAGAAAGATCCATTATGTCTCAACTGAAACCTGTTAAATGGCACAATTGGAACAATAATGACTTCTTTGTTGTATAAAAAAGTTGCATAAAATATTGTTCTCTGATGCTCATTATTAAATGACTGCACATTGATTTTGTTCTGACTCTCAGATTCTGTAACGGTTGTACATGACACTGCCAGACAGGTTCATTAGTGCTGCACAGACATGCACAATCCTATCCATCATGGCCTCTTCTCTCTTCTGTCTCTCACCCTGCAGTCTCTTCACCAGGCGCAGAGGAAGTGGGCCATCCAGAATGTGGTACCGGCTCTTCAGGGCCCCAATGACTCTCTCTGCAGACCACAGATCGCAACATCTTCGGCTGACAATTGTTTTCGGCCCCTCGTGAAAGACGGTGTGATGAGCTGTGCACCCAGAACAGCAAAGTCATCCTTCAAAGTGAAGCCCCTGTCGGCTAAAATCTGAAATAAACATCACAAATACTTAAAAACACTACTTTACTTCAACAGCAACTCAAAAATGGTAACTATGGGTAAATAATAAATTCACAAATAAGACCTAAATTAGAAACAAAAAAACAGTTAAATTGTTACCTGATCTCCTGCATGGTGGAACTTCTGAGATAAGAAGTCTGAGTTCCTTACAATATGCACATCTGAAGCCCTCCCTCCCCAGCCTTTGGAGAGATATGTGATTGAGCCAGATGGGTGACATGCAATGAAATACTTCACTGTTGTCCAGTTTTTGTATTTTGAGTAGGTGATAGCTCTGTGAGAAGAGACAGTCGTTAGTAATACTTATCTATAAATTGTGTACATATACACAGACAGCCAGGTAAGTATTACAAAAACCTGACACTTTATGCATGCTATCAAAAAGAAAAATATCTCACCTTGTTTTCAGCTTCTTTGAGTGTTCAATTCTGATCTCAAAGCAGTCGATAATTGCAGTCACTCTAGGGTACTGGAAGAGAACCTCTGCTGGTACTGTGCTTCTGATACACTCTCCATCAGGCCATTTAATCAAAAAAGAAATGTTGGCGTACATCAAATCCAACCATCGGGAGAATACATCCAGGAAAGTGCTATGTGCCAGGTCAAATATTCCACACATCATATCGGTTGAGGGGTTCTGCCGCAGTTTCACCAGAGTAATAAAGAGCTGGTCTTGTGTTGACATCTTGGATGTTTTCTGTGACTTAACAAACTGTACCAGGTACTGATGAAGAGTGTCAAATACTGTCCATGACAGGCCTGTCATGACTTTACATTTAGTGTCATTTTCTCTCTGTTTACCGACATTTTCAACGTCTCCAATTCTCTGATGGCTTCAGCTCGCTCCTTCATGGCCTCATCTCTTTCTCTTCTTAAACTATACAATTCTTCATAAAGTTGTTTTCTCTCTAACTCCTGAAGAGGTATGGGAGCTTCTGATGTTGGGGATTCTGGTGCTGGGCCCTCTGATGTTGGGCAGACTGAACACCCTCACGCTTCCTCCTTCTCTCCAGCCTCTGAAGTACTGACCTGGGAGACTTTGTCTTTTTATGTGGGAACAGCGAGGGTGTGTAGTCTGGGTGGGCTATGTCCTCGTTTTTTAAGCCTAGGGCAAGACAGTTCACAAACGAAATGAGAAGGGGATAGAAGGGGGTGAAATACATTTTAACTGCAGAAAGCTCGGAAGCTACCACCAGTGTTGTTAGCATAGCTGTGTTTTTGTATACTCAAGCAAGGTAGCCTGCATAACGTAGTAGTTAGTTAACTTCTCTTAAAACTAGTAATTGAACATTCATGTTAACTACGAAACAATTTAACACTGTTATTGTGTGAATAACGTTGTCATACCTGTAATGAAGTGCTGACTACAGACGTACACATGTTTGGATTTTGGATCCCACAGGTGGCCTAACTCATCCTCCCGACGGATCGCTTGAAGCCACCGGGTTCTTCTCCTGGGCTCTGTGCTCCCGTTGGGCAAAATATAAAATTTTAGATTTGGATTTTTAAGCTTGTTAGTTGTACAAAAGGGCACACTGCAGCTCCTGGGCATTGTGGAAGCCGGTTTGTTTTCCCCCTCGGCGCGAACCGGATGTGACGTTTTGTGGGCGTTCCCTCGCTTGCCGACTGTATCTATAATAAATAACTGCCTTTGCTTTGCTTTGCCTCACACAGCCTCAGTCACTCAATCACCTCGTCCACTGTGTGTGTGCCTCTCTGTGACAAGCTAAACGTCATGGCACAGTCCAAATTGTATTGTTAAAAATACAGAAAGGAGTGGGAATCAAACCCTGAGTATAAAGGATGGTTGAAGCCATTTATTGGAGATGACACACGGGCATACTGCCTTTATTGTAAGGGGGATTTCTATGCCAAACTGTCTGACATCAAGAAGCATGTTAAAACCCAAAAACATACTCAAAAGGCAAAGCCTTATGACAGTGCCACTCAAAGCAAAATGGCATTATTTAAAACTAGGGCTGTCAAGTTAACGCGTTAACGCAAAAAAACATTAACGCCACTAATTATTTTAACGCATGTGTATTTTTTGTCCTCGGCCGCCCCGTAGTTTCAGAGCGCATCGAGTTTAAAATACCATCTACAAGCTGATGCTGACAGCCCCGCTCCTGCCGCCCGCTTGTGGCAGACCACACTTCCACGCTCACCGGCAGGCACCGACTGGCTGTTGGGAGGACCGGGAGGGTGTGTGTATGTGTGGCCCGAGCGAGCGAGAGAGAGACCTTACGTGCATTGTTGTTGTTAGCATCTGGTGCTAGCTAGCTGCGCTAACGGATATAAGGAGCTGTTTAAATGAAAACAGAGGAGCGACATTTCGCCGACAACTGCGCCGAGCACTTGACTTTATGCAGGAAGCCAGACAGTGGGACATTGTACGAAAAGTCAGCACACTCAGCACGGATAGTGTGCGCAACATGATTGCAGCGTCCAGGCAGCTCCCGTTCGAGCATATGCCTTGAGTTGCACATAGCTCCAACGATCCATCACACACACACACACACACACACACACACACACACACACACACACACACACACACACACACACACACACACACACACACACACACACACACACACACTTTGTATTGTATTATTGTATGAGAGAGGTTCCAGGTTGAATTGAGGTGAATATTTGTAATGTTCAGAGGTTGTTGTGTTTAATATTCATGAGAATATTTGTCGTTGTTCAAATGATAATAAACATTAGCATAAAGCATATTTGTCCACTCATATGTTGATAAGAGTATTAAAAACTTGAAAAATATTCCTCTAAGGTACATTTAGAACAGATAACAAATTTGCGATTAATCGCGATTAACTATGGACAATCATGCGATTAATCGCGATTACATATTTTAATCGACTGACAGCCCTATTTAAAACTAAAACAATTGACCCTGCAAAAAAGGCTGAAGTCATCATGGCTTTAGCTATGGCTGAACACTGTTCAATGATGGCATGTGATCATATTGGGTAGGCATGTAAAGCTGCTTTCTCGGACTCCACTGCTGCTAAGCACTTCAAAGTGCACTGAGATGATAAATGGTGTTCTAGCACCATACTTCCTGAAAAAGTTGGTCGCAGATGTGGGTGACCAGCGTTTCAGCCTCCTCCTTGATGAGTCCACTGATGTCAGTGTTTCTAAGTACCTGGGGGTTGTGATAAGGTACTTTAGTAGCACAAAACAAACAATTGTCTCAACATTTCTGGGGCTTGTTCAGTTGGAGGGAGGACATGCCAGATCTATAGCCCAAGCTCTTGTGGCTTTCCTGGAGAAGTGTTGTCTCAAAAAAGAGAAACTCCTGGGGATAGGGACTGACAATGCCTCAGTTATGACGGGGAATAAGAATGGGGTCCATAAAGTGCTGAAGGAGGAGTATGGCATCAAAGATCTGGTTCTTATTTGCTGTGTGTGTCATTCTCTGCAACTTGCTGTAACTCATGCTTCTAATGACACCCTCCCCCGTAGTGTGGAGTACTTGGTACGGGAGACCTATAACTGGTTTTCAGTGTCTCCAAAGCGCAGGGACGCCTATAAGGCCATATATGAGACCAACAACTGTGGGGAGCAGCCCTTACAAATAACCAAGGTGTGTGCGACACATTGGCTCTCCATTGAACCAGCGGTTACACGCGTTTTGGACCAGTGGGAGGCGCTTAAACTGCATTTTGCAGTCACCAAGTCCAGTGAACACTGTTACATGGCTGAGGTTTTACACTCCATGTACAGTGATCCTCAGAACATTTTGTACCTCACTTTTTTGAAGTCGGTGCTGGGTGAGGTGCAGTTGGCGATCAAGGCTTTTTAGGGAGAGCAGGTGGATCCTTTGAAGCTACTTGACAGCTTGGTTAGCCTGATCAAGTCTGTGAGTAGCAGGGTGCTGAATCCACTTGCCAATATTGATGTTCTCAAAGAGCCAATTGATGGATACATCAGTCCCTCACCGTACCTTGGTTACCTTTTTGAGTCCAAGGCAGCTGAGCTCCTTCTTGCGCCTGAGGAGAAGAACCAGGTCCGAAACCATCTCCCTCACTCACGAGTTGAGGTTGAGACTACCAGACAATATTGAGGCATTGCAGTACATGTCCGTTTTCAATGTAGAGAAAACTCTAAACCACAGTAAGAGCCTGGGAGAAATCGAAAAAATAGCCAAGCTCCTTGGCTACTCTCCAGCAGATATAGACAAGATTGTCCAGCAGTGGCGTTCCATCCATCTGAGAAAGTGGAATGAAACAAAGAACACATTGGGCTTCTGGGTTGAGGTTTGGAAGTTCAGGGATGCAGCTGATAACAATCAATTTCATGAACTTACCATGGCTGCTGTGTCTGTGCTGTCCTTGCCACACTCGAATGCTGAAGTCAAGAGACTATTCAGCCAGATGAGTGTGGTAAAAAGCAAACTCAGAAACCGGATGTCCTTGCAGACCCTGAACTCCATCCTTTATGTCCGATATGGTCTGAAGCTGTCTGGTGATGCTTGCTATGAGCACAAGCTGCCTGATGACGTTTTGCAGCTATTTGGCACATCAGCTGCTTACTCATTTAAGTCAGCTCCCTCAGTTGCTGAACCTGCCATAGAACGCCTTGACCAAAATGATGACATGCTCTTTCTGTGAGCCAGCACAGTGTGAGTGGAGGGGGGTCTGAAATAAACCAACAACAAATGTTCAAGTTTTAGTGTGTTGTAGGCTCCTAAGTGGAGCATATGGTTAGTAAACCCCAAAGAAAACTCTTTAAAAAATGTTTTTAAAAACGTTATAGTAATGGCAAAAATGTTCATGTTTTTCTCTGACTTGTTGTAGGCACCTAAGTGGGGCATATGGTTTGTAAACCCCAAATAAAAGTAAAACAATTTTTTAATCATAAACCAAACTTAAGAAAACCCACACAAAAAAAACTATAAAAGAAAAAAAAAATGAAAAAAACGTAAGTAACTCTGCCAGAGTGTCTCTTTTGGGTCACTTTGCTGGTCCCAAGCCCGGATAAAAGAGGAGGGTTGGATGTATAGCTAGCAATTCCACCATTGAATATTCTAGCATTTAACATTGGAACAAATGTGATTTATGTAATGCGGGTCAAGACAAACCATTAAAGTCATTAAATAATTGTTGAGATTAGGCGTATTTCAAAATATCAACAGAAGAAAGGTAATTTGTAGTCCTAAACATGTTTTAAAAAAGAAAAGAGTACTAGCAAAAGTTCTGAGTTATGTTCTGCTTAAGCAAAAAAGCAAAAAAGTAATTTTACCTTGCAGAATAGAGACATTTCTGATCTACTGTCGTCTGGATTTAACTCCGGTGGTTTCAAGTTTTGATCCTTGAAGGGTTGGGAACGTTTTTTGTACTCCCCTCTACCATGCTCTCTCCTACAGCCGCCATTGCATGCTATGCAAATTAGGCGATGACGTCATTTAGCGACTTATGGCGACTTTTCGGACAGCCAATAGCTACTTTCCTTACTATGGAGTTGGCAACAGCTGCCTGCGTGTGGATAGAACACCCCCAGAATAACCAGCATTTCAATTATTATAATACTACAAGTGAAAATATATGCAAGTATTGATCATTTGTGTTGTTTGTGCTGTACTATACGTTCTGTTTCTTCATTGTGTTAAGTGAGAAGTAAAGCTGTGCTATGAAAGTTAGCTTGTGCTACCTTTAGATCCATAACAATGCAAGCTAAGTAGCCTAACAGTTAGCTACATAGTGTAGTGGAAATTGTATTATATCCTGATATGTTTTAACCAAATGTGTCTCATTTGGTTAGATGTGCTGTTTTCCTCTATCTATACTACTTCAAGGCCACAGAGCTGTTTTGGCTATTGGGTTGAGACTCACACAAAGTCACACGAGAACTTCTACAGCTCAAGGCCAGGTGTCTAATAACAATGTGACCGTGTGAAGACAGATTTCTTACCTTCCCACCCTTTCCTCAATATAAGCTTGAAAACTATATTGAACTGCGCGCACTCGCACAGACTATCCTATACTCTGTGAGACCTGTGTCTATATTTTATTGTATCTGATGTTTGTTCGAATAAACATCACCAGAAAGACAACTCTGTCTGATTCACCATTTATTTGTTTTCTGACTTGTACTCTACAGTATTGGGGTTTTTAGATTTCCATAACAATTGGCGCTGCGAGCAGGGTCTCTGCAAGTTCGATTGGGAACACCTCCGGACGCTGGTGGTGGGCACTCCAGGATCCGCGGATCTTCCTCTACCCCGACAGAAACCGTATGGGACGAGAGGACCAGCGCCGGGGGGTGGAACCGATTGACTTCACGAGATCCAACGAACTCAAAGGCTTTCCAATACTGGGTGACATGTACAATGTCTAAATTGTTTAAAGTTAAACGTAATTAAAACTCCATGACGTTTATGAAAGGGGCTGCTCGAAGAGGGTTTATCCCGTCGTAGATAGTGGGTTTACGATTAGTTTTTTGTGTGATTTGTACTGTGAAACAAACATCACATAGGGTTTATCCCGTCGTAGATAGTGGGTTTACGATTAGTTTTTTGTGTGATTTGTACTGTGAAACAAACATCACATAGGGTTTATCCCGTCGTAGATAGTGGGTTTACGATTAGTTTTTTGTGTGATTTGTACTGTGAAACAAACATCACATAGGGTTTATCCGGTCGTAGATAGTGGGTTTACGATTAGTTTTTTGTGTGATTTGTACTGTGAAACAAACATCACATAGGGTTTATCCCGTCGTAGATAGTGGGTTTACGATTAGTTTTTTGTGTGATTTGTACTGTGAAACAAACATCACATAGGGTTTATCCCGTCGTAGATAGTGGGTTTACGATTAGTTTTTTGTGTGATTTTTACTGTGAAACAAATGAGGTGATTTTGTCATGGGAGCAAGGCAAAGTAGGGGGCTTGTACACCCTCCTGAGGGCCCGATTGTAGACGTCATGAGAGTAAAATATGGTGAAAACAGTCTGTCTAAAGAATAAATATATGGACGGAAATGTTTGGATTTCCAAAGGGAGGTTTTTGAGTAAATTAAAAATCAAGAAGTCTAAAGAATACATTTATTCTTCAAGAAGAAGTAGAAATACAAAGAGGAGGATTAAAGTAAAAGACTTATATAGAAAACTGGACACTCACAGAAAGTGTTTATAATAAATACTGGGAGGATTAAGCAGAATGCCGTGAAAGAAGGCAGTTGGCATTGGGCATTAAAGAAAATATTAAG
Source organism: Gymnodraco acuticeps (assembly GCF_902827175.1). Lineage (NCBI taxonomy): Eukaryota > Metazoa > Chordata > Actinopteri > Perciformes > Bathydraconidae > Gymnodraco > Gymnodraco acuticeps. Next base: position 453,968 of record NW_022990126.1, on the reverse strand, counting down.
GTTGAAGATGAATGTGAAGAAAAGAAGGAAAATAAATTATTTCCAAAACCATGTAAACCCCAGACATCTCTGTGTTCTTCCATTGCAGGCCTGAGTGACCTCTCCTCGACTGGGTATCCTTTCCTTCCCCCGGGGTACAACCCTGGCAATCCGGCTGGCCCACCTCAACCACCTCCACCGCCACTACAAGCCCCAGCCATGCAGTCAACTCCAAGCTCGCCACCCCCATCAGCCCCAAGTAGATGGGGACAACAGCGGGATAAACAAACCCAAGCCCAAGCAAGTGTTTGGGCAACACACCTCAGTAATGCCTTTCTCAACGGACTCACAGACACAGCGCAAGCTACGCAGAATGCTGACCAGTCACAATACCGAGGGAGAGGCAGAAGAGGTTTTCCGAGGCAGAAGACGGTACATATTTGAAATATGACAGTGAAACAGCATTTGAGAAATGTCCCACACTAACTTTAGCTATCATGGGTGTTGATGTTCTATAGTAAAAAGGGCAGATTTGCCTGATTGCAAATTTAGTGGTAGATTTATGTACTCAATAGGAGCGGCTGGGGTGATTGTAAAGGAGAAGTTTTTGTATCACTTCACAGTAGAGATAACGGTGATGATAGTCAATCCATTTCCCACATCAGTAAAAAACCAGTTTCTTTTATCCTCCGTCTGCCTAATAAATTTACTGGGCAGAGATCTGAAACTCCGGTTCGGCTTAGATCTCATTTATTCCACAAATGAGGGGTTTAAAGTCCGGCAGCCATCTCCTACGATGGTTCAAAAACTGGCATTTGATGATAAAGAACTGTGTGAATGTGTATTAAATGGCTTTTGACATATCCTGATTCTCAGGTGTTGTTGCGGGGTGACTGATCAACGTGTTTTTCCACCAGCTGTGTTCATGGACTTCTCATTTGCATTATACGTGCTAACGTTGTTGATGATCCGTGTAAATGTGGTTCCCTGACCGGGAATGATGAGAGTTTTTCTGTTAGAATGTGGGAATGAGGAGCTCATGCTTAAAACTAAGCTTGAAGTTGGCTGCGCAGCTGCATTCCTGTTGCACACCCACACAACACAAACTGTGTCAAATCCCAGGGGCGGTCAACACATTTCACTAGTCAGGGGCCCCACTGATAGATAGAGGGATTTGGATCCAATCGTTAAAGATTTGGAGTCAGTCACTGATTGGACACCTACACACACAGAATATGTTATGTACTATGTCAGGTGACATGTATAAGATGAAAATGTGCACAAACGTAGCCGTTCTGCGCACATTGCTGTTGGTTGAGGATGATGAGGTAATTCTCATATCTCTGAGCTTCCTGCCGCGCTTTCAGATGGGCCATGCTCACTCTGGGCAGCTCACAGATATGACGTAGGTTTAATGTCCATGTTGATGGACTCAGTGTTTACCTCTCTGCTTAAACAAGGGGTCATTATTCCATGCAACGATTCCGGTACGTACTTCAGTGTTTCCTGTCAAAAAGATCAGAGACAAAACCTCCTGACGAGTGGAGATTTGTCCAGGATTTACAGCTGTAAATGCTATGCAGCTATGCCCGCTCGTCCCAAGTCGCTTATCTGATTACTCCAAAAGTTCCAGCCTCTGCAGCATTTTTTTTACTGTAATAAGATCTCTCAAATGTATTTTTCAGTGTTCCTGTACACAAAGACAGTCAATTTTGTTCACATTTGAATATAAGGGTAAACCTTACAGATTCACACGTTTGTGTCAAGGCTACTGTGTACAACCAGGCATTGTGTACAAGGTTGGTCTCTCTCCAGAACAGTGTGGAGCTGATACCATTTCCTTGTTAAAATACCTCGCAGCCGAAGGCCAGAAGGCTAATTTGTCTAAACTCCAATATGTACAAAGAACAGTTACATTTTTGGGTCATGTCATTTCAGGAGAGGGGAAAACGCTTTCAGATAACTCACTAAGCGACAGATGATGTCATTCTTGCGTATGTGTGCATAACACACGGCTGTTGTTATGCTTGCTGTGATGTTACATTAGTCCATTCTCTGCTTGTAATTATGCCGTTACAAGTTTCAAAGTTGTATTTATCATCTGAATTTGCCGAAACAAGTTTGGTATTCTGAAGACCAATACTTGGTTTGTTCTAAAACAGATGAAAACAAACTGTCTTTTATACAAAATGGAAGTATTATACAAGTAAAACTACATGTTGCTTTAATCCCATGTAATTGTAGAATGAACACAGTCTTCCTTTGTATAAGTAAGGTGTTCTGAGTAGTCAAAATTACCTAAAATCATTGTACACATTGGTAAATATTATTTTCCACTTGTTACCATTGTGAGGCTATATTTACGCAGCTCTGCGTGATTTAGTAGCTAGAATTCAGACTAATGCACTACCAGAGGTGGAATAAGTACTCAGATCTTTTACTTGAGTAAAAGTAGAAGTACCAGAGTGGTACAGTAAAAGTCCTGCATTCAAAATGTTCCTCAAGAAGAAGTAGAAAAGTATTATCAAAATATAATACGGTAAAAGTAGTCATTGTGCAGATTGGTCCATTTCAGAATAATATATATGATATGTTTTATAATGATTGATCATGAAAAAGTGTTCTCAAAGCTGGTAAAGGTGCAGCTAGTTTGAATGACTTTGTATACTGCAGGGTAGCTGGTGGATTTACTCCAGGTGGAACTAAAGTCTGATTCAACACTTGATTAGATTTCACATCATTCATCCACATCTATGAAGTAACTAAAGGTATTAAATACATGTAGTGAAGGAAAAGTAGACCGTGTACCTCTGACTTATGTTCACTGCCAACCTAAAGTACCTAAAAGAATAGTAATCAATAATGTATTGGAAAGTTATTTGGCTGATTGTTTTTATATCGGCTCAGCCAGGTTATATGGGAGGCCCAGTCTACGTACACTCTAAAAACAAATGCTTGGCTTAACAAAGAGAATCAAGGCAATAGGTTGCATCGATGGTTATTGAGTTAAGACAACTTCTAATGACATTTTGTTAAAGCAACAAAGTTATTTGAGTTAGGGGAGAAGGCGTTTCCTCTACAATCAGGTGTTTTCAATTACCACTTACTTAATAATTGGTAGCATAAACACAAGTTTTTAAGTTGATTACTCCAAAAGTTCCAACTTGTTTTACCGTATGATTTAAATGTAATCTTAAATTGTGTATACTTAATTACCACATGTTGAACATGGACAGATGTTTTTAAGTTGACAGCCATTTGTAAATTAAGTTGCTCCAAATAATATTGTATTCAATAGGGTTTTTCTCTTAGCTTTTCCATGTTTTGCCTTTAAAGAAAGAAATTAATTGATTCCACAACAAAAATATTAGGCAATTCATTTTATTTTTGAACTGCAGTTGGTTATTTCAACACATGATGTTTCAATCAGGAGAGTTTGAATTTCGAGTTGTATTTGAATGACAAAAGATGACACTCACCTTAAAATGTCCTTTGTATATTTCTATTTGTCTTAACTGTGGGAACTTGTCCAGGCATCTTAAGTGGGAGTGGACTTGAAATCCTTAACTCAAGGTGTAGAACAATTAAGTTATCAAGCCAATTGCATTACAATACCTCAACTTGAATTTAGGGTGAAGTCAATTAACGCAGAAATCAGAGTTCAAATGACACAATTAAGTTGATGTAATTACCAACATTATTACATCAACACAACTTATAAATTAATGTTGCAACTTAAACTGTTTATCTAAAATCAATTAACTCACATTTTTTATCTTGCAACCAGTGCATTTAATTAAGTGGAGGTGAAAGGTCGCTTGAATTGGGTTTTTAGATGTACAGATCACTCATTTTGATATTAATATTAAACTTAGTTTTCTTTTCTTAAATTTTTCATCCTCGTGAAGAATGCTATCACGAAACACACATTTGGTTGTTTATAGCATAAAGAACATCTGAGTTAATGTGAGGTAGGGACATACTCATTTGAGTATGTGCATATAAATATGTAATTTACAACAGCTGTAAGATGCTTGAAAAGTGCACCTTGAAAAAGCTTGAAAAGTGCACCTTGAAAATGCTTGAAAAGTGCTTGAATTTGATTTTGGAAAAGGTGTAAGAAACCTCTTATTGACCTTTGCCTGAAGGTGACGAACACGACTGTGTGCACACCTAGACCGGACTTAAAAGACGTTCCTCTAACCAACGCTGACCTCATTTTGTATGTTGATGGGTCTGCCTCTCGCGACCAAGGGGGCACTAATCGGGTGGGGTTTTTCCTGTTGTTTCAGATTCTGCTGTACTCCGTTCCGGATCAATCCCATGTCACCTCTCATAACAAGCAGCAGAGCTCATCGCACTAACTGAAGCCTGCACGTTTGCAGAAGGCAAAACCGTGACTATTTACACTGACTCACGCTATGCTTTTGGGGTAGTACACGATTTTGTGGCTATTTGGAAGTGTAGACAATTTCTGCAAGCAGTACAGACCCAGTTTCCCTAATAAATTGGGTCTGCTAATTTAGCTGCTGACTCAGCCGCAAAGAAAGAGTCTGATTCCTCTCGCACCTCACGCACCTTACACTCATTTGTTAGAATGCCTGTCTCCTCCTTCACTGACAACATGTCGTCACTTCAGCAGCTAGCTACACCAGTTGAGAAGGCTCGGTGGAAGGCTGTTGGGGCTGTTTTTGACACATGGGTTGGACAATGTGTCAAAAGGGGGCATGTTAGAGGCTATAAATCAGAAGGGGGGTGAAGGGGGGTAATTTGCATTAAGCAAAATTCATTTGAGCACCTAATGCTGGATTTCATTGAGCTTAGCCCATCAGAGAACATCTTAAATTAGAACAACGGTTCACATTTTGCTAAAGAGGGAACGGCACAATCAAAAACAAACTAGCAAAATGCTGTGCAGACACAGGTCTGTCATGGACACAAGCTCTGCCCATTGAGCTGATGTACATGAGGATGTGGGAACGAACACGGAGTCAACTCAGCCCATTTGAAATCCTTTTTGGGGCTCCTCCACAGATTGGACTCAAGGCTCCAGGATGTCCTCTTCCCTCCACAACTTTGTGTGAGGATGCTATGTTGCTATGTTGTATGTTAACCTGTCATCCACTTTAGCGACTGCCACTGGTCCACTTCACCATCTCCAACCCGGCGACTTCGTGCTGGTCAAGGATTTCCGGAGAAAGAGCTGGAAATCCAATCGTTGGCCCCTACCTGCGTCTGGTCAACCAGACAGCGGTCAAGGTCGCCGAGAGAGAGCTACGTGGTTCCACGCCAGCCACTGCAAGGTCGTAGTCACAGGAAAGGAGAAACGGTAGAAGCAGAAGACAACAAGTGATGTGTCCTAGTCACCAACAGAAGTAGAAGACAACAAGTGATGTGTCCTAATCACCAACAGAAGTAGAAGACAACAAGTGATGTGTCCTAATCACCAACAGAAGTAGATGACAACAAGTGATGTGTCCTAATCACCAACAAAAGTAGATGACAACAAGTGATGTGTCCTAATCACCAACAGAAGTAGATGACAACAAGTGATGTGTCCTAATCACCAACAAAAGTAGATGACAACAAGTGATGTGTCCTAATCACCAACAGAAGTAGAAGACAACAAGTGATGTGTCCTAATCACCAACAGAAGTAGAAGACAACAAGTGATGTGTCCTAATCACCAACAGAAGTAGAAGACAACAAGTGATGTGTCCTAGTCACCAACAAAAGTAGATGACAACAAGTGATGTGTCCTAATCACCAACAGAAGTAGATGACAACAAGTGATGTGTCCTAATCACCAACAGAAGTAGATGACAACAAGTGATGTGTCCTAATCACCAACTTGCACCACACTTGCACTACATACACCAAAACACACTACACACAAGGTGTCACAAGCGAGTGCCAGCTGAGCGGTTCCATATGCTCTCTGGTTCCTCGTTTGTGTCACCGGTGTGCGGAGTCTGACTGTCCGTGTCACAAAATCGACCGAAGGAATACACACACACACCCCATGGAGCATTCCCACCTCGTGATGACGGCTCGCCTGGAAAACGACAACGCAACCGTGAGCAATGTTGATACTACTGGAGAGCCTGGACAATCATAAAATGGTTCCTCTGCATACTTGCCATGATAGTTGTGTTAGGACTAGTCCTATATTTTATGTATCCATGGTCAGCACACAGCATGTCAGCCAAAATCGAGATATCTAAGAGGTACATGGGGAAAGCAGGGCGAACCACATGGGCAGAGGGGCTGGTCAAGACAGGGATTGGTAACATTACTCTAAGGGATGGGGAAGATAGCACAGTGCAGTTACGGTGTTTACAATATCTCGTATTGCATATTCAGTGCCCCTGGAAGAATCCTTTCTAACGTAGCATTCCCTGATGTTAACCATATTTCCCTCCAACTGGCCTGGCCCAGTGATGTGGGGTTTAGCTCGCCACAAGATTACGGTTGGTTGTGCGGCGACAAGCTCTATCAAGTTCTGGCTCGCCTCTGGATAGGTACATGCACTCTAGTGGATTTGAATCCAGCAGTCACGGTCCTCACGTCCTTAATGTACACGACACATCATTACCCAGAGTTCCAACACCACGAACACCACAAGGTAAAAAGCCCATAACATAGATACCTTACACGTTCGGCTAGAGAACCTCACTTACGAGACGACGCAAGGCTTCCAGGTCATGCCCCATTCATAATAGCCTCTAGAATATGCTCATGCAGCAATTTGCTCTTGACCTGTGTCATATTATATGTCTGTTTGATTATCCCAATACTGAAGAAGTGCGTTTCCAGCATGGTATCTTTAGCTTTCGTTCAGTATACTGCTATTCCATTACAAGACAATCCTTTGCGCCACAGTGAGATAGACCAGCTAGAATCAGAAGAGTCTGATTCCGACACTAAAATATAATCAATATAATCATGTGAATTGAGTGTACTCTCCTCTTATGCTTACATTATATTGGAGTCTGTCCTCCACAAAAACAGCCAGTTTTCTATGATATATTTGTGATGTGTTTACTTAAACCAGTGATGGAGTGTATTCATTGATGTGTTATATCAGTCTATCCTGTCATTTGTTTTTTATTGATCAAGTATGATCAAAAGGGGGGAATGTAGTGGACATTTTATTATATCCTGATATGTTTTAACCAAATGTGTTTCATTTGGTTAGATGTGCTGTTTTCCTCTATCTACACTACTTCAAGGCCACAGAGCTGTTTTGGCTACTGGGTTGAGACTCACACAAAGTCACACGAGAACTTCTACAGCTCAAGGCCAGGTGTCTAATAACAATGTGACCGTGTGAAGACAGATTTCTTACCTTCCCACCCTTTCCTCAATATAAGCTTGAAAACTATATTGAACTGCGCACACTCGTGCAGACTATCCTATACTCTGTGAGACCTGTGTCTATATTTTATTGTATCTGATGTTTGTTCGAATAAACATCACCAGAAAGACAACTCTGTCTGATTCACCATTTATTTGTTTTCTGACTTGTACTCTACAGTATTGGGGTTTTTAGATTTCCATAACAATAGCTAGCAGTGAGTGAGCATTCAGACACCGGCGCACACACTCAAACAGACTCGTGTGCCTGACTCTACCAACAGGTTTTCATGATTCTGTTTAGATATGCAAGTATAAGCCATGATAGCTTATTTTATTAACACGCTAATTTGATATGAAAATCAATGGTGGCTGAGTTAACTTTGTAGGAAAACCTACCGTCCATGATGCCCCTGAGCTGTGTTTTATTTGTTAACTTCATATTTTTCATTTCCTAAAACATTTATTTTCCTCTCATATTAACAGTGTGGATCATTGAGACAGCGTGGCGTCCAGAGTCTTATCCCGTGTTCCCACTTCCTCTGAGGGGACAGCACGGAGGGGGGGGGGGGGGGGCATGAAGAAAGACCTGCACCAGCTTCATCCACGCGTTGTTGTTATCACTGGCTCAGTGTCATTTCATTTGACCAAATGTCTTTACATTTAATAGATTGTATTATTATCCACCTTTTTGTTTTATGTCCTTTTATTTAAAACATTCTTTGAGACTTCTTCTTCTGGTTCAAATTTCAATAAATGTAATTTGTATAATCACTCTTTTGTCTTTATTCTACATAAAAATGTTAGAGATTCCATTCAAATCTGTTGATGATTCAGATCTCCCTCAGGAATAGTATGTCGAATTTTTAATGCTAAATGTATATCATTTTCTCACAGGATATAGAATGCAGACACACAGTTTGTATCCATTGTGTATGAATGCTTCAGCTCTTCAGACCAACATAGTAAGATGTGAGCATGGTCCTTAATATGCAGCCTAGGTCTGCTCTGTTTCATAAAGCAAATCTGCCACTTTTTATTGTAGAATTTGTTAAATTAAAGCAGTCTTTAATTGTTTGTCCTAAACATAGCAATATATGCTTTTGAAATGTAACATGTCTTTGAAAAAATAACAGTATACAGTTTATATTGTGTATCACCTTTAGCTTGAAAATACATAGTTGTGTTTTTTTAATCTATGAAATAAATAGACAGACACTTTATCAATCCCAAATTGGGAAATTATTTAACAGGAGCAGTGTGTTCAGGTATTAAAATATTTAAAGTTGGAATAAAGTATAAACTACACAACACAAGTATAATTAAATAATTATAGGCCCGTCTCTATATTGTCAGTTCTGGCTAAGGTTCTTGAACGCCTAGTGAGTGAACAGGTAAAGGAGTTTTTATGTACAAATGACATCCTGTCTAAACATCAGTCAGGCTTCAGAAAGCAACACAGCACCATCACTGCCACAATGAAAGTGGTGAATGATATAACGAATATTTTAGACAATAAGCAGAGTTGTGCAGCTCTATTTATTGACCTATCCAAAGCGTTTGATAATGTCGATCATCGCATCTTAAAGCAGAGGCTACTCAGTATCGGCATATCCAGCCATGCAGTGGGTTGGTTTGTGAACTACCTCTCTGAAAGGTCCCAATGTGTTCACTTTGATGGGCTGTCTTCTGAGTGGTTAAACATTGCAAATGGTGTTCCTCAAGGTTCTGTTTTAGGTCCACTTTTATTCTCCATCTACATCAACAGCTTAGGTCAAAATGTGGATGAAGCTACTTTACATTTTTATGCGGATGATACCGTGATGTACTGTGCAGGTCCCTCCATTAAGGAGGCTGGTGTTAAATTACAGGCTGTTTTTAACATTATTCTGACTCAGCTCTCTGAAATAAAGCTTCTTTTAAATGTTGAGAAAACCAAGGTAATGCTCTTCTCTAAAGCTAAAAAGACACCAGAGCCTGTTTTAGATATTGTAACTACGCAAGGAATAAAACTTGAAGTGGTTACCTGTTACAAATACCTTGGTATCTGGCTTGATGATTGTCTCACTTTTAAACTTCATGTCAATAACCTGCTTAAAAAGCTGAGGGTTAGGCTAGGTTTCTTCTACAGGAACAAGTCCTGTTTCTCGCTTGAGGCCAGGAAAAGGCTAGTCACTGTGACCTTTTTACCTGTGCTGGACTATGGGGATTTGATTTATATGAATGCACCTGCCAATTGCCTGGTCAAGTTAGATGCTGCGTATCACAGCGCACTGAGATTTGTGACAAACTGTAAAGCATTAACCCATCACTGTACCCTGTATGCAAGGGCTGGTTTGCCTTCGCTAACTGTACGGAGGCTCAGTCACTGGTACATTTTTATATACAAAGCCATGTTAGGGAAACTTCCATCTTATATCTGCTCCCTGATCTCACGGCGAATTGTAAGTGGCTACTGCCTGAGATCGCATGCTGTGGTTTTATTAAATGTGCCAACTACTAGGACTGTCTTAGGGAAGATAGCTTTTAGATGTGCAGCTCCTCTGTCTTGGAATAGTCTGCAATTGAAATGGAAACTGAGCAATCTGGTGCTACTAAATGTTTTTAAAGCTCGGTTGGATGCTACTCAATCGGAAGCTGTTGGTACCTGTTTATGTGGATAGTTATTGTAGATTGTAATCCCTGTAATGATGCTGTAAGATGTCCTTTTTGTTGTTCTGTTTATGTTTTTATGTTTCATGTGGAACCTACTTGAGCAGGTCTCCCTTGAAAAAGAGATCAATGATCTCAATGGGATACACCTGGGTAAATAAAGGTTTGAAATTAAATTAAATGAATGCACAGCAATCCATAAGATAAGTCCGATATGTTCATGAAAACTCCCCAGGAGACACCGACACTAACGTGGCCGAGTGGACTCCGGAGTTTGCTGCATGAGTTGCACTGTATGATCTGTGGTGTAGTGGGCTGTCACTCAAAAACGGAGTAGCCAATGGGGACGCACCCCTGAAAATCCCGCCTACCTGGGACGTTTGTGTCAAAATCGAAAACAAAAAATTAGGGAACACAAACGAGAAGAGCTGCAGCGAGAGCAAAAGTCTATGTAAAAAACCTATGTTAAAACAAAGAAAAAAGACTTATAGTTTACATGATTACACAAATGATTTGTTTGCAACTTATAGTTTTATTTTTGAAATTTATTTTATTTTGCTTGACTCAGTTTTTTTCTTCTTTTAAACTCATAGTTTTGCTTTATTCTGAGAAAGTGTTGCTTTATCTTTATGATACAAAACTAATCCCATAGGATGGAAATGCGCCATAAAGTGAGCCAGTCCTAACGAGGCCTAGCCATACCGAGTGAGGCCGTGTAGTGGAAATGCGCCATAATATCCTGGCCTCAGCTGAGACTATTCGAACGTGGCCACAACCGGGCCACAAACGACTGTTGGATCTGCAAGTGGGAACACACTGGACGGTCAGCTATCGTCCCTCTTTCCGTCCCGCGGCGGGCAACGGCCCAGGGCCGGCCCTCGGCATAGGCAGTATAGGCGAATGCTAAGGGCGCATCAACCCATAGGGGGCGCCAAAAATTGAAAGAAAAAAAAGTTAGAAAAAAATAAATAAAAAATTCATTTCATAACACAATTTCCCAATTTTGGATCAACAAAGTACATCTTATTATCTTATACTAACAGAACTACACCATAATTGTGTACAGCGCCCATAAACTATGGAGCACCCCCCCCCCCCCAAAATCAAGTTGAACTGCCCCAGTCCCAGTAAAAACCAGAGGTTTATGTGAAATTGTTCTTTTTTTGAAATAATGGTTTTAGTGTGCAATTATAGGTTTTAATTTTGTATTTGTGTTAATTTAAAATAAATCAAACTCCCAAAAAACGTATACAGCTTCTGTGTGCTTTTATTAACATTGGAATTGACTGTGTAAGCGGCCGCAGGGGGGAGAGCTTTAGAGAGCTCTCTCCTGAAAGACTGAGAGGCTCTGATAACCTCAGCTCAGTGAGGTAAAGGCACACCTTTATATGATCATTATAGTTATAAAAAATAAGAGAATAGATGAAAAACAGGTATAAAATACTATATGACAGTAAAAAAAAAAAAAAAAGGGGAGTGATTTGTAAAATATCCATAAAGAAAAATAAATCTGCTTACAGTTCTGTTTCATATGGATGTTGAGAGATGTATCCATAGATCTCCTAATGTTGCTCTCAAAGTGCACCAGATAGATGCTTTTAACTTCAATATTAAAAAAAAAATCTTCCTGGGGTGCATGCCCCCGGACCCCCCTAGAGGATGTTAGGTCCACCCCCCACTTAAATCATGTTCACATGGATAGGATACTACAGTTGCACACATCTTGTGTCCATATCTTTCTGTTTTGGTGGTCATGCCACAACCGTGGATGCACGAGTCATAGTGAGTGTCTGCATTTGGGGCGGGGCGCCAGCTAAAATCTTGCCTTGGGCAGCAAATTGGTCAGGGCCGGCCCTGCAACGGCCCACTACAGCTCCCCCTGTAGGGAGAGACTGTGCACCCCGATATCAAGCAAAACACTGCTTTGCTCTGCAATTGATTTAGTGGTGTTGAGGGGAAACAATAAATACAGATGAAAAAAGCACAAAAGCATTATAATGGAGAATTATAGATAAGAGAAAAAGAGGAAAGATGATCAATGTTAGTCATTTCCGACGTATGACATCTTATTGTGTTAACTGCGTTGAGTTTTTTTTTAACTTTTTCTTCCATATTGAAGAATGAAAGCATTTCTTAATCGAATGTATACAATTGTATTCTATTGCGGTCAAGCCAGCCTCCACTTGGGAAAACGGAGTCAAGCCAGCCCGCACGTTATATTGCAGTGCGCGAATATCCTATGCATTACGGTAGAGGCCTGGAAAAACTGCCTTCAAAATAAAAGTGCTTACTCGGTCAATAACAAATATACCAAACATATTCATATATAGGCTACTGAAGATTACATTAAGAAATATGTACTATATAATGTGATCAACAATAATTTAAAACAAACTACGTATAACTACCACATTATAACTGAGTGAATGTAAAACTTAAGGAGTTTAAAAATAAAATACTTTTGAAATCTCATATGGGCCTTCTGTTTTTAGATAAGAATAAATACAAAACTGTCAATCATCAAAGACTTATTTCACTTCAGGGTGATAGCAGGACACCCCAACTAGTCACTCAGAGAAAATCAGGACATTCTGGTTTAGAGTTTCAAAATAAAAGACCTTTGAAATCTCTATTATATGAGCTATCATCCCTCTGAGATTTCAAAGGTCTTTTATTTTGAAACTCTACATCAGAATGTCCTGATTTTCCTTCATGCAAGGCCTTCCTTTTTTAACTGAAAAGCAAATTAATTCAATACTGAACTCAACGTTTCACATGTTTATATGAGAGCGTTTCATATGTGTATATGAGAGTGTTTCATGTGAGAGCTTTTTACATGTGTGTGTGAGAGCGTTTCACATGTGTGTGTGAGAGCGTTTCACGTGTGTGTGTGAGATTGTTTCACATGTGTGTGTGTGCGAGCGTTTCATGTGTGTGTGAGAGCGTTTCACATGTGTGTGTGAGAGCGTTTCATATGTGTATATGAGAGCATTTCATATGTGTGTGTGAGACGGCCCCCTCATACATGGGGTTGTAATTTTTTCTTCCTAAGCAGACAGAGGCAAACATGGTAGAATATTAATGTGTGTATAGGCATCCTAATAAGATAATGACAAGAAGTATTAGCAATAATACATGTAATATAAATACACAAGTAATTTAAGGCACGCATTCAATAATATTGAGAACGGCAATTTCTTTCTCAGTTTTCTGCCAGAAATGTGTCTTTTATTCAAATGCAGTCAGTTTCAAGTGTAAAGGAACATAGAGCAAAACTAATGCAGTCCTTTCAAAACTAGGAATATTTTACTCGTGCTATGTTACCATTACACTGCTAACGGTAATTATTATTCGGCAACTGAATTATCTATGTTGAAGTATTTTGAAAACGTATTTCTGACAAAACAAGCTAAAAGATAACAATAAGTGAAGAGCTTACCGGAAACAAAGTGTTGACTGCACAATCTAGAGTTAGATGTCGGCTCCCAGTGGTCCCTTCTGATGGCAGCCAGCCATTTATTACGACGGTCTAAGTCTTTGGGGATCGATACAAACTGTAGTCCGGGGTTCCTCTGGTGACTATTGTCACAGCCCACAGCACAACAAATCCCAGGCATATCCACAAACTTTATTATTCACGATGCAGTGTTTCCCACAGAATTTGATTCTATTTGTGGGGGCACCCCCCCGGCGGGCACCCCCCCCGCGTTGTAAATGAGTGAGCCACACCGGAGTTGAGGATCTGTGGGGTTTATTCTCCCAAAAATATAATTAGCAGATGCCTTATTCCAAAGTGATTTACATTAGATTACATACATTTAACTACATTCTCCCTGGAGTAACTGAGGGCTAAGTGCCGAGTTCAAATCCCGCCTGGAACACCACCACTAGGATGTCTAACAAACAAACAAAATAAAATAAAATGTGTCTCGACTACACAACGCTTCAGATGTTCAGACAATTTGCAAAGTTTGCAGCATACTTGTTGCAAAGTTTGTACCCTTTGTCTTTACATCAGATTTTTCTTGGGCTTCCTGAACAAATATTCTAATGCCCTATCTTAAAGGGGACCTATCATGCAAAATGCACCTTTGTACGTCTTTTATACATGAATATGTGTCCCCGGTGTTCCAGGGAACTCACCAAGTGTCAGAAAACACAACCCTCTCTATTTTCCTCCTTAGCCAAATCTCTAAAAAAAAAGGGGCTGCAACGGATCTGAAAAAAACGGATCCAGATTTCAATACTTTTCTACGTCACAAAGACGTGCTCCGCTTATTGGTCAACTCTCCACCTATCAGGGGAATGAGCCACGGCCACGTGCATTGCCAAACCTCTCATTCGCATATACTATATAGGCTATCGGCAGGCTAAATCAACCCCAGTCACATCTGTGTTTTTGCCTGCTCTTGCCAGGATGTCTAACGGCCCGTCTACACAACACATCCTCACTCCCAGGTCGGCCTATGTTGACGTTATGTCAAGTCCCCTGTCGGCTTTTTCCAACGCAAGGGGGGGGGGCCTTAGCGTCCATTTTCAACGCAAGGGGGTGGGGCCTTAGCGTCCATTTTCAGCTTTCCGGGATGTCCATATGCTTCTATGGACGCTCATGGAAGCACGGCGTTCGTTTGTGTCGACTGCCCTTAAAGGCAATGTGAGCGTCCATTCTCATTGGATAACGGAGAATTGTACACCCGGAAGTAAGTATTCCCCTTACTGTCGATTGATTTTACAGTGATATCTGCACTACTCATCGACTAAAAAACACCAGATTATCCTTGTTAATTACACAGCATTGATTGGTTTAAATTGTGTGCAATGCTTTTGTATTTTTCCCCTTCGATTCGGAGAAACAAATGTTTTTTCGGAGTAAAGGATGGCAGAAGACACTACACTACCCAGAATCCCCAGCTATCGTTTGGACTACACCATGTGCTCTGTTTGACAAACCCCGTGATAGTCCTCAAGCTCTGTGATTGGAGTGTGTGCTCCGAGGGTTACGCCGAGCCTCGAACAGCACTTGAAATGGGATGGAGCAACGCAGACTGTCCAAAACTGGATTTGAACGGGTCCACCGCGTCCCCCCTCCCCCACCCTGTCCCCAGAACTACAAATGCTGGCTATTCTGTTTCGCAACATGTTCTGTATCTATGGCACGTCTCTACTGGGAGTTGTAGTTTTAAAAGACGTTTTCGTATTTCCCATAATAAGAAGTTGCCAGTATTAAACTGTGTACATCCCTGGAGGTTTAGGGGATAGGAAACACTCACATTTAAAACATATAATTAATAAATGGGTGAAAATTGCTTGTGCCCATAATGGGCAGCATTAATATATATACACACATGCCAGCTAAGGTCAGAAGAGCTTTATTTAACAGCTGGTCTTATGTTTGTGACCCCTGTTGTTAATTGATAACATTACATTAATTGATAAGCCTGAAACATGCACTTGTTAAGGTTCAGAGGCACATTTTGCAAATATGGCAGTAGCCATCGATCAGCTTAAGATAAGATATACTTTATTGATCTCAAGTTGGAACATTTGCGTTACATCAGCATGTGTAACAGTTAAATATGCAGTGGTGTTTATTTGTAAATCATTTAGTATAATCACACAAATTCTGTGTTTTATATTCAACAATTCTGTGTTCTTTATTTATTGATTGTTCAATACCTGACAAGGTCAGAGATGAAATATCTACATACATCTTATAAGAGTATAATACATTATGTATAATATCAGTTAAAATAAGTGCTTCAACATAGTTAACATTGCTGGAGGTACGCACAAATATTGATAGATGTCTTGTAATGCACTATTGAGGAACCTGCGACCCAAGTTTTTCATTCAATGCATAACTACACCATAGTTATAAACCTTAGAAAATCTTGAAATCTTGAAAGGGATGTGCAAAATAGTCATTATATACAGTCTTTAATGAACTATTAGTAGAGAATAACGAGTAATTAATATACTTTATAGGGATCCTATTAATATCTAATAATAAAAATAATGAAATTCAATAACCTGCTTTAACCACTAGGTGTCCCTTTATATCAGCTGTGCACCTTTATGGTGTAAATACAGCCTATCTACCAATTGGATCAAATATAAAAGTCAGCCGAATTAGTGTTGATACTGCAAGGAGACGTATTGTGTGAAAAGAAATGTAAGATGTTGTTTAATGGCTGATATATTTATGATCCACGTCACGTTTTCAGTTCCTCATGTTTGTCTAGAAGTCTTCTCATCAGGGCTCTATAAATACAGAACTACGGCAGATATGTAATATTTAATACAGCCGAACCGTGTATTACAATGCCGTTATGTGATGACTTCCAAAGAGAAAAGCAAGCACACTCGGAATAAAGTATTATTGTATTTTTTTTTAATGTTTTTGGTCTGTTTCCGTTATTTGTTAATGACGATGTGCTGTGAGATGTGAGACTGGAATTGCACAGGGGAAAATAACGTAGGCTATCTTTAGATGCGGATTTTGTTAAACTAATATGTTTTCGCTGTGGACCAACACTATACATTGACGGGGAAGGGGGGTAGCAATAAAGATAACACCATTAAACAGTTACACAACATAACAGAAATAATATCGATAGCAGCGTCCCTAGCAACCACCTTGGTAACAATGAAAACGTTATGGACGCAATTTCCTGAAGTAATCTTCGTAATAACTAGCAAACTAAAGATCATGTACATCCACTGCACACATAATCTGAAATAACAACTCATATTTCTCGCATCAAATGACATCAAAACGCATTTTAATGGCCAAACTAACTTTAAAATAGGCATTTTCCATCGAGAATAAAACGAAGTTCGGCCATGTTTTTTTTTCCTTCAGGGAGAAATTTGAAGATCACGTGACGTCAAACAGAGCACATGGTGTAGTCCAAACGATAGCTGGGGATTCTGGGTAGTGTAGTGTCTTCTGCCATCCTTTACTCCGAAAACATATTTGTTTCTCCGAATCGAAGGGGAAAAATACAAAAGCATTGCACACAATTTAAACCAATCAATGTTGTGTAATTAACAAGGATAATCTGGTGTTTTTTAGTCGATGAGTAGTGCAGATATCACTGTAAAATCAATCGACAGTAAGGGGAATACTTACTTCCGGGTGTACAATTCTCCGTTATCCAATGAGAATGGACGCTCACATTGCCTTTAAGGGCAGCCGACACAAACGAATGCCGTGCTTCCATGAGCGTCTATAGAAGCATATGGACATCCCGGAAAGCTGAAAATGGACGCTAAGGGCCCCCCCTTTGCGTTGAAAATGGACGCTAAGGCCCCCCCCCCTTGCGTTGGAAAAAGCCGACAGGGGACTTGACATAACGTCAACATAGGCCGACCTGGGAGTGAGGATGTGTTGGTCTACACTACAGGCGTCAAAAAATGCTTTCAACGCTTCGCCCATTCATATGAATGGGGTGACGTAGGATATTTTCAAACTTCGCCGAACTGCATTGTGGGTAGCATGGCAAGGCGTTGCAAGCATCGCGAGCGTCTATCGGCGTCAAAAGTTGAACAATGTTCAACTTTTGAGGCTCGATGCTTGCTCGAAGCTGGCGTCAGCCAATCAAATCCCGTTTTTGAAATTCCCGCCAGTACAAGCGCTAGCCAATCAAACCGCATGTATGCTGATCCCGCAGGTCTTGACTATTTTCCATATGTCATAAAATGGAGGACAAATTAATCATTGCCGTGGCAAATGTCCCAGTCTTGTATGACTGTACTCTGTTCACCTACCGGGACCTAAACCGGAGGAACCAGGCATGGCGGGAGGTGGCAGAGACAGTTGGTGAAACTGGTAGATTTTCTGGGGAGTTTATATCCAGTTTACTTCGTTTTAGCATTGAATGGACAGCTAGTAATGTAGCATAATAACATATAATATATATTAATATAATAATAAAAACACATTATAATAAGTATAAGCATAATATATAACATAACATATAATACATGCACAGCTATCAAGCATAGACAGTATATTTAGCCAGCTAGTAATGTAGCATAAAATATAATATATATTAATATAATAATAAAAAAATATTATATATAATATAATAAGTATAAGCATAATATATAACATATAATACATGCAGAGGGTGTCGTTTTTCTCATACTGATATTCTGAACAATCTGTGCTGTTGTATTTGCTGTAAAGTGTCTCTACTGTAGGCTAATTTTATTATATGTACAGCACTTTGGCTCGACCAAAAATCGTTTATAAATGTGCTATATAAATATATATATATCAAGCATAGACAGTATATTTAGCCAGCATGGAATGTAGCATAAAAATAGCATTCATTAATGGAGGAATAATTTAGTAAATTCAAGAAATTCACTTTATTATTTATTAACTTTATTATTTCATTTCATTTTATTAGATAATGTCTGCAAGAAGAGATGGAAGAGTCTGACGGACAGGTTCCGCAAGGAAAATAATATGGAGAAGGAGGCCAAAAGAAGCGGGGCAGGGTCTGCAGTGGGGTACAAGCCCTGGCGTTTCATGGCAGTGATGGGGTTTTTAACCCCATTCATCATAGACTGTGAGACGTCCAGCAATGTCCCCCGGCAGACCCTGCCTCCATCCACCCTGGTGGCAGAGGAAGAGAGCCAGGTAGACAGTGAGTCAGCCAGCCAGTCCACCAGTCAGTCCGCCAGCCAGTCCACCAGCCAGTCAGCCAGCCAGTCCGCCAGCCAGTCAGCCAGCCAGCCAGTCCACCAGCCAGTCCACCAGTCAGCCCGCCAGTCAGCCAGCAGCAGTCAGCCAGGAGGGGAATGCTGAGGTCCGGGGCAAAACACGGGGGAGGGGGAGGGAGATGTCCCCGTTTGAACGAAGTCTGCTGTCTGCTGTCAGCAATTACCAAGCAATTGCCCAGCCAACCCCACCAGTGGTGGAGGAGGACGAGGACAAATTGTCAAGAGCCTCTTGCCCACCATGAGGCAGATGACAAGGGCACAGAAAACCTGTGAAAACCTATTGAAATTATGAGTGGTTTATCAGTAAAAACAGGGCATCCCTCTCCTCTGTCATCATCCTATTGGACCTGTCTGCCGCATTCGACACGGTGAATCATCAGATCCTCCTTCGCACTCTCCAAAAACTTGGAGTTTCAGGCTCTGCACTTTCCCTCCTCACCTCATACCTGAAAGACCGCACCTACAGGGTGACTTGGAGAGGGTCTGAGTCCGACCCTTGTCAATTAACTACGGGGGTCCCTCAGGGCTCTGTTCTTGGTCCCCTCCTCTTCTCCGTGTACACAAACACGCTCGGATCAGTCATTAGCCCGCATGGTTTTTCTTACCACTGCTACGCTGATGACACCCAATTAATTCTGTCCTTTCCCCGCTCAGAGACCCAGGTCGTTGCACGCATCTCTGCTTGTCTAGCTGACATCTCTCAGTGGATGTCTGCTCACCACCTCAAGCTCAACCTTGACAAGACTGAGCTGCTCTTCCTCCCGGGAAAAGATTGTCCCACTCTTGACCTAACAATCAACATCGGCACCTCAGTTGTTTCCCCGACTCAGACTGCAAGGAATCTGGGTGTGACCCTAGATAACAACCTGTCCTTCACTGCAAACATCGCTGCTACAACCCGTTGCTGCAGATACACGCTTTACAACATCAGGAAGATACGTCCCCAGCTGACTCAGAAAGCGACTCAGGTTCTGGTCCAGGCTCTCGTCATCTCACGCCTAGACTACTGCAACTCCCTCCTGGCTGGTCTACCTGCATGTGCCATCCGACCTCTGCAGCTCATCCAGAATGCAGCGGCTCGTCTGGTCTTCAACCTTCCTAAATTCTCCCACACCACTCCGCTCCTCCGCTCCCTTCACTGGCTTCCGGTAACTGCTAGAATCCACTTCAAGACACTGGTACTTGCTTACCATGCTGCGAATGGATCTGGCCCTTCCTACATCCAGGACATGGTTAAACCGTACACCCCAGCGCGTGCACTACGCTCTGCATCGGCCAAACGACTCGTTGCACCCTCACTGCGAGGGGGACCCAAGTTCCCATCGGCGAAAACACGTGGGTTTGCTGTCCTGGCTCCAAGATGGTGGAATGAGCTCCCCATTGACATCAGGACAGCAGATAGCTTGCACATCTTCCGGCGCAGACTGAAAACTCATCTCTTTCGACTCCACTTCGAGCGTTAGAACTATTAACGAAGCACTTTTATACTAATAAAGGACTGGCTTACCTAAAGCCAGTTGAGTAGCACTTGAAATGTTTGGCTCTATGAAACCTGATGTACTTATATGATTCTGTTTTCTTCAAGGTTGTGTCTTCCTGGTCGAATGTACTTATTGTAAGTCGATTTGGATAAAAGCGTCAGCTAAATGCAATGTAATGTAATGAAAGAAAAAGGTTGTTAGTCATATCATAATATAATAATATCAATTCAAGAAACATGTTTATTAGGAATGTTTGATTTTAAAATGGCTCATTTGGAATATTTGCTCTTTAAAGAAAATGGGTAGCTCTTAAAAGAGCTTTTGGTTTGGAGGAGCCATGGTGACCCTACACCACTTTATGCTGCCATGACACTACACCCTCCTCATTCAAATAGGAGCAGAAGGTCTCCCGCAGTTGGATGGATTGGCGTGTGGCGTTGTTTGAGCCCATCATAGGTGCATCGCGCAGGGTTGGAGCTTCATCACTCGACTCTGCGACGACAGGGACGACAGGTGTGCGTGATGACCTTCCTATTGTCTTCCTGCGGAGGAAGTTGTGCAACACACAGGTGGCCTTCACACACACTCTGTTACCTCCGGGCTGGTGGTGATGACACGCCGGAACATTCTCCACTGAGATGAGAGGATGCCAAACGCACATTCAATAACCAACCTGGCCCGGCTGAGGCGGTAGTTGAACAGCCTCCTTTCACGCGTAAGCTGACGTCCAGGGAACGGACGCAGCAGGTTGTCCAGCAGCGGAAAAGCCTCATCTCCAACAAACACATGGGGAAGAAGGCCCAGCCGCTCTGCTCCTGGGATGACGGTGTCAGGTGGTAGCTGCAGACTGCCATCTCGGAGGCCCTCTCCAAAAGCGGAATTCCGCAGGCTCCCACCGTCGCTGCTCCTTCCAAAACCTCCGACATCCACTACCCTGAAGAGGTACTGGGCATCCACTACGCAACCTCCTTGACGATGACAGCCACTGTTGCATACCCGACCCGATAGCTGAATGCTATGGTCCCGTACGAGTCACCGGTTGCCAGGTACCTGAGAAAAAAGTAATATACAAGATTTAAAAAAAAAAAGGTTATACGCCACGCAGACACACACACACCACAGACACACCAAACACACACCACAGACACACACACACCACAGGCACACACATCACAGACACACACATCACAGACACACACACACACCACAGGCACACACATCACAGACACACACACACCACAGGCACACACACCACAGGCACACACACACCACAGGCACACACATCACAGACACACACCACAGACACACACATACACACCACAGGCACACACATCAGACACACACACACACCACAGGCAGACACACACCACAGGCAGACACACACATCACAGACACACACACACCACAGACACACACACACCACAGACACACACATCACACAGACCACAGACACACACATCACAGACACACACACCACAGACACACACATCACAGACACACACATCACAGACACACACACATCACAGACACACACACACACCACAGACACACACATCACAGACACACACATCACAGACACACACACACACACACACACACACACACACACACACACACACACACACACACACACACACACACACACACAGGGGAGCAATACTGCGTTTACCTAGCTATCTTAATTAATGTCATTCATCTGAACTACATCACAGACTTCATTCATCCATTGCATGCATTCTCTCTCTTTATATACAGAGTCATATTAAAGAAGTAGAAATACACAAAACGTACCGTAGGCAGATGGCGAGTCGCTCTGCGGGTCCGATTGACAAACGCATACGGGTGTCTGCCTTTGCAATCAGTGGACCGACTTTTCCGAGCAACTCGTCGAACGCGTCTTTGCTCATCCTGAAGTACTGCTGAAACAGTACACCATCCAGGCGGAGCTCTTGGACAAGAACGTGGTATTCCCCCCGTTGCAGACGTTTTCTGAGTATTGTATGTACCCAACAGCGACGCACTATACGTGGCCTCCTGCGAGACATTGCATAAACCAACGCTACCGTTGCTACAAAACCGGCATCCATTTTGGCAATAGTGTAGAAGAACCGGGCTTTTTTTTGCTTTGTATGCTGGGGGCGGGCGGGAGATTCCTGATTGGTTGTTGGTCGCCTTGGGCGCGAGAAATCGCCAAGCCTTCAGTCCTTGCTCTTGGCACATCTAACAATACTACATCATGCGATCTCAGACAATAGCTGCTTGCAACTCTCTGTGTTATCAGAGAGCAGATATAATATAGGAGTTTACCCAACAAAGCTTTATAAATAAACGTGTACCAATGACTGAGCCTCTTTACAGTAAGTGATGGCAAACCTGCCTTGGTATACAGGGTACAGTGATGAGTAAGTGCTTTACAATTTGTGACAAATCTCAGTGCGCTGTGATAGGCGGCATCTAACTTGTTCAGGCAATAGGCAGGTGCATTCATATAGATCAAATCACCATAGTCCAGCACAGGTCAAAAGGTCACAGCGACTAGCCTTTTCCTGGCTTCAAAAGAGAAACAGGACTTGTTTCTGAAAAAAAAACCTAGTCTAACCCTCAGCTTTTTAAGCAGGTTATTGACATGAAGTTTAAAAGTAAGACAATCATCAAGCCAGATACCAGCAAAACTATAAATAATAATCTAAGTTATTGAGTTTTAACATAATACTTCAGAATCTTAAAACCCCTTAACGTTTGTATGCAATTGTGCTAAATTCAACACTGGAATCAAGCAAATATTAATGTTTGCATGACATTAGTTATTTATATTTTGATATCACTTAATTACTCATTTAATACATTTAAGTCAAGCTAAGGTACATGTGATGGTAGCTAGTTAGTGCTCTTTCCTGTGAGGCCTCCTCCAAACAGCATAATAACCAGACTGTATCATTAAAACTAAGTACCAGTTCTAGATCCTTGACTTTAGACAAACAATTCAAAAGACAAAATGTATTTAAAGACCAATCTTTATTTGAATGTGCCTCTTAACCTGAGATATTAGTTATACAGTAATAGTATTGACAATCTAAAAAAACTGAGCAACTCAACAGTCAACTTTATGTTTCTTATTGTCTAAAGCATTTATTATTTTCATTTTTCCCCTCTCATATTCAGTGTGGACGGATTGAGACAGCATGGTGTCCAGAGAGCTGCTGAGACTTCAGGGAGAAACCTCCGTGTGATGGACGTCCTGTCTGTTGGTTTGGAGAGGACTGAGGGTCTTTCCTCTGCGAGGAGGACCAGGCTTGATGGAGGAGCCCATGCTGGGCAAAGCTGATACCAACTGCACAGGCCTAGTCGGTCACTTTATTTGACTAAATGTGTTTAATACATTTAATAGGTTTACACCTTCTGTCCATATGTGCTTTTTATTTAAAACATTTGATTAACTTTTGGTTCACATTTCAATAAATTGTATTTGTATTTGCACTCCTTTTGTCCATTATTCTTACTGAAAATGTTAGATTACACATTCACATCTGACTGAAGATTGGCCCCATTTATTTGTGACGTTGCAAAACAAGGTACATGTTGTGAAGCTCATAAAGTGAGGCAAATAGAAATAATCAGCTGATGGAGTGTAGATGTGGAAATAGCTGCATTCGATCAGCTGACTGTTTTTACAATAAAAGTAGTTTCTTAGTGAATGTCCTGTACTGGTCTTAAAATCTCATAACATCAGCTTTTAATGTTCCTCTTGGATGTTCTTCTTGACCCTCAGAGAAGGAGAACATGTCGTGTCTTTCAGGCATGTCCTTTCCTAACAAAAATGACAGGAAACATAAAACATATTATTGCAGAACAAGTGTGTTATTTATGAAAGCGGTGTGTTTGTGTGTTTAGGGGCTGTAGATATAATTATTTTGTAATTGTAATGTTTTTTTTTTATTTCAACAATGAGCTACAAAGACAATCAGATTATGAATGAACAGTATGAAGTTCATCAACATTGAAATATATGTTATTATCAAAATAATATTTAACTGTTACAAAACGTAGTGCAACTGTAGAAGCTTGCTCTGTCGTCTCACTGAAATAATCACTTTTACCACGTTTTTTACAGACAATATTGAGAGATAAATAGTAGCAGTTCTCACTATGTGTTAAATATCTTTGCCTTCAATACATTAAATTAGAAAGCTGACAAAGTCATATTGCTTGTTATCATCTAAATGTAACTTTTTGCATGGAAAAAACCCTCAACTTAACCGATGTGTAGGTGATCTAGTATTTAGTATTGTTTAATGGAATGTATATCAGTGTATTCAAGTCAATACTTCATTCATTTAAACCAATATCTTTCTTGATTCTTTGTACAGTATGAAAAAAAGAGTCTTTGTACCTGTGCTGAAGTTCACTGCTGTGAGGAGTCCAGTTCTGTCTCTCACTCTCTGGTCCAGCCTGTCTGCATCACCTGGACCCCTTAAACAAACAGATATATATGTAAAGTACCATGTGTACAAACAATATAACTGATTCTCTTCTGTTGAACATGTTGGATTGTGTATTGTCCGAGTCAGGGGCCTTTTTATTTTACTGTAACTTTGGAAGTTGTGTTACCAATGCTTACTGTTTATTTGATACCCATTTGGTAATGCAATTAATAAAAACAACAAGGTTTGGGTTCGTTCTTCAGATGACTGTGACGTTAACGTGTAACGTTAACGTCAATAATGAACTCCAGCTCAACCAACCATATTGTAATATCTAAGTAATCATCTTGAAATATGACATTAATAATTGTAATATACACACATCTTATTGTGAGGTTGATTTCACATACACTACTTCGACATTAGCTTGTCTACATACTTGAGCATAGCCAATTTAAATTAACCTTAGATGCATACAGTTTCTACCTACATAATAAAATATCTCTAAGTTACAAGGATGTCACCTTATTTTATCAACCTCAAACAGAAGCCGTTTGTTCAACAGTATTATCCCACTTAACATTTGTCTATTTCGTTTTAACCTTTATATATACACAGTCTATTATTTTAACTTGGAGGCTACGATTACAATCGTTAGCACCGATGTAGCTACCACTAGCTTACATGCTAACCCAAGCCTTACCATTCATTACGTAGCTGATTAAAATCATTAATACATAAATAAAGCACTCGAATTTCACTTACCGCATTCATGCACCGTCTGTTTTAACCGCAGAGCGAGTCACAATAGTCCGATATATAAGCATGAAGAACAAACAGCCACGGCCGGCTTCAAGTTGTGTTTCCTGGATGAGCTGAGCAGGCAGAGTCCCTGTAGCTAGCTTCACGGAGCAGCTAGCAGAGAGACAAGAAGCTAACAGCAGCAGTCACTTCACAGAGCCGTCACTCAATGTGACCACGCCCTAATTTATGCACAAACTTTAAGACCTAATATAAATAAAAGGGTCGCGTTAGAAAACAATTCACTCACAGATCCATAATCATGAAGGTGGAATCTAACTATATCAATAATAAAATGTATGGAGCCAGGGGTAGAAACATGTTTTTTTCTGCTGTAAAGTTGGGCATTTTAACATGGGGGTCTATGGAAATTGCTCCTTTCTGCAGCCATCGCCTATTGGCCAATATATGAACTGCAGTGTGTGGCACTTCCGTATTGGCTTCCCGGCTATTCCCCAGAGTTTGCCGCTTGGTGTGAACGTAAACCGAACCTTCTGAAAAATGAAACAATGTAACAAACTGTCGTCTGGTGCGCACCAGAGAAGCGGACTATTAGGTGTGAATGCACCCTCAGAGTACAACAATTAAAATAAAATGATTTGCTTACTTTATATTGTTTTTTTCCAAGCATTTGCTGAATAACATTGTTGTATCAAGTTGCCACTTTCTGGGTAGAATTTTGCTTGACCATTTCAAGATCATGCCATGTTCAAAAACATTTCAAGTTACCTTTACATATTGGCAATTGCGCTTTAGCTATGTGGTCAGATCATTCTCGAATCAAATAAATGCTCGCAGAAGGATTTACTAAATGTAATTTGGGATTTATATAAAGATATCCGTCAACAAAAATATTTTTCAAAATGCACATAAACATTAAATGTTTTATATAAATGAAGAAACTAATCCATATAATATTGCACAAATATATTTTTGATCCACACATTAATATTTATTTTAAATAAACATCCATAAATATATATTTTTAAAAGTGTTCACAAATTTCATCCAACCCATATTGTTACACCTACAGGAGCTTTTCTCCCATTCCAATGTAGGCATCAATAAGAAGTTGGTCCCCCCTTTTGCAGCTTCCACTCTTCTTTTAGTGGTTGATCCTTTGTACGGTCCCATATGCTTTGAATTTTTGTTTCAGGCCCGGTCATGATACAATAGAGCCAAAACAGGAAGTCCTTGTCTCTGTGAGAGCCTGTGACAGTGGGGCAGGGTGTGGCCGCACTCTGTGCCCTGCTCGGTGTTCATGCGTTCATACACTCCTTGATCACTCAGGACTAACTCCAGCAGTAGCTCAGCTTTTTAACTGAGACTGCTAAATGTGGATTTAAGACTTCTCTTCACAAAGGTTTGGTTTAAATTGTGGTAAGGTGAACTGTCAATTAAATCTCATTTTATTTACAAGTTTCCTTTTTAAAAAGCATACTTTTTACAGAAACTAAAACATTTAGGATAAATGAATACCGGAATTAAATTCTGTCACCACAGCTGGAATTAAAAGACCAGCAGCAGTTTTTGTCATTACCCACACTATCCTATCTATGGATCGTCTGAAGTTAGTCCTGCAGTACTTTCAGTCCAATTCTGAGTCAATTTCCAATGGCATCTGTATTATCCTGGCCCTGGTCAGTGTCAAGCTGTACACCAGCTTTGACTTTAACTGCCCTTGCCTTCCTCAGTACAACAAGCTGTACTCTCTAGGTGTGATGATTGTGCCCCCCATCATACTCTTTTTCCTGGGGGTCCTAGTCAACAGACATACAGGAGTCATGATGGAGGAGTGGATGAGACCCGTTGGGAACAGATCTAAAAATCCTGCTGTGGTAAAGTGAGTCAAGGTTTTACTAAAACACTCAGAGGATTGTTTTCCTAATCAAATCCCTGTAACTAGTATCCTTTCAAGGTCATGTTTGGATGTACTTCTTACTCTTTTGAGGGCATAGTAAACTGAACAATACCATTGGTACATGTTGAAAGTTCTTATTGATTTTCATTAATCAATCTTGTCATTACAATACATATAATACAGAGCTAGAGTTGCAGTGATTGAGAGATCACTTAAATATATATAAATGACCTCTTTAACTATTAAGTAAGTCATTGATTTGGTAAATATTCTTGAAGATCTATGAAACTTTTAGATCTTTTCAAATATATACTGCACAAGTTAATGAGTGTGCAATAAGGTTTACTCTTAGACCTCTGAAATGAATTAGTCTCTGTTAATCATGTTTCTTTGCTGGAGTCAAAAAGAAACGTCACAACAAATAGTTCAAAGATTTTTCTGTTAATCTCAACAATTAAGCTGTTTCAATACTTGAAAGTCATGTAATAATAGCATTTGTCACTTTGTTTACAAAGTTCTGTGTCCACGAAAGGGATAAATCAGTCCTTGTTCAGGCTAAAACGAGAGGGAGGGAAACCAGGAGGCAAAATAAGCATTTGGGATTACATTAAACTAATGTCTTCCTGCAGGTACCTGTTCTCAGCCATGATACAGAGGGCCCTGCTGGCCCCCATGGTGTGGATCCTGGTCACTCTGCTGGATGGAAAGATCTTCATCTGTGCCTTTAGTGTTAGTGTAGACCCTGCACTCTTCTCAGGTATCAGTAACATTCTACATAGCGAACACATATTCAATGATTACTCTCACTACAATCTAAACTGTTACTGATGGAACGTTATTGTTCAGTACGATATCTCGTGGTATGTTTCCTCAGGTTTGCCCAACAACACAGGTCTGGATGTGATCAAAATCATGGCCAAAGTGCCCTGCAAGGAGGACATTATCTTCAGGAACAGCTCTTTCCGCAAAGCAGTCTCTCGTTACGTTCGCTGCTATTCCCAGGTAAGCTTTTACAACCTCAGCGAGCACACTAACACATTCATGTACTTGTATTCTCATGAAGAGCTTCTATCAGCTTTATGCTCTGTCAGACCGGGTTTTGGGATCATTTAAACCAAAAACATTGTCAGAAGTGCTGTGATACAGGTTTCAGGCTTAACTGAAGCTTGTTGGTTTACCGGGAGATATCATAGGCTCCTGTCATTACCCAGAGGCCTGACATCCACACTGGGCTTCATTTGGATGTTCTAGAGCACCTTATTTAGGTTTATGATTATGTAATGGAATATAATAATAATAATAATAATATATTATTGTTATTATTAATTATAATTTATTTTGAAAATGTTTTCGTAAATTACTTGTTTAAAAATGTAGCCCACCATATGGACAAAATATTAAACATTAACTTGTCAGTGCTTTCTGGTGGACAAACTTTACATTTTTCTAACTGATGTTAAACTTATCTTTAACATTTATTTTATGCAGATGAAAATGTTATTAATTGTTCATCCTTTTCTACAGAGCAAACTCTTGACTTCCTCCAATCTGCCTTTGATGTTTTGCAATCCCATTTGACTCAAGTCAGTATTAAATGCAGACAAATCCAAAGTCATGATATTCTCAAATGGCAAGAAGTTAACTTCTATTCTCCCCAAGATGTCTTCTGTTCAAAGGACTGACATCGAAATGGTCACTACATACAAATACCTAGGTTTTATTATTGTCACACACTGAAAATGTTGTTTCAAAGCTAAAAATTAAATTAACTTTATTTTACAGAAACAAATCCTGTTTCTCCCTTCAGGCAAGGAAACATTTGATTTCTGCAATGTTTGTACCGGATTTGGATTATGGATATTTGCTTTACATGAATGCCTCTGACCAGTGACTAAAGAATTTGGATACTGTGTACCATTGTGCATTACGTTTTGTTACTGGATGTTGATATTGTGTACACCACTGCACTTTGTATGCTGCTGCTAAATGGCCATCTTTGTCTGCACGCAGACATGTTTTATATGTAAATCTCTCCTTGGGCTGGTTCCCTCTTATATTTGCACATATATGTCCCAAGCTATTATTCAGATATTGGTTCCTAAAATGAAAACAGAACTAGTGAAAAAAGCTTTTTAAATATGCTGCCCCTTCTGCCTGGAATAATGTTCAGAAGGAGCTGAAACTGTCATATGTTATCACTATGTTCAAGTCCATCTCAATTAGACTTTTACCTGGTTAAATAAATGATATAAACTATATAGATAAAAGTATTGGGACACTCCTCTTAATCATTGAATTCAGGTGTTTCATTCAGTCCCATTGCCACAGGCAGGGGCGTTTCCTGTGTTTTTAAAGGTGGAAACATTAGGGGCTTTAAAAACACTTGATTTTCCAAATAAATCATTAACTATGTACAATTATTAGAAGTTGTTAGTAATTTGATTAAACAGAAAAAAAGGATGGAAGGAGGAAATAAGTTAATCGATTACATTTTTGTTTAATACATTTTAATCATCACAAGTAAATATATGACTGCTACCTTCATACCACCAAGGAGGAAGTCCCATCAATGGGTTCACTGAATACACTTGTCTATGAAGGGATTATGAGGTGTCTCCTCATTCTAACAAACTAATTATGAATTATGAATTATAATTAAAGAATTAATAGCACATTTGAAAAGGATGTTGCACAAAAAACTAATTACTCAACATTTAAAAATAACTAGCTATAATCAAACCTTGTTTTGGCTTCCTGATATTTTGAAGCTAATCAAATATCAGGAGATGCCAATTAATGATTCACCTACTGTATATGTCAATCATTATAACAGTATGCATATTTACACACAATATACATGACAATTTCTTTCTTGCTGAGCTTAGTATGAGTAGAAAGCAAACATAAATGTCAAAACCTTTTCTCTGCAGTTGAATCACACTGAATGCCTTTGAATTTTCTTGGTTTACTGTACCTGCCTTTTGAAAATGGATTAGCACTGGATTGGAGTTACCTTATCTTATGAAAGTTCAGCCACTTTGGCATATATGACTACACTATTTATAGTAATACCATCATTTTAAAATACATCAAAACTAAAATATGGCAGGTCAAAAGCATACTTTCCCATACTGCAAGACATTAAAACCAATTGAGGGTGGTGTAGCTGCCGTACCAGGCCGTGATGCAGCCAGTCAGGATACTCTCTATGTACCTGTATACATGTTGATGTATCCTTGGGCAACATACTTAACTCCAAGTTGCTCCTAATGATAATGTTGTGTGAATGTGTGAATGTTACCTTCCTTGATCATGGGACACCTTGCATGGCAGCCTCTGCCTCTGAAAGAATGGGTGTGAATGGGTGAATGCTGAGTTGTATATGTAAAAGCCCTTTGAGGAGTCCGAAAGACTGGACCGAGTGCTTTATAAATTGTTGTTGTTGCTTTGTGTAATTAATTTTGCTCGCCCTGTTTAGGCAGTTGGCTGGTCCATCCTCCTCTTCCTGATTGTGCTTGGAGCCATGGGACGCCTCATCAAGCCCTACTTCGATGACCACGCCACCTCTCTGCAGACACGCTACTGGAGCAACTACCTGGACGTGGAGCAAAAGCTCTTTGAGGAAACCTGTGTCCTGCATGCTCGTGACTTCGCCCGGAAGTGTGTGGTGCAGTTCTTCGAGGACATGAGGGAGGACGCCGTACTCCGTCTCCCGCAACCGCTTTTCCTCAGAAACTCCAGAGAGGAGTGGGATGATAAAGAAGAGGAGAGGCTTCACGGAGTGTCGAAGCAGGAGCAGGTGGACCAGCTGCTGAACAAGTGGTACCACAGTAAACCTGAACTAGATGTCACCAGAATGGCACACAGACCCAGGACCTGTGTGACCTGGGAGGACAGAGAAGGGAGGACTTTATACTCGGATGTCTAGGACACATTCGGAGATGTAAAGCTAAAGTTCCACTTACTAATGATGCCAAGCTTTCAGCTACATCTTCACAAAAGGAGCATGAATTAAAAATATATATAAATTAAATGATGTTACTACTGAAATGTTAAGGTAAATAAGATGCAGAATCAAAAACAGACATGCAGGTAGTACACTCAGAAGCCAATAACACACACACACACACACACACACACACACACACACACACACACACACACACACACACACACACACACACACACACACACACACACACACACACACACACACACACACATTACATTAAGGCAAGGCAGTATACACATTTAGAAACAGGAATGAATAAAAATGTGCCATTGGCTCCTAGAGGACTGCAAAGGGCTGCTCTTGGAGGCTGGCGGTTTTCCAGGCTAATTTGAATGTCAGAGTGTGGTGCAGCTGGTTTTGCATTCAGGTTGTTGACTTGGAACTTACTCACACAGATTTATTGAAAACCTGAACATTAGTGTACAGACTCACAAATATTCAATTTTTACTTTTTATAAAGTCTGCTTTAAAGATACATTATTTTACACTCGGTACTGTTTAGATGATGGTTAGGTATTTGGTCATCGACAGAAGAATTCATATTTTTGCTCCCCATATGCGTTTTCCACTGGGGAGGACACCAAAGGGCAGTCCTGCCTCATTGCAGTTTCAACAAGAAAGTCCAAAAAATAATATAATTTAGAACTGACAACATATAATTAACTTTTTTATAATAATAATATATAACATTTAAAAACGCATCCTTATTCTGCAATTCTTAAATGCATACATTTGTTTAGTACATCTTATTGAAGTCACTTTATCTTAATAACACATCTTGAGAAATAAATATTGATAAAGTATGTTTAATGTGAACTTTGCAACTAAATAAGTGGTCTACTTAACTTAAATCTTAGGTTCAAAATGTCCGGTAATAATTAGGGATGCTCCGATCGATCGGCCACCTATCATTATTGGCCGATATTCACTCTTAATAGTTTGATCGGTGCTCTCTATAAAGGCTGATCAGGAGAGCCGATCAGATGACGCAAAATACATGAGACTTTTCTCTGTGCGATGTAAAAGAAGCTCGCCGAAATGGCTTCACCGGTCTGGCAGTTTTTCAAGGTGTCCGAAAAAGACAACAAAATAGCTATATGCAACGTGTGTGAAGCAGAAAGAGAGAGAGAGATCAGGATCAGCTGCTGCTGACAGAGAACACGCAGCTCTACCGGATCACCTGCAGCTCCGCCCGCTGTGACGGACCAAAGAGCAGAGAAAAACACACACTAACGGCCCGTCTACACTACAGGCATAAAAAAATCTTGAAGCTGGGCGTGTCTGAGGCTTGGCGATTTCTCGCGACCAACAACCAATCACATGAATCTCCCGCCCCCGACATACAAAGCAATAGCAATGTTAAAACGAAGTAAACTGGATATAAAATCCCCAAACAGACGAAAACCTACCAGTTTCACCCACTGTCTCTGCCACCTCCCTCCATGCCTGGCTCCTCCGGTTTGTATCCCGTTAATAGTTATGGTCGTAAAGAACCGGGTGATTTGCTACCGTAATTTCTCGTTTGGAATATGAGGAAATGAACTGCGGTCTGGCTCTCCCAGCTTGCACGCGGTTTGATTGGCTAGCGCTTGTACTGGCGGGATTTGCATAAACGGGATTTGATTGGCTGATGCCAAGCATCGAGCCTCAAAAGTTGAACATTGCTCAACTTTTGATGCTCGCGATGCTTGCAAAGCCACGCTCCGCTCCCCACAATGCAGTTCGGAGAAGATTCAAAATCAACTACGTCACCCCATTCAAGTGAATGGGCGAAGCGTTGAAAGCATTTTTCGATGCCTGTAGTGTAGACGAGCCGTAAGAGTTAGATCTAACACACTTAGCTATTTTATCTACCTCTGGAACAAGCTAAACTAAATATGTTTATTCTTCACTTACTGGATCATTGAGCTGCATGAGACGGATATGGACCGGCTGTCAGGAGAGGGAGAGAGGTTCTGTTTATTTATCCTGTGTTAAAATCCAAAGTGAATGTAAAGTTTTGAACAATGTACTTCATCTACTATAAGTAGTTTGTTTGAATGTAATAATTATGTTATTTGTTGTTTGTGGAAGCGCATCATTTATTGAAAAATGATTCTGAACTTTTCGATCTGTTACGATTATAAACTGATTATTATTGAAACATGACCGGTAAGTTTCTAATTTGTCCGGTAAAATAAATTACTTCTGGACACTTGACCGGCAAGAAAAAATCCTAGCGCTAACCCTGGTCCGTCCCCGTCGTTGTATCACTTTTTTCCACTGTTTTTTTCACACCACTGGATATTTATTTGTTGCACTTTATCGTCTGTCGCTTTTTTTTAGCTTTAGCGACTGGTCTGCACCTGTAGTTTTTTTCACTTTTTCCTACTGTTATTTTATTAACTTTTTTCGACATGTCGGTTTTTTCACCACTTTTGGCTGCAGTTTTTTTCAGTTTTTTTTCACTGTCGATTTTTCACTTTTTTTTAAAAAACAGTTAGTTAACTGTCAATGTTTTTTTTTCTTCTTTTAACAACATTGACAGTTACCTAACTGGTTTTCAACAGACAGACAGACAGACGATAAAGTGCAAACAAATTCTTTTTTCTTTTTTCAACTGTCGTTTATTTTGCCTTTTAGAACATTTTATTTTTCCCATTTTTTGACTGTCAACTTTCAAATTTTTAGAAACTGCTAGCGCTGTATTTTTTTTCTTCACTTTGTTCTATTGTAAATTGTTTCACTACATTTAAAAAAAACTAAATTCTAATTTCGTTTTTTTC
The DNA here is from genome assembly GCF_902827175.1 of Gymnodraco acuticeps. Taxonomy (NCBI): domain Eukaryota; kingdom Metazoa; phylum Chordata; class Actinopteri; order Perciformes; family Bathydraconidae; genus Gymnodraco; species Gymnodraco acuticeps. The sequence continues at coordinate 419,907 of NW_022990126.1, read as the reverse complement.
ACAGGTTTAAAAAAAATGATTTGACTTTCATTTTTTATTATTTTTTCGTCAGGTCAGGGACAAAGGTACTTTGACCGTTTTTTTTTTTTACCCAGAAACGGTTCGTTTTTTTGTTCTCCTCTGAGGGCCGTACAAATTATTGACCTCTGCTTAAAAATACTAAAATCACAGCCCACTCATTTCACCTTTCTTTCATGCTGTGCAAAGAAAAAGCAACCTCTTAATCCAGATATTTTACCATGACTCACGTATGCATGCACGTGCACGGTTGTGGCATGACCACCAAAACAGAAAGATATGGACACAAGATGTGTGCAAATGTATTTAGACTCCTGTGAACATGATTTAAGTGGGGGGGACCTAACCTCCTCTAGGGGGATCTGGGGGCATGCTCCCCCGGGAAGATTTGTTTTTTTAAATGTTGAAGTTAAAAGCATCAATCTGGTGCACTTTGAGAGCAACATTAGGAGAGCTATGGAAACATCTCTCAACACCCATATGAAACAGAACTGTAAGCAGATTTACTTTTTCTTTATGGATATTTTACAAATCACTCCCCTTTAAACTGTATTCTTGTTTATTCATAACAACTTTTTTTTACTGTCATATAGTATGTCATACCTGTTTACTTTATTATCTTATTTTTTTATAATAATGATCATAAAGATGTGCCTTTACCTCACTGGTTGTAGAAAAAGCTTCTTATATTCGTTAGCATAGCTAGCTAACCAGATGATAATAACAAAGAAGTTATTGACTGTATAATCAGTATGACAGATGAACAGATCGCCACTGGGCTTTCAACTAAAGACACAGACACGCAGAAACTGCAGCATGTGTACGGCTCCTTATCGGTACTGCAATTTTTGGAAGTGCCGGAGCGGAGCGGCGTTCTGGTGCTCTCCGTCAGAACTACACCCCTGTCAGACGAGACATATACCACGTGATGACACGTTAGGCTCGTGTTGTGTTCATGGACCCTGACCTTGGCCAGGAAAAACAGGTACTCACTTGTTTAATTTTTTTGCGGTCTAGATTTCTTTAATTTTTTTCTTTTTTGCGTGTGTTTATAAATTACCTCAAGGGCCACACCAAATGGTCTCGCGGGCCGTATACGGCCCGGGGGCCGGAGGTTCCCCACCCCTGCTTTAGACAGTGCAAACATGACGAGCTTCTGCTATCTTTGATGAGCGTTAACATTATTTTTGGCCATACATTTTTCACAAGACTGATAAAGTTGGAATCAGTTGTAGTTAGACAACTATCACAAATACTATGAAATACTTTTACTGTGTACTTCTTGAGTACTCACCTGTCAAAGTCCCCGCCTGAGTACAACAATGCCTGTCTTTCTGCTACAGGTGCATCTCCATAAATTAGAATATCGTGGAAAAGTGAATTCATTTAATTAATTCAATTCAAAAAGTTTAAACTCATATATTATATGGATTCATTACACACAAAGTGAAATATTTCAAGCCTTTATTTGTTTTAATCTTGATGATTACGGCTTACAGCTAATGAAAACCCAAAAATCAGTATCTCAGAAAATTAGAAGATTAAATAAGACCAATAAAAAAGGGATTTTTAATACAGAAATGTCAGCCTTCTGAAAAGTATGTTCATGTGTATGCACTCAGTACTTGGTTGGGCCTCCTTTTGCATAAATGACTGCATCAATGTGGCGTGGCATGGAGGTGATCAGCCTGTGGCACTACTGAGGTGTTATGGAAGCCCAGGTTGCTTTGATAGCGGCCTTCATATGGGCATAGATATGTCTCATAATTATTTGTGTGAACATAAAAATAATTTGTGTGTAAATATGTGATTTGTAAATGTAAAACACCATCCACAAATGGATTTAAAAGATTTGCAAACTCACAAATAAATGTGCAAGTGTAAAACGGATCTGCAAATACGCTAAATATTTTCACAAATAAAAAAAAGATCTGTGATTATCTCTTTAACATTTACAACTTTCGATCAGGCATTTGTGAATCCATTTTGTATTTGTCGACCAAAAATGCGCTTGCGGATCTCAAATCTCTGCTCGTGGATCTCACATTTCTGCTTGTCTTTTTACACACATGGAATTTTGAGACATATTATGGAGTCAGATTTGGGTCAATATTCTAGCGCGTAAAACAAGCTACTCACGAGCGGAAAATGTGCTTTTACACGCGCATAAAATGACCCTCGCCCGCGAGCGGCTCTGCGCTTGCTCGCGAGAGAGACAGCCCTCTTGCTCGCTCGCGGGAGTATCAGCCTCGCGGAGTCTGTCTACGCGCGCGTGAAAAGTTTCTGGCACTTTGGGGCGGAGCCACTGGACTTTGATTGACAGCTGCCAGGAAATCCGGAGTTGCCAGGTTTGATAAATGCCTGAACTACCAAGAGCAGAGGAGTGACGGCAGCAAAATCAGTTGGACGAGATTAAATGGTAAAGTTGTGCATAAAAAACTATTATATTCGTAAAGTGTACAGCTAATATATATATATATAAATTAATTTGATATAAAACAATATATTTTTGAGTGGGCTGTATCTGTCGAAAATTGCTAGCTACTGTCTGCTGTATACTCTTAGAAGGGATGTGTCAAAAATGACACAACATGTGTTGAATTTCAACACACCTACAGAGTGTGCTCAGGGACAACACGTGTTGTGTTTATTTATGTGTAAATCATTTTTACACACAAAATGTGTTACATGCCCCTAACACACAATGTGCACATTTTACACATTGTGTGTCATAAATGTGTAACCAAGATGAACACACTCATGTGTTATTTCTGCACATTTTGTGTTATATTTCTTTAACCAGAATTAACATTTGATTGTGTTATATCTGCACATTGTGTGTCAATGACGATTACTGGAAGTACCAGGTGGTGGATATGGTTTTTATTCAAAAAATCGAATGCAAGAATACATTCATTGGACATTTATTTACAAGGATTTCATTAGCACAATATGTCATTAAGAAAATACTTGTCAACATTTAAAAATATTAATATTTTTCTAATTCATCAAATGTTGACAGAATAGATAATTCATAAAATCACACCTAAAAAACCTTATACCTTGGTTAAAACAAACTTAATCTTCAGCAAACTATTGTTATAAATGACTTTCAGCTGAGGGAATATAGTGATGAGATTCTTCACAAGGACCACCTTTTCAGTGTTGGATGGATAATTAAGGATACAAATGAATGACAAGTGAGCTATTTATTTTTTATTTTTCAAAAATAATACAACAGTTCTAGCATACAAATATTACAAATGCGTGATAATAAAGCAATTGGTTATAAAGAATGTCCTTTTGTATCAAGCAAATAAAAAAACAGTTTTTACAACCAATTATATTTATATATATATATGCAATTTTCGACAGATACAGCCCACTCAAAATTATATTGTTTTATATACAATTAATTTATATATATATATATTTATATATATATATATATATATATATATATATGGGCGAGCGAGCAAGAGGGCTGTCTCTCTCGCGAGCGAGCGCAGAGCCGCTCGCGGGGGTTTAATCTGCGCGCGAGGGTCATTTTATGCGTGTGTAAAAGCACATTTTCCGCTCGTGAGTAGCTTGTTTTACGCGCTAGAATATTGACCCAAATCTGACTCCATACATATTTTCCGCCAGTCTCGGCTAAAATCTACTCGTGTCACTCTGTGATTTTCGGAAACCACGTGATGGCCTGCTGATGAGGACATTTCCGCATGATTTCAAAGTAAGAGCATGATAGTTTGTTTAATGCTCTGTTTTTTTATTATAATGAACAGCGGAAAGTTAGATGCATTCTTTATCACCATCACCATCATCATCATCATCATGTTATATTGATACAGTTAGTTTGTGTTAGTTTATTGGATCAATATAGCATATATCGAGCACATGCATTGATGTTGAAGTACAGGCTATACGCCACTTTCGGGTCCCGGGGGAGCAGCTGGCAGCGAAGCAGCCCAGATAAAACTCTTTCTTCATTGTTTGTTGTGTATTCAGTCAAGCGGGTAAAAGTTACAAAGCACTTTGTTAGAAATTAAAATCAATGTTTTGATGGCATAATGTACCTTAAATGTACCTTCAGTTTAAATGCTGTTTTATACTGAAAAACCAGAAATTATTGTGCACAACCAGTTAAGCTTTTATTCTGAAAATCCTTCATCTCCGGTTAGCATGTGGCTAGTTTACCATTTCTTATAGAGGTTAATTTAGTAGCGAAATGACATGGAGTGATGCACACCGAAACCTACTGATTTTAACACTGCAACTATAGAAGTATTATTATTGCTGAATATTAATGAAGGTATAGTTTTATTTGAATAAAGTTATTGTTACAGACGTGGGTAAGATGTGACAACTTCCGGAATGACCAGAAACCAAACCAGCCGTGAAGTATTTTCTGTATTTTTTAGAATATTAACTACAACGTTTAGAATGTGTTAAAGGAAAAGTGATGAAAGACAATATGAGGAGAAGAGGCGTGTTTAAGTATGTATTGAATGTACAATGCCTGAATCCTCTGTTTAAACGTAACAACGGACATTAAGATGTGGAGGGCCGGCCCGCAGGGAGGAGCCTGCAGAAGCTATATAAGAGCAGCACCTGAGCGGTTCGGCCTCTTTTCTCTGCTAGCGAGGGCCAGAGACAGCTGCTTTTCTGTCGGACAATATCCTGTTTGTGACTGTACCGCGCCTTTTATTAATTAAAGTACCAATTTGAAAACATCTCAGAGACTCCATTTAGTCTCCTTTTTAAGCTTCTCTTTCCTGGACGCGAGAATAACCATCACAGTTAACAATTGGTGCTCCGCGACGTGATTCTCGTTGGACAGAAGAGACTACACAACCAGCTGTTTTCCGGAGACGCGGCTTCCGTTCGACACAACGAGCTCGAATACTTGGTAAGAGGAAACCTGTTAAATCAAATTCTTCATAGTTTATGCAGTACAAAATAGGTTTGTGTTGGACGGAGGCCAGCGGATCCTGAAAATAGCTGTGTATTTAATGTCAAAACAACCAAATTTATAACAATAAGAATTCCATAACACATGGCGTTGCATTTTCACAATCAGGGTGAGTTCCAATTTCTTTTTTTCTTATATCTAACCCTGCATGCTATTAATTTGTGTGTGTGTAGTATTTTAAAATATAAATGTGTGTGGCCATTGTACTTTGGGTAGGTGTCTTGTTGTGTTTTCATGTAGGTGTCCCTTGTTACGTCAGTAGTTAAATTAGCCTATGACGTAAGGATATATATGTCCATTTAACGATTATTGTTAAGATCTATGGGACATAGCGAATTGATTAAGGATCAAGTAATTGAAAACCAACAAGGCATAGCGAATCAACTTAGGGTTGAGTAACTGAAGACAGTGCTAGTCGAAAACAGTTGAGAACTGTTTTAAAAAAGTCCTTTTGAGGAAAGGCTTGATTAAGGTGTAAGCTTTATCAGTGGTCATAACTGTTCTAGTTTCAACCAAGATATTGCGGGTGGAATACGAGATGTGGAGTTACAACAGCATTACGTTAAATTGACGACGGTCATTTAATAGTCGCTGATAAGTTACCATAATACTCCCACCTAGCGTGTCGAAATGGCAGCAGTTGACCAATAGTGGACTATAAAGTCAAATAATACGTAGATAGGTTTATAGCTTATGCGTAAGGGTTCCTAACTTTAAGTGATGATATCAATAAGATAAAGCCCATTTTTTTCATAGTAAACTAGATAGAAATGTTATTTTAAACTGCAGTGTTGTTTTGTGTTCAATTTTTCTTGACAAGATTACACCCCGCCATTATTTAAACTCCCCTCTGAGAGCCACGAGGTGTTTTCAAATCCCTTTGTTCTTCAGGTCAAAGGTTGGAAAATCAGTTGCCATCTTGTCTTGTCCTCATGCTGAAAATAAGCCACACGGCAGTCGCCATTTCGTGAAATGCTAATTGAAAGTACTCTGTTTGTTTTGACACACAGTCCCACTCACATGAGGCTAGGCACTCCATATTGAGAAGGACAAATCATATTTATTGGCAGAAGTTGGAACTATAAAATAGACAGGTTATCTTACCGTGGGAAGTTTGGTATTTGTAGGAGTCTGGTTTTGAAAATATTGTTGTTTGCAAGTGCGTATTGGCGGTTTATTTGAGATATTCTTGTTTGCAAGTGTGTATTGGCGGTTTATTTGAGATATTCTTGTTTGCAAGTGTGTATTGGCGATTTATTTGAGATATTCTTGTTTGCAAGTGTGTTTTGGCGGTTATGTGCTGTGTTGTTTAACCATATTCACATTTTCTTCCCATTTTTAAGGAAATAAGCTTCTTCTTGTTAAAAGAGGTCAGTTTTGCAACAGCTATCCCTAGTGGATTAAGCTGGAAATTACAACAGCGCACTCTGCTGGTAATACAGAATTATTACAAAGATATTATAACATTTTGAAGCTTAATTTTGAGTGTTATTGATGAACACATTCGCCGGGACAGAATTACAAAGTGGTTTCTAATTAACATATGAGAAACTTTACATCATAGACTTTCAAACTAGACTGTAGAATATTCAAACACCAATTGATTAAATCTAACACAAATTATGACATTTACATAGTTCCATACATTTCAGTATGCACTGTACACAGTAGATTTAGATTTTCACAAGACTTCGATTTTCTTATCTCAAAGTCAAAAGCGATACACTGTACAATTTTTATTTTAACATTTCAAAAAAAAAGTTATCTTTTAATTTATTAATATTTTACAACAAAAAAAAAAAAAAACTTAAATCATAAAAAAAAAAAATATTCTAAAAAAAAAAAAAAAAAAAACCTACCCAGATTTAAGGTTAAGTTCGGATGACATAGGATATTATTTATCAGGAACGAAGGTGCTAGTCGGAGGATTAGTGTTTCAATCTTTGATAACTTAATAATATTCATTCGAATAGTTAGAGAACATGTCACCAAAAGAAACTAAATTGAGACTAGACGCAGAGCCAGGCTCAACCGCAGATATCAAGGAAAGGGTAATAATCTGATCAGATGCTTTAACCTTTCCAATTAAAAGAACTATCTGGAGTGAAGATGAAGAAAGATTTATAAGAGTTACAAGTCTGATACTCCATCTGGAATATGCCAGCCTATTGGCACACAGCATAAATGTGGTCCGAGTAGCAGACCCGCCAGTGAGGGAAGACATAGCAGAAAAAACAAGACACCGTAGCTTGTAGGAACAAGACAAGGAGAAGGGAGGGGAAGAGCCAGAGAATCAGATGCAGAACCAACAACCAGGAGGTTTCCAAGGAGGCACAGGCAGAAGACGTTTACGGTTTGAGGGATGTTACCATTGCAACCAAATGGGCCATTGGACCAGAGATTGCCCGCAACTACTAAGGCAACATGCACCAAACAATGGCCCTCCATGTAGTTACCCTGGGGGAGGTTTCCATGATTACGACAGAAGCAGGGGGTCTCAGGGATGTCAAAGACGAACAGCATTACCAAACATGACCCAAATGCCACTGACACCCTGGTATCAACCACAACAATGAGGAAGCTCAGAGGGCCAGACCACCAGGTGATGCATCTTCAGCACAAGGGTGTTTTGAAATCCAGCTACATTGAGCCATATCTGTCACCACAGGAGGGAGAGGTTTAATGTTATTTAAAAGATAGTGAGTAGCATATTGCATTTACACATAAAGCATCCACAGATTAGTAGAAGATTAAAACATAGAACATTTAGCAGACTATTTTTGTAATTATGAGAAGGATAGAGATTACGAGTGATGTTGTTCCCCCACACAGAAAACTGTTGTGTCCACACAGCTAGTGAGGTCAAGACGATGGGGTTTCCACCCAAAAATATGAAGACGGAAACCTAGTACTCGCCCAAGACGGAGGATCCATACCAAATCCTCCTGTTTACACCGACTGCAGTTCAAGGGGCGGCGTAACACCTGACGTGGAGCTGTTGAGACCTAAAAACAGAAACTCGATTCTGCTGTGGTGAAGTCTGGCTACAAAGGGAGGTGTCCGATAGGGTCGCTTGTCTCAAACCAGTGAAGAAGTCAACAAGAACCCAGCAGAACTAGAGAGTGACTGTTAGCGGGAGAACAGTGACAGAGCGACAGAGACTGGCACAACATTTTCCAGCCAGTACATAGATAGACCCCGTCAGAAGACCGGGGCTGTGTTTAAAGGGGAACTTCATTTATTGTTAGTGGAAGTGTAGTTTTTTAGTCAAACAATTATGTGATTTATGGAGTCAGATTACATTTTTCTCATGAACACAATTTTATAATCGGTCTGAAGTATCTGTTTTAAGGCAATGAGCTGCAGATTAAATAACCTAACACTGATTGAGAGCTTGGATGAAGAAGTTGTAGGGTTTTTACAACAGTTTCAAGAATCAGTTTTTATTTATTTATTCTTGAGTAATTTTACTGATTTATAGTGTAGTGCGTAAGGCAATATCTCATTTTGAGTGAGGGGCACCAGCCCTTCATGCATGTCACCCTCTGTGAGAATGGTTCGTATGTTTCCCTCTAGTTTAGATAAATATTATTTTATTATATCTTTGTTCAGCAGTATCAAACAATCCTCTAATCCTAGAATTATTGAGATGCATTAGCGACACCAGGGGTATTGTTTTTCGCAGCAACAATGATGCATAATACCAGGACAAAAGCCATTATTGCAACATGTAAACCATTTTTGTGCTAATGGCAGATTTTTTGTGAATATGCTTTTATACCAGCAGAAAACATACATCATACGATATTTTGTACGCCTTATGGGTACACGGAGAAGTTATATTTATTTAATGCAATGTTATGGGTTTTACATGTCCTGTTCAGAATAGGGTAATCATTGCAATATTAATTGAGCATGTTCTGCTCAAAGGAGGGAGTGTCATGATTATACAGATATATTGATTTCAGTGACGTTGTAGTTAATAAATAATAACATGTAGTTAACAATAGGTCTCATAACAACAAAAGGTATGCCAAAGCTTGGGCCTTCTCCAAGGAGGGAGTGGTCCAGTTTTGGATATTAGACGAATAGAAGTGATGAATATGTCAGAACTCTGAGTAATATAATCCAAGTTTTGTCTACACAGGCTAAGAAAGCTACAGAGATACAAGACGAGACACCAGAAGAGACTCCTGTTCTGCCAGGTGATTGGGTGAGGGTGAAAGTTCACAAAAGACAGTGAGCTGATCCCCGGTGGACGGAACAGTGAGAAGTTGTAACGAACTTCACACGCGCTCCGGTTTAAAGGCAAAGAAAAAGGAGCAAATTGACACCACCTCACACATTGTCACCCTTCACTGGCAACTTCCAGAACATTATTGGGAGTTAGGACTGATTTGGCAGAGCTGGAACAAAACAATAAATAGAAATAAGATAAAGATAGAAACAGCTCAAAAGACGAATTGTCTATAGATTTTTATAGATTGTACACTAAAGTGAAAACCTATTTTTGTTTTACATCTGAAAAAGAGTCCAACGTTTTGTATACGTTATTATGGGACTCATTATTTAAATTCTGTAACTGACTCCAAGGGAGAAAATAGAGATGATGTCAAGAACAAAGCCAAAGCTATTGTGGGGTCCCCTAGGGATAAGAGTCAGAATAGCATTGTTGATTGTGCTCATTACACTTGGCACCTTTCTGGTTGGATGGGGAGTACAATATCAAGTAAGACATGGATCCATTAGTCCACTCATAGAGAATTCCCACATCACTAACAAAACTCCAGCTGTGTTTCAGAGAGTTTCACTTATCCCCAGAGCCAAAAGATCAGCTGAGCAACAAGAGGAGGAGTTAGAAATACTCGGTCCCAAAGGTGAGGCGATTACAATCAAGATGATTCACCCCCCATATATGCAGTTCTTGTATCAAATGATGAGATGGGTTTAAGTGATTGGGATATGTAGGTGATGGGAATTTACAGATCAGGGAATCTAAAAATACACTGGATCCATGTTTTAGTCTGTGCCAGAAACACCCCTGTTAAGTTTATGGACAACCAACCGGTGACCTGAGCACAATTATTGAAAAATGATTACAGTAGAAACAGGCTACTAACCCACAAGTACAGCTTTGTACATACAAACTCTATGAACAAAATTCCCCAGCAGATTGTGGCGACTTTGCAGATATGTTCAGTCACAAAAGTTACTTATGTTCTAAATAACAGTGAGATTTAAAGTAATGGAGAAAATATGGGGACGTTCTTTTATAGTGTGTGAAATATGTGGTGCTTGAAACATGTAGGTATTTTTAATCTATAGAAGAAAATGGTTTCCTGAAAGAGTTATTTGGAGTAGCCATGTTACAGTGGGTGGAAACAATGTTTAGGGATATGGCACAACCATTAGTAGACATTAATTGGGTTTAGATGACATTTAACATCTAAGACAGATAGTAAGATTAGGAAAATAGAGTGGAAAGGATTGGATATGTTTTACCTCAGTGTGTTAGAATTAACTATAGGTAATGCTGCCCGAGATCTCTCTCTCTCTCTCTGCCTGTCAGAATGCTACGACCCCATCTTCAGACAAATGACCTCACCAAAGGAGACTCCTCCTCCTCCGGTTTAAAGACAGACAACCCGAGCTGAACCAACAACGACCTGAGGCATCCAGAACCATCTCCACCTGAAGCATCCAGAACCATCTCCACCTGAAGCATCCAGAACCATCTCCACCTGAGGCATCCAGAACCAAACCAGCATGCTGACAAAGAGGCAAACTCATCGGTCCCTCAAACAGGACATGAAGTTCCAAACTGAGCCGCGAGATTTGGCACAATAGCGGAGTGTGGGACATGAGACCAGAATACACCACTCCATGCAACAGCGTAGAGACTGAAAAGGAGGAGATGAAATGCAAAGCAGTTGGGCCACTGAAAGAATTACAGCGGGAAGATCCAAGTGCGGATGGACTGAGGAGAAGACAGGATGGAGGAGGAGACAGAACCAGAGGAGTTGGCATGGGCCAGCAGAACGTGAGGGGGTCGTGGCTTGACGACCAGAGGGGGAGAGAAGGAACACAGGAGTGAGTGAGTTTACACATAAACACACTTATTAGAAAATAATCCTAAAAACACACTGAGGGTAGAACATATTATTCAATCTTTTCATAAAATAAACAAATTATTCTTATAGAGATTCTTATTCATGTGAGAATTTGGGGAAGATTTAATTTGTTACAATATAGATAGCAGGCAAATCTTTATTTGAATGGAAAATGTTAAAGGTAGAGCTGGAACCAAGCCAAAGAAAGTATTCCAATCTAGAGTATTGGTTTCACCATTGTAGCATGTTTATTACCATAGGAGAACTGTTAAGGTGGAAACAACATTTGTTTGTAGTCCAAGATGTAGAGTTTTAAAAAGACACTAGGCAAAGAGCGATTGAAGATTTTAATTTTGAAAAAACTAGTACAATTGGGAGTAATACATGCAGGGCCTTGGATCACTCATTTTAATGGTGCATATTTTCAACAACAAATATCGTTCAGGGAGAAGGGGTTGCTCAACCCACCCTGCAGATGTTTTAAATCTTACTTGCAGCTTCAGAGGGAGCGCACGGCACCAGAGTATGAGTTTTAAAAGACAAGTGCCACCACCTCCTAATGCTCATCCATTTAATCAGTAATGACCTGACATTTAGAGATGTTATTTAAAGGAGAAACATATCTGCCATGAGTGAAAATTCCTGAATTGAACTACAAACCATTAATGAAATGACTTCTGTTTTTGAAGTCCTCGTTAGAGCACCCAAGGTTCCACACACTGTTAAGGAGGTTAGCATAGTTATTTAAGTTGACCAGAAATGAAAATAAATTAGTATAATGAGTTATTGATATTCCACCGGTTTTCACACCATTTCAGGGACTTTATCACTGCATTAGAACAGACCACCCCAAAGCCAGTAGGGCTAAGAGACCAGTCCCAGGGGGAGTTTAGGCTCCAGGGTACAAGGATAGCATAGGGGCGACCAGGGGAGGCCTAAATGTAGCACTAATTCCATGTCCTAAAATACCGATTGATCACGACGGCCTCTTCTAGAGAACATATTACTTTCATACCTTAAATGGTATGAAAGGAGGGAGGGTACATTTCTCATGAGGAGACAGTTACAAATGCTAGTAGAACAAGACTGCCCACCCCAATACAGATGTTGATGAAAATGATGAGTTAGTTTGAATGATGTTAAACGATATGGATGTTCAGAGATGAGGTTGTTCAATGAATGTCCAGCCGATGTGATTCTTTAAATGATGAAATCATGTGAAGAAGTGAGCAAAATAAAATGCTAAAATGGAGTGAATCCATTTCAATTTACTTATACTATTACAAGATAGAGTATTTTTATTTCAATTTACTCTATACTATTCCAAGATAGTTTATTCCATTTTTATTATTTTTCACTGTTCTATATGGTAGATTTCATGTATTTTCGAGTCATTACTATTCTAAAATGGGTAGTTTCTTTTCACTTTGTAAAAACAAGTGACTTAACACTGAGCGTGGTATGAGAACGGTTTCTGTGAAAGGAGGGAGGAAGAAATGTTCTGATACCAAGCCATTGCTGCTATTTTGAAGAACCATATTGAATGTTAACACTAGAAGTTATGCACAAGGGAAAACTTTTATGTTTGAACACAGTCAAAGTATTTTTGTATTTTTGTAAAATTGAGGATATTCGCACTATTCCATTTTGATTGTATGTTTTTGATATGAATTATGTACTATGCAGAGTTCAGATGAAGAACTCATTGATTTCAGTATTATACACACCTTTTAGGTGTGTAAGGAGGGACTGTTAGAAATTAAAATCAATGTTTTGATGGCATAATGTACCTTAAATGTACCTTCAGTTTAAATGCTGTTTTATACTGAAAAACCAGAAAATTATTGTGCACAACCAGTTAAGCTTTTATTCTGAAAATCCTTCATCTCCGGTTAGCATGTGGCTAGTTTACCATTTCTTATAGAGGTTAATTTAGTAGCGAAATGACATGGAGTGATGCACACCGAAACCTACTGATTTTAACACTGCAACTATAGAAGTATTATTATTGCTGAATATTAAATGAAGGTATAGTTTATTTGAATAAAGTTATTGTTTACAGACGTGGGTAAGATGTGACAACTTCCGGAATGACCAGAAACCAAACCAGCCGTGAAGTATTTTCTGTATTTTTTAGAATATTAACTACAACGTTTAGAATGTGTTAAAGGAAAAGTGATGAAAGACAATATGAGGAGAAGAGGCGTGTTTAAGTATGTATTGAATGTACAATGCCTGAATCCTCTGTTTAAACGTAACAACGGACATTAAGATGTGGAGGGCCGGCCCGCAGGGAGGAGCCTGCAGAAGCTATATAAGAGCAGCACCTGAGCGGTTCGGCCTCTTTTCTCTGCTAGCGAGGGCCAGAGACAGCTGCTTTTCTGTCGGACAATATCCTGTTTGTGACTGTACCACGCTTTTTATTAATTAAAGTACCAATTTGAAAACATCTCAGAGACTCCATTTAGTCTCCTTTTTAAGCTTCTCTTTCCTGGACGCGAGAATAACCATCACAGTTAACAACTTCACATTTTATTAATCGGCCTAATTTTACCTTACCAGTGCAGCAATAAAGTAATCTGTAGAAAAGCACCGTATTTAGGTCAGCCTTCATAGTAAGGCTACATTAAACGTTATAATATTCATCGTGTCCTTTCTACTATACATGCATATATTCCTGTCTATTGCTTTCATTTGTATTTAATGTTATTGTGTTTATACTTGTTTCCACACATTTCACAATTTGGGATGAATGAAGTATCTGATATCCATCTATCCGTCTATCTGTCTGTCAATTAAATTAAATTAAATTCAATTCAAAACCTTTATTTATCCAGGTAAAATCCCATTGAGATCAATGATCTCTTTTTCAAGGGAGACCTGCAGCAGTAGGTTCCACAAGAAGACATAAAAACATAAACAACAGAACAACAAAAGGACATCATACAGCAACATGTACAGGGATTACAATTTACATATTTAACCACATGTACAGGTACCAAAAGCATCTGATTCTGTAGCATCCAACCGAGCTTTAAAAACATGTAGTGGTACTAGCTTGGTAATTTTCCATTCTTTTTGCAGACTGTTCCATGTTAGTGGAGCTGCACATCTAAAAGCTTTCTTCCCTAAGACAGTCCTAGCACTTGGCACATTTAATAAAACCACAGCATGCAATCTCAGGCAATAAGTACTTTCAATTCGCAGAGAGATCAGGGAGCAGATATAAGATGGTAGTTTATCCAACATGGCTTTGTAAATGAAAAAGTACCAGTGACTGAGCCTCCGTACAGTAAGTGATGGCAAAACCGCCTTGGCATACAGGGTACAGTGATGCGTAAGTGCTTTACAGTTTGTCAAAAATCTCAGTGCACAGTGATACGCAGCATCTAACTTGCTCAGGTAATTGGCAGGTGCATTCATATATAACAAATCACCATAGTCCAGCACAGGTAAAAAGGTCACAGTGACTAGCCTTTTCCTGGCTTCAAGCGAGAAACAGGACTTGTTCCTGTAGAAGAAACCTAGCCTAACCCTCAGCTTTTTAAGCAGGTTATTGACATGAAATTTAAAAGTGCGACAATCATCAAGCCAGATACCAAGGTATTTGTAACAGGTAACCACTTCGAGTTTTATTCCTTGCGTAGTTACAATATCCAAAGCAGTCTCTGGTGTATTTTTAGCTTTAGCTTTAGAAAAGTGCATTACCTTGGTTTTCTCAACATTTAAAAGAAGCTTTAGTTCAGAGAGCTGAGTCTGAATAATGTTAAAAACAGCCTGTAATTTAACAACAGCCTCGTTAATCGAGGGACCTGCACAGTACATCACGGTATCATCCGCATAAAAATGTAAGGTTGCTCGTTCGACATTTTCACCTAAACTATTAATATAGATGGAGAATAAAGCGGACCTAAAACAGAACCTTGAGGAACACCATTAGTGATGTTTAACCACTCAGAAGACAGCCAATCAAACTGAACACATTGGGACCTTTCAGAGAGGTAGTTCACAAACCACCCACTGCATGGCTGGATATGCCAATACTGAGTAGCCTCTGCTTTAAGATGCGATAATCGACGGTATCAAAAGCTTTGGATAGGTCAACAAATAGAGCTGCACAACTCTGCTTATTATCTAAAATACTCACCACATCATTCACCACTTTCATTGTGGCAGTGATGGTGCTATGTTGCTTTCTGAAGCCTGACTGATGTTTAGACAGGATGTCATTGTTACATTAAAAACTCCTTTACTTGTTCACTCACTAGGCGTTCAAGAACCTTAGCCAGAACTGACAATTTAGAGATGGGTCTATAATTGTTTAATAAGGTGGCCTCCCCTCCTTTTAGTAATGGCAGGACATAAGCTGACTTCCATACTTTTGGGATTTTGTTAGTGCTGAGAGAGAGGTTAAAAAGAGTAGTGAGAGGTGGAGCAATAAAATCTGCAGCTATCTTTAAAAATAAAGTTCTACGTTGTCCGGACCAGCCGGCTTTTTAGGATCTAGCTTGGTTAAGACTTCACAAACAACAGGTCTGGTTTTCCAGACCACATTTTTCTGAGTCACAGACTGTGGTGTTCACAGAAGCAGAATTAAAAACTGTCTGTCTATCTACCTATTCATCTATCTACCTGTCTATCTGTCTGTCTATCTGTCTGTCTGTCTGCCTGCCTGTCTGCCTACCTACCTATACCTGCCTGCCTACCTACCTACTAGTTGTTTTGTTTGGAAAGGTTTTGTCATTGTATTGCTCTTTACCGGCACCTGCAGAGTACAGGACTTTACATTGTAGCCTACTTACAATTGTACATTGTAACTTTGACCCGCTTGACTGAATACACAACAAACAATGAAGAAAGAGTTTTATCTGGGCTGCTTCGCTGCCAGCTGCTCCCCCGGGACCCGAAAGTGGCGTATAGCCTGTACTTCAACATCAACGAAAGTGCTCGATATATGCTGTATTGAACCAATAAACTAACACAAACTAACTGTATCACTATAACATGATGATGATGGTGATAAAGAATGCATCTAACGTTCCGCTGCTCATTATAAAAAAATAAAAAAACTTTGAAATCATGCGGAAATGTCGTCATCAGCAGGCCATCACGTGGTTTCCGAAAATCACAGAGTGACACGAGTAGATTTTAGAAGAGACCGGCGGAAAATATGTCTCAAAATTCCGTGTGTGTAAAAAGACAAGCAGAAATGTGAGATCCACGAGCAGAGATTTGAGATCCGCAAGCGCATTTTTGGTCGACAAATACAAAATGGATTCACAAATGCCTGATTGAAAGTTGTCAATGTTAAAGAGATATTCACAGATCTTTTTTTTATTTGTGAACATATTTAACGTATTTGCAGATCCGTTTTACACTTGCAAATTTATTTGTGAGTTTGCAAATCTTTTAAATGCATTTGTGGATGGTGTTTTACACAAATCACATATTTACACACAAATTATTTTTATGTTCACACAAATAATTATGAGACATATCTATGCCCATACCTTCAGCTCGTCTGCATTGTTGGGTCTTGTGTCTCTCATCTTCCTCTTGACAATACCCCATAGATTCTCTACGGGGTTCAGGTCAGGCCAGTTTGCTGGCCAATGAAGCGCAGTAATTCCATGGTCATTAAACCATCGGCCCAGAAGGATTTCAAGATGGCGCCTGTGTCGGCATGCCGCTCCCTCAGCTCTCTGCCTTTAGCTATCCTGTTTTTGATTTATGTTTGTCAGAATGTCCCTGCTCTGCTTGTCTATGATCGCCAAGCTCTCCTCCACCTAAGACCCTCACTGGAGTTTATACTGCTGCCCAAACCTATATCTGGCAACCGTAAATCGACTCCCCCCCCTCTACTGTCAGATATTCCCACCTACCTGCGCCGGTTGCCCTGCATCCTGCCTCACCGAAAGCGCTTTAGACCAAGGGTTCCCAAACTTTTCAGCCCGCGACCCCCAAAATAACAGTGCCAGAGACTGGCGACCCCCCACTATCACGTGATGACTGGAAGAAAAATAAAAACGTGTGCACAGGACGCACGCACTAATAGGCGTATCCAAACACGCGCATAACGACAACACACAAGAACAGAACAGCCTGACAACCAAGATATGATTTTACATATAGCAATTTAATATAAGATAACAGCAGAACTCGTGAGTCAAAGTAATCTCCATGTGAATTAGGAGAACATTGTTGCGTTGTGTAAACTTTAAAGACATAAACTGTAGTAAACATATGAACATTGTTGCAGTGCAAACTGTAAAAATACATAAAGGTAATAAACATATGAACATTGTTGCTGTGCAAACTTTAAAGACATAAAAGGTAATAATAACTAATAAACATTATGAACATTGTTGCGGTGCATATTTACATTTGGGGAATACGCTATGTTTCAGCGTTAATCTCACCTAATGAGACGGGTGGGCAATATGAATGGAGCACAGCAAATCCATCCTGGGCTTAATTTTGGAGACGGCCACTCGGAGATCATCCTCCACGTTTAGACGAGATCTGTATTTGTTTTTTATGTATGTCAGTGCAGAGAAAATCTTTTCGCACAGGAATGTGGAGCCAAACGGCGTCAGCACGTCCTTGGAACGTCCTTGGAAAGCTGTGGGTATTCCCTCTCAACTGAAATCCAGAACTCAGCAAGCGTCTTCGCATTAAAAGCTGTTTTTAATGTGTGGTCACTTGACAGTTCAGTCAGTGCGTCCTCCATGTCGGATGACAGATGACTTGCGGTCGTTACGGTAAATGGTGATCTTATCCAGGCATATTTTTCCGGAGCTGCTTCCTCTGGCAAATACTTGTTAAAGTGTTCCAGGAGGGCTTCCAGGTGGGTAGTGATAGACTTCTTCACAGAGTTAACACTAAGATCATTTTCCTCTATGAGTTCCTCCAGCTCAGGATGATACGAAGAGTGAAGCAGGTAGGACCCAAACGCAGATAGCATTTGATAACACCTTTATTTCAAGGACTTAATTATACTTGGACAGACAAAACACTCTACGGTGAACTAGGTCACAAACAAAAGAAGCACCAACACTGAACACAGGAGGAGACAAGACTAAATACAGGGAGGGCAGGGGAGGAGAAACACAAGGGCCACAGGTGAACACAATCAGATAACTAGACACACCAGGGAAACTAATGACAGGAGGAAAAACACAGGGAAAAGGACCAGACAATATACCAAGAGGAAAACAAGACAGAGAGAACAGCAAAAACACCCAAACCAAGACATAGAAATGTGACATGACATGATAATCGTGACAGAACCCCCTCCTCAAGGGACGGATTCTAGACGTCCCTAAACACCAAAACAAAAATCCAACAACGTCCAGCAGGGTGGGTCCAGAGGACGGGCCTTGGCTGACAGCCCAGGGCAAGGCAGAGTTCGAGGAGGGGGTCTCGGGCGGACGGCCCGGGGGCAAGGCAGAGTTCGAGGAGGGGGTCTCGGGCGGACGGCCCGGGGGCAAGACAGAGTTCGAGGCGGGGCGAAGACCACAGCAGGCGAACTCAGGGGACCGGGCTCGAGGGCGAAGACCGGACAGCTCCGGAGGCCGGGCAGGAGCCGGTGTCGACCGGACAGGATCCGGAGCCGGTGGGACAGGTGTCGGCAAGATTCCCCACGGAAGAGGACAAAGCGGAACCTCCAATGGCACAGGACATAGGGTTGGCAGGACCCCCGGCAGAAGAGCAGTCTGCGGGACCTCCAACGGCACAGGACATAGGGTTGGCAGGACCCCCGGCAGAAGAGCAGTCTGCGGGACCTCCAACGGCACAGGACATGGAGTTGGCAGGACCCCCGGCAGAAGAGCAGTCTGCGGGACCTCCAACGGCACAGGACATAGGGTTGGCAGGACCCCTGGCAGAAGAGCAGTCTGCGGGACCTCCAACGGCACAGGACATAGGGTTGGCAGAACCCCCGGCAGAAGAGCAGTCTGCGGGACCTCCAACGGCTCAGGACATGGAGTTGGGACTCGAGAGAGGGCTCGAGAGGGAACTCGAGCGGTGACTTGAGAGGGAACTCGAGAGATGACTTGAGAGGGAACTCGAGAGGAGACTTGAAAGGGGACTCGAGAGGGGACTCGAGAAGAGACTTGAGAGGGGACCTGAGAGGGGACTTGAGAGGGGACTCGAGAAGAGACTCGAGAGGAGACTTGAGAGGGGACTCGAGAAGAGACTCGAGAGGGGACCTGAGAGGGAACTCGAGAGGAGACTTGAGAGGGGCATGCTGCTGTCAGCATGCCAATTGCACGCTCCCTCAAAACTTGCGACATCTGTGGCATTGTGCTGTGTGATAAAACTGCACGTTTCAGAGTGGCCTTTTATTGTGGCCAGCCTAAGGCACACCTGTGCAATAATCATGCTGTCTAATCAGCATCTTGATATGCCACACCTGTGAGGTGGGATGGATTATCTCGGCAAAGGAGAAGTGCTCACTTTCACAGATTTTTTCAGATTTGTGAACAATATTTGAGAGAAATGGTTATTTTGTGTATATAGAAAATGTTTTAGATCTTTGAGTTCATCTCATGAAAAATGGGAGCAAAAACAAAAGTGTTGCATATATATTTTTGTTCAGTGTAGATGGAGAGTCTCTAATAGCCATGGTAAATGGCTCCATTGCTAACACAAACAGCAATGGGGAGAGGGGGTTGCCCTGACGTGTAGATCTGTACAATGAGAAGGATGTAGAAGTAATATTATTTTTCACCACTTCAGCAGGTTCTTATATATCGTCCTGATCCATTTGAGAAAGCCTTCACCTATTCCTAACCTCTCCAACACTTCAAACAAATACTTCCACTCAATTCGGTCGAAGGCCTTCTCTGCGTCTAAGGCAGTGGTTCTCAAACTTTTTCTGTCAGGCCCCCCCTTTGGAGAAAAAAAAAAGTCGGGCCCCCCCCAACACAAATAGTCAGGCTCAGTGGCGGCGCCAGAGATTTCTTTTGGGGGTGCTGTGGGGTAGCTTGACGTTTCATAGAGGGTGCTCAAACATTTAGGGTTTCCCTTTAATGTACCGGGCGCTACAGTGGAATGTTCTACTGCAACACTCCCCACGCAAATACACAATGGTCCCGCAACTGTTACAATGAAGGCTCGATAATCAGCTCACAGCATATAGGTGTAAGCAGGGGTAAAGTGCTATTTTTATAGGTGGTGTGTGCATGGACCTCACATAGGGGGGTCCGGGGGCAAGCTCCCCCGGGAAGATTTATTTTTAAATATTGAAGTTAAAAGCATCAATCTGGTGCACTTTGAGAGCAACATGGAGAGATCTATGGATACCTCTCTCAACACCAGTGATTCCCGCAGAAATGAAATATACTTTGGGGGAACGACTCGGGGCGGGGGGTTGGGGGGTGGTGGGGCGGGTGCGTGCCCCCCCCCCCCGTGATAAATGTTGAGATTTTTTTTCTCAATTCCTGCATTCTAGTGAATTTTCATAGTAACACTGCACTTCAGACAACCTACAACTGGTGATGGTGTCTAGGTCTTTAAGTGTTAAACAGCTGAGAGCAGTCACTGCTGTTTTTTGTGGTCTTCTTTCACACACACATCTTACCAAGTGGGAGCCAACACACGGGCACCGACCAAGAGGGCGCCCCACGCCAACATACGTGGAGGTGCTGAGGAAGGATGTGGGGGTGGAAAGCTCCACAGAGCTGGCCGGGTGTATGGAGGACCGTGAGGATTGGCGAACCCGTTGGCAAACTCGTCTAAGGACGACCTAGTAGTAGTAGTCCTTGATTGGCTCAAGTTCACACCCTTTTAGGGGCGGGGCTAGTGATGTTGTCCCGGCGATGCTTAGGAGTTGATAAAGGAGATAATCCCACTGACGTCATCATTTGATTCCAAAAGTGGGTCTGGACTCGCGCCCATAGAGGCTGTTTACCAGTATAATGGCTCCCCCCAAAGTATAATTTATGGGTGGCTCCCCCCAAAGTATAATTTATGGTTTTTTAAGTTTTTTTTACTCACTGAGCACTCATTGCCACCAATGCAAATGCAAATGAGTGCTCACTGAGTAAAAAAACAAAAAAACACACAAATTATACTTTGGGGGGAGCCATTATACTTTGGGGGCCCCCCAAAGTATTAACATGCTGTGGGAATCACTGAACACCCATTTGAAACAGAACTGTAAACAGATTTACTTTTTCTTTATGGATATTTTACAAATCACCCTTTTAAACTTTATTCTTTTTTTACTGTCATATAGTATTTCATACCTGTTTTTCATTTATTCTCTTATTTTTGTATAACTATAATGATCATATAAACGTGTGCCTCGGAAATAATTGTTTACATTAATGGTGACCAAAACGTTTGAGACCCACTGAGATAACACTGACAGAGTCCTTTAGCTCACTGAGTCTCTCAATCTGACAGGAGAGGACTCTCCTCCACTTTGTTGTTGAAAAAGCTCCTTATATTCGTTAGCGTAGCTCGCTAGCACCAGAATCTAACAACAACGATCTCCAGTACCGGTGCGCTCTCTCTCGCTCGTGCACACAAAATGGCTCGTTTCACACACACACACACACAGTCGAGCTTTAATGAAACACAGAGACCAAGACGTAATAGTACTGTACTGCATTATATTATTTTCGAATCAATAATTTTTCAAATTATGATTTTTTTTATTTTTTTTATAACCATTTTTCCTCCTGGTCTCTCGCGCCCCCCCTGGCATGCCTCTGCGCCCCCCAGGGGGGGCGCGCCCCCCACTTTGAGAACCACTGGTCTAAGGACAGCAGTGCCATGTTAGGTGACCCTCTTTTTTCAATAAAGAATATTTAGTACCCTTCTAACATTATGAAAAGCTTGCCTTCCCTGAATAAAACCATTTTGATCATCTGTAATCATGGCAGGCAGTAGTTTGTTTAGGCGTCTCGACAACGTATTGCATACAATTTTGCTATCTGTATTAAGCAGTGAGATTGGTCTGTACGATGCACAGTCAGTGGGGTCCTTTCCTGGTTTTAGCATCAGAGTGATTAGTGCCCCTCTAAGAGATGGTGGTAGGTCCTCCTTTTCGTAGGACTCCAACAGCATATCCAAAAGTGGTTGTAGTAGCTTATCTTTAAATTGTTTATAGATTTCTATAGGAAGCCCATCTAGACTATAGCCGCCTTCCCCCCGTCATGCTGGTTATGGCTTCTGAAAGCTCGTCAGTTCCTATGATATGGTCTAGTTTTCCTTTTGAGTCAGTTGAAATAGTGGGGAAAACTAATGAACTTAGAAAATGTTCCTGTTGGCCTGAATCTTTATGTTCGGATGTATAACGTTTTTTATAAAACATTTTAAAAGCACTATTTGTTTCTGCAGGGTCATTTGTTAATTTACCATTTGTTTTAATGCTGCCCTTTCAGATTGCAATTTTTTAATACGCCAAGCAAATATTTTGCCCGCCTTTTCTCCCTGATCGTAGTAGCTTTGTTTTAATCTTAGTAAACTAGCAGCTGTCTGGTTACTCGGTGTTTAGAGTCGGCGAGGTCCTGATAATTTATTCCGGTAAATTACTCTGACCTACTAATTGACCTGACCGAAGTTATTGAGTCTATGTAAGTTTACTGCTTGGCTCAGATCCACCAACGTCAGCAAGATCTCACCTCTATTAACTCCCCGAAGAACCAGGTTCAATTAACTGCTGTTTCAATTCAGACAACTCTTTTTTAATCTGTTTAAGGGATCCCGAAGGATTTTGATATCAGTAAATGGAGTGTGCTCCTACCTAAGTGTGTGTGGCAGGGTGCAGTCTTACCTTTTAAGCAGGAGAGGAGAGCACATATTTTCTTTTAGTTGTCCCAATCCAACAGGTGAGATCAGTTTATTTGAAGAAAAATAGGTCCAAACTAATACAGGGTTTTTACCTTTTAACACATTATAATCATATGCAACATATCATGCTGGGGTTATATTTTTATCTAAAACCTTAATTCATATTTCTCATCTATCCAAGATCTAAATAAAACCATTAGTTATAAAATGCCTGTACGTACTAATAACGCCTTCCAGGATAGCCTAAATAAAGCTATTAGGTCTAAGATTCCCGTACGTCCTATAACGCCTTCCAGGATATATCTAAATAAAGCTATTAGTTCTAAGATTCCTGTACGTACTAATAACGCCTTCCAGGATAGATCTAAATAAAGCTATTAGTTCTAAGATTCCTGTACGTACTAATAACGCCTTCCAGGATAGCCTAAATAAAGCTATTAGTTCTAAGATTCCTGTACGTACTAATAACGCCTTCCAGGATAGATCTAAATAAAGCTATTAGTTCTAAGATTCCTGTACGTACTAATAACGCCTTCCAGGATAGCCTAAATAAAGCTATTAGTTCTAAGATTCCTGTACGTACCAATAACGCCTTCCAGGATAGATCTAAATAAAGCTATTAGTTCTAAGATTCCTGTACATACTAATAACGCCTTCCAGGATAGCCTAAATAAAGCTATTAGTTCTAAGATTCCTGTACGTACTAATAACGCCTTCCAGGATAGATCTAAATAAAGCTATTAGTTCTAAGATTCCTGTACGTACTAATAACGCCTTCCAGGATAGCCTAAATAAAGCTATTAGGTCTAAGATTCCCGTACGTACTAATAACGCCTTCCAGGATAATCTTACCGAGAGCCATTTACCCAGCCCTGAAGGACAGAGCCTACCGGGAGAGAGTTTACCAGGGGTTTCCCCCCCTCTCTCTCTAAAAAAAAAACAGTCTCTTTATGCTCAAAAAACCGGATCGAAACCCCAAAAACACCTCCTCTATCCCCAACCAACATCCTCCATTGGCCATGGCCTAAGACACATCTTCCCATGTTTGTGTAAAAAGGACATGACCCCTGTAGCACTTGAAAAATATTATTCTCAGCTATGACATAACCATTTTTGAGGCCTCAATGTGTTTCTCGTTTAAGGCAGGAGCCCCCCTCCCTGTGATCTGCTGTGAGAAAAAAGGGGAAGAAACTGCCCTCTTCCTTATCAGTGACACCCATAAATCATAGACCTTACACACTCAACATAAACAAACCACTTTGTTTTGTTTATGCTGTAAATATAGAAAAACCCAAAATATGAAGCATTCTCATTAAGGCTTCATACAAGAATATAATTGATCATATATGATTTATAATTAACTTTCGTTTTAAGTATTCACTTCATATATGATTTATAATTAACTTTCGTTTTAAGTATTCACTTCATATGAAGATCTCAACATCGGTAATTCACTATATTGAGTCCTTAGGACCAAAAGTTTTGCTTGCAGTTCTGGGGAATCTTGGGTAACAATCCTATCCTCCAAATCTTTAATACAACCCTCCAGTGAATTTAATTTGGATTTAAAGGCTTTGTTCTGCGAGCTAGAATAGCTAATAATCATGCCCCTGATGTATGCCTTAAACGCTTCCCAGCGTACAGTTGGAGAGGTTTCGTTAGTATTCATGCTAAAATAGAGGTCAATATGTATTCCTACAAATTCAACAAATGTTCTATCCTGTAGCCATCTGGATTGAAAACGCCACCTAGGTGGATTCATAACAAGATGAGAGTTATTAAACAATAATGAAATTGGTGAATGGTCAGAGAGGACCCTACTGTCATACCAACATTTTGTAATCCTTGACATAAGACCCATAGAAACCAGGAAATGGTCTATACGTGAGTGTGTTTAGTGAGTGGCGGAAAAAACAAGAATATTCTCTGGAAGCTGGTTTAAATGACCTCCAAACTTCACACAAATTAAAATCCTGGATCAGTTGTTTAAGGGTTTTCCTTGTTTGGGTGTGAGATGAGTCTGTCCCCCTTGATCTGTCAATACTGGGCTCTAGTGCACAATTGAAGTCTCCCCCTATGATATAATGGCCTGGGAGGGAGGATAAAGTTAGTAAAATGTTTTTGAAGAATAAGGGAACATCCTCATTAGGGCCGTATATATTGACAATATTCAAGGTTTCTGTAAGAAGGGTGCCGTGAATGATGGAATATCTGCCTCTTGGGTCAGAGATAGTCCTAATTATGTTAAAAGGAATGGATTTATGTATAAGAGTTAACACCCCTCTAGCATGGGAAGAATAGGAGGCTGCGATGACCTGACCATTCCATCTTTTCTGGATCTTATGAATATCACATTGTGGCAAATGCGATTCCTGTAAAAACAGTATTTTGGAATTCAACCTCTTAGCTCTATTTAACACTTGCTTAAGTTTCGATAAATTATTGAGCCCACGTACATTCCATGAAGTTATCTTCAATTGTGTATTGGAAGTCATATTCTGTTATCTAAACAAAAATACAACAGTATTTAGAAGAAACAATAAAACTGCCTATCAGACTGCTTAACACGACCCCATTTGCTTCATTTGCATGAACAGAAAATAAACACACCATGACATAAAACAAAACACCCCATGTGAAATTCCCCAAACGAACCTCACCCCTCCCTTTGCTCAAACAATGAGCATCCCTTTCCCTCCTAAAGACTCTAGTCATGGAGCTATCCGGTCCACAAAACTGAGGAACAGAATAAATGTCCACAAACAAGTCCCTAAAGTGTCGCTCCGCCCTAATTTCCATACAAATTATAGGAATGTTAACAAAGGGAATGAATAAAACTAAAAACTTCTATAAAATATTTCACTTTAACTTGTCGATGTTTTCATTCACTAGGCAGCAAGTTTAAAGCTCTTAAAATAAAATGTATTCATAAGTAAACACCACGTTTAGCTGCCATTGTTAGGATCTAAAATGTGGATTATTAATTTGTTTTATATCTAATACAAATTATATAAAATGTGAATTTGGGAGTGTAAAGGCATAACTTAGATTTAACCGTTCAAGGACAGCACTTATTCTTAACAGTATCAATAACAGAAAACACACTTATTCAACAGCGTAATATAATACATGTAAACAGATATACCAGTGTATAGCCTACATACATATTATTACTGCTAAACACTGCAAAGACAAAACTTTACTTTGACAGTGTATATACAGTAGATTTAGTCATTATACAGTAACAAGTAATATACTGTAGTGTAGGCAATTCTTTATGGTAATCTCACCAGGTGCTTTCACAGAACTGTTCAATCTCTGGGCCTCTCCTGGATCTTTTTCAGGAACGTGTGTACATCCGTAGGAGAGGTGAAGAGGTGAGAGTTGCCGTCATGTGTCACTCGGAAAGAGGATGGATATTGTATTCCATACCGCAGACCCATGTCTCTGCACCTCGTCTTAACTCCATCGTAGGCTCTGCGCTTTTTATCCGTCTCCTTGGCGACGTCATGGAAAAACATTATATGATGTTTGTCAAAGTGGATTTTACCCTTTTCATTGTTGGAGCGCCACCCTCCGGCGGATGGTCGAAGGTCGAACCCTGCTCCGCGCCGTTCGTTGATGAGTAGTCTTTTATAGGATAAAAGATAAGAGACTCGAACACCCAAAGGAGGTTATAAAAAATAAGCTGTTTTAATGGTAAAAGCAACAGTACAAAATACAGAGTACTCCGGGCTCAATTCTACCACCGTGTGATATACGTATCAGGACGGTCAGTCAGAAAAAGGGCCCCGAGCGTAAGAATTCAACAGCATATTATACGAAAACGTGGGGAGAAGTTGTGTCAGTTGCTCCTCCCTAGCTATTTGTTATTGGCGATTTCACTTCTGGGCGAGCCCTAGACAGTGAGTTGGTAGTTCTCCATTGGCCGGAGAGGATCACAGCTTGCCACGGATCTCGATGCTGCATTCGGGCTGTGAGTAAACAACTTGTGTCTTACTTTTAGGCTGTCTGGAGGCATGGACAGCTATCAAAGCTACTAAACATCACATTAACAACGATGTACAAATGAAAGTCGGAGACAAATATATTATTTGAAATGATTTATTCACGTTTGCAATGTGTTGAACAGACATCCCCAGTCACCTCATTGTCATGTTGTAGTCCTCGCTGTACGCGTCGGGATATCGGCATCGCAACCACAACCTCACACACTGGTACTGAATGTGCATCAAAGTGTTCCTATGGAGCCAAATATACCAAAAGATAAATGTAAACAACAGAAGAAGCGATCGAAATGTGTATTTCCTGATTATTCAACAATGGCTCCTCAAAGTACACGCCCCTGACACATTCCTGTGATGCTGTGTATGTAATTTATTATATGTAATGCCTTGTATTTTATCTATGTAATGTCTTGTCTTTTATCTGGACCCTGAGTCTGTAATCAAGTTTTCATTCATTCATTCATTTCTACCGTTATAGAACGTCACGAGTTCCCCCACGTCACCAGTTAAACGGTAACACCGATTAACTGGTGACTCCGTTGCGGCTGAAACAGGAAGAACCAGAGCTAAATCAGGCTGTAGCCCGGAACTGGCTCTGGACTCAGAACCAGAGAAGAACCAGTTAAGCACTAGAAAAGCACAAGAACGGTTCTTGAACCGGAACCGGTTTGGTTTATTGGCAGTTTGCAAACCACTTAAGAGTACTGGAGTGTGAAACAAGAGCTATTAGGCGCATTCACACTGCGGTACTTTTCCCACAAAGGTTCATGTGAACTTAGTTCATGTGAACTCTTTTATCGCGTTCACACCAAAAAGAGCCGGTACTAAAAATTAGTTCATGAGAACCTTTTTACCCCCACGAAAGTCCCTGCTAGAGAGCAGGGACTTGCTCGAGAGCAGGGACTTTCGAGCGGCTCTTTTGTGAGAAAAGAGCTACATTTCTGATTGGCTGGAAGGATTGGAAACCACGCCCCGCAAAACTCCCAAAAAGTTTTGTGAAGCCGCCATTTTATTATCCTCGCATTAGCATTATTAGCATTAGCCCAGCGCAGAAACGCAGAGAGACTAACTTATGGCAACACAAAATAAAACATGGGAGTGGTGGAGATGAGGAGGTGTCGGCGTTCTGGCGATTTACTCGGAAGGCTGCAGTAGAAGCTGCTGGGAGTCCCAGCAGCTTCTACTGAAGCCAGTCCCTAACTCCGGGGACTTCCGGCCGGGGACTTTGGGCGGCAGTATACGCCGTGAAGTGGTTTGCGGCCTGCCAGTAAACCCAAAGCAGAAGAAGAACAAGTGACGTCAGCGGCTTAATTTGCCTAATCCACCCCCAGGGACTTTTTCCAGTGTGAACGCGATCTGTACTTAGTTCATGCGAACTAAAGAGTTCACATGAACTAAGTTCACATGAACCTTTGTGGGAAAAGTACCGCAGTGTGAAAGCGCCTATAGAATCAGTGTTGTGGTGCTGTTGCTTTGGTCTGGATCTGTGAGCTAACCACGCCCTGTTCATTTGCATATAAGGAATGGAAATGTGTTATTATGAAATACAAGTAAGTCCCCTGCAATAAATAAGTTTGTCATTATGAAATACAAGTCCCCTGAAATAAATAAACGTGTCATTATGAAATAAATAATGGGTATTTAAATGTACATGTATACATATTTATTGCCTCATTTATTTATTTCAGAATTTATTTCATAGGCATATTTATATATCTATGTATTTATTTAATTATTTATGTATTATTTATTAAATTTTGGCTTAAATGGCATTCCATACAATGCAGCCTCCGAAGGGTGCAGCCCCTAAATTGAGACACGGCCATAGTGTGCCTGGAAATGCCCCAAACGGTGATGGCGTCTGAGCCGCAGGACGGAGAATGGTTCACGCTGTCCACAACGTACATGGTCAGGCCCCAAACATTCAAAGCATAATTGGTGGCGATCGGCGCCCGCAATTAAGCCAGGGCACGAAGGTCAGGGCCGGAGCTCTGGGAGTGGCTAATCCATAACGATAACTGTAACTTTGGAACAGTGCAACCATAGGGCGTTGCCTGCGACGCGCTGATATTCCCTTTTTTGCTTTATTTTACTCACGTTTAAATTATTTGATTATTTGCTTATGCAGTTTTCTCTGTGTAGCATTGTGTGGGCTACAACTGCATCTCATTGTGCAATCCTGTTATTGTATAATGTGGAAAGCTCTGAATCCTTAAACATTAGAAAACAATGAGCCCACTGTTATGAGATTCCTCCCCCACAAGAATTCAAGATACAAAATGTGTGTAAGATGCATTTAATGTATTCACAGACTGCGATATTACACCCACTGTAGCACATCCCGGGAGCAAGGCACAATGTTCTTTGTGTTACAAATGATCCTCTGTTAATACATTAATCATCTGTACAAGCTGTGAAACATGACTCCATAATTCTTTTTTAAAACTGTTATCCTTTAACCTTTATTTATTCATTGAGGTTCCTCTGAGAGAAGGCTTGATCACACATTGAAAAAACTAAAATGTTGTATTTCAGTCTCAACTCACGTGTTTCTTTATATGTTTATTAGAAGCAGCTAATAGTTTGAGTTTGGCGTAACATATATTTGTATCAGTTGTAATTGACCATGTTTGGCAACATAGCCCCGTGAATAAAGCATTGTACAATGTGATGTTTCCTCAAATATAATGGATAATATACCTGGCTGCTAAATCCTCAGAACTGTTACAGGATGTTTATTTTTCATAGTAACTTTTTTAATTATAATTTCTTTCTTCTTTTATCTTTAATACTTTTTTATGCACAGGTAACATTAAGCTGTCTTTGGCTCTTTTCTGCTGTAGCAATGTACATTTCCCCTCTATGGGATTAATAAAGGTATTCTAATCTATCCACCGAAGCCATTCTCACTAAATAATTAAGGGCCAACGAAGTAAATGGTTTTAGCTGTGTTGAAAGAATACAACCACACATTACATTTAGCTGACACTTTTTCCAAAGCGACTTACAATAAGTGCAAAAACCATAAAGAATCAAACTCCGGACACCAAGGAAAGTGCAGAGATATTCACTTTAAGCAGGATCATACCATAGTAAGAGCTGGTGAATCAGATACAAGGCCTACATTAAATCAACATTAAGTGCCTCGTTTTCTTTTTACAGCAATAACTTAATTGCCAAAGTACAGTCTAAATATAATTATGCGTCTTCAGTTTGTGACGGAACATATGCAGAGTTTCTGCTGTTGTTGTGTTCAAAATTCCAGGAAAGACAGACAACTTCTAAGTTTAACTATTTATTATAAGAGAGCAAAAGATCTATATTCACTTGGCCAATGACTCCGTCACGTCATAGAATACACTTGCAGCAAAGCTGTAATCTTTAACCACTATTTCCCGAAAGAGCCCCGAACTTCGTGCGACAATAAATTGTATTACACATGGCATTGCCCGTACATTTATGATTGGTCAAGACTCGATGAAGAGATACCGTGGTTTAGACTTGGTTCTCTTTGGTAGGTGCACAGACTTAGAAAAAAGTCCGTTGGCAACACAATCCTCCTAATCAGCATTCGGCCAGCCTGTGGAAGACCCTCCCTACTCTGTCGCCATCATACATAATTTGTTTTTGCTAACGTTTCTACAGTTATAATGGAAAACCTTCATAATGCTGCTTCCTAGCTAAATGTGGGAGTGAAGCTCCCATACAACTCAAGGCCGGAGCGATGTCCTGTTTATGAATAACTCTTTGTATTCTTCCAATACAGAGTATTGCAGGCTAAAACTTTCTTATATGACTTTTCCCTTAGTTTCCTATTCAATCCATGAAACTTTGGGATTGGTGATGTTTGTCTATTTATTCCAAAGTCACATCAACATAAAATGAACACAATAGGCTTATAATTTATTAATAAGAATCAGTCTTTCTAATGTTATATACAAATAGACTTCACACTGTCCTGATGTCCTTTGTGAGCTCATTCCACCATTAAGGAGCCATACATACATAAGGCGCTTTCACACCGCAGTACTTTTCCCACAAAGGTTCATCAGAACTTAGAACATGAGTACAGATCGCGTTCACACCGGAATAAGTCCCTGGGGGTGGATTAGGCAAATGAAGCCGCTGACGTCACTTCTTCTTCTTCTGCTTTGGGTTTACTGGTAGGCCGCAAACAACTTCACAGCGTATACTGCCACCCGAAGTCCCTGGCCGGAAGTCCCCGCAGTTGGGGACTGGCTTCAGTCGAAGCTGCTGGGATCCCAGCAGCTTCGACTGAAGCCTTCCGAGTAAATCGCCAGAACGCCGACACCTCCTCATCTCCACCGCTCCCATGTTTTCTTTTGTGTTGCCATAAGTTAGTCTCTCTGCGTTTCTGCGCTGGGCTAATGCTAATAATGCTAATGCGAGGAGTTTTGGAGTTTTACGGGGCGTGGTTTGCATTCCTCCCAGTTAATCAGACATAGGAACCTTTTTCTTCCAAGAAAATCCCTGCTCTCTAGCAGGGGGTAAAAAGGTTCTCATGAACTAAATTGAGTTCCGGCTCTTTTTGTGTGAACGCGACATTTCGGAACTATATCGCGCCTATAGGCTCAATTCCAAACCACCCCCTACACTGTAAATATCAACCTTTAAGATCTACTCAATAAAATGGGGGTAACAATTTGCACACACTTCTTTTGAGTAGATTTTACCCAATGTTTTTGGGTAAAGGTTACTAATATTTAATATATAAGACTTACTTTAAGAAATTAAGTAAAATCTAACTCAATTACTTAAAACATATTATATATAAATGAGTAATATTTACTCTCAATCATAGGCAGCTGGGTAAAGGTTACTAATATTTAATATATAAGACTTACTTTAAGAAATTAAGTAAAATCTAACTCAATTACTTAAAACATATTATATATAAATGAGTAATATTTACTCTCAATCATAGGCAGCTGGGTAAAGGTTACTAATATTTAATATATAAGACTTACTTTAAGAAATTAAGTAAAATCTAACTCAATTACTTAATGAAACGTATTACTTATAAATGAGTAATATTTACTCCTAATCGTAGGCAGCTATTTACTTAATAATTGATCTATATTACACATTAATATTACTTTATTAGTAAGGTTACCAGTAAACAATATATTGCCACACACAAGATTTTATTGATCATGTTTTTTTTAATTGACCAAATGTATAAGTGCAATATGGTCATACATTGAGATTATTTAAACAGTTAAGTGCATTTCAATTGTTAACACTAAGCAGAATCTTCAAAATAGTCACAATCACATTGTTTTAACAGTAAAGTGCATGGAAATTGTAAACATTTTTAACATAATCTTCCAAGTGCAATTTATTCAACTATTAAAACCTTTACGTGCCAGTAAACAGTCCACTTTTAACAGAAAAAGGTTTCTCCACATCCATTACATTCCACTAGGGCTGTAGCGATACACTAATCTCACGATACGATACACGATATTCAGCTCACAATACGATATATATCACGATATTCAGCCAACGATACGATACGATTCGATACACTTACATCATTTTCTGAAAGATTTTAAAGGGACAGTGTGATTTTGGTGACATCTTGTGAGTGTTCTATTGACTTGGATTGAATTAATTCAACTGAAAACTGAAAGCATCAATTATACAATATATGGCTCTGACAGAGAGTCTACAGCTTGCAAATGCTGGACAAAATGAATCAAAAGATGTGGTGAGAAAATTAGTTTCATTTATTGAAACAGTGCAAACTGTAGCTTACAAGCCTTTGAAACGTAAGTACATAAAGTGCAGTATCACAATGGACAATTAAAAGGTGCAGCAGGTGGCCTGTTCTGAACAGATTCTTTTACAGCATTTTTAGCTTAACACAGAATATGAGGTAGCCAATAATTCAAGTCACTAAGAACAACATTTAATGTAAAATGTACCCGCCAATAATTCAAGTCCAAAGGAGTAACATTTAAGCCAAAAACACTAAACAGAAAGGCTCCTCTCTACATAACTGCATCTACATTCTCTTCAGATTTTTGTTCAGGAATATAATCTGATCAACGTGGTCTGGGAGAAGTGCACTTCTCTGAGCAGTGACGATATCTCCGGCAGTAGAGAAGACCCTCTCCGAGGAGACACTAGTGCCAGGGATGCACAGGTACCTTTTAGCAAGGTGTGACAAGAGTGGATACTCATACTGGTGCTCCTTCCACCAGACCAGTCCAACTTCCAAGAGATCTGCCTCCTTGTAGCGGGTCATCTGCTCCTTGGCCTGGTTCTCTTGGGTATTTGTCTTGGGTTGTGCTCCACCACCGTATCGTTCACCACCAATAAGGGCAGCCAGTGGACAAGACGACTTTGGATTCCTGGGTGGAGGATGCTGACCTTCAAATAAATAAACAATAAAAACAAAAACACATTATTTATAGTTAATCACATTCCATAATTCCTACTCAGAGGTTCAGACAACACAATGTGCTTCACTGGATAACAATGGGTGATACTGACCTTGACTGCTCTCTCCTTCCTTGAATCGCACACCATCATCTACAGCAGGGGTCTTCAACTAAAATTCAACGAGGTCCAGAAAGAGAAAATGTCCCCATGCAAAGGTCCGGAACATCAAAATGTCTAACTTGCTTTATGAATTAGTGTGATATATATTGAAGTAGCCTGTAGCTTTATCAACGTCTGCATGTAATCAACAACTGACTGCCAATCAAATAAAGAAAGTACAATTCATAAACAACAATATTTATTGTCAATTAACATTGAACTATACATATATACAGTAAATACTGTGGATATGTGTAATGTTCCTCTCGGGCTGCATTTACAAATTAAATAGAAATAAATAAAATATCTTTTGAAAATGTGTGCATCTTAAAAGTGCTTAATTTTAGATAAATAAAATAAAGTGTAGCAGCAGCTTGAGTTTCCCTTTTTCTTTGTTAACCGTTTCACATCATGGCTTAACAGTTTCAGCCGACTATAGAACAATATCAGTCTTTACACATCATAACAATTGAACAGTTTAAAGTTTCTCTTTCTTTCCCTCTTATATTGCAGTCCCTCACTCACTTTTTATTCAGTGTGAGAATTGAGCTGGAGCTTGTCCTGCCAGGAGTTTAAATCTGGGTTGACATGGAGTCAGGGCCATTCTCACACACATGCAGGTGCTCACTGGTTACAGTGATGCAAACACATATGGTGAAAAAAGAGAACTATTCGAAGCAGAAAAAAAACAGCATAATATACCGTCTGACAAAGGCCTGTGCTATAATGCTTCAGTTAACTGTTATTCTTTATAATATACTCAGATCAATAGGAGACAGAGATGTTAAGTTATAAATCAAGGGTTTTTATTATTATTTACAGCAGGGGTGGGGACCTTTTTCTTTTCAATGTTTACAACATCCTCCGAGGGTCGTACAAATTATTGAACTCAACCTTTGCTTAAAAAAACTAAAATCACAGCCCATTCATTTCGCCTTTCTTTCATTCTGTACAAAGAAAAAGCAACCAATCCAGATATCTCACCATGACTCACGTATGCATGCATGTGCACGGTGTGGCATGACCACCAAAACAGAAAGATATGGACACAAGATGTGTGCAAATGTATTTAGTATCCTATCCATGTGAACATGATTTAAGTGGGGGGGGACCTAACCTCCTCTAGGGGGGTCCGGGGGCATGCTCCCCCGGGAAGATTTATTTTTAAATGTTGAAGTTAAAAGCATCAATCTGGTGCACTTTGAGAGGAGATCTATGGATACATCTTTCAACACCCATATGAAACAGAACTGTAAACAGATTTTTCTTTTTTGTATATTTTACAAATCACTCCCCTTTTAAACTCTATTCTTGTTGTTTTTAACAACTTTTTTGTTACTGTCATATAGTATTTTATACCTGTTTTTCATTTAGTCTCATTAATAACTATAATGATCATATCAAGGTGTGCCTTAAGCTCACTGAGGTTATTTGAGCCTCTCAGGAGAGAGCTCTCTTCCACATGGTTGTAGAAAAGCTCTTTAAATTCGTTAGCATAGCTAGCTAACCAGATGCTAATAACAACAGATCGCCACTGTGCTTACAACTAAAGACACAGCCACGTAAACACTGTGGCATGTGTACGGCTCCTTATAGGTATTGCAATAATAGGGCTAGAGCGGCGTTCCGGTGCTCTCTGTCAGCACTCCTTTCAGACAAGACATATACCACGTGAAGACATGTTACGCTCGTGTTGTGTTCAAGGAACCTGTCCTTGGCCAGGAAAAACAGGTACTCGCTTGTTTAATTATTTTTGCGGTCCAGATTTCTTCTTCTTTTTTGAAGTGAGAAGTTGTCCGTCAGTCGGACTGAAGAGTTTTCGTTTTGGGGGTGGGGAATCCGTCCGTCAGTAGGACTGACGGACGGATTCCCCACCCCCAAAACGAAAACTCTTCGGTTCTCCACGAATTACATAAGCAGTGGCGTTTTTATATGTACAAAAGTGGTGGGGCACAAAAAACTTAGATGTCTATAGCTTCTGCAGTGAGGTTCATGGCTGGTGAGGCACTGGCACTGACTCTTCAGGTTTACAAATATTATATTTTGACCTAAATCAAAATATAATATTATTTTCAAAAGCTTTTTTTGTCTGATGCTTCAATTAATTTTAAACAGACAGTTCAACAAAAGGATACCCAAAAAATGTAATTTTATCATTTAAATATTGAATTGTTCTCCCTTATGGCGCATTTCCACTGCAGCGGGTAGCCCCGTTTAAGCGTCCTTAACCGTCCTCAAGCGGCCAGGCCAGTTTTTAGTGGCCTTTCCATATAGCCTAGTACCGGCTAGCGCAGAGCTGCCAAGTCTCACCCTTTGAGAGTGAGAGTCACGCAATTTAACCTCTTCACACGCCTCACGCCACACTTGCCATTTCACACGCTTTTTTCCCCCTCTCACTACTTTATAATTATTTTTGTATTTAATGATATATTTCCATAACTTGTTGCTCGAGGCTTGCCGTAGTTCGAATCAGGGACAAGGTGAGTCCGCCCTATTCTGCCCCCGATTGGCTGACCGAGATATGTGATAACCAATCATCAGCCCTCGAGGCTAAATCCAACCAACCCAACGAAAGGCACCACGTATACAAACCAATCAGAGGCAGCTTAGGGCGGGTCATTGCGTCTCTATCCTATGAAGAACAACCTAACTCTATGGCGGAGAAATCAAAAAGTAAACGTGAAACGTCTGTGTCAGCGCCTCAATAATGCCGTGACTGACATTTTCATCTGAAGCGGGAGGTCAAACGGTAGGTAACCACATTATTTGTACAAATATTTTTATTTTGATGAAGTCAACGGTGGGTCTGACTACGTGAGACTTAACGTTACACAGGCTGCTGGTGAGCAGTGTGGCAGGTTGCTGCGGTGGGTTTAACAAGCAACAACCGTGACTAATAGCAGTGTTAGTTAAATCATAACGTATTTGCGTGTGTAAGCTAATGGATACTTACTATGAGCTAAGGGAATTTACAGTACTGCACCTGTGCTGTTTGCATTTCTGTCTAATAAAATATTCAACCAATCAAACAGTTACATGTAGCTATATTTTGATCCAGAGGATCTGACTGTGGATGTGGGATACTGGTTTAAAGGAAGCACCAATACAGTATGCTAGTAATAATGTACTATGTTTGTTCCCTTTTTCATTAGCACTCTACTTCTAGGTTAAATGTAATTTTGAAAATCTTTTCTGAAATACAAATTTGTAGATACGGAGTTTCATCCGCAAGTTGCTCTCGAAGTTTCTGAAGCCAGCAGCACTGCAGCACTGGGAATTGCATGAAATCCTCTATAAGGACCCATCAAACCAACTGCCATAGGTAATCCTCCAAGTTTCACATCAGCAGATGCACATACACTATCCGCTCACTGATCTCACTCACATAATACTGTTTGTGTTTGTTAGAGGGCTGCTTGTGCAGACAAGTTATGAGTTTGATAATCTCATCTCATCACACACATAGGACCACAATGGAAACAAGTCCACAGGACTTTTTAATGTTATCCTTTTAGCCCAAATGTGTGACTGTACCTTGTGCTGTTTGCATTTCTGTCTAATAAAGTATTCAATCAATCAATCACTGATGTGATGAAGATACTTAAAGGGGTGCTTTCAAGTTAGCTATTGTGGTTGTTGATGATTGCTAAAGGGACTCAACACCGGTCTTATTCCCAGTCTCATACTGACATGTTGGTGTTGGGAATGAGAACATATTGCATCAATCTTTCTCCAGAATCGCATACAGCACCTTAATGACCTCTGTGACGTTGTTGATTTATTGTGTCTCTCGTAGGAGAAAAGCTGGTGATCGGCTTCACTACTCGAGCTACACTCAACAGGCTCCTTGATGCAGGAGACATTACACCGCAGCAAGTGCAGAGGTTCCAGCAGGCAGCAGTGGCGTTTTTAGTGAGGGCTGTGGAGTATGCCATGAAGAAACTCCACATGAGAGAGCCCCTGATAAAACATGCCATGTTTCTGGATGTCCAGCAGAGGGTAGAGTGTGGAGTGGAAGACGCCTTGTACTTTGTCGACAGGTTAGTTGGGGTATCAAGTCAAGTACATTTATCTATAGTGCCAAATCATAACACAAGTTATCTCAATATGCTTAAGTAGAGCAGGTTAAAGACTCTTGGCTCTTGTCACATTTTCTTAACATTTTCTTAATAGATTGTAAAGTTTAATGACCACATCTGAAAAACAACCCGTTACATTACTTGACCAGATCAGTGCACATTGTGTTCTTTTTAGGTTTCCTGAACTTCTCCCATACAACGGACCTGACGAGCGTGACAAACTGAGTGAGGAGTTTCTGGACTACCAGTCCATGGACATTGCCATGCCCGAAGACCCAGCCACGTTCGACATTGAGAGCTTTTGGGGGAACATGGCATCAATGAAGAAGAAGGTAAGGATTATTCTGCACCCTTTGAAATACCCATTGACGTAATCAACTTAATTATATACAAAAATACTTGAGAGTAATTAGGCTTCCTACATTTTTCAAAGGTGACCGGTATGAGCAGATTTGGGAGGCTCTCCCGTATTACCAAGTTGGTGTTGGTACTTCCACATTCAAATGCTGATGCTGAACGAGTGTTCTCTGTGGTGGGACTGAACAAAACCCGAAAAACTGTTTGGCTCTTGATGGAACTCTATCATCCATCATGACTGTGAAGATGGCAAACCTTGAGCCACAGTGTTTCAAATGGGAGCCCCCTCCCTCTGTCAGCAAGGCATCAACACCTACAACATGAGACATGTCATGTAAACCAAAACACACAAACAAAGACATGCACTTTATTTATTTATAATATATATATTATATATATATATATATATATATATATATATATATTATTCTGGTTCTAATTTTGTTACTCTTAAAACAAAAATGCACTAAAGGAAAAGGCTGCTATTGGTTCTTAAAAGGCTGCTATTGTTTCTTAAAAGGCTGCTATGTTTTCTTTATATTGACATTTTATAAATAAATGTATTTTATTTGTCAAACTTTTATTTGTTACAATTGTTTTCATTTCTAATTGTGCTTGGCATGGGGGTGAAGAGATCACAACAGTCTTAATGTTCATTTAAATTGAGATATTCCTCTAAATCGACGTAAAAAAAGGCAACAAAAAAAATAAAAATGCATCTTCCCCCGAAAGTCTCACTCCTACTTTTTACTGAAACTTGGCAGCCCTGGATTATCATATATATATATATATATATATATATGCTAAGGTCCCGCTGCTGACACGATAGCTGTCATTTACTGCTCATATGTGTAATTAAACCCATGATATCAAAATCTCACTCCAGCCAGGTACCCAAAGTTGGCAACCCTGGGCTAGCGGGTACTTTTTCCCTCTTTTTCCGGCCCCATAAAATCGTGGTTCTATCAGACCAGGGCCAGGGCTGAACTAGTGACGTCAACACTCTCGACTGCTGATTGGTCAGAGAGAATCGTCACAAGATCGCGCGCGAGTTCATCCCTAGCGTCGCATATATATTTAGGAGCAAGCTTGCAGCATTTTTATAAACAGCATTTTGTAAACGGATGAGCTACAAAAATGGCTACGTCTAATAAGAAAAGCACACCGTGGTCGACCGAGGAGGTGACGACGTTCCTACATCTCATTGGGGATGATCAAATCCAGCGGGAGCTCGACGGAACAACTCGAAATGTGAACAAAAACAAAGCCGATCGCCCCGCCTACACTGCGTTGCTACCCCAGGTCCTAAACTGCTGCCAGCGAGGCAGCCCGAGGCCTGAGCGAGGACGCTTAGGGACGCTTAAACGGGGGCTACCCCGTTGCAGTGGAAATGCGCCATTAGTAAGATCCCATTGTCAATAAAATTGCAGTCTTACCTTGACTTGAAGATTAAGTCCATTTGCCTATCCTTCTGGACAAAAATCTCTATTACTTTTTTGTAAAAGTCCTCCTTATGTTCTTGTAGTTTCAAAAGTCTATCATAAATCTAATCTAATCAATAGATTTATGATTAGAAAATTATAAAAGTAGGGTAGACATGTGGATATTATCCGGCTGAACAAAACGTGCATTTATCTAACAGCTACGTTTCCCACAGACCTTATTTGGAGCTATTTTCTAAAATCCTATGGAGAAATCTCATTGCTTTTTTGTCGAGGGAAGCCATGCGCAGCTTACTTCCGGGTTTTAGGACGCCTCACT
The DNA here is from genome assembly GCF_902827175.1 of Gymnodraco acuticeps. Lineage (NCBI taxonomy): Eukaryota > Metazoa > Chordata > Actinopteri > Perciformes > Bathydraconidae > Gymnodraco > Gymnodraco acuticeps. Next base: position 380,234 of record NW_022990126.1, on the reverse strand, counting down.
GCAGGGTTGCATTCCAATAGTCCATTTAGCTTAGGAACCTTCCTAACGGAGTGAAATGACCCGGAAGTACGTCACTGGCAGCCATGATAAGTGCCGTTCCAATTCTCCAAATGAAAGGAAAGGAGGTTTCAAACTTCCTTTATAACGTCCTTTAGCTTAGGAACCACTGGACCTCCCTAACCGAAAGGAGAGGAGAAAATGCTGCTTCACAATGCATTGCAGCCGCAGCATTTGCCGTCACTCAACAGTCGGCCGTTCACGGAAACAACCGATTATGACCGAGAAATGATATCATGAAAGTTACGGTGCTTATTAAGCATTTTAAAACGTATGTGGTAAGTTGCCAAAGTGCTTTTTTCTGAACGTTCATCAGTATTATAATCAAAAAGAGAAATATGAACGTTAGTTTTTACTGAAATGATCAAATAAAGTCAACATCTCACAGTCTTTACTGAGCTGTGTGGGGTTTGTTCAACTTTTAAAAGATGTTTGAATGGTGATATACACAGTGATAGATGTTAAGGACTAACGTTTATAATAAATACATTTGTATTTATTTTAATATCTTTTCATACAATCATACGTATTGGGATCATTTGTATTAATGTGGACCGGAGGGAGAGGGTGACGAGCATAAGTTTCACTTTTCTTTTTTATTTCAATTCCAACTTTGGTCATGAAGAATATGTTTCTCTGTTGTCCACGTTCATAAAGCATAAAGCAACAGTATCAGAGCACGGTGCAGAGTCTCTCGATGAGTTTACAGTAGTCCCTCGTTCTTATTAAACATCCATGTTGTAGTCCGCTGTATAGAAAACTGTAGTTTCCATAGTTTCCCCACAGCAGCAGACGCACATTCATGACGTCCGCTGGCGCATCATAACACGTCGGATAGTGAAAGTGCAGTCGATTCTCTAAAGCACCGCAGTCTCTTCTCCTAAGTCCTTTTGAATTCTCCTATCCACTATCCCTTAACCCCGTGACGTTTCACTCAGAGGTCAAGGAATAGGAGATAGGGTTAGAACTTAGGAGCTGATTTTTGGATTATCGGAACGCAACCCTCCTCTCTCGTCTCCTCTTCACACACCACACTTTTCGCGGCACACGTACTTACAGCCAATCAGCTCTGAATGATGTGAGATGACGTATGGTGGGGATGGCAGCACTATGCCCCTATGGTCATTATTTTTTTGCCACACACATTAAATAGGAAAATATTCTGAGCATGCGCAGTGTAGTTTTTACAGTCACCGTTCACTTAGACAGTGAGAGGGAGGGGCAGGATCGGGTTTTGTCCCACATGGCTCTAAACAGCTCAATAGGCACACACTGTAGACACTAATTAGAAGAACACAGACTAAACCGCAATGTACAGACGAATCAGATGATTAAACATGATCTTAAAATATATTTTATATATTTTTTAATTTATTTTTTGCATTTTGTTGTAATCATTATTTTTAATACTTTCTGCTGACCCCTGCCCCTAATGACCAGTCGCCACTGTACACAAGTCACCCAAATCAGCGTTAAAAAAGCGGGAGGTGCCGAGAAAATTCCCTATTAATGTATTGATTATAGCTCCGGGTCCGTATAGGTCGGCGTCTGGGTCCGGATCCGGACTGCGGTCCGCCTGTTGCCGACCCCTGATCTACAGTCTCTCCTTCGGATGCCATCCCCTCATCATCAGCGCTACCATTACATTTTCCTGTGCCCTCTTCGACCACACTCCAAAGGGACAACTAAATGAAATAGGTCAACATGAAATGAAATTCATGAGCTTTCACTGTAATAAATCTTTTAATTAGTGTATTTAAAATCTATGCCTTTAAAACTGTTAACATTATAGTATTTATGCTTTTTAAACAATTTAATATTTATGCATTTTAAACAGTTAACGTTGTAGGATTTATCCTTTTTAAACAATTTAATATTTATGCATTTTAAACAGTTAACATTGTAGGATTTGCCTTTTAAACTTTGAACAATGTATTATTTAGGCCTATGCTTACTCTCACCAGGAGATGTTACATAGGATACAAGGCCAAGGGTTAAACCTAGCAGTACCATCATTGCCTTACCTCTGATGGCATTGGCTGATCCTGAGCCTCTGCAATCAGTCCATCATAAACTTCCTGTCTTTGGTTCTCAGTCAGGAAGGGAAGACTTTTGAATCTTGGATCCATTGCTGAACATGCATGGAGAGTTGCCCTGAGGTCGATGTACCTCTTCTGAAGATCCCCAGACATAGCAGCCTTCATCTCTTTTATGACTACAGATTCACCTTCGATCGGTTTCAGTCCATTGATCAGTGTGTCCTGGAGGGGTGCGATGACTGACAGTGTGGGGGTCTTCTCCTTGGACACGTACTGTGTAGCCTCCTTCATGGGCTTCAGCGCGCTGACTACTTCTTCAGCTGTTGTCACGTCTGACCCAGTCAGTGTGCACAGATCCTTCTCGGTCTTCCTCACCTCACTCGAGAGCAGGGCTGCACAGATGGCCGGTTGTTGCTCAAGGAATCTTTCCAGCATGTCGTGTGCACTGTTCCACCTGTAGTCAAATAAAAGTAAGAAACTTTATTTATAGATTTATTTAAATTTATTTATTAATGACAAAATAAATTAGTAATAAAAACAAAATAAACAGTTGAAAAGTAACTACGCACAATCCTTGTAACCACGTCCGTCATCAGCTTGTGCTCTGGTAGTTGTAGAAGCCTCTGTTTCTCTTTCAGCATGTGGTTGGCTGTGGTGCTTCGTCTGAAGAAGTTCACAATGCGTCTCACTCTTCCCAACAGGCGTGCGACTGCTGTGATTTTGAGGGCACGGTGTGCAGCCAGATTTAGGGTGTGTGCGTAGTGTCATGGCTTGGCTCTCAGCCACAACAAACGCGCGACAGAAACGAGAGCGTGAATAGAAAAAAAATAGTTTATTTGGCTGCTGCTGAAGGACACAAACAGGCGAAACAAAAGGTCAGCTGGTCGTGACTGCTCTTCACGTTGCGTCCTCCTGCCAGAGAGAGAGAGAGAGCGAGATCCGGTCCAGTCCTTTATCCGGCTAGCTCCAGCCGCCAGGTGTCCTCAATTCCCGTGAGCACACACAGAGGGAGAGTCATTAAAGGGCCACACACACGCATACCCACCACCAGAGATAGTGAGGCAGGGGTCGTCACAGTAGCGTTTGACGTGAAGTGTGAACGCTGCCTCCTCAGCTGCTATTGTCATATTTGACGCGTTGTCAGTGACAATTACTGGACCCTTTTCTGTGATTTCCCACTCAGCGAGGGCCTTTCTTAGATGTTCTGCCAGGTTGTGTCCGGTGTGGCGTAACAAGCTCCCATTCCTCGTTAATAAAGTGGGCCGTGATGGTGACATATGCTTCAGTTGTTCGCGAGGTCCACCCGTCGCACGTCAGGGCAACTCTCTCCGCTTTGCCCAGGGAGGCTTTGACGTGTGCCTTTGTCTGAGCCTGGGAACACAAACCTTGGTGAGGTGTTGACGGGTTGGAACAGGATAGCGGGGCTCCATCGCGTTCCCCAATGCGCCGAAAGCCTATGTTTTCCATCACGGAATAAGGTCTCAAATCCTGACAAATAAAGTAGGCAATGGACTCTGTAAACTTCTGCGACCTTGGTGAAGTAGATGGGAACTTGTGGGAACAACCGGCATCGCTGTCCAGCACGATTTGTTTTGGGTCACGCCGCAACCGCAGCTTCTTGAGTTCCTCAGTTAGCATTACCTTGTCCGGGTGGTGACGTTGTAGGTGGGTTCGTAGGTTAGTGGTATTTCCAGAGTATTTCACGTTTGTGTGACACAGCTTGCAAACCGCCATCGTTTTATCTAAATTGTCGCTTTCCTTCTTCTTTTTAAAGCCGAAGTGCTCCCACACATCTGCTTTTAAGCACGAAGGTGCTGGGTTAATGTGTGCCGCCATTCTCCTGAACCGCTTCACACTCACTGCGAGAAGAAGACACCGGCGTCTGTGTATCTAGAAATGCTCTACAGCGACACTAGCGGCTCGGCTGGTTGACGTAATCGCTCTTCATGCAAAGCGAACGGGGGGGAATGGGCAGCGAGCAGAGTGCCAGGCGGAACACGGGGGATTTGAATGGGACTTAATGTATCGATACCCGCGGCTGAAATATCGATACTTTCTCGGGAAACAAAATATTGATATATATCGCAGGATCGATTAAATTGCACAGCCCTACTCTGCACCGTGCTCTGATGCTGTTGTTTTATGCTATATCAGGGGTGGCCAACCCGCGGCTCTTTGGCTAGTTTCATGCGGCTCTTCAGTTCATATCAAATTGTATAGCCTATGTGTGAGTTTGGGGGAGAGACACTGACTCCTGACTAGTGTTGCATGGTGTACCGATACTTGAAAGGTATACCTTGGTATGTGGTATACCAAACGTTACGATTCCTCCGTTTCATTAGTATCGGTACTTTAAGAATGACGGGGGGAAAGTACTCCGGTGAGAAAGCGCTGTTTTAATAAGAGCCGTGTGTGTTCATCTATGGAAGCAAACAAGAGACAGAAGTATTTGAATTTTATTAGACACCGAATTTATAGCATTGAAAATAATTACTTTGAAAATCATGTATCTGAATGTTTTTGCTCCGAATTTACCTATGTGAAATAAAAATGTAAAAATTCAAGTGAAAAAAATGTGAATGTTCAAATTCAGATCCCAAAAATTCGACGTCAAAAAATTCGGTGTATAAAATTCGATATCCAAAATTGCGATGCAGCATCATCCGGGCTACTCAGACAGGATAAGCAATCGAGCCCTAATGCAATCAAACTGACTTGGCCTATCAGAGCACGGCTTTGTCAGTCATGTGATCACAATAACCCGGGAGAAAAATGATGGAGAACAGCGGGGCTCGCCGCTCGGGTAGTTGTCAGTTTGTGCTCTTTATTTTACAAGCAGTGAGGGCTCGACAACATTTGTATCTTACATTAGCTAAATGAGTGAAGTAGCCTTGTGCCTTGCTGTTAGCAAGCTCCGTAGTTATCATTAATTGAAGTGAATCACAACGTTACCGTGTCCTTTTGTGTGTGTGAGGAGGGGGGGGTGTGACGGTTTGAAAGTAACGTAACGATCACTTCGGTTAGATAAGTCAAGTAGACCATGCTACACTATACGGAATACTCTTACAAAAGCCCTGCATTTAAACATGTTATTTTAGTAAAAGTATGCTAGTATAATTAGGAAAGTGTTGTTAAAGTATTTAAAGTAGACACAAGTTATACTATTATATTATATCATTTGATTTATTGTTATTACCGATGCACGAGTTGACTTAACTGTTGTAGTTGGAGCTCATTTTGAACAATGAGCTAATTATTACTTTCATAATGGTGTAATGTGCCGACTATTTTCTACATTAATAGATGAAGGTCTGGTTTGTTCAAAGTCTCAAAATAGTAGGACCAGAGCCCTAGAGACTCTAGGGCTCTGAGTAGGACATGCTGTCATAATTACCCAGAGTCCGAAGTGACACCTTTACAATGTTAAAGCTGTTAGATAAATGTAGTGACGTAAAAACTAAAGTATTCAAGATAGTGTAGTGAAACATAGATAATGTTTTGTTTTTTTAAATGTTACTAAAACAAAATCTCTTGTTTTGGACTGACAGTAATGATTCAAGAAATAGTAGATAAATAAATACACACACATCAATGTGTTGTGGATGGAACAACAAATGGTGCTCTTACCTGTGATGCCTCCTCCAAACATTATAACCAGACTGTATCATTCAAACTATAAGTAACAGTTCTAGCTACTTGACTTTAGACAAATAATTCAAAAGACAAAATCAACACAATTTATTGAAAAACCAATCTTTATTTTACGGTGCCTCTCCTTTTGTTTGTATTATTAAACCCTTTCAATCTAAAATACTGAGCAACTCAACAGTTAACTTTATATTTCTTATTGTCCAAAGCATCTAATAATAATAATAATAATAATAATACATGGGACTTTTATATAGCTTTTCATGAAACTCAAAGACTATTACACAATTTTGTTCCCCTCTCATATTCACAGGATGGATGATTAGAGACTTTGGGGGAAACCTCAGCTTTATGAACGTCCTGTCTGTTGGTTTGGCCGGAGAGGGCTGAGGGTCTTTCCCTGCGAGGAGTCCTCCTCGCAGGAAAAGGCCCTGCAGGCCTGAGGGAGGAGGACCAGGCCTGAGGGAGAAGGACCAGGCCTGATGGAGGAGGACCTGCACCAGCTGCACCTACAGAACTTAGCCCATGCTGGGCATAGCTGTTACCACCTGCACAGGCCTAGCCTGTCAATTAACAGATTAACATTTAGTGTAACTTATGTATATTATTTCGTTTTTATTTAAAAAAAAAAATGGTGATGGTTCATGCTTGATAACTTTTAGTTCACATTTCAATAAATTGTATTTGCACTCCTTTTGTCCGTTATTCTTGCTGAAAATGTTAACTTACACATTCACATCTGACTGAAGATTGGTACCATTTATTCATGATGTTCCAAACTCCGCGGTACAAGGCACAAGTGATGTGAAGCTCATAAAGTGAGGCAAATGCATTTGATCAGCTGACTTTTTTTTTTTGCCAAACTTTATAGGCCTGACAAACAATAATCACACTGTCTCTGAGGTGCAACGTAAAACACAAAACAACACAAATTAAGTTCCTGTTAGACTACAAAACTAGTCAGTGTGCAGGTCTTTGTGTTACAATATAAGTGTCTCTTAGTGAATGTCCTGAACTGCTCTTAAATCTCATCACATCAGCTTCTCCTTTCCCTCTTGGATGTTCTTCTGGACCCTCAGAGAAAGAGAACATGGTGAATCAGTCCTGTCTCTCAGGCATGTCCTTTCCTAACATAAATATCAAAAAACATATTATTGCAGAGCAAGTGTGTTATTTAAGAAAGAGGTGTGTTTGTTTCTTCAGGGGCTATAAATATAATGATTTTTTTTATTTGAATGTGTTTTTTAAATCCAACAGTGTACTACAAAGATAATCAGGTTATGAATAAACCGTTCTAAATTCATCAACATTGAAATAAATGTATTATTAAAATAATATTTAACGGTTATCAAAACTTAGTGCAACTGTAGAAGCTTGCTCTGTTCGGTTGTCTCACTGAAATAATCACTTTTAAGATGTTGTTTTAGAGTCAGTATGCAGCAGAGACAAAGGGTAGCAGCTCTCACTATGTTCAATAATATTTGCCTTAAATACATTGAAATGTGAAAGTTGAACAAAAAAGTGATGTTGCTTGGTAAAATGTAAATGTAACGTTTTGCTAAGAAAGTACACTCAACATCACTGATGTGTGGGTGATCTAGTATTCAGTCATGTTTAATGGCATGTATATCAGTGTATTAGAGTCATTACTTTATGCATTCTTTGTAAAGTATGAAAAAGGTGTACCTTGGAATCCGTGCTGAAGTTCTCTGCTGTTAGGAGTCCAGATCTGTCTCTCCTCCTCTGGTCCAGCCTGTCTGGATCACCTTGAGGAGACTTTGAACAAACAGATATAAAGTTACATGCATGGGTTACAGACTTCTTTACATGCAAACAACTTTGTATCTTCTTTTAAAAACAGGTCATAATCTTATTGTTATACTTAAGAAATTGCTGATATCACAGTCCTTATACTGTATCAGTTTGATTGAGTATTATTGTGTAGGTCCTTTTTATTATTGTGTAGGTCCTTTTAGTTTTTTATGAGTCAGTCAAATTCATTTGTTTTCAAATGCCATATTCATATGTATCACACACGTAAGGGTAAGACACAAACCTATTAAACAAATGCAATGCAATGGATAAGCTTCATTCTGACTGAAGTCACAGATAACGTCATACTGCATCTAATATTTAAACAAATAATTTCCTTGTCACTAAAGCATTGACTACGCTATTCATCGTCCTTAAATGCAGGCATTAAGTTACATGTTCTGTTCTACAGCCACGATGAGGCTGTTTCTCAAGTGTGAGGATAATACAATTAAAAGAGGCATTGGTAATAATATTAAAAACAACAATGTTTGGGTCGTTCGTCGGATAGACGGTTAGCTGCAATAAATAACTCCAGTTCATCAAACCATATTACAATATCTAAGGGAGCGTTATTATCTTGAAATGTAACGTTCATATTTTAAAGATACACACATTTCATTGTGAGGTTGATTTAATATACACTAAGCCTCTCTTCAACAATACGTTGACGTTAGCTAGTCTATTTTATGCTATAGTAGAGCATAGCGAATTTAAATGAACCTTAACAATGCATACAGTAACCTAACTATCTAACGTACAAGGATGACCTTATTTTAACAACCTCGCACAGAAGCCTTTTGATATACAGTAGCATCCCACTTAATGTTTTCCACTCTTGGATGCTACGCATAGCATCGTTAGCACAGATGGAACTAGGGTTGCCAACTTCCAGAAATGGAGAAACGGGACACATGTCATGCATGCAAGGATTTTCGGGTTTCTGGCGGATTTAGTTACTTTTTTTTGTTACTTTATTTCGGTTTTAGGGTTAGGGTTATGTTATTTAAGGGTTCGAGGGGTCAAACCCCCCAAAATGCATAGAAAACTATGCATATAACCAGGGGTGCACATAACTTTTTTGCCCTGGTTCTCAAAGGAGCACCTGGAGATGTTGCTTGGTGCTCATCCTTAAAATGAAATAAACCGTAACTTTTGAGGGGGTCTTGACTTTATTTGCCAGACACACGGCACTGAACACACGTGCAGAGGTGAACACAGAACACACATGCAGAGGTGAACACAAGACAACATTAGCACGACCAGTAATCCTACAAGCTGTCATCACTACCCTCCTGACTGTTCTCCTCACTGTCTTCCTCTCTGTCAGACATGGTAGCTGATGATGTAGGCCTACTTCTTTCTCTCTGGTTGAGTCTGCGATTAGCTGCTGGTTTTGGGTCGAAAGTCTCTGTTGTCATCTTAGACAAGTGGATGTAATCAAATAAGTATGTGAACATAACCAATAACCTACCATAGCCAATAACAAATGAATGTAACTTATTGTATTTATGTTGTTCATTCATATCTTTTTTTACCTTAACATTTATTTATTTATGCATTTGTTTGTATCTCTCCGGTTTTAAAGGATATTTTTGGTTACTGTCCTATAGTATACATTGGAATGATTTCAAACCTGTTTATCCCAATAATTATAAAGGAGTGCCTTGGAAATATGTGTTTACATCAATTGTGACCAAACCGTTTGAACTTAGACTAAAGTTAACTATCTAAACACTCAGAGTCCTTTACCTCACTGAGCTGTAGTATCAGCCTCTCAGTCTGACTGGAGAGGACTCTCCCTCCACATTATTGTAGAAACATATTTTTCTTATATCCGTTAGAGCAGCTAGCACCAGATTCTAATAACAACAGCGCCGGTACCGGGCGGTGCACCCTCCCTCTCTCCCACGCTCACTCGCATTTTGGCTGTGAGCTGCGGGCGCCAGATAAGCCAACATCTATGAGGGGCCGTGTAGGCCAAAATTCAAACTCACCTCACACACACACTACTGAAAACATCTGGCCTTGCACACACACTACTGAAATACTCTCACATTCACTACTGAACACCTCACACACACACTACTGAACACATCTGGCCTTGCACACACATTACTGAAATACTCTCACATTCACTACTAAACACCTCACACACACACTACTGAAAATTAAGCCTCACACACACACTATTGAAATCCTCTCACATTCACTACTGAACACCTCACACACACTACTGAAAATTAAGGCTCACACACACACTACTGAAAACATCTGGCCTTGCACACACACTACTGAAATCCTCTCACATTCACTACTGAACACCTCACACACACACTACTGAAAACATCTGGCCTTGCACACACACTACTCAAATCCTCTCACATTCACTACTGAACACCTCACACACACACTACTCAAAACATCTGGCCTTGCACACACACTACTGAAATCCTCTCACATTCACTACTGAACACCTCACACACACTACTGAAAATTAAGCCTCACACGTACACACTACTGAAATCCTCTCACATTCACTACTGAACATCTCACACACACAATACTGAAAATTAACCTCACACACACACTCCTGAAAAACATTTTACTGAAAGGTTCTCAGTAGGGAATGTGCATGTGTTTCACCTATGTGTGTGTGAGGGGATTCTTGCTGTAACGGAAGTCATTCTTGCTGTAACGGAAGTCATTCTAATGTAACGGAAGTAATCTGCTAGTGGTCTCTTTGCTAGCCCCGTTAGCTTCATTAGCTCCAGGCTGCTACTCGGACGTGTTTTTTGTGTTGATGCCTGGTGGAGTATTCTTCATTGAAATATCGCACTTATCTTATGGCTCTGAGGTTCAAACAGACCGTCTATGAATGCAGTTTATTCGGTAAGTGAAATTCAAGCACTTTATTTCTTACTTGTCTTTTTATTCAGCTAACAAGCGAGACGAAGCTACATCTGTGCTAACGATGCTATCCGTAGCATACAAGTTAAAACATAATGGAGAAGTGTAAAACATTAAGAAGGATTATACTGTAAAACATAAGGCTTCTCGGTGAGGTTGGTAAAATAAGGTCATGCTTTAGTTAGTTTGCTAGTTAGGTAACTGTATGCATTGTTATTGTTAATTTAAAATAGCTATGCTCGACGATGCAGACAGCTAGCGTCACATTAGTGTTGAAGAGCAGAGTACTGTATGCGATTAACCCATAGATTAACCTCACTATAAGCTCTGTGTATCTGAAAAATATGAATTTCACATTTCCAGTTGGTTCCAGAAATAACGTTGACGTAGATATTGCAATATGGTTTGTTGAGCTGGAGTTGATTGTTGAAGCTTACTGGTTAACGTTCATCATATTAAACGAACGAACCCAAACGTTGTTGTTTTTAATAATATTATTACCAATACTTACTTAGCATTTTATTATCATAACACTGGAGAAACCGATTTATTGTGGCAGCAGAACGTGAACATGTAACTTAATGCCTGCATTTGAGGACGAAAAATAGCTCAGTCAATGCTTTAGGGACAAGGAAATGATTTGTTTAAATATTAGATATGACGTTATGTGTGCTTCTGTGACAATGAAGCTTATTCATTGCATTACATTTGTTGAAGTTGTTTGTCTTTTACCCTTACGTGTGTGTTACAAATGAATGTGAATATGGCATAGTACAAATATTTAAATTGACTGTCTCATGAAAAACGATTCTAAAATAAAAAGGACCCCAAAGTGAGTCAGCAAAACTTTCAATAATAATCTAAGGTATTGAGTTTTGGGATGTTACTTGCATACAAATCTATAAATGCCTTAAGGTTTCTAAAACATACAATATGTGGTAAATGCAACAGTGGACCCAGCAAAGATTCACATTTTTGCATGGTTTGTTGCTGTTACTTAATTTTAATAAATTCAAGTCAAGCTTAGTTACATGTGATGGTAGCTATATGCTCTTACCTGTGTGCCTCCTCCGCAACCAGACTGTATTCAAACTCTTAAGTACCAGTTCTATCTACTTTAAACAATTAAAAAGACAAAATCAACTACATTTATTGATATACCAATCTTTATTTTTGGGGCCTCTTCTTCTTTTAAATTAAACTTTCAGACAGGAGATATTGAAATACAGTAATAGTTTTGTCTATTTAAAAAAGAATGAGCCATTCCTTACAGTTAACTTAATATTTCTTATTGTCTAAAGCGTTTATGACACACATTTCCCCCTCATATTCACAGTGTGGATCAATTGAGACAGCGTGCAGAGACTTTGGGAGAAACCTCAGCATGACGGATGTCCTGTCTGTGGGTTTGGCTGGAGAGGACTGAGGTGGAGAGGTCTTTCTCTGGGAGGAGAAAGGCCTGATGAAGAAACCCCCTAACTGCATCTGTGAGCACATACTGGGCTCAGCTGTCACAAACAAATGATGGTCCTGTTTGACTTTGTGTTCACAATAAAAGTGTAGTTTCTTAGTGAATGTCCTGTATTGGTCTTTAATCTGAAATCAGCTTTTCATTTTCTTCTTGCCCCTCTGAGAAAACGGTGAGGCAGTTGTGTCCTTCAGGTATGTCCTTTCCTAACAGAAATGACAAGAAACATATGACATTATTGCAGAGCAAGTGTGTTATTTATGAAAGGTTTGTTTATTTAGCGGCTGTAGAAATAATGTATTTTTTTAATTTGAATGTGTTTTTTTAATTCATCACTTTGTACTACAAAGATAATCAGATTATGAATGAACAGTCTGCAGTTAATCAACATTAAAATATCTTATTAAATAATATTCAACTGCTCGGTTGTCTCACTGCAAGAACCACTTTTACCACGTCTTTTACAGACAATATGTAGAGACAAATGGTAGCAATTCTCACAATGTAAAATAATAATTGCCTTAAATAAATTGAAATGTGAAAGCTGATTATAGTTGTTACTTTATCTATTTAAACCAGAACGTTTCTCGATTCTTTGTACAGTATGAAAGGAGTCTTTGTACCTTTGAGTCCATGCTGAAGTTCACTGATGTTAGGAATAGGTCTGTCTCTCGTGGTCAGCATCCTCTGGTCTGTCTGCATCACCTGGAAACTTTAAACAAACAGATGTATATGTAAAGTAACAATGTGTTGGTCACAGACTTGTTTTTACATGCAAATGTCATGTGATAATCTTTTTGTTATCCTTAAAAAAAAGTGCTGGATATCAAAGCCCACACACACGTAAGGGTAAAAGACAAACAACTTCAACAAATGTAATGCAATGAATAAGCTTCATTGTCACAGAAGCACACATAACGTCATATCTAATATTTAAACAAATAATTTCCTTGTCCCTAAAGCATTGACTGAGCTATTTTTCGTCCTCAAATGCAGGCATTAAGTTACATGTTCACGTTCTGCTGCCACAATAAATCGGTTTCTCCAGTGTTATGATAATAAAATGCTAAGTAAGTATTGGTAATAATATTAATAAAAACAACAACGTTTGGGTTCGTTTAATATGATGAACGTTAACCAGTAAGCTTCAATAATCAACTCCAGCTCAACAAACCATATTGCAATATCTACGTCAACGTTATTTCTGGAACCAACTGGAAATGTGAGATTCATATTTTTCAGATACACAGATCTTATAGTGAGGTTAATCTATGGGTTAATCTCATACCGTACTCTGCTCTTCAACACTAATGTAACGCTAGCTGTCTGCATCGTCGAGCATAGCTATTTTAAATTAACAATAACAATGCATACAGTTACCTAACTAGCAAACTAACTAATGTACAAGCATGACCTTATTTTACCAACCTCACCGAGAAGCCTTATGTTTTACAGTATAATCCTTAATGTTTTACACTTCTCCATTATGTTTTAACTTGTATGCTACGGATAGCATCGTTAGCACAGATGTAGCTTCGTCTCGCTTGTTAGCTGAATAAAAAGACAAGTAAGAAATAAAGTGCTTGAATTTCACTTACCGAATAAACTGCATTCATGTACGGTCTGTTTGAACCGCAGAGCCATAAGATAAGTGCGATATTTCAATGAAGAATACTCCACCAGGCATCAACACAACAAGCACGTCCGAGTAGCACCCTGGAGCTAATGAAGCTAACGTGGCTAGCAAAGAGACCACTAGCAGATGACTTCCGTTACATTAGAATGACTTCCGTTACATTAGAATGACTTCCGTTACAGCAAGAATCCCCTCACACACACATAGGTGAAACACATGCACATTCCCTACTGAGAACCTTTCAGTAAAATGTTTTTCAGGAGTGTGTGTGTGAGGTTAATTTTCAGTAGTGTGTGTGTGAGGTGTTCAGTAATGAATGTGAGAGGATTTCAATAGTGTGTGTATGACGTTAATTTTCAGTAGCGTGTGTGTGAGTTGTTCAGTAGTGTGTGTGTGTGTGTGAGGATTTCAGTAGTATGTGTGCAAGGCCAGATGTTTTCAGTAGCGTGTGTGTGAGGTGTTCAGTAGTGAATGTGAGAGGATTTCAGTAGTGTGTGTGCAAGGCCAGATGTTTTCAGTAGTGTGTGTGTGAGGTGTTCAGTAGTGAATGTGAGAGTATTTCAGTAGTGTGTGTGCAAGGCCAGATGTTTTCAGTAGTGTGTGTGTGAGGTGTTCAGTAGTGAATGTGAGAGTATTTCAGTAGTGTGTGTGCAAGGCGAGATGTTTTCAGTAGTGTGTGTGCGAGGTGAGTTTGAATTCTGGCCTACACGGCCCTTCATAAACATCCCCCATTTTCATCACTTACAGCGCCCATCGTACAGGGCAAATGAAACGTGTAACCGGGGTGAAAAGGGTACACAATACAAACACAATGATCTTACACCTGCATTAGGCTATACATCACATTGTATATCAGCATGTTCAAATCGGATAGGTGGGCACTAGGGACATCTGGGCACCTCGATGTACAATTGGCTATTTTGTCCAAAATGTTAAAAAATAAATATTTGAAAAATGGTATTAAGTAATGCAAAGTATACATGATGTGAACATGCACGATACATCATTATTAGACTTAATGTTATCTGAAGGATAACAACCATTTTCCCAGCATTTTCCCATCAATCCACACACACACACACACACACACACACACACACACACACACACACACACACACACACACACACACACACACACACACACACACACACACACACACACACCACAGATCTCCACTCACAGGCTTTACCCAACTGTGTTTTTCTTCCACTGTTTGTTGTAAGACACAAGTATTTTCTTTTTAGAAGGGCCAGGGCCCAGAACCACATCCTCTCTCTCTTCTCCTCTTTCATTATCACCTCCTCCACCGGCAGCGCTCATTTCCCCACACGACTGAACAGGCTGACATGACACACAAACAATGATGCCGCGTCCGCGGCCCACCGGAGAAAATCTCACACACACACGTGCGAGCATTGTGCCTGCCCTGTCCACTGAGCGGTCCTAGTGCCCTTCGGATACAGCAAACAAACACACAGGCACGCAGCCAGACACACTGCATTGCGCGCAAACAGAAACATATTTTTGATTTTTCCCTTTACACGGGAGTCCGGGACAAACAATGTCCCGTACGGGACACGCCCCTTTTGGCTCAAATACGGGACGTCCCGGCTAATACGGGACGGTTGGCAACCCTAGATGGAACTACGATTGCTCAAATGCTAACCCAACTCTAAACATTCATTAACGTTAGCTTAATAAAAACACCAGTAACATAACATAAAGTACGCAGGCTTCACTTACCGAAGAAACTGCATTCATGGACGGTCTGTTTTAACCGCAGATAAATCCTATATTTGCATGACGAATAGTCCACCAGGAACCAACACTACAAACACGTTCCGAGTTCAAGTAGTGTTCTCCTCATGAGCTGAGCCGCTGTAGCATCACGGAGCCAATGGAGCTAACGGAGCTAGCAGAGAGGAGCTAGGAGCAGCAGTCCCGTTGTCATGAAGGGGGAATCTAACTATATACAGAATATGTTTTGTGGATCCAGGCTAGAAACATGTTCATTTTCTGATATTAAGTTGGACATTTTAACATATGATCTACGGGAATTGCTCCCATCTGCATCCATCGCCTACAGTTTGCAGCATTGGGCTTCACCGCACTGTCCCGGGGTTTGCCGCTTGGCTCCATAGACTGTATATATATATCTGATAGGCCAGAAGTCGGTTTGATTGCATTCGGACTCGATTGCTTATCCTGTCTGAGTAGCCCGGATGATGCTGCATCGCAATTTTTGACGTCGAATTTTATACAGCGAATTTTTTGACATCGAATTTTAAACACCGAAATATTTGATGTCGAATTTTTTTCACTTGAATTTTTGGGATCTGAATTTGAGCATTCGAATTTTTTTCACTTGAATTTTTACATTTTTATTTCACATAGGTAAATTCGGAGCAAAAACATTTCAGATACATGATTTTCAAAGTAATTATTTTCAATGCTATAAATTCGGTGTCTGATCAAATTCAAATACTTCTGTCTCTTGTTTGCTTCCATATTCAGCGCTCTGCTTCCACTCCCTGCACTGCAGCCGTGCCTGGAGTCCCGCCCCTCTCAAGCACACTCTAAGTGCCTCCCCTCTCTCGTGCACGCGCTAGCTGCCAGAGCATATGAGAAAACGAGAAGCATGGCTGCAAGTGGGAGTGCAACTGCCGCTGCGCCTCGGCTTGTTGACAAAAAAGACGCCAGAAGCGAAATTTGGAAGTATTTTAGCTATATCTCTGACAGTGAGGGCAAGCCTACGGACACCACGAGGCCTGTCTGTAAGAAATGTATTAATTTTATTTCATACGAATTCTTGTCATTTATTTTATATATTTATTCTTCCCATTGTTTAAAAGTTTGTGTTATGGTTCTGGTGTGAAATAAAGCACAATAATTACATTTAAGACTGTTTCCCTTTTTTTAAGAAAAGTATCGAAAAATAATCGGAATCGCAATTCTTGACTTGGTATCGAAACCAAAATGTTGGTATCGTGACAACACTAGCTACTCCTGACAGTTAAACCTGATATTTAGTAGGTCTGTTAAGTATTGAATGCTGATAATTCTGACGTAATTTGGCTGGTCAAAGTTGTTTGGGCTCGGATAAAATCGCTCCGTTACTTTCGTCCCGTGTTACTTTCGTCCCGTGTTACTTTCGTCCCGGCTCTCCCTACTTGTGTATGTGTGGTGTCAGGTGTCAGTATGAGAGGATGACAGCGCGTCTAATTTTGATGTGGCCCAAGAGCCAATCACAATAATACCTGCGATGCAGTGAACCAATCACCTTGGGGGGGGGGGGGAAACCTATCGTTGATTAAACACTATCCAGTGTTTCCCCTACCATTGTCTTGGAGGGGCGCTGCGCCCCGCCAACGGAGCCCCGCGCCCCCCCCCTGAAATTCAAGGTGTTTAAAACATATAATTTTTGCACCAAATTGCAAATAATCTATAACTACTGTCACTTTTCACATTGAACATGTGCTCTTTTATTAAATAAACTAAACGCTTTCATTTTAAGTTGTGAGTTTAGTGTTTTTGACCCTAAGAAACACTGATGCATTCATCAATAACAATAATCCACAGCTCCTCTCTCTGCTCCAGAGGATTTAAAAAATATATATCCTGTAGTGGAAATTGTATTATATCCTGATATGTTTCAACCAAATGCTTCTCATTTGGTTAGATGTGCTGTTTGCCTCTATCTACACTACTTCCAGGCCACAGAGCTGTTTTGGCTACTGAGTTGACTCACACAAAGTCACACGAGAACTTCTACAGCTCAAGGCCAGGTGTCTAATAACAATGTGACCGTGTGAAGATTTCTTACCTTCCCACCATTTTCCTCCCTTTATAAGCTTTGCTATCATATTGAACTGCGCACACTCGCGCAGACATATTTTATACTCTGTGAGACCTGTGTCTATATATATATATATATATATATTATTGTGTCTGATGTTTGTTTGAGTCATCGAATAAACATCACCAGAAAGACAACTGTCTGATTCACCATTTATTTTATTTGATCACTTTGACTTGTACTCTACAGTATTGGGGTTTTTAGATTTCCATAACAATTGGCGCTGCGAGCAGGGTCTCTGCAAGTTCGATTGGGAACACCTCCGGACGCTGGTGGTGGCCGGCTCCAGGATCCTCGGATCTTCCTCTACCCCGACAGAAACCGTATGGGACGAGAGGACCAGCGCCGGGGGTGGAACTGATTGACTTTACGAGATCAAACGGACTTAAAAAGGCTTTTCAATACTGGGTGAGATGTACAGTGTCTAAATTGTTTAAAGTTAAATGTAATTAAAACTCCATGACATTTATGAGAGGGACTGCTCGAAGATAGGGTTTATCCCGTCGTAGATCGTGGGTTTACGATTAGTTTTTGCGTGATTTGTACTGAGAAACAAATATCACATAGGGTTTATCCCGTCGTAGATCGTGGGTTTACGATTAGTTTTTGCGTGATTTGTACTGAGAAACAAATATCACATAGGGTTTATCCCGTCGTAGATCGTGGGTTTACGATGAGTTTTTGCGTGATTTGTACTGAGAAACAAATATCACATAGGGTTTATCCCGTCGTAGATCGTGGGTTTACGATTAGTTTTTGCGTGATTTGTACTGAGAAACAAATATCACATAGGGTTTATCCCGTCGTAGATCGTGGGTTTACGATTAGTTTTTGCGTGATTTGTACTGAGAAACAAATGAGGTGATTTTGTCATGGGAGCAAGGCAAAGTAGGGGGCTTGTACATCCTCCTGAGGGCCCGATTGTAGACGTCATGAGAGTAAAATATGGTGAAAACAGTCTGTCTAAAGAATAAATATATGGACGGAAATGTTTGGATTTCCAAAGGGAGGTTTTTGAGTAAATTAAAAATCAAGAAACTAAAGAATACATGTGTTCTTCAAGAAGAAGTAGAAATACAAATAATGTTAAAGTAAAAGACTTATATAGAAAACTGGACACTCACAGAAAGTGTTTATAATAAATACTGGGAGGATTAAGCAGAATGCCGTGAAAGAAGGCAGTTGGCCTTGGGCGTTAAAGAAAATATTAAGGTTGGAATGAATGTGAATAAAAGAAGGAAAATAAATTATTTCCAAAACCATGTAAACCCCAGACATCTCTGTGTTCTTCCATTGCAGGCCTGAATGACCTCTCCTCGACTGGGTATCCTTTCCCTCCCCCGGGGTACAACCCTGGCAATCCGGCTGGGCCACCTCAACCACCTCCACCGCCACTACAAGTCCCAGCCATGCAGTCAACAGACTCCCCGTAAGCTCGTCCACCCCCATCAGCCCCAAGTGGATGGGGACAACAGCGGGATAAACAAACCCAAGCCCAAGCAGGTGTTTGGGCAACACACCTCAGTAATGCCTTTCTCAACGGACTCACAGTCTGGCCGGTCACAATACCGAGGGAGAGGCAGAAGAGGTTTTCCGAGGCAGAAGACGAGAAGCAAGACCTTCATTTGAGAAAGATGTTTCAAGTGTGGCAGTGTTGAACATTGGATTATGGGACTGCTCACAGAACACTGGCGAGTGGAGGCAGAGAGGGGGACAGCAAGGACGGGGCCATTCACAATCAGACTGACCTACACTAGATGGGGAGGAGGGGACCCGATCGAGCGAGACGGAAATTTAGCCAGCAGCACCAGGGAAGTGACACACACAAACACATCATGCTAGTGAGTAATTGAAAAAATGTAGAAGACATGTCTGTGGTTAAAGAGGGTACATATTTGAAATATGACAGTGAAACAGCATTTGAGAAATGTCCCACACTGACTTTGGCTGTCATGGGTGTTGATGTTATATTTTTTTTGGTTGATTCTGGGGCTACACATTCTATAGTAAAAAGGGCAGATTTGCCTGATTGCAAATGTAGTGGTAGATTTATGCATTCAATAGGAGCGGCTGGGGTAACTGTAAAGGAGAAGTTTTTGTATCACTTCAGAGTGGAGATAACGGTGATGATAGTCATCCATTTCCCACATCAGTAAAAAAACAGTTTATTTTATCCTCCGTCTGCCTAATACATTTACTGGGCAGAGATCTGAAACTCCGGTTCGGCTTAGACCTAATTTTTCAACAAATGAGGGTTTTAAAGTCCGGCAGCCATCTCCTACAATGGTTCAAAAACTGGCATTTGATGAAAAAGAACTGTGTGAATGTGTATTAAATGGCTGCTGACATATCCTGATTCTCAGGCGTTGTTGCGTTTGACTGATCAACGTGTTTTTCCACCTGCTGTGTTCATGGAGGCTTCGCATTTGCATTATACGTGCTAACGTTGTTAATGTTGTTGATCCGTGTAAATGCTATGATGAGTTTTTCTGTTAGAATGTGTGAATGATGAGCTCATACTTAAAACTAAGCTTGAAGTTTGCTGCGCAGCTGGTTCCTGTTGCACACCCACACAACACAAACTGTGTCAAAACCCAGGGGCGGTCCACACATTTCACTAGCCAGGGGGTCCACTGATAGATAGATAGATAGAGGGATTTGGGTCTAATCGTTAAAGATTTGGAGTCAGTCACTGATTGGACATCTACACACACAGAATATGTTATGTACTATATGTCAGGTGACATGTATAAGATGAAAATGTGCACAAACGTAGCCGTTCTACGCACATTGCTGTTGGTTGAGGATGATGAGGTAATTCTCATATCTCTGAGCTTCCTGCCGCGCTTTCAGATGTGCCATACTCACTCTGGGCAGCTCACAGATATGACGTATGTTTGATGTCCACGTTCCGTTCAAATCAACCCCCGTACCCATTGAAACGTGAAGCTGTTGATGAAATTCGGCCAGTGTTTACCTCTCTGCTTAAACAAGGGGTCATTATTCCTTGTAACGATTCCGGTACACACTCCAGTGTTTCCTGACAAAAAGATCAGAGACAAAACCTCCTGACGAGTGGAGATTTGTCCAGGAGTTACAGCTGTAAATGCTATGCAGCTATGCACGCTCGTCCCAAGTCCTTATCTGATTCTTTCAAAAGTTCCAGCCTCTGCAGCATTTTTTTTACTGTAATAAGATCTCTCAAATGCATCTTTCAGTGTTCCTGTACACAAAGACAGTCAATTTTGTTCACATTTGAATATAAGGGTAAACCTTACACATTCACACGTTTGTGTCAAGGCTACTGTGTACAACCAGGCATTGTATACAAGGTTGGTCTCTCTCCAAGTTTCTAAAGGCACCGCTCTCATACAAGGCCAGTTTGATGACCTCATGATTTGCGCACCCACAGCAAAACAGTGTGGAGCTGATACCATTTCCTTAAAATACCTCGCAGCCGAAGGCCAGAAGGCTAGTTTGTCTAAACTCCAATATGTACAAAGAACAGTTATATTTTTGGGTCATGTCATTTTGGCGTATGTGTTCATAACACACGGCTGTTGTTATACTTGCTGTGATGTTACATTAGTCCGTTCTCTGTTTGTAATTATGCCGTTACAAGCTTCAAAGTTGTATTTATCATCTGAATTTGCCGAAACAAGTTTAATATTCTGAAAGCCCATAACATAGATACCGTACACGTTCGGCTAGAGAACCTGACTTACGAGACGACGCAAGGCTTCCAGGCATTGCCCCCTTTCATAATAGCCTCTAGGAATATGCTCATGCAGCACCAATTTGCTCTTGACCTTTTGTTCGCCTCAAAGGGTGGCCTGTGTCATGTGATCGGTGACTCCTGTTGCACTTACATTCCCGACGCCACCAAGAACATCACTGACACCGTGCTGCATCTTAACAACTTGTTAGCCGACATGAAAGTGGATGACATATCCAACGCAGGCGGCTGGGACTGGTGGTCCTGGCTTACATCGGGGGGGTGGCAAGCATGGCTGGCTAGGATAGTTCCAACCCTGACGATCATTTTCGGCCTATTAATCAGTTGTACCTGTTTGATTATCCCAATACTGAAGAAAGGCTTTTCCAGCCTGGTATCCTTAGCTTTCGTTCAGTATACTGTTATTCCATTACAAGACAATCCTTTGCGCCACAGTGAGATAGACCAGCTAGAATCAGAAGAGTCTGATTCCGACACTACAATATAATCAATATAATCATGTGAATCGAGTGTACTCTCCTCTTATGCTTACATTATATTGGAGTCTGTCCTCCACAAAAACAGCCAGTTTTCTATGATATATTTGTGATGTGTTTACTTAAACCAGCGATGGAGTGTATTCATTGATGTGTTATATCAGTCTATCCTGTCATTTGTTTTTTATTGATCAAGTATGATCAAAAGGGGGGAATGTAGTGGACATTTTATTATATCCTGATATGTTTAAACCAAATGCTTCTCATTTGGTTAGATGTGCTGTTTGCCTCTATCTACACTACTTCAAGGCCACAGAGCTGTTTTGGCTACTGAGTTGACTCACACAAAGTCACACGAGAACTTCTACAGCTCAAGGCCAGGTGTCTAATAACAATGTGACCGTGTGAAGATTTCTTACCTTCCCACCATTTTCCTCCCTTTATAAGCTTTGCTATCATATTGAACTGTGCACACTCGCGCAGACATATTTTATACTCTGTGAGACCTGTGTCTATATATATATATATATATATTATTGTATCTGATGTTTGTTTGAGTCATCGAATAAACATCACCAGAAAGACAACTGTCTGATTCACCATTTATTTGATTTGATCACTTTGACTTGTACTCTACAGTATTGGGGTTTTTAGATTTCCATAACAATCCCAATGCCACAAAAATGCATCAGTGACGTGGTTGAAATCTTGTCTCCAGAAAAAACTGTTTGATGTGGCTCTTTGCAGTAACATAGAAAAAATGTGGCTCTTAACCTCTGACTGGTTGGCCACCCCTGTGCTATATGAACGTGGACAACAGAGAAACATATTCTTCATGACCAAAGTTGGAATTGAAATAAAAAAGGAAAGTGAAACTTATGCTTGTCACCCTCTCCCTCCGGTCCACATTAATACAAATGATCCCAATACGTATGATTGTATGAAAAGATCTTTAAAAAAATATAAATGTATTTATCAGGGTTCGTACGGGTGCTGGAAATCCTTGAAAATGCTTGAAATTGTACGAGGTGTACTCAAGGTTTGAAAAGTGCTTGAATTTTGGGAATGGTGATTGAATTTGGGATAAAGTGCTTGGAATTGTAAATGCTTTACTTCGCTTTTTAGATTAAAAGAAAATAAAGAAGTCTGAGCGAGCTTAATTGCTTCGCTTTTACATAAAACAGCTCTGCTCCAGCCTTCCCGCGCTATGCGCGTGACCTGCAAGTGTTTTTGTTACGTGTGACCTGGGCATTCTGATGAGAGTGATAGATGACTGTGTGCCAGGAGGTTGCAGTTTCAACGAGCGTTGGCTAGCAGAAGACAAATACAAGCCATGGCTAATACCTCATTCACACCAACGGTGTTTCAGGGCCGGTTCGGAGCTGGAGCTTGAAAAGCACCGGGTTTTCCTCTTCACACCGCAGCGGAGCAGCCTCTTAGCTCCGGAATCTGGTTCGTTTCAAGCACCAAAAAATTGTCCGGCCAGAGCAAAAGCACCACATACGTCACGCTTACGTCGAGGCGGGGGCAGGGGCAGAGACAGATCAACTCCTGAACAACAACAAAAGCCCGCGTTTTATCCAGTTTGTACAACGATGGAGAGACTTAACAAGAGTTTCAGAGTTTCTGCCATAGACTGTATAAAGGTTTCTGCTCATGGTGAAGCAACGTGTCTGCGTGTTAAGGTGGAACCTGAGCATTCACGTTGATCACCTCTCATTATAACTCATTATAAATCTATAAAACTATAAATATTAAACTTTACTTCACGTGGTCATTTGAGAACAGCTGTTACATACCTGGGTGAAGGTTACAGTTCATTTAAATGAAAGATACAACGTTACTCCACACTCATGGTTCAGTCCACCTTAAGAAATAAGACCGACCTCGGAAGCAGTTGTGTTTTAAAAAAACCTTTATTGACACGTGTACACTTTTTTATAAGAATATAACTAAACGACAGAAATGACTCCGGAAAAGCTGCAGATAGAGCCATAAGAAATGAATGCAACTGATTTCATCCGCGCGGTTTGGCTTTATGAAGCAGGCACGCAAACGGTTACGTCATGACGCAAACGATGACGTAACGACGCATTACCAGTCGGACTCTGGGCGGTGTGAAAAGAGCCAGAGCTAAACCGAAGAACTGGTTCTGAACCTGAAAAGCTCTAGCACGGAGCTTGAACCGGAGTTGCGTTGATGTGAATGAGGTATAAGACGAGGGTCAAGCCCACGAGTCAATCCTGCAAAGTTTGCAAAAAATAATTTCAGTTGTTCACGATGGGAGAGTCTGCGCTGACGAGCCACATGAAAGGTACGCCGTAGTAGAGCATTTTAGATTAGGCTAACGTTGCATGTTACATTTGTTTAAGCTAACGTTAGCGAGCTGAATAGCGAACTCGATGAGGGATAATAATAATTGCAGGGGACAATCATTTCAGAGGAGCGTACCTATGTTAATATATGCGTTACAGTCGCCATCCTGTGGTGTTCAGAGGATGAAGCACTCACTGTTGTAATTGTTAGAAATTAAAATCAATGTTGATATGGCGTACTTTGAATTAAATACACTATTTAATTTAAATCAGTTTTATTCTGAAAAAAACGGAAGTTCACACTAACCATTAACTTAACACTTTTATTCTGAAAATCCTTCATTTCCGGTTAGTATTAGCATGTGGCGAAATGCTACGTTTTCGAAACGTGAATTTAAGGTGAAATAACGTGATGTTGTACCCTAAACACACTGGGTTTAACACTCATTTATTGATGCTGAAATCACATTTATTAGGGAATGTTTAAATAACCACAGACACCAGAATGATGTAATTTTGCAACAGAAAAAGGCAGGAATTGCATTGAACCCGCCCCTCTACGACGCCGGCCAATAGAAGAAGACCTCAGATGACAACAGGAAGAGCAAGCCAAGAATCGACCCCTCTTCTTCTCC
Organism: Gymnodraco acuticeps; assembly: GCF_902827175.1. Lineage (NCBI taxonomy): Eukaryota > Metazoa > Chordata > Actinopteri > Perciformes > Bathydraconidae > Gymnodraco > Gymnodraco acuticeps. The sequence goes on along the minus strand of NW_022990126.1, from coordinate 355,643 downwards.
TGACCAACACATGAGGAGAGCTCCTCCGCTTGCAATTTTGTACAACACCGCATCTTTTGTTAACTTTTATAAGCTTCCCTTGACTCTTTTCAGTTTCTCCTGCTCTCAGGGTTCTAGAATTGCTTTCAATTTGGTGACCCAGACGTGAGGCCCTGAAGCAGGATAGAGCTGAGTGGAGGGGAAGGCTACAAGCTAACTAGCATCACACTAGGCTGCAGACAAAGGAGTTTTTGGCTGGGCCCAGTGGCGGACTGGCCTTCTGTAGAATCTGGAGAACCACAGAACGGCCGGCCCTTTAAAAAAAAAAATGGTTTAACGTCATCATTTAATCATGCGAAGAAGAAAAAAGACCGGCCACACGAAGAGAAGGGATTAGACGCCGCGGCAGACAGGGAGAATGAAAAAACATGGATACAAATCAAAGAAAACGAAAAGAAAAAGGTGGGGCCGAGAAGGCAAGAGAAAAAAAAGTGAAGTCACTCGCAGGTGAAGCATATAAATGTCGCAAATTGACAGACCTTTTTGGCAGCAGCACCCTCCACAAACACCTTGAAAAGCCACAAGCCCATGCCAGGCTTTTGTTTGCTGACTTTTCTTCAGCATTTAATACAATGCAGCCGCATCTCCTGGTGGAGAGCCTATTATGTCATTGTAAACTGCCCGATCAACTTGTTTTATGGATTTTAAACTTTCTAACTAATAGAGAGCAGAAGGTGTCTGTCAATGGAAGCCTCTCTGACTCTGTCATCACTTCCATGGGCTCGCCTCAAGGATGCGTTCTTTCGCCCCTACTTTTATAATGTACACTGATAAATGCAGGAGCATGCAAGACAACAGCTACCTGGTTAAATTCTCTGATGACACCGCCCTCTTGTCCCTCCTTAGCGGCTCAGAATCAGGCCACGAGTGTGTTCTTACCGATTTTATTTTCTGGTGTGACGACAGTTTTCTGGATTTAAATGTCTCCAAAACCCAGGAATTGATCATTGATTTTAGACGTCACAAGGATGTTCCTAAGGAGTGCATCATACACAATGACGAGGTAGAAATTGTCACATCATACAAATACTTGGGCACCATTTTCGATGACCACCTCAAATTTGATGTGAATACTGAGTGTATTGTGAAGCGGGGTCAACAGAGAATGCACCTTCTTTGCAAACTGAACTCTTTCTCTGTCAGGCCTTTCATTCTTTGTCGTTTTTACCAAGCATTCATTGAGAGCCTTATTTGTTTTTCTTTTATCTGCTGGTTCCATAGCCTTACACTGAAAGACAGGAACAGCCTGAACAGCATTGTTAAAAGCTGCTCCAAGATCATCGGCGTGAAACAGAGAGACTTAAATTCCTTCTGTAACCAACAGATTCTGCGGAAAGCAGAGAGCATTCTGAACTCTCCAGGTCATGTACTTTCACATGAATTTCGTCTGTTGCCATCAGGGCTTATATATGCTCTACCTGCTCAAAGGACTAATCGCTTTTCTAAATCATTCATCCCTTCTGCACTCAAACTTTTAAATTCTTGAAAAGGCTTTTAACTTGATTATTTATTTATTTATTTATTATTGTGATGCTTTGAACTATTTATCGTGTAAATTGGAATTATCCACATCTGTGCTCCCGGGTGTATCTGTGTGTTTTCTTCCTTGTATGTTCCTGCCTGTGTACATGACATAAGCTGCTGCTCATAACCAATTGCCCCTTGCGGGATTAATACAGTTGTTGATTGATTGATTGATACAAGCACTATCAGCAGCAGCTTAGAACAAGTGCAAGATGATGAAGAGAATGATGAGGGTGCGAGTTCAGATATACAGCCAGCCTCCTGCGTTCATGATGAGGGACAGAGTTGAGCTGGTGGCTGGCACATACAAGTGCAGGGCAAGAGCAAGAGGTGGGTGAGAATTATCCCTTGAACTCAGTGGCGTTTTCTCCTGGAGGCCAAGGGAAGCCAGGCTTCCCCTGTTTTTTTGGATTGTAGTTATCATTTTAATAAATAAATAAAAACACTTTGTTTAGTTTCGGTAATTATTCTGTCGGCCCATCTCTCCATTCTCATTGAGTATTTTACAAAGAGTGAAACAGCGCCCCCCTAGATATTATGGTGAAACAGTAGATTGCACTCTGTTGCGAGAGGAGGCCAGCCGAAATTGGCTTCCCTTGGTGAAAACAAATCGAGAGATTGACCAATCAGATGAGGCTCACGTCATGCCTCACAATCCAATCAAATCGCATCAACTTCAGTTCGTACTGTAACTGTCATCACCGCCCTTAAAAAGTAGCAAGCAAGTGCAATTATGGAGGGTGGAGATTCTGAGTATTTCATCAAAAATAATTTTACTAAACTTCCGCTACAGGCAGCAGCAACTAAAAATGAAATCTGATGACAGGCCAATGCCCAAACTGGAGCTGTGTACAGAGAGGAAAAAAGGAGCGAATCGGACGTAAAACTTTAAATAATAAACGGCGGATTTCTAACATTTGACATTTCATGTGGCCCTGGCTGGGCCTAAACGAAAGGTGAGACAGTTACCTGTTTAATTCCATGGTGATTGCGAGTGGTGTGGAGATTGTATATAGTGTTTCTATTGTCTCTGTTGTATCTTTGGCGCCGCCCGATTAATGTGAATATTACATAGTATTAAGACCTTCTGGGGAGGCACTAGATTTTATCTGGTTTACACTGGACTGGGTCCATCTTGTGTTAATACCTCTGGGTAGGTACTAGCCTTTATCTGGGATAGGACTGGGTCCACCTTGTGTTAAATACCTCTGGGTAGGTACCAGACTTGATCTGTTTTACACTGGACTGGGTCCATTCATGTTAGTCTATATGTTTGATGTGTTAAACCGGTGTAGTCTGGTTTAATAAAGTATATTGTGTGGAGTTTTTAAGCCGAAAAGTATATTTTTGTGTGATGTTCTAAGCCGATAAGATTGTGTACAAGATTGGTATGAGATCAGTATCTATAGAATTTAGAGCTAAGATAAATGAAGATTGTGTTGTTTTGTATTTAAGTCAAGCAGTGTGGTTTTTTATCTGCAGATGTTGAGTGTTCCCATTGTTCCCCTTCCCCCAGTCACATGAGGTTAATGCTATACTGCTAAGCTAGTTAGCTAGCCAATTAGCATTACTAGATGGTGAAATAGTTTGAGTAAAGATACAACCGGTAACTACTGATTAAATACACACGGATGGTGTAGATCAGGGGTTCTCAAAGTGCGGCCCGCGGGCCAATGGCGGCCCTCGGAAATGTTTCTGGCGGCCCGCGATAGTTAATGTGACACGCTGAAATGCATGCGTTATATTTTAATCCTCCATGGTTCGTATCTAGTGAGAATTAGAATGGATATATACATAATTTACGTAAATTAATCATATATTTTCGATTATAAGGAGTAGAAATATGATTCAGATATCCGCGGAATCGCTGAAAGTGTAGCTTTCCAGCGGTATCTCCTGTGAGACTGTAACCAGGGCACAGCAGCCAATATGGTCGCTCAAAGCAGCTTGACTTTACACTGTGTGGGATTGGTGGATTCGTGTGTCCGTCAAGGAAATCTCGGCCGGCAGCTATCATGGTCTGAAATGACCAATGGACATCGAGAAATCACTAAGGACCTACCCACCAAGTAAATAAAACATAAACCACGTGTCTCCTATCAGTTTACATCTGTGAGGAGAAAGAGAGAGACAGAAAATTGCTTTAAAAAAAACTTTACAGTCGCCGACTTCGCTAGAGATTTTTTTCGTTAGCAGCAGTGAAGATAGAGCCTCAGAACCTGAAGTCTTCGATTCTTCTGAAGAAGAAGAATACAAAGACAACAACAAGGATCCATTTGGACATGGGTAAGTGTAAATATTACAGTAATAGTGTACTGGCAATGTGTGGGGAATACCGCAAAAAGTAACAATAGGTTTATTGATATCTTTTTTTATCGATAGTCATTAACTTTTTATTGGGACAAAATAGACTCTCCATTAGCAAACGTTTACTCTGTGTTAACGTTATTTTGGTGTGTAAAAGTGAGAGTGTGTAAAAATGTGTAGATGATTAAATTAATCATTTATTCGTCCCACAACGGAGACATTTACAGTGGCTATGGACATGTTTTTGCCATCGATTATTGTATCATACTGTTCTGTACAGATGAGACTTTGTCATAGATTTATTTATATGTGTGCCTGTGATTATTGTACCGTCCTGTACAGATGAGACTTTGTAATCAGATGTAGCCTATGTATATGTGTGTCTGTGATTTTATACTGAATGTAAAGTAACTGGAAATACCTGTGTGTGTGCAACACATCCTCACTCCCAGGTCGGCCTATGTTGACGTTATGTCAAGTCCCCTGTCGGCTTTTTCCAACGCAAGGGGGGGGGCCTTAGCGGCCATTTTCAACGCAAGGGGGGGGGCCTTAGCATCAATTTTCAGCTTTCCGGGATGTCCATATGCTTCTATGGACGCTCATGGAAGCACGACATTCGTTTGTGTCGGCTGCCCTTAAAGGCAATGTGAGCGTCCATTCTCATTGGATAACGGAGAATTGTACACCCGGAAGTAAGTATTCCCCTTACTGTCGATTGATTTTACAGTGATATCTGCACTACTCATCGACTAAAAAACACCAGATTATCCTTGTTAATTACACAACATTGATTGGTTTTAAATTGTGTGCAATGCTTTTGTATTTTTCCCCTTCGATTCGGAGAAACAAATATGTTTTCGGAGTAAAGGATGGCAGAAGACACTACACTACCCAGAATCCCCAGCTATCGTTTTGACTACACCATGTGCTCTGTTTGACGTCACGTGATCTTCAAATTTCTCCCTGCAGAAAAAAAAAAACATGGCCGAACTTCGTTTTATTCTTGATGGAAAATGCCTATTTTAAAGTTAGTTTAGCCATTAAAATGCGTTTTGATGTCATTTGATGCGAGAAATATGAGTTGTTATTTCAGATTATGTGTGCAGTGGATGTACATGATCTTTAGTTTGCTAGTTATTACGAAGATTACTTCAGGAAATTGCGTCCATAATGTTTTCGTTGTTACCAAGGTGGTTGCTAGGGACGCTGCTATCGATATTATTTCTGTTATGTTGTGTAACTGTTTAATGGTGTTATCTTTATTGCTACCCCCTTCCCCGTCAATGTATAGTGTTGGTCCACAGCGCAAACATATTAGTTTAACAAAATCCGCATCTAAAGATACGTTATTTTCCCCTGTGCAATTCCAGTCTCACATCTCACAGCACATCGTCATTAACAAATACCGGAAACAGACCGAAAACATTTAAAAAAAATACAATAATACTTTATTCCGAGTGTGCTTGCTTTTCTCTTTGGAAGTCATCACATAACGGCATTGTAATACACGGTTCGGCTGCATTAAATATTACATATCTGCCGTAGTTCTGTATTTATAGAGCCCTGATGAGAAGACTTCTAGACAAACATGAGGAACTGAAAACGTGACGTGGATCATAAATATATCAGCAATTAAACAACATCTTACATTTCTTTTCACACAATACGTCTCCTTGCAGTATCAACACTAATTCGGCTGACTTTTATATTTGATCCAATTTGTAGATAGGCTGTATTTACACCATAAAGGTGCACAGCTGATATAAAGGGACACCTAGTGGTTAAAGCATGTTATTGAATTTCATTATTTTTATTATTAGATATTAATAGGATCCCTATAAAGTATATTAATTACTCATTATTCTCTACTAATAGTTAATTAAAGACTGTATATAATGACTATTTTGCACATCCCTTTCAAGATTTCATGATTTTCTAAGGTTTATTGACATATCATATAGGCCTACACAACTACGGTGTAGTTATGCATTGAATGAAAAACTTGGGTCGCAGGTTCCTCAATATTGCATTACAAGACATCTATCAATATTTGTGCATACCTCCAGCAATGTTAACTATGTTGAAGCACTTATTTTAACTGATATTATACATAATGTATTATACTCTTATAAGATGTATGTAGATATTTCATCTCTGACCTTGTCAGGTATTGAACAATCAATAAATAAAGAACACAGAATTGTTGAATATAAAACACAGAATTTGTGTGATTATACTAAATGATTTACAAATAAACACCACTGCATATTTAACTGTTACACATGCTGATGTAACGCAAATGTTCCAACTTGAGATCAATAAAGTATATCTTATCTTAAGCTGATCGATGGCTACTGCCATATTTGCAAAATGTGCCTCTGAACCTTAACAAGTGCATGTTTCAGGCTTATCAATTAATGTAATGTAATGTAATGTTATCAATTAACAACAGGGGTCACAAACATAAGACCAGCTGTTAAATAAAGCTCTTCTGACCTTAGCTGGCATGTCTGTAGGCCTATATATATATATTAATGCTGCCCATTATGGGCACAAGCAATTTTCACCCATTTATTAATTATATGTTTTAAATGTGAGTGTTTCCTATCCCCTAAACCTCCAGGGATGTACACAGTTTAATACTGGCAACTTCTTATTATGGGAAATACGAAAACGTCTTTTATAACTACAACTCCCAGTAGAGACGTGCCATAGATAGAGAACATGTTGCGAAACAGAATAGCCAGCATGTGTAGTTCTGGGGACGGGGTGGGGGAGGGGGGACGCGGTGGACCCGTTCAAATCCAGTTTTGGACAGTCTGCCGTGATTCCATCCCATTTCAAGTGCTGTTCGAGAATCGGCGTAACCCTCGGAGCACACTCTCCAATCACAGAGCTTGAGGACTATCACGGGGTTTGTCAAACAGAGCACATGGTGTAGTCCAAACGATAGCTGGGGATTCTGGGTAGTGTAGTGTCTTATGCCATCCTTTACTACGAAAAAACATTTGTTTCTCCGAATCGAAGGGGAAAAATACAAAAGCATTGCACACAATTTAAACCAATCAATGTTGTGTAATTAACAAGGATAATCTGGTGTTTTTTAGTCGATGAGTAGTGCAGATATCACTGTAAAATCAATCGACAGTAAGGGGAATACTTACTTCCGGGTGTACAATTCTCCGTTATCCAATGAGAATGGACCCTCACATTGCCTTTAAGGGCAGTCGACACAAACAAACGCCGTGCTTCCATGAGCGTCCATAGAAGCATATGGACATCCCGGAAAGCTGAAAATGGACGCTAAGGGCCCCCCCCCTTGCGTTGTAAATGGCCGCTAAGGCCCCCCCCCTTGCGTTGGAAAAAGCCGACAGGGGACTTGACATAACGTCAACATAGGCCGACCTGGGAGTGAGGATGTGTTGGTGTGTGAGAGAGAGAGAGAGAGAGAGAGAGAGACTCCTGTCCAACCTCCCAAACTTTATATTTATGTGTGCATTGTTATTTGTGCTTGAGCAACATTTTACTTGAACTTTATTTCAATGCAGTAATTATTGTCCTACATTTTAATTTGTTTTACAGAGAGGTTTCACAGCTGCCTGGGCCTAGTGGCTCACAGGCGGCGTTTATCCAGGAGCCAGAACATCCATCTGTGCCGGCCCCCAGGTCAAGATCTACCGTGGCACAAGGACCTTCACCAGAGCCATCACCACAAGGACCAGCAGACCAGCATCACTACAGCTGCCTCCACCTCCATCTGCGGCTGCCACCAGGTCAAGATACACCTCAGCACAAAGGCTCCACCACAGCCATCACCTTCAACCCAGCCAGCAAGGAGGTCTCGTGGAGGTCTCATATAGCACTTGTACACCCCACCTACACAGCAGCCCATGCACCATCACCCCCATCTTCACAGCAGCCAGACCCACTGTCTTGGAAGACAGACAAAGACCTTGACACTGTCTTGACATTTATAATGAATAGTTGGTTGAAAGTTCTGATGTTCAATATTGTAAATAGTGAGATTTTCCAGTTTCTTATATTTATATAAATAGTGAATGCTCAATTTGTATTTGTACACATTACATGAACCTTGGTATGTAATATGAAGTCATTATTCAGTCCTGATGTATCTCAGTCCCTGCTGTGGTGAAAGTAGAGTGATAAACACCTATTTTTCTTAAAATTCAAATTAATTAATTTTCATTTTAGACATGAATTACACATTTATATACAGTGTAATTCAAATATTTCACTACTTTTGTTATCCTAAGCTACTTATCTCATCACACAGTGCTCTAAGGTTAGTAATTTGCATATATAGCAATACCAGAGATTCTCCTGAACATTTTGATATTTAACACATGGGGTGCCATGTTAGAAGAAATATAAAATAAAAGGTGATTTAAGAAAACATCTAAAAATCGAGAAAATACCCTTAGACTCCAGAGGGTTAAGAATGGTAAAACTGCACCCCCCGGGTTGTCATTCCTAAATTATGAATGACAGCTTGTGGAAAGTTTGCTAGACTACTGGTTGCATGGCAACTAGGCATCTCGCGGGAAAATCTGTTGTAAGTTATCAGAATCAGAAACGGGAGTTAGCTAGCGATTTTAGCTAGTCACTGTCTGTAGATAATCCAACTTTGTGTCCTCTGCAAGTTGTTAATGTATACTGTATGTATAATTGGTTAGTACAATAAAGAAAGGATTTGTTTTGGAATTATTTTGTGTTCCGTTTTTTCTTGGACGGCCCTCAATCCAATATTGGGTACCTAAATTGGCCCTCACTCATCAAAACTTTGAGAACCCCTGGTGTAGATGAACGTTGAGAGTAGATTGAGTTGTTTTGTTTTTCATGCTTTTCAAAGAAAGTCATTTGAACTTTATTATTTGGGGAAATAAACAGGAAGTAGGTTTATGAACCGGAAGTACTAGTTGATACATTTGAAGGGTGATACAAATAAAACAGCTCCCCTAGCGGACATAATAAGTATTACAGTTAATACATTCTTCACCACACACAGATAAAGATTACATGTGGTTTCTTTGAATTGAAGTATTGTAGTTAACACATTTTATGACATTTGCATAATTTCATAAACTTGAGTATACACTGTAAACAGTTTATTTGGATTTTCACCATATTCCTATGTTCATATTATAAAGTCAAAACCATACTGTTCATTTTTATTTATTTAATTCTGATTTAAAAATGTGCATCATTTCTAATTTCTAATTTAAAGGTGGGGTAGGTAAGTTTCAGAAACCGGCTCGAGATACACTTTTTGTTATATTCCATGGAATGCTCTTAACATCCCGACAGCAATGCATATCTTAAGTGCTTTGACAAAAAATCCATAAAAAAACGTCATCTGTGGAAGCCGTAGTACTGTAAAAAGTACAACCAATCCGTTCCCGGCTAAACGGATTGGATTGCCGCCCTGTCTGTCAGCCTTCCATCTCGTGCACGCACAAATGTATCTCGTGCCCTCATTGGGCGTGCCGTCATTGGGCATGCATTGCAGCAGTACTTCAATGACTCGCCAGCAACAGGCGGCCAATTTTGAGAGCACCTCCTCCAACACACATGAACGCGCACATGACGTCTGCTGACGTCATGTGCGCGTTCATGTGTGTTGGAGGAGGTGCTCTGTAAGGAAGTCTGAAGGAAGGGGCGGATTCTTTTCGGCTGTGTACTTTCAAATTTTAGTGCACTCGAGCCGGTTTCTGAAACTTATCTACCCCACCTTTAATTATTTCAAAATTTTAATTTAGTTTTTCCAATTTCTAAAAAAATACTACCAGATTTTAAAGTTAAGTTCAGATGACATAGGATACTTTTATAAAGAATACAAAGGTACTATTCAGTGGATTAGTAATTCTTCCTTGATAACTTCATAATTCCATCCAAGTACTTAAGAAACATGTCACCAAAAGACACTAAGATAAGAGCTTTCTCAATGCCAGGCACAACTGCAGATATTAAGGAGAGAGTAAACATCTGGTCAGATGCTGGGACAGTTCCCAGTAAAAGACAGAAGACATGGAACCAAACAGAAGAACTGTTCAAGCAGTGGCAAACGAGAGAATTGATTCCAGCAGATGATCAACCTGAACCAACGGAAGCCCATAGAAAAGCTGTAGTTGAATATGAGAATGCTGAATACCTACAACAGCAAGAAGCATGGATCAAAGCCGGACAACCCCCTTGATATGGTATAGACCTGCTAAAATCGCTATGAACAGAGCTGAAAAAAGAAAATCTAGAGTTACAAGACTGGTACTCCATCTGGAAGATGCCAGCCAAAGATTGACAAACAGCTTACTTATGGTAGCAGCAGAAGATCTGCCAGTAAATGAAGACACAGCAGAAGAGGCTCCAGTTATCCAAACTCCAAAGCAGTATCCAAGCCTGACCGAAGTGTCTCCTCCCGACATATCAGAGAACAACCAATTTCACCAAGCTTCAATTCAAGCCCCTAATGTGGAAGTATTGGAGTATGAAAAAAGAATCAGTAAATGTAACCAGCTGATGGAGGACAACAAACGCATCATAGAAATTATTGAGTTGAAAGACATGACTAGAGAAAACCAAGTTCAGCAAGACAGATCACATGGGTTACAAACACCCATGTCATTCAAGCTGGAGGAGGAGCTCAACAGAAGAATGGAAGAACTCGGCAGAAGACTGGAAGCAGAACTCATCAGAAGAATGGAAGAACTCAAAAGACAAGAACATGAAGAAAGAAAAATATGGGAAAAATAACAAGAAGAGAAAAATTACCGAACTTGTTACTCTCCTGAAACAACACATTCCGTTGAGGAAAGACGGAAGGCAGATGAAGCACATAATGACATTATGGCAGAAAGAAAAAGGACAGAACAGGAATACCAAGAACGCATGGTGCAAAGACGACAAGAAGATGAAAGATTCCAAGTCATGATGGCAGATAGACAACAGAGAGAAAGGAGGGAACAAGAAGAACGAATAACTCAAAGAACACGCCGAACAAACTACTCTCCTGACAAACAATATTACGAAGGACAAGGAGACGAAGATGACAGCGGCAGTACACATTCTGTAACCAGCAGACACTCTGTATACCTGGAACCGTCACAGCAACAACGGAGTCTTACACCACTCTCAGAAAACGAGCAAGAAAAAAAGAAACAAGAACAGTAGCTATAGCTAGAAGACTCAAGGACCGCACAAGACACATGTTACCATTGATAGCAGCGGGAGAAGGACGAATTGAATACCAATCATGGACTCACAGGGACATGGAATCCTTAGTGGCAAAGCTACCTCCACTCACCCAAGGAGGTCAGAATTGGGTGAATGATCTGGAGAAGTACACTGTCCAAGACCACCTGTGCTTGGGAGACATGAGGGCACTGCTTGGACGGATATAAGGAAGACTAGAGGCAAGAGCAGTAGATTTCGAGGCCAAATGCACCAACTCTCCAGATGACATTTCGTTCAACAAAATCAGGTAGAGGTATTGGGCTGCTATTCGTCACATATACCCGACAACACGCAGTTTACATGCCCTCACCAGCCGGAGGAAAGGCACGGAGGAAGACATGCATGCCTTCTGGAAGAGATGTGAAGGAGTGTGGGAGGACAGCACGGGAGAACGACATGATCTTTCTCCATCTGTTGAAATGTTGTGGAAGAACGCTGTCATTGAAGCTCTTCCCCGATCAGTGCAGGCAAGCCTGGGAGACGTGGTGGGATTAGAGACTAAACCCATTGAAGAATGGAGACTACATCTCATTCACCACGATATGAAATACCAGGCAACACAGAGGGAAAATTATGAAGACGACAAAATACTAGCTAGAAGACTCTTGAAGATACAAATAGCTGAGAAAGTTACCGAAGCTAATAAAAACAAGAAATCGACAAAGCAGATGGCCATACTAGCAGAGAAGGCAGGGCGGACACCTCCAACAGTTCACACTCAGGAAGAACCAGAGAATCAAATGCAGAACCAACAAAGCGCAGGAGGAAGTGTATGTCCACAAAACCAAGTTCAGCAGACACCTGTGTATCTTCCTACGCAAGTACAGCCACAAGCACCACAGTATCTTCAACAGCAAACACCTGTGTATCCCCCTACCCAAGTACAGCCACAAGCACCACAGTATCTTCAACAGCAAATACCTGTGTATCTTCCTACGCAAGTACAGCCACAAGCACCACATTATCTTCAACAGCAAACAACTGTGTATCTTCCTACGCAAGTACAGCCACAAGCACCACAGTATCTTCAACAGCATACACCTGTGTATCTTCCTACGCAAGTACAGCCACAAGCACCACATTATCTTCAACAGCAAACAACTGTGTATCTTCCTACGCAAATACAGCCACAAACACCGCAGTATCTTCCCATACAATTCCAGAAACAGCAAATACCTGTGTATCTTCCTACCCAAGTACAGCCGCAAGCACAGGTATACACTCCCATACAGCATCAACAAAAAGGACAATGGAGAGGAAAGAAACGATCAAGAGGAAGAAGGGATGATGGCTGCTTCATATGTGGTGATTGTAGACATTTGGCCAGAGATTGCCCCACTCAGCAATATCCACCACAAGGTAGCACCTCACAATACAGAGGAGAACCAGTGTTAGATATTAGAAAAATTGAGGCGGAAGCATATGCCAGGCCCATAGGGATGGGTACCGAGCATAGACTGTATATATAAATGGACGTAGGGTCCGTGACGTCACCCATAGGATTCTGCAGAGTTGCCGAGAAGCCCTTAGTAGGCGGAGTCGGCCACTAACGGCTCAACAGTGACGTCAGAGTTCAACTCCCGCCTACTCCAGCCTGCTCCAAATAAGGGCAAAGAGGCGGAGCCGAGGCGGGACCTCCTGCCACCGAGCTGGAAGTTCCAGAGCTAGCTGAAGCTACCAAGCTAAGCTAACATGCTCCCCATCTCCACACTGCCGTGGCATTTTACGTTTTGGAGGTAAGCGGCAGAGGTGGGACCAAGTCATTGTTTTGCAAGTCCGAGTCAAGTCTCAAGTCATTGTTTTGCAAGTCCAAGTCAAGTCTCAAGTCAGGATGGGCAAGTCCGAGTCAAGTCTCAAGTCATTGTTTTGCAAGTCCAAGTCAAGTCTCAAGTCAGGATGGGCAAGTTCAAGTCAAGTCAAGTCCTAAACTTTGACAAAACGAGTCATAAACAAGTCATTATGTGTTTTTCACCAAATGTAATGACATCGATCAACAGAATAATACTTAATAATCAAATTGCTCTTTATTAGTCACATTCATAATTTAATAATACATTTTCTCTCTGCTGGTAAAGTAACGTGTGTTTTTCTAATTTAAGAGGGATCAGTAAGGTAAGGCTACCGTGACGGTTTGATTCAGAAGGAGTTTAATGTATAAGATCCCTGATATTGAGCTAACCAGAATGTTTATTTCCACTGTGTACAACATGTTGTAAGGGACCCACAATCTATCTTTATGCAAGGGATAATGTGCAGCGAGGCGGTCTCTATGGGGAAGAGAACACCTGCATCTAGATCCCTCTGCAGGTGGTACTTTAACTATATTTTGATGATAATACTTTTGTACTTTTACTTGTAACATTTTGAATGCAGGACTTTTTATTGTACAGGGTTCCTGCAGGTTTCGCCAACTCAAATGTAAGACTTTTTAACACCTTTTTAAGACCACTTTGAATAGAATTTAAGACCTATTTCACGGCAATAAAGTATGAAGGAAAATGTATATAAAGAAGAAATACGTCCCATAATCACTTACAAAGTAAATGTATTCATGTTCAACATAAGAACAATGACTGAACACAACAGCATAACAGTACAGAACTGTGTTAGCGTGTTAGACAAAAAGTGTGTCTGTGTGTGTTAGGGCTGTGCAATTAATCATATTTTAATCGCAATTACGATTTTGGCCTGCCACAATTACGAAAACAACATAATCGGAAAAAACGATTATTTTGCTTTGCTAGGTTGTGACAGTGCACTACAACATATTTGATCTAATTATTTTTTTAGTAATGTATCATTTATTTAATTAATTTTTGTATTGGTTTTTCAGTTGAATTATATGTTCAGGGTAATCAACAGTTAAAAAGTTGTGTTCAAATTATTATTTATTTTAAAGTTCAATAAATGGATGTTTTCAAAGTCAATGAATAATCATATTTAATAATCGTGATATTAATTATTGACCAACATAATCTTGATTATTGCCATAATCGAGCAGCCCTAGTGTGTGTGTGTGTGTGTGTGTGTGTGTGTGTGTGTGTGTGTGTGTGTGTGTGTGTGTGTGTGTGTGTGTGTGTGTGTGTGTGTGTGTGTGTGTGTGTGTGTGTCTGAGAGAGAGTGACAAGAGCTATATTCAGAGCTTTGCTGCCTTGGCTACACTATTTCATCGTTGCTGTTGTATGATTGGTTTTAGGGTTGACGTAGACCCAAACTTCGCCCGGAGGTCCCCCGGTGTTGTTGCGGGAGCTGCTGCATTAGCTGCTGCTGCACTAGCTAACGCTACATTAGCAAAACAAACACTAATTTATTTTGCAAAAGGTGCAGCGGGCTTCAAACACGTTCCCTCCACTGGTTTCAACCAAGCACTAAATTAGACGTTTTCCAACCAAATACGGTGGAACTTACACTTCCCCATATTTATTTGTAAGTAGATTCGAAGATAGGCTACATGAGCTGAAGTTTGGTTGCTAGGTTACTAGCTGGGTGTTCTCCAATAAGGGGCCGGGGGAAACAAAGTTAGTGATTACTGGAGTGGTTCCATGTTGATTTAATTCAATACAAATTGTTGGGGGGAACTGAAAGGCTATTACCGTACTGGTTACTTTGCAGCCCGGACATTTCCCCCAAAACACATTTAGACGCTATTGCAACATAGAAGTAGCCTACCTTTAAAATCCGATAATTTTTAAGACCTTCTGAATCATATTTAATGCTTTTTTAAGGCCTTCAATTCTGATTATCAAATGTAAGACTTTTTAAGACTTGTTAAGACCCCGCGGGAACCCTGATTGTAACTTTTTTAATTCTTTGAACTTCTCCCACCACTGACAATAAATCCTGAGTGGTTACCAAAAAAAAACCCTGCTCTGAAGGTTATTTTCATTTTACAAATCCTGCACTCAGCTTTGCTTTCTCCAATATCATTGAAAAGCAGCCAGATGCTGCTTCTTTTTTCGGTTTTCGCTCATTTCTTGACTTTTTCCGACGCGTATGCATTTAAATCCGGCTCCCCGTCTCCCCGTCACTCTGTGCAGCTGGCCTGTACCACTACACATGCTGTGCCCCCCACCCTTCTTTCACATAATGGTATGATCCTAGTGTGTCCTCGCATATGATTGGCCGCATGGTGGCCCAGCTAAATAAAGACCCGCCCCTGCCTGAAAGGATTCTCAGCAAGAGTAGGAGCCGCTGAAGATTCTGCTTTCCCCGACGGGAGTCTGCTCTTCTAACGGCAGCTCGCGATCGGCGTGTTGGAGACCTCTGAATTAAAGTATCAAGTCACCTCAAGTCAGAAGGCTCAAGTCCAAGTCAAGTCCCGAGTCATTGGTGTTCAAGTCCAAGTCGAGTCGCAAGTCTTTTGTGATGTTGTCAAGTCGAGTCTCAAGTCATAAAATGTGTGACTCGAGTCCAAGTCATGTGACTCGAGTCCACACCTCTGGTAAGCGGACATGAAACTATTCAGCAAAACTATAAATAATAACACTGGAATCAAGCAAATATTAATATGTTTGCATGACATTAGTTATTTGTATTTTGATATAACTTAACTATACGTTTAATACATTTAAGTCAAGCTAAGGTACATGTGATGGTAGCTAGTTAGTGCTCTTACCTGTGAGGCCTCCTCCAAACAGCATAATAACCAGACTGTATCATTACAACTAAGTACCAGTTCTAGATCCTTGACTTTAGACAAACAATTCAAAAGACAACATGTATTTAAAGACCAATCTTTATTTGAATGTGCCTCTTAACCTGATATATTAGTTATACAGTAATATTGACAATCTAAAAAAACTGAGCAACTCAACAGTCAACTTTATGTTTCTTATTGTCTAAAGCATTTATTATTTTCATTTCCCCCCTCTCATATTCAGTGTGGACGGATTGAGACAGCATGGTGTCCAGAGAGCTGCAGAGACTTCAGGGAGAAACCTCTGTGTGATGGAGGACCAGGCCTGATGGAGGACCAGGCCTGATGGAGGAGCCCATGCTGGGCAAAGCTGATACCAACTGCACAGGCCTAGTCTGTCACTTTATTTGACTAAATGTGTTTACTTATACATTTAATAGGTTTACACCTTCTGTCCATATGTGCTTTTTATTTAAAACATTTGATTAACTTTTGGTTCACATTTGAATAAATTGTATTTGTATTTGCACTCCTTTTGTCCATTATTCTTACTGAAAATGTTAGATTACACATTCACATCTGACTGAAGATTGGCCCCATTTATTTGTGACGTTGCAAACTCTGCAGTACAAGGCACAAGTGATGTGAAGCTCATAAAGCGAGGCAAATATAAATAATCAGCGGATGGAGTGTAGATGTGTAAATAGGTGCATTCGATAAGCTGACTGTTTTTACAATAAAAGTAGTTTCTTAGTGAATGTCCTGTACTGGTCTTAAAATCTCATAACATCAGCTTTTAATGTTCCTCTTGGATGTTCTTCTTGACCCTCAGAGAAGGAGAAAATGTCGTGTCTTTCAGGCATGTCCTTTCCTAACAAAAATTACAGGAAACATAAAACATATTATTGCAGAACAAGTGTGTTATTTATGAAAGCAGTGTGTTTGTGTGTTTAGGGGCTGTAGATATAATTATTTTGAAATTGTAATGTTTTTTTTTTATTTCAACAGTGAGCTACAAAGACAATCAGATTATGAATGAACAGTATGAAGTTCATCAACATTGAAATATATGTTATTATCAAAATAATATTTAACTGTTACAAAACGTAGTGCAACTGTAGAAGCTTGCTCTGTTGTCTCACTGAAATAATCACTTTTACCACGTTTTTTACAGACAATATTGAGAGATAAATAGTAGCAGTTCTCACTATGTGTTAAATATCTTTGCCTTCAATACATTAAATTAGAAAGCTGACAAAGTCATAGTGCTTGTTAATATCTAAATGTAACTTTTTGCATGTAAAAAACCCTCAACTTAACTGATGTGTAGGTGATCTAGTATTTAGTATTGTTTAATGGAATGTATATCAGTGTATTCAAGTCAATACTTCATTTATTAAACCAATATCTTTCTTGATTCTTTGTACAGTATGAAAAAAAGAGTCTTTGTACCTGTGCTGAAGTTCACTGCTGTGAGGAGTCCAGTTCTGTCTCTCACTCTCTGGTCCAGCCTGTCTGCATCACATGGACACCTTAAACAAACAGATATATATGTAAAGTACCATGTGTACAAACAATATAACTGATTATCTTCTGTTGAACATGTTGGATTGTGTATTGTCCGAGTCAAGGTCCTTTTTATTTTACTGTAACTTTGGAAGTTGTGTTACCAATGCTTACTGTTTATTTGATACCCATTTGGTAATGCAATTAATAAAAACAACAAGGTTTGGGTTCGTTCTTCAGATGACTGTGACGTTAACGTGTAAGCTCGATAATGAACTCCAGCTCAACCAACCATATTGTAATATCTAAGTAATCATCTTGAAATATGACATTAATAATTGTAATATACACATCTTATTGTGAGGTTGATTTCACATACACTACTTCAACGTTAACTTGTCTACATACTTGAGCATAGCCAATTTAAATGAACCTTAGCGATGCATACAGTTCCTACCTACATAATAAAATATCTCTCTACGTTACAAGGATGACCTTATTTTATCAACCTCAAACAGAAGCCGTTTGTTCAACAGTATTATCCTACTTAACGTTTAACACTTGTCTATTTCGTTTTAACCTTTATATATACAGTCTATTATTTTAACTTGGAGGCTACGATTAGCATCGTTAGCACCGATGTAGCTACCACTCGCCACACGCTAACCCAAGCCTTAAAATTCATTACGTAGCTGATTAAAATCATTAACACATAAATAAAGCACTCGAATTTCACTTACCGCAAAACCGCATTCATGCACCGTCTGTTTTAACCGCAGAGCGAGTCACAATAGTCCGATAAATAAGCATGAAGAACAAACAGCCACGGCCGGCTTCAAGTTGTGTTTCCTGGATGAACTGACCAGGCAGAGTCCCTGTAGCTTCACGGAGCAGCTAGCAGAGAGACAAGAAGCTAACAGCGGCAGGCACTTGACAGAGCCGTCACTCAATGTGACCACGCCCTAATGTATGCAAAAACGTTAAGACCTAATATAAATAAAAGGGTCGTGTTAGAAAACAATTCACTCACAGATCCATAATCATGAAGGTGGAATCTAACTATATCGATAATAAAATGTATGGAGCCAGGGGTAGAAACATGTTTTTATCTGCTGTAAAATTGGGCATTTTAACATGGGGGTCTATGGAAATTGCTCCTTTCTGCAGCCATCGCCTATCGGCCAATATATGAACTGCAGTGTGTGGCACTTCCGTATTGGCGTCCCGGCTATTGCCCAGAGTTTGCCCCTTGGTACCGAGCCCCGGTATTAAACGGGCCCCGGGGCTGAATTATTAAAGACCGTGGTACCCTTAAGCTCCGACGTTAGCGGTCTTTTTATCGGTACTGGAGACATGTAAAAGATATATGTCATGTGTATTATTGCTACACAAACATTATATTGCAGTTTTAGTGTCGCCAACTCCGTTTCTAACATGCAAAAAGACTGCAAAAATGCTTCTATGATTATTTTTAGTGTATTTTCGATCTCTCTCCCCCGCCTGCTTGCGAGGGGGGCGGGGCAGTTTACACACACGCAGCTGCTACATGCAGCAACACACACACACACACACACACACACACACACACACACACACACACACACACACACACACACACACACACACACACACACACACACACACACACACACACACACACACACACACACACACACACACACACACACACACACACACACACACACACACACGGAGGAGACGGCGGAGAGAACTCGCTCCGAGGTGTGGTTAAACTTTACCCGTCTCGATGCTCGTTGCCTAAAGTGCAATAAGAGTTTAGTATGTAAGGGCGGTAACACGAGCAATTTGTCTAAACATTTAGCAAAAGTGCTCCACATCCAGACGGAGGAATGCACCGGGTTCGACTGTCTTTCTAGTATCTCTGTAGCCCCATCCACGAGTAACGTTTCCACGTCAGGTGTTATGTATGCTAGCAGCAACACACTACATTATACAAACATGGGTTAATGATTAGAGGTAACTGAGTTATTTATTTTGTTAGTTTTGTTCACAATTTGTTTAGTTAGTTTACCTTATTAAAACCTTATCGATACTGTTAGAAATTAAAATCAATGTTTTATGGCATAATGTTCCTTAAACATACCGTCAGTTTAAATGCTATTTTATTCTGGAAAAAAACGGAAGTTCTCAATACCAAGCTTTTATTCTGAAAATCCTTCATGACGACATCCGGGACTACCGTCCATTAGTATCATTAAAGTGGCTATTGACGCCGTTAACATGTATTACATATAAAGTTATGAAAGAGATAAGGAGGAGAAAAGGTATGTGGAAGTAAGCAATGAATGTAAAATGTCGAAATCCTCTGTTTAACGCGATATCGGAGACAGAAGAACGAGGGGGGAAGTCCCCTACGTCACTACAGCTCACAGAGAGGAGGAGCGAACAGCGAGCAAGCGGGAAGGACGAATGCTTGTACGCTCTCTTCTGCACGGCCGGCACCTGGGAGAGGAAGGCTGCAGCCTTTCTCTTCTGACTGAACAATATCCTGCTTGTAACATTACCGCACCATATTTTTAATTAAAGTACAATTTGAACCTTCTCAGAGACTCCATTTAGTCTCCTTTTTAAGCTTCTCTCCTGGACGCGAGAAAAACGAACATAGTTAACAATACCCATCCCTACAGGCCCATGATGAATATTTCTGTTGGATCAGGTGATTGGGTAAATGTAAAAATCCACAAGATGAACTCTTTGCAACCTGTATGGAGTGGACCATGGGAAGTTGTAGATGCAGATGTTAAAAGTTAAAAGTAAAAAAATGAACATGTTGGCACCCACTTACACATTGTGTAGCCGTACCGCCACATTACCTGAAACGGTACGGCAGTTAGAACTGATTTTGAAAAACTGGTACAAAACAATAAGGAATTGGACATTTTTAGGAATGACAGCACCAGGAGATGAGTAAACTCAAGAATCTGTAGAGTGTAAATACATAGAGAAAAACACATTTTTACACTCAAACTGTTTGCATATCATAGACAAGGAATTTAGATAATATAAATAAATGTTCACCAAAAGTAATAAGTATAATGGAAAGTAGACATAGGCCTACACTTGAGTCAAATTACATTACTGTGATCTGATTAGTGTGATCTGCAGGTTTACTACTGTTCTAAGTAACAGTGGGATTTAAAATAGTATAGAAGATATGGAGAGGTTCTTTCATAGTGTGTGGAATATGTGATGCTTGAAACATGTAAGTATTCCAATTTATAGGAGAAAATGGTTTCCTGAAAGAGTTATGTTGGGTAAATATGTAACAATGGATGAAACCATTTTTAGAAGGAGTTTTTGTAATATCATTAGTAGACATTCATTGTGTTGTTTAGATGGCATTTAACAACTAAGACAGATAGTATGATTAGAAAAAAGACAGAGTGGAAAGGGTTGAATTGATTTCACCTCAGTGTGCTAGACTTCCTATAGGTAATGCATCCCGAGAGCTGGACTCCCCCTCTGAGTCAGAAAGGCTACCACCCCGACCCTCCAAGCAGACAAAAGACCTAACCCAAAAGGAGACTCCTCCTTCTCCATCGAACAGACAGAGAACCAGAGCTGAAACAACAAGACTGCATCCAGAACCATCTCCACCTGAGGCATCCAGAACCAAACAGCAAGCTGACATACAGAGAGATACTCTAATCATTCCCTCTGACAGGGCATGAAGTTCCAAGCTGAGCCACGAGATTTGGCACAAGAGCAGAGTGTGGGACATGAGAGCAGAATCCGCCCTCCATAAAACAGCAAAGAGACTGTAAAGGAGGAGATGAAATGTAAAGCAGTAAAATAACAGTGGCATGATGTGGGCTGCAGATGTAACTGGGCCAAAGGCTGCCTAAAGGAGTTACAGCGGATGGATTCAAGAGCTGATGGACTGAAGAGAAGACAGAATCAGAGGAGTTGGCATGGTCGATTAGAAGTGAGGAGGCCGGGGTCACGACTTGATAAATACGTAAAGACAAACAGTTTTATTAACCATGAATTAATCAATTGGTAAATTAAAAATAGCAGTAAAGAGGAAACTATTAAAGTAAAATGAGAAAATCATCCTAAAACACACTGAGGGATAAAGGGGGAGACATGACAGAGTAGAACTATATTCTTCAATCTTTTCATCATGTTAATAAATTATTCTTTAAGAGATTTTTATTCAAGTGTGAATAAAGTAGTGATCTCATTTGTTACAATATTGATCACCATTAAAAGGATAGTTTTAGGAACCACTCTATAAGACAAATCTTTATTTGTATGGATAATGTTAAAGGGAGAGCTAGTGCCAAGCCAAATATAGTATTCCAATCTAAAGTGTTGATTTCACCATTGCAGCATGGTTATTACCACAGGAGGGCTTTAACCTGTTAAGCCCGAGAGACACCGGTACCGGGGCACTGCCGCAAAATCTTGCAGGAAACAGTGTCTGAGGGCATGTTCATTTAATAAACTATGAATGTTTTATATCCATGTAACGGGACGAAACTCATCTAACCGATCATTTAAAAACATTTTTTTTTTAAAAACCCCATAATGCTAACGCTGAGCCTCTGAATTAGCAACGAGCGAAAAATGCTAACAGATGACTGCACCAAAATTCACTCACAAAACCTTATTATTTATCTTTGCTGCACATCCAACCCATAGTTTCACATCGTGAGGTGACACAAAATCGAAGGGTACCCTCAGTATCACTTAATTATATGAACTCGCGGAGATAATAACAAGAACAGACATCAAAACATATGGCACTAGGTAGCTAAAAACGCTAACATGGCTCACCTGTGTCGTAGTCTGGTCAAAAGTGGTCTTCAATGGCATTAAAACAATAAAAACGCTGCTGAAGTTAATTCATAGGTTCATCCAATGTGTCTGTGTCCCTTTGAAATTATTTCTGATAACCCATAAGCAATAAACCTGCGTTTCCGTTTCTAGAAGTCAGAGCTAGAGACAGCTTCACTCTGGTGCAAAACTGTGTGCGCGAAGCTCACACCTTTTTGTTTTAGACTGTGTGTGAGTGGGGAGATTCCCCTCCCCTTCGATTCTATTGGCTTTAACGGTCAGAAAGAGATGTCAATCACCAAAATCGACCAATGGGTTCCAGAGAAACGGTAAAACCCCCATTTCCACCCAAATCACCTCAGAGGTGGAGTTTATTTTGCTAAACCTCTCTAAAAAGGTCAAATGTCACTTGTTTTGCATCAATCTTGATACAGGGTACTTATTATATGTTGTACTTTGGATTCTTAAAGCTTTTAGTCTACCTTACCATCGTCCAAGGGTAGTTTTCACTATAAGTAAAAACATTATTTTGGACGGACACTATAATTTACAGTTTTTTACTATGTTCAATCTGAATTTTCTTTAAAATAAAAAACATCTATATTGATTCTGACTTTTCTACATCCAACTCACAGGTTTATCATTACTTTGAGAAAAAAGATTATGAATGTAACCCTTTTAGAAGGGAAGATATGGTCATTTGTTCTGGGAATGTCATTTTCGAGCCTGAGACCTGAAAAACTGGCTCAGGGCTAAACTGGTTGAGATGGAAATATGAAATGACTTCTGTTTTTAAATCCTTGATAAAGGAGGGAGTAATTGTTGCATGTTCGGACACCCAAGGTTCCACACACTGCTAAAGAGTTTTACATTGTTCTTTAAGTGGACAATGAGCTATGAAATACATAGCAGAGCTACACAGATCCTAGTAATGGTTTGACTCAAGATAATAGTTATGTACACAAGTTTCTGAAATAGATCCATTAGAATTTGTAATACTAATTAGGTGTAAATGAATTGCAGTAGTAGTAGTACTATAAGGAAGTGAGTTTTTTACCAAGTTTCAGGAAAGGTGGGAGGCAGAAGCCCCAATGAAAAGTTAGAACCATCTTGAAAATCATGGAATGGCGCTCCGCATATGACATATTTTTGGGTACCCGCCTATGCTGAATTACCTCTGAAAAGACTCTGCAGAGCACGACATGGCCAAAAGACTGAGACCAAATTACCTTTGACCCTGACTGACAGTGTGACAAAAGCACTGTCCATGACTGACTCTGGGGTGTACCTGACCAAACCTGACTTGACAACCAGACAGTGTGAGTGTGAATGGATGCCGGCATGTGATCAGTGTAACTGCATGATTCTAAAACAATAACTAACCAAGCATGTTTTTGGACTAACATATTATTTTGGAGCTCCAAGGGAAACGAGAGGTTTCCTATAAATTCCACAAAAATGGAAAACCGCACATGTGACCCGTTTCTAATCTACTTGATGATATTTTACTCCCACAGGAGTTGGCGGTTTGCAAATGTAAAACTCAAACTAAAATCTGAAGACTCTGTTTCTTTTGGGCCTGAAGGACGGAGAGGAACACTTATTTTCACTGAAGTGTTTACTTTGGAAATCATAATAACGGATGTAAAATTGTAAATAATGTTCGCTATGTCCCTAACCAATATTTACCTGAACGTTTTTTCCCCCTCCTCATTACAGGAGTTTGTTACACATGAGTTCATGTGTAAAAAGGGGGGAGTGTGTATAATGTATAATGTCAACATGGCTGTAAAATTCACAATTTAAATGTTTCTTTTAGGGATTGAAAGAAACCTTCCGCCCCAACCCAGATGTTCAAACTGAGCATTGAATGATAGTTTTAGAATGAACCTGCTCCATATCTGGGGATAAGATACAATTTGGTGAATGTTGACATGTTTCTAAATATTGATTGAATTATGTGAGAGATGTAATTCCAGAATTGAATACTGAAGAAGTTGACCTGTGATGATGAAACAATTTTGTAATATTTTAACAGATATTAGAGTAACTGAGGTTTGAAATGTAGAAAGAACATATTACAGTTAAGTTAAGCTAAAACATAGTAATGTAATGAGACCGAATTTAATTTAGACAACATATTGTAACTAGCCTGGTAAAGAATTAGAAGTAAAAGCCATAGACTTTATTGTTTAGTTCATTATGGGGATATACATTTAATTTAAATTCATAATAGAAAGACATTTGATGACAGTATGTTGGAATTCTGTATTCATTTTTCAGCTTGATAATAGACAGGTAGAAGCCGTATTGCCAGGTGCAATCGATGGGATTTCTGCACACGATCCAAGCAGAGAATGACGTACCTTACAGGACAGATACACTCAGGAAATCATTCACTCTGACAGCATCATGACTTTAGTTGTTTTTGAATCCATAATGAAATTGTATTACATAACGTTAGTGTGTGTCTTTACCACAAACAGGAATAGTTCATTGTTATATTTAGATTTGAGAAAGATTACAAGGATTTTATTTAGGAATAACACAGAGGCTCACCAGACATTTCCGAGCTATTGAAATATGTTATTTAGTTCACCATGAAGATGTTTTTATTTAGTTTGTAACATATGCCAAATAGTAAGATTCAGATATCAGCAGGTTCTGAATTATTATTCCTCTGTCCCACAACCAACAATAATGTGGATGGGGAGAACTATATCTACTAGAACCAGCAGAGATTCATAAATTACACCAGAGACACAGTAAAATAAGACACAAACAGTTAGATAAAACAGACCGATAGAATGGCACTAGACATTAGTTGAAAAAGGGGGTGTATGCTAAAAACTGAAGAAGATAAGATTGTTTAAATAAAGAGTAATATTTAGCTATTGTCAGATAGTTTAATCCTTCTTATACTTTATACTTATACTTTACTTATACTACCTGCTCGTCGCGAAGAGACGGAGCGGCTCCACCTGTTTGCTGCCTGCGATCTGTGATCTACGGAGGCCTGCTCCCACCTGTAGAATACGGCTGTACTGGAGAGGTTTTTACCCCGGAGTCGTCGCGGAGAGACGGAGTGGATCCACGCTTCGGGCTTGGCCTGCTTCCACCGGGCGTGTGCTGCTGTGCGGAAGAGGATTTTACCACCGCTGGGGCCTGCTTTCCACCTGTCCTGGTTCTGCTGTTGCAGAGGCCTGCTTTCACCCCGGGGATACCACGGAGGGACCGGAGCGCTTCCACGCTGCTGTTTTCGCCTGTCCTTTGCTGCTGTGCTGATTTTGCTCCAGGAACATCGCGGTTACTGTGTGCTGGTCTGGGAAAATGGCCCATATCGGGATTCTGCTGTGCCTGTTAACTGTTTTGGACTATGAGAAGATCTCTAGTCATTCTGAGAAGACTACTGGATTCAGGTCTGTTCTGCCACCCGCAGTGGGCATCCCCTGCAAAGGTTCGGATGTGTTGCACAAACAATTACCGGTTGCCTTGTCACAGACAATCTGCTCGACAAAATATGTTTGTCTTTTTTATTTTCCTGCGATGATGGTTCTTCAGGACTGCTTCTTAAGCTCTAATCACACTCTCGCAGACTTTTCCGGTGTTTCTAAATTAGATGACAATGTATGTGTGTCGCTTAAGAGGAAAATATGCCTGGTTTTGTTGTTGTTATTACTGTCAGGAAATGTACAACCTAACCCTGGTCCGCCCAGTAGTAGTAGTCAGATCGCTACTCCTGCTGATTTTAAAGCTAGGTCTGGGTTGGGTTTCATCTACTTGAATGTGCGCAGTCTGTTAGGTAAACTAGATTTTGTCCGTATCTGGGCAAAATCGACTGACGCTGACGTCATTGTCTTATCAGAAACATGGCTAAACAAATCTATTTTGGCCTCTGACATTGCCTTAAATGGTTTTAATGTGTATCGTACCGACCGGCCTAATAAAGGTGGTGGCGTTGCCATTTATGTTAAGAATAAGTTCAGTGTAACCACATTAGTTTCCAAATCGATCAGTAAATATAGAAGTGGCAAAGGGTCAACAGGTCATGGTAGTGAGTTGTTACAGACCCCCCTCAGCTGTCAAAGACTCCTTGTCTTCACTAGCAAATCTTTTATCACAACTAGACTACAAGGAAATAGTGCTACTTGGAGATTTTAACTGGGACTGGTTAACTGCAGTGTCAGAGGATTTTAAAAACCTTTGTATCTCTTTGAATGTTACTCAGATTGTTGACAGTCCTACTCGCCCAAATATTAAGTCCCCTAATAAATCCTCCCTAATTGATCTCATTTTAACTAATGTTCCCCATCAATGTTCATCTGTGGGAGTATTTGCAAATGATCTGAGCGATCACTGTGTTGTAGCCACAATTAGGGACACTAAGGTCCAAAAGGTTAAACCTCGCATTATCATTAAGAGAGACATAAAACATTTTGTGGAGCAGAGTTTTGTGCATGATCTGTTTGATTTTGATTGGGGTAAAATCGATCTGTGTGTTGATGTGGAAACCGCATGGTCTTATTTTTATCTTGGTTTTATGGAGATCATTGATAGACATGCACCCCTGCGTAAATTTAGAGTAAAGGGACGAGACAATCCTTGGTTTTCTGCTGAGCTGTCTAGTCTCCTTCATGAGAGAAACAAGGCCTGGGCAAAGGCTAGGCAATCAGGCTCAGAGGTAGAGTGGCTGCGTTTTAGGCAGCTAAGGAATAGCTTCACTTCAAATGTCAAAAGTGCAAAGTCGAAGTACTATTTGTCAGTTACCACAGAAAACTTAAATAATCCTAGGAAATTTTGGAAAGCAATAAAATCGATATCCACCGGTGAGATCCGTAATGAGCTACCTCCGTGCCTTACCACAGCATCTGGCACTATATTGGACAGGGCCACTATGTTAAATTGTTTTAATGAGCATTTTGTGTCCTGCGGTTCTATGTTTGATTCTGTGACTAACTCTGCTTTTGTGAACACCCCAATCCGTGACTCTGAACAATGTGGTCTGGAAAACCCTTTCAGTTGTACTCCTTTTACTGTCAATGTTGTTCATGAAGCCTTATCTAAGCTAGATCCTAAGAAACCGGCTGGCCCGGACAACGTAGAACCCTTCTTTTTAAAGATAGCTGCAGATTTTATTGCTCTTCCTCTTACTACTCTTTTTAACCTCTCCCTCAGCACAAATGCAATTCCAAAAGTATGGAAGTCAGCTTATGCCTTATGCCTTATGCCTTTACTAAAAGGAGGGGAGGCAACTATTTTAAATAACTATAGGCCAATCTCTAAATTGTCAGTTCTGGCGAAGGTGCTCGAACGCCTAGTGAGTGAATAGGTAAAGGAGTTTTTATGTAAAAATGATATCCTGTCTAAATATCAGTCAGGCTTCAGAAAACAACATAGCACCATCACTGCCACAATTAAAGTGGTGAATGACATTACGAGTATTTTAGACAATAAGCAGAGTTGTGCAGCTCTATTTATTGACCTTTCCAAAGCGTTTCATACCGTCGATCATCGCATCTTAAAGCAGAGGCTACTCAGTATCGGCATATCCAGCCATGCAGTGGGGTGGTTTGTGAACTACCTCTCTGAAAGGTCCCAATGTGTTCACTTTGATGGGCTGTCTTCTGAGTGGTTAAACATTGCTAATGGTGTTCCTCAAGGTTCTGTTTTAGGTCCACTTTTATTCTCCATATCAACAGTTTAGGTGAAAATGTGGATGAAGCTACTTTACATTTGTATGCTGATGATACCGTGATGTATTGTGCAGGTCCCTCCATTAAGGAGGCTGGTGTTAAATTACAGGCTGTTTTTAACATTATTCAGACTCAGCTTGCTGAACTTAAGCTTATTTTAAATGTTG
Organism: Gymnodraco acuticeps; assembly: GCF_902827175.1. Classification (NCBI taxonomy): domain Eukaryota; kingdom Metazoa; phylum Chordata; class Actinopteri; order Perciformes; family Bathydraconidae; genus Gymnodraco; species Gymnodraco acuticeps. The sequence goes on along the minus strand of NW_022990126.1, from coordinate 327,702 downwards.
ATAAAACCAAGGTAATGCTATTTTCTAAAGCTAAAAAGACACCAGAGCCTGTTTTGGATATTGTTACTATGCAAGGACAAGTACTTGAAGTGGTTACCAGTTATAAATACCTAGGTATCTGGCTTGATGATTGTCTTACTTTTAAACTTCATGTCAATAACCTGCTTAAAAAGCTGAGGGTTAGACTAGGTTTCTTTTTCAGAAACAAGTCCTGTTTCTCTTTTGAAGCCAGGAAAAGGCTAGTCACTGTGACCTTTTGACCTGTGCTGGACTATGGTGATTTGATCTATATGAATGCACCTGCCTATTGCCTGAACAAGTTAGATGCCGCCTATCACAGCGCACTGAGATTTGTCACAAATTGTAAAGCACTTACTCATCACTGTACCCTGTATGCCAAGGCAGGTCTGCCATCACTTACTGTAAAGAGGCTCAGTCATTGGTACACGTTTATTTATAAAGCTTTGTTGGGTAAACTCCCGTATTATATCTGCTCTCTGATAACACAGAGAGTTGCAAGCAGCTATTGTCTGAGATCGCATGATGTAGTATTGTTAGATGTGCCAAGAGCAAGGACTGTCTTAGGTAAGACAGCTTTTATGTGCGCAGCTCCACTTGCTTGGAACAGTCTTCAGCAATAATTGAAACTGAGCAATCTCATTCCTCTGCATGTTTTTAAAGCTAGGCTAAATGAAATGCTATGGCCACTTGTAAATGTCTATAACTATGTAAATGTATCCTGTAAATATAATGTATAATGTCCTTTATTGTTTTATGTTTCATGTGGAACCTATATGCAGCAGGTCTCCCTTGAAAAAGAGATCTATGATCTCAATGGGACCAATCTGGTTAATTAAAGGTTTGAAATGAAATGAAATGACTTTGTAAAAGAACAAGTGCCTTTACACCAGATACAGTATGAAGAGGATTTATGATGTGAAAGGAGGGAGTTAGACGTTTTCCATACCAAGCTAATTGTTGCTATTTTACGAAGTGACATTAAAGGTTTAAGCTAGAAGTTATGCACAAATGAAAAACTTCATATTTATGATGAATATGTATTCTTATTTGTATTTGTTACTTTTATGAGTTATGTACCATGCAATGTTCGGATGAAGAACTAATTGATTTCAGTATTATTTACATACCTTAAAGGGTATGTAAGGAGGGATTGTTAGAAATTAAAATCAATGTTGATATGGCGTACTTTGAATTAAATACACTATTTAATTTAAATCAGTTTTATTCTGAAAAAAACGGAAGTTCACACGAACTATTAACTTAACACTTTTATTCTGAAAATTAAAGGTTAGCATTAGCATGTGGCGAAATGCTACATTTTCAAACCGTGAATTGAAGGTGAAATAACGTGATGTTGTACCCTAAACACACTGGGTTTAACACTCATTTATTGATGCTGAAATCACGTTTATTAGGGAATGTTTAAATAACCACAGACACCAGAATTATGTAATTTAGCAACAGAAAAAGGCAGGAATTGCATTGAACCTGCCCCCCGACGACACCGGCCAATAGGAGAAGACCTCAGATGACAACAGGAAGAGCAAGCCAATAATCGGCCCCTCTTCTTCTCCTGACCTCGGCTGAACACATGAGGAGAGCTCCTCCGCTTGCAATTTCATTTGTACACCACCGCATCTTTTGTGAAATTAAATGCTGTTAACTTGTATAAGCTTCCCTTGACTCTTTTCAGACTCTCCTGCTCTCAGGCTTCTAGAATTGCTTTCATAATTCAACCCAGTCTCACAGCATTTCGTGTTATAGTCACAAAATATAATCTATTGATTCGACACAGAGTGATTTTAAAAGCAATGTATTTCTACGGGTAGTATGTTTCGTGCCTAAACCAAATGTGACTTGCTCTATCGAAATCAGTCACATTGACCCGAAGACACATTTTCGTTTGTATTACTGGTCTGGGGGAAGCTCGAGAGGGTGTGTGTGTTTGTTTCCCGGGGAAACACTCACAAGAAACACCGGCTGTTGTTATGCTTGCTGTGACGTTAAATTACTCCGTTCTCTGCTTGTAATTATGCCGTACAAGCTTCAAAGTTGTATTTATCATCTGAACTTGCTGAAACAAGTTTAATATTCTGAAAGCCAAGACTTTGTTTATTTGAAAACAAACTGTCCCGAACCCTGTTGTGTTATCTATGATTACTATACGGCGTATGCCTTTACTTCATCATTTCAGCGGAGGGAGGGGGAGCGGCGCTGCGGAAGAGAAGGGTGCGAAATAAGAGATGCCTCTTCTTCCCTTTACAAGCTTCAAAAATGTTTTATCATGAGATTTTGGCAATAACAGTTTCATGTTCTGAAAGTCAAGACTTTGTTTATATAAAATCAAACAAAACACCCGAATCCTGAAAAACTAGTTTTTTTACACAAATCCACGTTTATTTTTTAAATGAGCCGTTGCGACTTTTGACTGATTTCGATAGAGATAACAAATTAGAAGGAACAAAATATATACAGATTTCAGTATTCTGAGGCTCTGAGCCCCATTTATTTTCCCCACAGGCGGCAAAAAAAGCCCGACATTATACGATTTAAAATGATAAAACAATAATGGTGGCTTGATATTGAGTAAGAACATGTTTTTATGAACCACACAGCTTCGGGTCTTCCAAGACCGACCGGACAAAAAGACGCAGGCACGAAACATACTACTTGGTTGCGTAATTAGACCATAGCTTTTCGCTATGGTTGATACTTTTAGAAACAGGCTTTAATATAAAATCTTGAAGTATTATACAAGTAAAACTACATTTAGCTTTAATCCCATCATGTAATTGTAGAATGAACACAGTCTTCCTTTGAAGATGTATAAGTCAGGTGTCTTGAGTAGTCAAAATTACCTACAAATCATTGGACACATTTGTAAATATTATTTTACACTTGTTACCATTGTGAGTCTATTTTTATGCAGCTCTGCGTGATTTTGTGGCTACAATTCAGACTAATACGCTACCAGAGGTGTAATAAGTACTCAGATGTTGTACTTGAGTAAAAGTAGAAGTACTCAGATCTTGTAGTGAAAGTAGAAGTACTCAGATCTTGTAGTGAAAGTAGAAGTACTCAGATGTTGTACTTGAGTAGAAGCAGAAGTACTCAGATCTTGTACTTGAGTAAAAGTAGAAGTACTCAGATCTTGTACTTGAGTAAAAGTAGAAGTACCAGGAATACTCTGTTACAGTAAAAGTCCTGCATTCCAAATGTTCCTCAAGTAAAAGTAGAAAAGTATTCTCATCAAAATATAGTGAAAGTAGCGACAGTAAAAGTAGTCGTTGTGCAGATTGGTCCATTTCAGAATAATATATATGATATGTTTTATAATGATTGATCATGAAAGTGTTCTCAAAGCTGGTAAAGGTGCAGCTAGTTTGAATGACTTTGTATACTGCAGGGTAGCTTGTGGATTTACTCCAGGTGGAACTAAAGTCTGATTCAACACTTGTAAGATGCTTGAAAAGCTTGAAAATGCACCTTGAAAATGCTTGAAAAGTTCTTGAATTTGACTTTGGAAAAGGTGTAAGAACCCTGTATTATAAACGTTAGTCCTTAACATCTATCACTGTGTATATCACCATACAAACATCTTTTAAAAGTTGAACAAACCCCACACAGCTCAGTAAAGACTGTGAGATGTTGACTTTATTTGATCATTTCAGTAAAAACTAACGTTCATATTTCTCTTTTTGATTATAATTAGGGCTGTCAGTCGATTAAAATATGTAATCGCGATTAATCGCATGATTGTCCATAGTTAATCGCGATTAATCGCAAATTAATCGCACATTTTTTATCTGTTCTAAATGTACCTTAGAGGAATATTTTTCAAGTTTGTAATACTCTTATCAACATATGAGTGGACAAATATGCTTTATGCTAATGTTTATTATCATTTGAACAACGACAAATATTCTCATGAATATTAAACACAACAACCTCTGAACATTACAAATATTCGCCTCAATTCAACCTGGAACCTCTCATTCAATAATACAATACAACTGGTGTGTGTGTGTGAGTGTGTGTGTGTGTGTGTGTGTGTGTGTGCGTGTGTGTTTGTGTGTTTGTGTGTGTGTGTGTGTGTGTGTGTGTGTGTGTGTGTGTGTGTGTGTGTGTGTGATGGATCGTTGGAGCTATGTGCAACTCAAGGCATATGCTCGAACCGGAGCTGCCTGGACGCTGCAATCATGTTGCGCACTATCCGTGCTGAGTGTGCTGACTTTTCGTACAATGTCCCACTGTCTGGCTTCCTGCATAAAGTCAAGTGCTCGGCGCAGTTGTGGCGAAATGTCGCTCCTCTGTTTTCATTTAAACAGCTCCATATCCGTTAGCGCAGCTAGCTAGCACCAGATGCTAACAACAACAATGCACGTAAGGTCTCTCTCTCGCTCGCTCGGGCCACACATACACACACCCTCCCGGTCCTCCAGATGGCCAGTCGGTGCCTGCCGGTGAGCGTGGAAGTGTGGTCTGCCACAAGCGGGCGGCAGGAGCGGGGCTGTCAGCATCAGCTTGTAGATGGTATTTTAAACTCGATGCGCTCTGAAACTACGGGGCGGCCGAGGACAACAAATACACATGCGTTAATCGCGTTAGAATAATTAGTGGCATTAATTTTTTTTGCGTTAACGCGTTATTAACGCGTTAACTTTACAGCCCTAATTATAATACTGATGAACGTTCAAAACAAAGCACTTTGGCAACTTACCACATACGTTTTAAAAAGCTTAATAAGCACCGTAACTTTCATGATATAATTTCTCCGTCATAATCGGTTGTTTCCGTGAACGGCCGACTGTTGAGTGACGGAAAATGCTGCGGCTGCACTGCATTGTGGGGCAGCATTTTCTCCTCTCCTTTCGGTTAGGGAGGTCCAGTGGTTCCTAAGCTAAAGGAGGTTATAAAGGAAGTTTGAAACCTCCTTTCCTATCATCTAGAGAATTCGAACGGCACTTATCATGGCTGCCACTGAGGGACTTGCGGGTCATTTCACTCCGTTAGGAAGGTTCCTAAGAGAAACGGACTATTGGACTTCAGCCGGAGTCTGTGCGTGTACCAGTTTGTTTGTGGGCGTGTCTTCTTCTTCTTTTCTTTAATGGTGAATCGCTTCGACTTGGAGCATATATCACCACCTACTGTTGATTTATTTAATGTTCATATTAAATCCTTGTCCTCAGACCAGTGTTTTTGAGGAACTTGAAGATCAGCTTGTTTACTTCATTTCTTGAGTTACTTTCGCATATTGAAATCCATGTCCTTGATGTTAAGTTGTTCCAGTGCAGTTTTCAGCATGAGTCTTTGCCTTGTATATTCCAGGCAGCTAACAAATACATGATGTATTGTCTCTGGTTGTTGGCAACCATCACAATTGCCAGTTGGATGTTTTCCAATCAGATGTATTGATGAGTTTAATCCAGAGTGACCCAATTTTATCCTGCTGTTAATGCTCTGTTCTCTTCTACTACTCCCCCAAGTGCTTTCCGTTCCTACTTCCCTTTGTATCTGGTATAAATGTCTTCCTTTAGTGTTACTGTCCCACAACTTTTGCCATTGTTGCTTGATAACAACTTTTGTTATCAAAAACAAACAACTTATTAACAACTGATTTGACTTCTGCTCTACTGATGGGTACAATTATATAAATCTGGTTTGCTTTCTGTGGGTGTGTCTGCTCTGATTAGATGATGTCACTCAGGTGTGTCTGCCCCAATCTGCCCAGTAACTGGTTACCATGGTCACCTGCAGCAGCAGAGGGAGGATCATTCAGAATGCATTGAGGTTTATCTCTGACAATTTTGCCTTCTGTTCAAAAACTATGGCTCCTATCAAAGAAATGACCTGACCATGAGCGCCAGGGAACCCTGATAAAGATATCAAAAATCGGAATACCAGTTTAATAGCTGAATGTCTTGTGACCGTTTTAAAGTTGGAATGAAGTCTGTAGCTGAAAGTATGTGAAAGGAGTTGCATTTTGCACACAGTGTAGGTAAAAGAGGATTTGAAGGTTCATCCAATTGAGTTAAAAAAAATAGTTGAAAAAGCTGAATATTTTAAAAATTCTTTCCCATCATCATTTTAATGGTTTCTGTGGCTGAAAGTATGCTCAAGTTATCGGACGGCGGAATCTGGTTGAAATAATAATAATATGCGGAATAAAGATTTGAAGAACAATAGTGGAATGCTGTTGAACAGCATTCACACTAATGAAATGTATGTTCCTACATTACGAGTGTATACATATCTGAAATGTGTTGGTTTGTAAAAACAGTAAAAACACAAAGGAGTGCCTTCTTGTTTAGGACATGGGGAGCCCGATGTTATGGGCAGTTGATTTTCCTGCTGTGGTTAAAGGTTTAAGGTTTTTAAAAGGTTGTATACATCAACATACAGTAATCACCTCATGATTAGTTAATCATGAGTATCTGTAAAATGATGAACATGTATTTCCTCACAGCAGGTTTCTCGTTCAGTCTCAGTCCTGGTGATGGACTCCAGGTAAAAAAGCTGCTATGAGAGAGAGAGAGATCCAAAGATTATCTTTAGGAGTTATGGTCAGTTAAATCCACTGCTGCTGCTTAGATTATGTACCGTCAGAAGTCCTTATCCCAAGCAGACAGCTCATCAGGAGGTTCCTCTGTGTCAGGAGGGAACAAGTCGAAGTGACTGTGATCCATTGGGCCCTTCAGCTGAGGAGCAAGATAAATCATCAGGAAGTCAATACATTTTGCCAGCATAAGTTCATTCACAGTGTCCTCATTGGTAGAGCTGAATCCCTTATGTCCGTGCACACGCTAATCAAGGACATTTGGCCAGTTCAGTTTGCATACTGACAGTCTTCCTTAAAATACATACTTATAGGTCAATATTTACACATGTCAGGGACAGTTTGATTTCCTTCATGCAGCTAGGAAACCACTGTAACTCAGTACCTTAAATAAGTCAGTATTGCACTTTGTACGTTGAACAACCACTCGACCACATGACACATGACTGTGTGAGAATCTAACAGACTTCAAACAATGTTGTTTCTCAAAAACCTAATGAGAAAATGTATATTTTTGTACGTGTAGATCAGGGTAACTCAACAGTTTAGTGATGTCACTTTGTTATGGAAGTAAACAATGGAGTCCAATGGGGCCGTTTTAGTCAGGGTGGGGAGTGTGTGGGAGAGAAACTCCCTCTGGAAGGATAACAGGGATTTTAGTCTCTGCAGACCATTTACATGCACCAAAAATCTATAAAACACACTGTAATTCAACCATTTCAAAAATGTTCTTCAAACCTGTCGCTGATCCTTTGGGCTTGGTTCAGAGCCAGTTAGTTCAGTTGGTAGTTGCTAATTCATAGCTATGCTATTACCATATATATTTATGCATTTTAACCTTCATTAAATCTCAATTTTCCATTATCGGTCACAAATAATATTGTAAACATCATGGCAGATTTCCCCATGAATAAAATAAAAGCAGTAGATTGCATTCTTGTAAAGTTTATAGAATGGCAAGTGGTTTTCTCAGATTGTTCCGGAACAGTATGTCAGTGCGCCATGTTAGAAAACAAAGCTCATGGTCTCACCTCTCTCCTCAATGGGGACGGCAGCTTGTGACGCCTCAAACCTTCCCAGTTGAAGCCCTGGAACCACCTTTACAACAGAACAAAAATAACCTCAGGGTTGGACTATATTTTAAATAGAACAGGCTGTGACCTTAAACCAGATTATTCCTGGTTGAAATATAATTAGAAACTGTTGGGTTTTCTACGATCTGAGGTAGGATTAGCTGAAAAGAGTCCAGGAAGCTTATTTACAAGTTAACAGCGTTTAATAAAACAATGGTACAATGATACAATGAATTTGCTCTCTCCGTCGCAGGGGATGAGAAAGAAACCAGCTTCCTTTTTGTGTCACATATTTATCATCTGTAGTCTTCTCCCATTGGCTTTGCGTCCAAGGCACGTCCTGTCGTTTTCTGATGTTAGTTACAATCTTCTAATTGGTCTAGTTGGTCATTTAAACATTCCCTAATAATAGTATTGCAGCGTCAATAAGTGAGAGTTGAAGACAGTGTGTTTAATGTGCAACACCACGTGTCATTCTCCTTATATTCACGTACACAAAATAATATTAGCTACATGCTAATGCTACAAACACCGTCCGAACAGACAGGAAGTCGAGTGTGTCGACAATGTCGTGAACAGAATAAAACAGTGTTATTAATTGAAAGTTACAGCACATATTGATTTTATCCCTTACAAAACCACATAATACACCTACTAGTTTCAACCAGTGGTTATAACATAATCACGATTTTATGCTTATGTTTTCAGTCTTTTTATGTCTTCCACTCTAAACTTCTCTGCAATATAGCTGATAAAACAATCTAAATGGGTGGCATCTTATTTGAAGGCTACAGGATACAACCCAGACCCGGTTCTACAGAGATGCATAAGGGAATTGAGTCGTTATGCACCCTCATTTGAAAAATGAAAAGTAAAAAAAAGAAAAAAAATGAAAAGTCAAAAATATTACATATATAATAATAATAGTAGTAATACTAATAATAATAATAATAATAATAATAATAATAAGAAGAAGAAGAAGAAGAAGAAGAATATAGTTGAAATAAAATAAATTGTAATTGTGGTTAAATAGCGTTGTCTGCTGCATTTATTTGGTCAATTTAAATGGTAAGTAACGTTATGTCAGGTGCGCGTGACCTGTGCTGCTGCGCGTTCGTCATCTGCAAGGTGCTTACACAGCAGTCAATGATGGACATCAGAAAATGGTTAAAACAACCAGCCCTTATCGCCAGCAGTAACACTGCATCTACTGCAGGTAATAACAGTTCAGATCATGGGGACATTACGTTACCCGCGGCCACTGTCGTGGACACTAACACCCGACTCGCCGGCTTTGCCCGCCTCGCCCACGGAGGCGGAGCAGCCGCAGTCGTCTTCGTTGCCCCTCGGCGGCCCGCAAGTGCCAGAGGACCTCAGCAAAACAGAGCCTGCCCAGGTATATTTAAACTAGACTGGGAAGGCATGAATCAAGCAAAGAGCACATAGATCCATAGATCTCTTAATTTTGCTCTCAAAGTGCACCAGATTGATGCTTTTAACTAAAAAATCTTCTCGGGGGAGCATGCCCCCGGACCCCCCTAGAGGAGGTGAGGACCCCCCTAGAGGGTGTTAGGTCCACTCCCGACTTATAAAAATAGCACTTTACCACTGCACCCTCTCTAATCTCAGATGCACCTTGAGTCATTTTGTTCTGGAACCGGGCCTGATACAACCTTAGTGTTGTAACTAGTTTACCTGGGTAAAGCTCTGTGTAACATGAATGCCACTGTGACAATATAAATATCTTACATTATTGCAACAAAACACAATAAAATGCGCCAACCGCTGGATAAGCATTCCTAGAAAAGTCAAATTTTGATCTTAAACAATGTTTTAAACTCATCATAATGCCCTGTGGGGTAGAGTGGGGAAAGATGACCCACCCCCTGTATCTAGGGCAGTGGTTCCCAAACTTTTTGTGCCCAAGGCACACCAAAGGACAAGTAAAAATCTCAAGGCACACCTATTGTGCAAAATAGCCCTTATAACACGTGTTATCACTCATATCATGTAAAATATCTGTAAATGTGCATAATTATTTACTAATGCCAAATAAAATGTGACAAAGACAACTATATTACTCGTGAAATATTTATTAACGAAATATTTCAGAAATTAATTTGAAACTTTATCAAATTAGGCTTCATCAAAGCAGCAACACACTCATTTAAACCAGACAGGTCACAACATAAAAAACGAGGCAAAGGAAACTCAGCAGAAATTCAGCACAGAGAACTGTCAATGCAAGGAAGCTGCATTGTCCATGGTCCTGAACTACAAATTATAAATGTATTACTTTAAAAAAAGTAATATATTACACTACTTCGTTACTATCTACATAAAGTAACTCGTTACTTTACTCGCCGAGCACGTACGAACTGCGCATGCGTGAGTGACAATAACTTTCCTTACCAGCAGGCGGCGGTAGTGTGTATTTGTCATTCAAAACAGGCAACAACCGGAAGACAGAGAAGAAGAACAGACAAATAGCGTGTGCGGTAGCTTCACCTTAGCATGTGTTCTTTGCAGGTGTTTGTTGAGGTTTGACGTAGTGTTTACAGCAGTGGATAACAGCTTCTGGCCTGGACACAGTTTGCACCTCACCGTCACATTCCTGTCTATTCTTCGGACGAACTCAAAATAATGGGCATACCTCCACCCCTCGAAAGTTATCGCTGACTCAGCCATGTTTATGTAGCACTGCACGTGGAGATGTGGATGCGCAAATCGCGCAGATTACGTACATATAGAGCTACAAAGTACTGATATAGTCAATTAAAAAATAATTATTTTTGTGTAGTTGTATATTGCAATAATAACGTATGGTTGTCACAAAATCCCACGGCACACCCGGACTTGCCTCACGGCACACCAGTGTGCCGCGGCACACCGTTTGGGAACCACTGATCTAGGGAACTGTGCACATTTGTTGTCATGTGAACATAGATTCAGGAAGCACCCATCATTTTCTATGTGGCTATGATATGTATCATACATGTTGGTTATTTAGCAAGGTGTAAAACCATGTAAATCATTGTGCTAAAGATTAGCATCAATGGCTAAGCTAGACAGCTTTTTTTCTCCAAAAAAGTGGATGTGGGGTAAAGTGAGCCAGTGGTTCAACTTAACCCCCCATGAGGCACTGAAGTCAAATGAAGTCTCTGTAGCATAAAATAGTGTTTTAGTGTAGTTTTTTTTTGTACTACACAACTGATTTGTAGTGTTGTAATACTCGAAACTGATCACTTTTTAAAGGTTTTGGTCTTGTCTCGGAATCGACTGCATTTGGTCTCGATCTCGAGATTTTATGTCAAGACCACGGCTATAGCTGGGGACCTGATGAAGTTTGGGTACAGAAATCCAACATATTTGGTTCTAATTTATTGATAGACACCTGACAGCTATGGCCTGCTCAGTAGTCTAGTCATTGGGCTTCCCAAGTCTTAGCATCAGCCGTTAGTTTTATGAGAAAACTTTAAACATCATTCTCTGACCTTGTGCACCTTAACTGCGCCCTTTAATCCTATCCTCACCTAAGGAATACATTGCAAAGCTACTTCATCCATTAGTGATTCCAACACCATTAATACCTGTTTCTAATCGTCTTACAAATAGCCAGTTGGCAACCCCTCTGGTATGTTCTCTGACATTTCTATCAAAGGTAAGAACCAGTTTGCCATATTGTGTTTCATTATAGGAATGCAGGTCAGTCTTTAGGGACATCAGGTAATTGTTACAATTGTATACAATTGTTGTCTCAGTAATTGTTAAATTTTTTAGTTGGGGCCCCAAGGTTATTGCCTCAAAAAGCAAGTTATAATCTGGTGCACATCACCAGTTTACATTACCAGCTAACAACATGTCAAGCTAACTAGCATGCTGACAGTAGCATGCTGCTAAACAGAACTTTACATCACAGTTTTGAATTAAATATAATTAAATTAAATTATGAGCAGTCAAGCGGAAGTTTCTTACTTGTGTTTTTTGATGTCAATGATGCCATTTTTTTTGTTTCCCAGCCTCTCGACTGGATTTAGCCTGATAGGAAGCGGAAGACATTTTATATTAGTCCAATTTATTAACCCTGAGGATTCTCTATTTAAGAGAAAGATACTGCCAGGAAACCTAACACACTTACATGATAACATTTGTATAACACTTGGCTGAATATACATAGCAGCAGCATCAAAACTTACAAGCTGCTAGCACATTGGCTACAAAGGCAAATGTGGACAGGACATCAGTGTTACTGCAACATAATCATCCATTTAATATTTTTGAATGATATTGCCTGGTCTGCTCCACACCACCATCTACACAGTGGTTTCCTAATTGTCTGTTTAAATGACAGAGCACTATCATCCTCATATCAGAAGTTGTTTCTTGATTCACCGTACTTGCAGAGTCTCCTGATAAGGTCGTCTGGACGCTTCCCTATTCTTTTAGGGAAGTCAACCTTCTCAATGCCATGGAGGACCATGGTGTATATCTTTATGGGGTCTGTGCCTGCAAAGGGAGGGCTGGAAAAAACCCAGAAGAAACAGATTTCCTGTTTATTGGGAAGTAGAATGATCATTACACTAATGAAAGAATGGGTTTAACATTTTGGTAAAAAAAACCGTTTTCTTTCTTTCTAAGATATTATAAAAACTAAATCCATCTCATTTAACATGTTTATTATTGTACATTCTTAAATACTGAAGTGACTGTTATTTTGTATATATTGATTGTTGTGTTTTTATTTAGGTTTTAATGTGTGCACATGTAAAAATGTGTCTTTTATTCTGTGTATATATACTTACTTATACATATATATCTATACATTTGTTTTATATTTGGGATTGTGGGAAACGGTATTTCGATCTCTCTGTCTGTACACATAAAGTTGACTTTGACTTGGACTTATTTTTCAACTTTTAACAGAGCCAGGGAAGCTGTTTCGAATGCCTCCAGGCTTTATGCCATTTTTTTTAAATCTTAATGTCTGAAACAAAACAAATAAATGAATTAAAAACAACTTGTAGTCAAACAAGCATGCATCAAATTAAAGACACTATCAGCTAGATTACATTTAATTGTGCGCATAAAGCACTTTTATGATTAAGGGTGGTAGGGAGGAGGTGAAATATCTTGCTCATGTTGCCTTCTTTTAGTTGGGCACCTTACAGTTAAATGCTTTTATTACTGCATATATATATATTTAAACATTTTAGCTTAAATCAAATGTTGACCTGCTATGCTGAGTACACTCAACTTCACCTTCATAAAACTATTGCATCTAAGATTGTAAAAAGCTAACATTTTTTGACTGACTGACTTACTTGCCAGTGAGAAGTTCAAATATGAGGATTCCTAAGGACCAGCAATCAGCTCCAAAGTCATGACCTTTGTTCATAATGACTTCGGGGGCCACATATTCTGGAGTCCCACAGAATGTCCAGGTCTTCTTTCCAAGGCCGATCTTTTTAGCAAAGCCAAAATCTGCCTGAGGAAACACAGAGGAATTAAGAATATATGTTAATAATTTAGATACACATTGCATAACACTCTTTAAATATTACAAAAAAGATTTAAAACAAGTGGCTTACCATTTTGACATAACCCTCAGCATCCAGCAGAAGGTTTTCAGGTTTCAGGTCTCTGTAGATGATACCCAAAGTGTGGAGGTAATCAAAGGCCTCTAAGACACAACCAGTACAAAACCTGGCTGTGGGCTCTTCAAAATAGCTCCTGGTAGGTTAAGAAAAGAACCACACAGGAATGGAATCCATTAATACACAAAGACAGTTAGGAAAACTATCAGGGTGTTGTGCATCTTAAGCCATACACCAACGGGGGTCCCCAGGAAAAGATATTGAGCTCTATACAGCAGAAGCACATGGCAATACCATAGTATTCTTCCAAACATAATTGTATTTTGTGTACAGTTTGTTTGTTACAACTCCATATTGATCTCAATGCGTCATGGTTGCTTCAGAGAACACTTGTGGTGAGAATTGGTGGGTTGGTTTTTGCTATTTTGTCAACCTATCTGATGCATTTCTTTAATCTCTGCCAGATTCAATGTCATCACTGGTCCTTTAAATTCATCTGAAATGTAAAACTGTCTGGACTCTAGATGTAGGTACATTTGGAGAGATAGATAGCAACTCACATTTATGGTGCATTCCCAACCCAACCCCTCATTTGTTAGGTTAAATGCTCACCTTGCAGTCATGCCAGGATGTTCCCCAGGGTTTGTCAGTGCACTGTGGATGGTTTACATGTGCAACCATAGTCTATCGGTGCAACAGACCGAAACACAGCCGCCAAAATTGTAAATTGTCTGTAGTACTCATCTAATTATGGTCTCATGTTCCCAGTTAAGTATTATATTACACTGTGACTAGAGCACCAGAAATATGAAGCATATCGCTGTAAACAGAATTCACCTGATGCTGACCAAAACACAGCAAAAAGGAAATCTCAATCTCAGAATGTCTGAGAATAGCTGTATGCCATTATCAAAGTGTTTCGTTAGATCTCATAGATATTACAAAACAATTTTCCCTACTTCCCCATATTTTTCCTGTGAAGGTATTTGTGTGTGCATGCAAACATATGCTCTCTCCCTATAACATTCAAAAATAAATATACTTATTACTTCTAGTGATTTTGAGTAAACTAATCCTTTAAATTACTATGCATATTTTCAATAAAGTTGTTTATAATGTAGCAAAAGAACCTACACTCACATATCCCGCAGCACAGTCCACAGCTCTCCACCAAGACACACCTCCAGCAGCATGTAGACAAACTTATCATCCCGATATGTTCGGAATAACCTGAAATACAGCCAACAGACTCTTTGTTAACTCCTGTTCGCGTTAAAAACATCACCAACCAGCTAGCTTACTACCCTGTTAATATTCTGTACATTTGAGGTGCACCTTTAAGGCCCTGTTACACTGTCCCGAAATTGACACCCGATGGACACACAAATATGGAATTGTGAATTTCGCACGAAGATGGCCCCGAACCACACACGAAGGCAACATTTACATTACATTTAAGACATACAACTGCAACGAAAGTACCAAAAACAATTATGTTACAGTACTATGATACTGTACTGATATCTTCAGACTTTGTTCTTTACTTTATCCGTCGTTATATGTAGAAAATATTACGTTTTCTCCGTAATGTTGTTTCCATAACAACAACAACTTCCTGTCAACTGTCCTTCAAAATAATATATTATATCTTTTTTAGTTTCACAGAACACAAATTGGGTTATTTACATAATATATTTACATGATTTTGTTGTGCAATAAAACAACCCGATGGACACACGATAAAGGAAATGTTCAAATTCGGCTGTGATCGTAGCAACATCGGGCCATTCGTGAGGGCATCTTAAGCCTTCGTATGACCGCAGGTGGAGTTTCTCAGGCTCCGGCAGCAACTTCGTGAGCGGTGGCAAAATCTTTGGCATGCCAAAAAATTGCCGAAGGACCTTGCGAAGGTTCATTTTCGTGTTGAATTCGTGTGTAAATGTTGCCCTTCGTAAGGCCATCGTGAGGACATCTTGTTATCATCGGTGCCATCGGGCATTCGCCCCGATCAGAGTGAGGGTGAATGCACTGATGATAACACGAAGATGACACGATTTGACAAGATGCCCTCCCGAGTGCCTTACGAAGGTGCCGCTCACGAAGTTGCTGCCGGAGCCTGAGAAACTCCACCGGCGGTCATACGATGGCTTAAGATGCCCTCACGAATGGCCCGATGTTGCTACGATCACAGCCGAATTTGAACATTTCCTTTATCGTGTGTCCATCGGGTGTCAATTTCGGGACAGTGTGACAGGGCCTTTAGTCAAAACTGCATTCATGCTTTTTATTGGTATTGATGTCTTGTATTGGTAATGCAAATCCTAATAATATGAATGGTGAATAATGGTTGTCATAAACCCAGGACATGCGTCTAATGCACTTCTATGGACTAACGAGGGTTTACAGAGTGAAGCTGCAGATCAAAAATACTGCTACTGCAACTCTTCAGAGAAAAGCCCTTGTTGTTCTATGAACTTGACAACACATGACGACACATTAAATATAATTGACATACTTAGATTTAATTGATAATAAAATACCTCTGAACTGATATAGAATAACGGGAGTGTGGTATTAGTGAAGGAGAGTGAACATCACATGATGGCTGACCTTTCCTCTGAATGACAGTCAACACACTGCTCACACAAGCCTTTGTTCTGTAAAGTCATAGTCCAGATAAATCTCAGTGCAGTGGATGGACCCGGGTCAGCAGCATTCTCCCAGCAGGTTCCTTAGCAACTCCACAGAGAAGCTGAAACATCACCACCCCTCCATTTAATCTTCTCCTTTCGGAATACAGGAGGTTTGTGTTGCCTAAAATCCTCCTGCCTCTTCTCTTGAACCTTTTTGTGCTTCCACTAGCTCAGATAGCAGACAACAACTGCATATCTTTAAACAAAAATTACCAGGGTATGGTTACACCTGCATGTGTGATGAGATTCACCTGATGATGAACGCAGAGTTGGTCTGCTGAAGGATGTTTTTCTCAGAGTAGATGTGCTCCTGCTGTCTGGTGTCAACGATGTGCTTCTTCTTAATGCACTTCAGAGCAAACGTGGTGTCCTCGTCCTTCAGCTTTACCTGAGACGCAACAGAGAGGAGTTAGCCTTCATTTATAAACACTGTCCCTGTAATAGCCTCCCGAGGAAAAATACTTTGATTATAGTGAGGAGCCTCAGGAAATCTCATGTTTTCCCCATAATTATCTAGAACAGCTTAATGCTACATTTCACTTTTTTCCATGAAGTAGATTAGACGTTTTATCACTCACCCTGTCATATCCTCTGACCCAACCTGCCATGAGGTCACAAACACTGCCCCTTAATTTTGCAGATATATTTTAATAATATTCTTATTTTTCATCCATTGATCCATGATGTTTCCTCAAAGATGCCATGCTACAAAAGGACTTGAGTTGAATAAATAACAAGAACAGGGTTTGGCTGTTAAAACATTATCCAGATAAATAAATTGCAGTATAATAGTAGTGTTACTGAAGCTAACCAGCTCCACTCGTCCAAACCCTCCCATGCCCAGAGTCGCGATGACCTCCAGATCCTTGAAAGGCAGGAGGGAAATCTTCTCCCTCAGCCTCCTCAGCTCCTGGGCCTCTGCAGAGTCAATATGAGGGGAGTGGGGCCTGAGAGAGGAACAGCAAGGGACATACGGTCACATTTGGGCCCCTGTTTGCTTTTACTCATACACTGACTCTGTCATGGTGCACTTACAGGGCGTTTCTCCTCTCATCACTCCTGGAAAGCTCATCTACATATTCCTTCAGATAAGCCTGGAGCTCCTCATAGGTTCCCACCATTTGGTTGAAATTGCTAGAGGGGGTAACAGGGGGAAATTAACAACCTTTAGTTTGCTGTGTGTATGTGTATGTGTGTGTGTGTGTGTGTGTGTGTGTGTGTGTGTGTGTGTGTGTGTGTGTGTGTGTGTGTGTGTGTGTGTGTGTGTGTGTGTGTGTGTGTGTGTGTGTGTGTGTGTGTGCTGCTATTATGACTCACACATAGTCACAGGAGAACTTGCCTTTCCTGAGATCTACAGCTCAAGGACATGTGTCTAATAACAATGTGACCGTGTGAAGACAGATTTCTGACCTTCCCACCCTTTCCTCAATATAAGCTTTGTTACCATATTAAACTGCGCACACTCGCGCAGACTATCCTATACTCTGTGAGACCTGTGTCTATATTTTATTGTATCTGATGTTTGTTCGAATAAACATCACCAGAAAGACAACTCTGTCTGATTCACCATTTATTTGTTTTCTGACTTGTACTCTACAGTATTGGGGTTTTTAGATTTCCATAACAATTGGCGTTGTCGGCAGGATCTCTGCAAGTTCGATTGGGAACACCTACGAATGCTGGTTGGTAGCTCCAGGATCCTCGGATTCCCTCTACCCCGCGACAAAAACAGTACGGGACGAGAGGACCAGCGGCGGGGGTGGAACTGATTGACTTCACGAGATCAAACGGACTTAAAAAGGCTTTCCAATACTGGGTGAGATGTACAATGTCTAAATTGTTTAAAGTTAAACGTAATTAAAACTCCATGACGTTTATGAAGGGGGCTGATCGAAGAGGGTTTATCCCGTCGTAGAAGTGGGTTTACGATTATTTTTTGCGTGATTTGTACTGAGAAACAAATATCACATAGGGTTTATCCCGTCGTAGATCGTGGGTTTACGATTAGTTTTTGCGTGATTTGTACTGAGAAACAAATATCACATAGGGTTTATCCCGTCGTAGATCGTGGGTTTACGATTAGTTTTTGCGTGATTTGTACTGAGAAACAAATATCACATAGGGTTTATCCCGTCGTAGAAATGGGTTTACGATTAGTTTTTGCGTGATTTGTACTGAGAAACAAATATCACATAGGGTTTATCCCGTCGTAGAACGTGGGTTTACGATTAGTTTTTTGCGTGATTTGTACTGAGAAACAAATGAGGTGATTTTGTCATGGGAGCAAGGCAAAGTAGGGGGCTTGTACACCCTCCTGAGGGCCCGATTGTAGACGTCATGAGAGTAAAATATGGTGAGGACAGTCTGTCTAAATTAAATATATGGACGGAAATGTTCGGATTTCCTAAGGGAGGTTCTTTGAGTAAATTAAAAATCAAAAACCTAAGAGATAAATTACAAGAGTGTGAAGATGGAATAAAAAAGAAGAGCAGAATTAAAGGAAAAGACTTAGAAAAACTGGACAGTCACAGAAAGTGTTTAAAATACTGGGAAGATGAAGCAGAGTGCCGTGAAAGAAGGCTATTGGCTGCGGCAATAAGAAAAATACAGGTTGACGATAAAGGGGAGAAGAAAGAGAAAAAGAGTTTCATACCACCACCCAAGTATAAACTACACACTTCCCTTTATCCCCATCTTTACACAGGCGTGGAGGATCCTCTCCTCGACTGTGGATTTCCATTCCCCCCTCCCCCACCCCCCGTTCACCTGCCAGCTGAGCAGGCTGAGGAGGCTGCTGGAGGTGTTGCTGGAGGTGCTGCTGGACCAGAGGTCACCGCCAAAGAGCAAGGATATGGCGGACATTCTCCTGGTTACCCCACCAAACTGGAAAGGACGATCCAGGAGAAGAAAGAGAAGAGAGAAAGAGAGGAGAAGGAAGCGGAACTCTACAGAAAAGAACACCCCCGCAGACCGGACCAGGACTTAAATTACAATCTTCCCATGATCCAGGTGGCTGGACCTGCTGGTCCGTCACTCCTTTACCGCCCATGGACCATATCGGATATGAGGGAAATAGCAAAAGATCATATCCCAGATGTTGAGTTAGGGGGTGCTAAATTTGCTGCAGCACTAAAGCACATGTTCTGTCGACAATTCACACCCACTATGCCGGAGATAAAGACATTGTTGACTCTGAGAATGGGTCCGACACACGTCAGCCATTTCGCCGAAATACTGGGAGGTCAACAGCACGTGGTTGCCCCACTCTGGGATGATGACTTGAACAATACCTACCGCACTGCTTTGGCTAGACTAGAGGCCGCAATAACTACAAAGTTCCCCGCCAAAGTCGACATGTCAAGAATCTGGGCATGTAAGCAGACCCCGGAGGAAACAGTAAATGACTATTACCACCGCTTAGAAAAAGTGTTCACGGAGAACAGCGGCATTATCAAACAAGAGGCTGGGGCACAAGGAGTAGCAGAAATAGGAGTCTGGGAAACACACCTCACAAATGCTTTCCTCAACGGCCTATCTCCAGCCATTTCGGCATCGGTGCGAAACTCCTGCATTGGCGTAATGGAAGGTGCCCGACTGGAAGAAATTCGCCGACATGCCGTGCATGCCGAGAAACGCCTTTTAGAAGAAAAAGCCAGCGAGGAAAAGAAACGCCGCAACCGTAAAGAAAAGTGCCAGCTGACCTTGGTCCAAACTGTTACAACCGGCTGGACCCAAAGTGATGGCCAGGGCAGAGGGAACAGAGGCAAAGGAAAAGTCTGCAATAAAGAACGCTGTTTTAACTGCGGAGAGACGGGTCATCGTATGGCTGACTGCCCACACGAGAAGAAGAAGAAGAAAAAGTACCTTCGATTTGATAAATCGGACCGTAAGAAAGACAATTCTTCAACTTGACGGGGGTCGAAGGAGGGAGTGGGGGAGGAAGAAATTCGGTTGAGAGAGACGGACTCACTGCCAGCATCATCTACCCAGGGAAGTAATGCACACAAACACATTCAGCAGGCTATTGAGAAATTGGAAGATTTAGAGAAAATGTCTGTAATTGAAGAGGGTACATATTTGAAATATGACAGGGAAAAAGCATTTGAGACATTTCCCACACTGACTTTAAGTATAATGGGTGTTAATGTTACATTTCTGGTTGATTCGGGGGCTACGCACTCTGTGCTAAAAAGGGCAGATCTGCCAGATTGCAAATTGAGTGGAAGATACATTCACTCAATGGGGGCAGCTGGGGTAACTGTGAAGGAGAGGTTTTCCATCCCAATTCAGTATAAAGATAACGGGGATAATATGCATCCATTTCCCACATCAGTCAAACATAGTTTCCTATTATCATCTGTCTGCCCAATACATTTACTGGGCAGAGATCTGATCCTTAGGTTCGGCTTAGACCTTATTTCTACAAATGAGGGACTCAAAGTCCGACGACCAACTCCATTGATGGTTCAAAACCCCACATTTGAGGATAAAGAATTGCTGAATGTGTGCCAATGGCTGTTGGCATATTCTGATTCTCAGGAATTATTACGTTTGACACATCAACGTGTTTTTCCACCTGCTGTGTTCATGGAAACTTCTCATTTGCATTGTACTGCTAATATTGTTGATGATACATGTCAATACTATGATGAGAGTTTTGTGCTGGAAGATTTGAATGATGAGATCATGCTTAAAACTATGTATTGGAATTCGCTGCGTGCTGCTATCTCTGTTAGACTCGGAGCCGGACAAACCAAGCTGTATCAAATCCCAGGGGCGGTCCCACACATTTCACTAGCCAGGGGGCCCACTGATAAATGGAGAGATTTGGGTCCAATCGTTAAAGAATGGGAATCTGGTACTGATTGGACTTGCACAGACGACCCGTGGATTGAGTATTCCCCAAAACATGACGTGTTTAAGTACAGTATTGACTGGTCGGTTCATGTACTGCGGTCTCTGACTCTCACAGGCAATGAGGAATATGTTAACCCTGTTACTGGCCCAGAGTTCTAATTTTTCAGTCATATTTCTGAGCTCCCCGACGCGCTAAAAACAGTACCGCAAATACTGTGGGCAGCTCACAAATATGACGTAGGGTTAATCCGCTCTGCGGAGCCGGTGGTTATCACTCCTAAGTCCACGTTCCGTCCAAATCAACCCCAGTACCCACTTAAACGTGAAGCTGTTGATGGCATAAGGCCAGTGTTTACCTCTCTGCTTAAACAAGGGGTCATTATTCCGTGTAATGATTCCCCTGTCCGCACTCCAGTGTTTCCTGTCAAAAAGATCAGGGACAAACCTCCGGACGAGTGGAGATTTGTCCTGGATTTGCGAGCTGTAAATGCAGCAGTGCACGCCCGAGCACCGCTGGTGCCAAATCCTTATCTGATTCTTTCTCAAGTCCCAGCCTCGGCAGCATTTTTTACTGTCATCGACCTCTCAAATGCATTTTTCAGTGTCCCAGTACACAAAGACAGTCAATTCTGGTTTGCATTCAAATTTGATGGCAAACCTTACACATTCACTCGTTTATGTCGTTTATGTGAATCTCCTACTGTGTACAATCAGGCTTTGTGTACAAGTTTGGCTTCTCTCCAAGTCTCGAAAGGCACTGCTCTAATACAATATGTGGATGACATCATGATTTGCGCACCCACAGCAGAGCAATGTGAGGCTGATAGTATTGCTTTGTTAATGCACCTCGCAGCCGAAGGCCACAAGGCCAGTTTGTCTAAACTTCAATATGTACAAAGAACAGTTACATTTTTGGGTCACATCATTTCAGGAGAGGGAAAAACGCTTTCAGATAAACGTATTGCATCATTGGCATCTCTGCCAAAACCTATCACTAAGCGACAGATGATGTCATTTTTGGGTTTTTGTTCATATTGCAGGTCGTTCATTCCAAACTATTCTCCAATCGAGTTGCCACTGCGTACTATCACGTACGTCACTGGTTTGAAACCTACAGATCACCTTATATGGACACCGGAAGCCGACAAAGCCTTCATTAATATGAAGCTGGCTCTCCAATCCCCACCGACTCTAAGTCTACCTGATCACACTAAACCTTTCACTCAAGCAGTGGATGAACGAAATGGGTGTATGACCTCAGTTCTTCTTCAAGATCATGGAGGAAAACAGAGGCCTGTTGCCTATTTTTCCTCCAAGCTAGATCCTGTAGCTGCTGGCCTGCCTAAATGTCTACGTGCAGTGGCTGCTGCTGAAAAAGCGCTCAACTTCTCACGTGACATTGTGGGATATGCACCTTTGACCCTGTTAGTTCCACATGCTGTTTCACTCATCCTCCTTGAACAGAGAACATCACACCTCTCTGCTGCACGTTACCTTAGGTATCACACATGCCTGTTAGACATGCCTAATGTTTATGTCAAGCGATGTAACACTCTGAATCCAGCGTCTCTTATGCCTTTACCTGAGGACGGTGACGAACACGACTGTGTTGCCGAACTTTCCATTGTGTGCACACCTAGACCGGACTTAAAAGACGTTCCTCTGACCAATGCTGACCTCATTTTGTATGTTGATGGGTCTGCCTGTCGCGACCAAGGGGGCACTAATCGGGTGGGTTTTTCTGTTGTTTCAGATTCTGCTGTACTCCGTTCTGGACCACTCCCATGTCACCTCTCGTCTCAAGCGGCAGAGCTGATCGCACTAACTGAAGCCTGCACGCTTGCAGAAGGCAAAACCGTGACTATTTACACTGACTCACGATATGCTTTTGGGGTAGTGCACGATTTTGGGGCTATTTGGAAGTGTAGACAATTTCTGAAATCTGATGGCAAACCAGTACTTAACCATCTACTGGTTGCAGGCTTACTAGACGCCATTCTGCTCCCATCTGAAGTTGCAGTCTGTAAATGTGCCGCACACGCAAGCAGTACAGACCCAGTTTCCCTAGGAAATGCGTCTGCTGACTCAGCCGCAAAGGCAGCTGCTCTGATTCCTCTAACACCTCACGCACACTCATTTATTAAAATCCCTGTCTCCTCCTTCACTGACAACATGTCATCACTGACTTCCATGCAGCAGCTAGCTACACCAGTTGAGAAGGCTCAGTGGAAGGCTGCTGGGGCTGCTTTTGACCCAACCTCCAGCATCTGGGTTGGTCCAAATTCCAATCCATGTCTCCCAAGACATTTCTTCCCTCATTTCGCTAAGTTGACACATGGGTTAGACCATGTGTCAAAAGGAGGGATGTTAGAGTCTATAAATCAGGAGTGGTTCACAAGGGGGTTCACAATAACAGCTCAAAAGCACTGTGAAGCATGCCTAATTTGCATCATGCACAATTCTGGTAGAGCAGTAAAGGTTACAGGACCCGGAGCACATCCACCTCCCACCAGGCCATTTGAGCACCTAATGCTGGATTTCATTGAGCTTAGCCCATCAGAGGGTAAGAAGCATTGTCTGGTGGTGGTTGACATGTGGTCCAAATGGGTTGAAGCTTTCCCAGTAAAAGCACAGACAGCAAATGCTGTGGCAAAGGCACTACTGAGGGAAATCATTCCTAGATGGGGATTACCAGACAACATTTCTAGCGACAATGGTTCACATTTTGCTAATGAGGCCATTACGCAGATAGGAGAATACATGGGCATAGACATCAGAAAGCATTGTGCTTATCATCCACAGAGTGGGGGTGGTGTGGAAAGAGAGAACGGCACAATCAAAAACAAACTAGCAAAATGCTGTGCAGACACAGGTCTGTCATGGACACAAGCTCTGCCCATTGTGCTGATGTACATGCGGATGAGGAAAAGAACACGGAGTCAACTCAGCCCATTTGAAATCCTTTTTGGGGCTCCTCCACAGATTGGACTCAAGGCTCCAGGATGTCCTCTTCCCTCCACAACTTTGTGTGAGGATGCTATGTTGTGCTATTGTGTTAACCTATCATCCACTTTAGCAGACATCCGACGTCAGATGGTCGCAGCATTGCCTACTCCTGCCACTGGTCCACTTTATCATCTCCAACCCGGCGACTTCGTGCTGGTCAAGGATTTCCGGAGAAAGAGTTGGAAATCCAATCGTTGGCAAGGTCCATACCAGGTGCTTCTGGTCACCCAGACAGCGGTAAAGGTCGCCGAGAGAACTACGTGGGTCCACGCCAGTCACTGCAAGGTCGTAGTCACAGGAAAGGGGAAACAGAAGTAGATGACAACAAGTGATGTGTCCTAGTCACCAACAGATGACAACAAGTGATGTGTCCTAGTCACCAACAGATGACAACAAGTGATGTGTCCTAGTCACCAACAGATGACAACAAGTGACGTGTCCTAGTCACCAACAGATGTAGATGACAACAAGTGATGTGTCCTAATCACCAACTTGCACCACACTTGCACTACATACACTAAAACACACTACACACAAGGTATCACGAGCGAGTGCCAGCTGAGCGGTTCCATATGCCTCTGGTTCCTCGTTTGTGTTATCAATGTGCGAAGTCTGTCACAAAATCGACCGAGGGAATACACACACACCCCATGGAGCATTCCCACCTCGTGATGACGGCTCGCCTGGGAAAACGACAACGCAACCGTGAGCAATACTACTGGAGAGCCTGGACAATCACAAAATGGTTCCTCTGCATACTTGCCATGATAGTTGTGTTAGGACTAGTTCTATATTTTATGTATTCATGGTCAGCACACAGCAGGTCAGCCAAAATCGAGGTATCTAAGAGGTACATGGGGAAAGCAGGGCGAACCACATGGGAAGAGGGGCTGATCAAGACAGGGATTGGTAACATTACTCTAAGGGATGGGGAAGATAGCACAGTGCAGTTAGACCCGTGCGACTACATGCATTGCTCCGACCCTAAGAAACTGGGGTGGGCGGACGCCTACATATGCTATGTCGAAGGCAGTTTTGGTCAAACCGCCAATCACTGCTCGGGGGGCTGGGCTTTTGTTTTATGGACCACCGCATACACCGATTTGGGTTATACCCTATGGGACGACAAAACAAACATCAAAGGGAGATTGTCTATCTCCAAAGTCAATTCATCGAGCCCCGTTGTCCTGTTGCAACTACAGGCTGCCCAGATATCAGACGGGGGTTATTATGTTGTATGTATGTATGTATCCGGCACCGACCCGTGTGGCACATTTTACATAGACATCGCGCCCAAAACTCAGACCCCCAAAAAGGATAAACCGCCTTTGACACAAACATTGACATCCATAGGTACATCTACACTTCTAAAACGTAACCTATACATAGGCAATAACGACCATAACAACATTGATGTGGTTCAGACCAGTAATGGGAACACCGGTAACGTTTGGTGGCACACTCTGAGATCATTCTTGCAGGCCGCAGGACAAAATGGTTCATGTTATGCATGCACCCTTTTTCCCCAGGACTCATCAATGTCAGTGCCAGTTCGTCCGCGCTCTCTGACCCAGGTTGAACACCTCTGTGCGTTTATGGCTCTGACAAGGCCCATCAAGGGGGAAGACCGCGTAACCGAGTGGCGTTATGCCAGGCAGCTTCCTCCACCATGCAGTAATAAGTCTAACTCCCTTTTGCGTGCATATACGGTTGATACCACATACGCAAAGTACCAACCGGTCAGCCATGTGCACCCCAGCCATTTGAGAGGGATGAAACACAGCATTTGTATCCAGAGAGTATACCACAAAACGTCTCTTACACCACCTTATTTTTCCCTAGGTACTACTACTGGTTGTACTCGTATCCTACAGAATACGTGCAGTTACGGTGTTTACAATAGCTCGTATTGCATATTCAGTGTCCCTGAAAGAATCCTTTCTAACGTAGCATTCCCTGATGTTAACCATACTTCCCTCCAACTGGCCTGGCCCAGTGATGCTGGGTTTAGCGCGCCACAAGATTACGTTTGGTTGTGCGGCGACAAGCTCTATCAGATGCTGGCTCCCCTCTGGATAGGTACATGCACTCTAGTGGATTTGAATCCAGCAGTCACGGTCCTCACGTCCTTAATGTACACGACACATCATTACCCAGAGTTCCAACACCCCGACCACCACAAGGTAAAAAGAGAGCTGACGTCCACTGGAGTTAAATTCTTTGGTGGCTTGTTTCCATGGTGGGGTACAGTAAACAATGCCCATAAGATAGATACCTTACACGTTCGATTAGAGAACCTCACTTACGAGACGACGCAAGGCTTCCAGGCATTGCCCCCATTCATAATAGTCTCTAGGAATATGCTCATGCAGCACCAATTTGCTCTTGACCTTTTGTTCGCCTCAAAGGGTGGCCTGTGTCATGTGATCGGTGACTCCTGTTGCACTTACATTCCCGACGCCACCAAGAACATCACTGACACCGTGCTGCATCTTAACAACTTGTTAGCCGACATGAAAGCGGATGACATATCCAACGCAGGCGGCTGGGACTGGTGGGCCTGGCTTACATCGGGGGGGGTGGCAAGCATGGCTGGCTAGGATAGTTACACCCCTGATAATCATTTTCGGCCTAGTAATCAGTTGTACCTGTTTGATTATCCCAATACTGAAGAAAGGCTTTTCCAGCCTGGTATCTTTAGCTTTCGTTCAGTATACTGCTATTCCATTACAAGACAATCCTTTGCGCCACAGTGAGATAGACCAGCTAGAATCAGAAGAGTCTGATTCCGACACTACAATATAATCAATATAATCATGTGAATCGAGTGTACTCTCCTCTTATGCTTACATTATATTGGAGTCTGTCCTCCACAAAAACAGCCAGTTTTCTATGATATATTTGTGATGTGTTTACTTAAACCAGCGATGGAGTGTATTCATTGATGTGTTATATCAGTCTATCCTGTCATTTGTTTTTTTTAATTGATCAAGTATGATCAAAAGGGGAGAATGTAGTGGACATTTTTATTATATCCTATATGTTCAAAGTAACCAAATACTTCTCATTTGGTTAGATGTGCTGTTTGCCTCTTGTTACTCTACTTCAAGGCGACAGCTGCTATTATGACTCACACATAGTCACAGGAGAACTTGCCTTTCCTGAGATCTACAGCTCAAGGACATGTGTCTAATAACAATGTGACCGTGTGAAGACAGATTTCTGACCTTCCCACCCTTTCCTCAATATAAGCTTTGTTACCATATTAAACTGCGCACACTCGCGCTATACTCTGTGAGACCTGTGTCTATATTTTATTGTATCTGATGTTTGTTCGAATAAACATCACCAGAAAGACAACTCTGTCTGATTCACCATTTATTTGTTTTCTGACTTGTACTCTACAGTATTGGGGTTTTTAGATTTCCATAACAGTACATGCAATACTATCTATAAAAACAGTATTACTTTTAACTGGTTTGCAGCCACATAACTTATACAGAATACACTACTTTAAATTATTTTAGTACAAATGCACTGAATGGAAAAGCACAGCACGCTGTCGCACAAGCGCAGGCTACTAACTGTCATGGGTTTGACTTTTTCTTTTAGAATAATTAGTGTGAATGCTGTTTACAGCATTCCACTATAGTACTTAAAATCTTTATTCTTCTCCTTAAACTTATTTCAGCCAATACTTTGGCACTCCATAACTTCAGCTTATTTTCAGCTACAGAAACCATTCAAATATGAAACTATTCAGCCTGTTCAGGAATCGATGGGAAACCTTCAACTGTTTCAAAATATGTTATACTTTTTGAAATATTCAGCTTTTTAAACTCTTTTTTTAAACATTGAAGTCAATGGGAGATGCCTTCAAATCCTGTTTTCCTACACCTTGCGCCAAATGCTACTACTTCCACATACTTTCAGCTAGACACTTCATTCCAACTTTCAAATGATCACAATATCTTCAGCTATTCAATTCCTATTCAGATTTTTGATATCTTTTAAACTTTTTGAGATATTGAATTTAGTTTGGAGCTTGGTAGAGAGGCCTTTTCAGATTTTAACATTAGAGTGGATGGAGCAGCTCGTTAAGTCGAGAGTGCTTTGATCTCAAAACAGAGTGCAGCAGTGCCTGAAATTCTCCCCCCAAAATATTTTAAACTTGCCATAATTCCCAAACCCTACACTCCTCAGACATATTTTTTCATGAAAAACGTAGGAAAACCTCTCCTAGGTTGGAAAATAAAAAACAATTAAGAAAAAAAATTAAACAAAATGCCTCTTGAGGGCATGAAGAGAGAAAAAGTCCAGCTAGCTCCCAATATATTCCCATGTTAAATTGTTCTGGATCTTTCTTCAGAGCAGAGAGAAGTACACTTTAGACAAACTGCTCCCATCTCCACATTTTAGACACAAAACCAAAACCAAAAACATATTTCAGTTCATTGGGGTTCCCTGATGCTCACGGTCTGGCCATTTTTTGATAAGAGCCATAGTTTTTGAACAGGTGGCAAAATTGTCAGATATAATCCCCAATGCATTCTTATGGGACTCAGTGCTGCAGTTGGTTGTCATGGTGTTGCTGGGCAGATTGGAGCCACACACACACGTGAGTCACATCATCCAATCAGAGCAGACACCATGGAACCCTTTGATCTCTGGGTTTACACACACACAGGTGTTTGTAAACATTCAATCACTACTACTTGCATTTAATATCTTTATTTAACTCCTTCAGCCTAATTTCAGCTGCAGGAACCATTCAAATAGCAAACTATTCAGCCTTTTCAACACATGATGGGAAACTTTCAACTTTTTCAAAATATGTTATACTTTTTAAAATATTCAGCTTTTTAAAGTCTTTTTTTAACATGGAAGTTATTGCAATGCATTTGAGCTGTAACAATTAACACACACACACACACACACACACACACACACACACACACACACACACACAGACAGACAGACAGACAGACAGACAGACAGACAGACAGACAGACAGACAGACAGACAGACAGACAGACAGACAGACAGACAGACAGACAGACAGACAGACAGACAGACAAGCTCCAGGATGCTATTGGCTACAACAGCAGTCTGGGCTGCTCCCCCCAGCCCCGGCGCCCCCACAGCCCCCCCCGCTTCAGTGTCATCAACCAGGCCCCCAGCCGCTTCCACAGGGTGGCTGTGGAGGTGCACCGCCGCCTCAGAGCCAAAGAGGGCGTTTCTGCAGAGCCTACCTCAGAAAAATTCTGCGGGGGGTTCAGAGCAGCTCACACCCCCACAGTAAAGTCTGTCCGCAAAGACTCACAGTAAGTTAACGGGATACTCCACACATTAACATTAACTTTTAGAGTGGTAAACATATTCCCTCTGAAACCTTCAAATCAAACCCAAAATCAGCCCACCGGGAGTACAAATATCTACATTTTCTAGTTAAAACTGACTTTTGGGATCCTGAAAATGTCATGTGGAATCAGCATCCTCAATCATCCCCAAAACCACTCAGAAATTGTCCAAATCGGCCAATCATTATTGTCTACATAAGATATAATACTATTTGCTATCAACAACACCCTAAAGTCTATACGACTCTACCTAGCACCTGGATTTTTGTTTTACTAAGACCACAAATCATATTCCCTGGTGTGTAGAAAAACAGCTACTAAGTCTATAGAAAATGTCTTACAAAATCATTACTGATGATAAATCTAGAAAAGTATTTATTACGTCATCAACAAGCTTTTACTACAAAAATGGTGTCGAACTTCACATGTGTGCTAACAGTCCAGCCATGAAGACATCTACGGGAACGTTTTGAGATTTCTTCAAATGCTGTTGCCATGGCAACACAGTGCTCACCATGAAACACGGTTTTCTCATAACTTCAGTGAAAATACTCGAAATGGCCCCAAACTTCACAGGTTTGGTAACGATGCAGCCATCAACACATCTAAGAGTATTATGGGGTGTCATCAAATGCTGTTGGCATGGCGACAGATCATTCACCATAAAGTTAGTTCAAAAGTTTACAGTCAAAATATTCTGCTGCTTTCCCAAGCCTTTTTACTTTCTTTTCTCATCTTAATACAAATTCATTCACTACTACTTACATCTGATATTTAACTCCATCAGCCTATTTTCAGCTGCAGAACCCATTCAACCATTATATTATTCAGCTATTTCAGGACATCAAGGCTATACATGTTGTTGTTTATACCTTTTTTTAAACCTTTTCTTTGAAATATTAAGCTTTTTCTGCATTTTTGTAGCTAAAAGCAGCTACCATTCAGCTAATAACATATTCAGCTTTTTCTGCATTTTCAGCTAAATTCAGCCATAAATGTTCACAGTTTACAGCATTCGCACACATTTTCTGCAGGAAATGCATTTTCTAGTTCTTATTTAGTTTGCTTGTTTGTGTTCTGTTGTAACTGATGTCCTTTCTGAGCCTGCTCTCCCATGATCCTGCTCTTCTGTCAACCCGGTATCACGGCAAGACGTGAACATGTGACAATTTACCATGCTGGGAGACGTGAAGATGTCACGATTTCTTCCCTTCAAACGTGACAGTTACATGGTATTGTTAACATGGCCCAACCAGTGGAGATATACCCAGAAATGCCAAGCAAATGCTACCCTAACGGTCGGTTGTTATTGTCAATATTAATATAATAATGATTTATTTTTTAATAGTCACACTCGATTTCGCCGATTTTCTTGTTGCCCCAGCTGGTCGACACCTCTTTTAGCAGAAACAAAGACTACATTAATGTATTAAATCGATGTTAATCCATGTGTGTGGATGTGGAATTACGAATGACGTTGTGCGATTGCGTTGCCAGGCAACAGCTTCGGTTCATCTTTAATTTCATAGTTCATAGTTTAATTTACAAACTCTTCAACTAGAACCGTAGTTATATTTAAAAACATTTTAGAAGGCCTCACGAAATACTTCAATGTACATTTAAATTTAAATGTGAAGGAATGTGTGTATAACAAAATACATCCGTCATTAACAATACCGGAAACAGACGTAGGCAAGATCCTCAGCTCGGTGATTCGATGGTTCATCTACAACCTTTATGCACGTTGGGAAATGGTGTTTATGTGATGTGAAATCCGAAAACATTTTTTAAAAATAAAATAATACTTTATTCCGAGTGTGCTTGCTTTTCTCTTTGAAAGTCATCACATAACGGCATTGTAATACACGGTTCGGCTGCATTACATATTACATATCTGCCGTAGTTCTGTATTTATAGAGTCCTGATGAGAAGACTTCTAGACAAACATGAGGAACTGAAAACGTGACGTGGATCATAAATATATCAGCAATTAAACAACATCTTACATTTATTTTCACACAATACGTCTCCTTGCAGTATCAACACTAATTTGGCTGACTTTTATATTTGATCCAATTGGTAGATAGGCTGTATTTACACTATAACGGTGCGCAGCTGATAGAAACTGACTAACGGTTAAATGGTTAAAGCATGTTATTGAATTGTATTATTTGATTGCTATTGTGGCCAGCCTAAGGCACACCTGTGCAATAAGCATGCTGTCTAATCAGCATCTTGATATGCCACACCTGTGAGGTGGGATGGATTATCTCGGCAAAGGAGAAGTGCTCACTATCACAGATTTTTTCAGATTTGTGAACAATATTTGAGAGAAATTGTTATTTTGTGTATATAGAAAATGTTTTAGATCTTTGAGTTCATCTCATGAAAAATGGGAGCAAAAACAAAAGTGTTGCGTTTATATTTTTGTTCAGTGTATGTGAACATTATGAGATGGACAGCCAGAGAGAATAAATGAAAAACAGTTGTGAAATATTATATGACAAAACAAGTCAAGGCTCCTCCTCCTCTGGCTGGCTTCATCAGCCTAAAGTCCACCTCAACCAGGGTTACTAGAGGTGCGGCTAGGGGAGACTGCACCATCCCATTTAGGAAAAGCGCATTCAGCCAGGCTGTCTTTTCATTCCACGCATCCCATCAATGGAATTCAATACCACAACCAATAAGAGAATCCTCATCCTACTACACATTCAAGCAGTGTTAAAAAGTGGCTCATTAATAATCAACAGTGTCAGCACTGATGTGTGGGTGTAGGTGTGTGTATGAGTGATTTGTAAAACATCACAGACAGAAAGGTATATCCGTCATTTAACAGTAAGTTATTGAAATTATGAATCCATAGATGTGTCTCCCATCACCCAAAACCCCTGACTATTCTCTCAACTCAGTATTTACATTCTTATATTCAAAGAAAATCAGTAATATCTTTAAAAACTACAAGTAATTTTATATCAGCTGGGCACCGTTATGGTACACAGCTGTGTAAATCTACTAATTGGATGAAATATAAAAGTCAGCCGAATTAGTGTTGATACTGCAAGGAGACGTATTGTGTGAAGAGAAATTGAAGATGTTGTTTAATTGCTGATATATTTATGATCCACGTCACGTTTTCAGTTTTGGTGGCAGTTCTTTCTGTTTGTCTAGAAGTCTTCTCATCAGGGCTCTATAAATAGAGAACTACGGCAGATATGTAATATTTAATGCAGCCGAACCGTGTATTACAATGCCGTTATGTCATGACTTTCAAAGAGAAAAGCAAGCACACTCGGAATAAAGTATTATTTAAAAAAAAAAAATCGGATTTCACATCGCATAAACACCATTTCCCAACGTGCATTGCGGCTAAACCATCGAATCACCAAGCTGAGGATCTTGCCTACGTCTGTTTCCGGTTTAGTTTATGACGGATGTATTTTGTTATACACATTCCTTCACATTTAAATTTAAATTTACATTAAAGTATTTCGTGAGGCCTTCTAACATGTTTTTAAATATAACTACGGTTGTAGTTGAAGAGTTTGTAAATTAACATGAACCCAAGTTGTTGCCTGGCAAGGCAATCGCACAATGTCACGTCCGTTAATTCCACATCCACACACATGGATTAACATCGATTTAATACGTTAATGTAGCCTTTGTTTCTGCTCAAAGAGGTGTCGACCAGCTGGGGCAACAAGAAAATCGGCGAAATCGAGTGTGACTAGTAAAAATAAATTATTATTATATTAATATTGACAATAACAACTGACCGTCGGGGTAGCATTTGCTTGGCATTTCCGGGTATATCTCCACCGTGTAACTGTCACGTTTGAAGGGACGAAATCGTGACATCTTCACGTCTCCCAGCATGGTAAATCATCACATGTTCACGTCTTGCCGTGATACCGGGTTGCTTCTGTCAGTAGATCCACTCACCTGCTCCCCATTCCCTGATCAGCTCCTTCCTATCTATACCAGAGCATTTACTTGCTGCCAGATTGTCTTTGAGCCATGAGCCTGAGCTTTCCTTTGTCTTGTACCATATTCTGCCAGTGCCTGTGTTTTTAACCATTGCCTGTTTTCCCTGGACAATGCTTTATGTTCAAAGTTCAAGGTTCGAGGCTTTTATTAGTCATACGTACATAGCTACAGTGTAGTTATGACGATGAAAATCTTAGGTCACAGGCTCCTCCAACAGTGCAACACATTCAAAAAAGCCTTACCCATTACCTAATTTGCCTGCCTGGGATTTTTGTATCATTGGTCTACTTTTGTAGTGATTTTTGTAAGACTGAGCATTTGCACCTGCCCTTGTGGTGTTATGCATTCGGTTTTTTTCCTTGAACTGTTGGAGTAGCACTGTATAATTACATCTGTTAGTTCATGTGGATGACAGAAAACTAAGGGCTGTGCTCTGGGATTTGACTGCAGCGTTTGTTGTCATGTCTCTTATTGCCAAATGTAATGTCAAGGTTTTTCATAGAACATAAGGATCTCGCTGACAGTTTACCCAGGGTTGGTTATAACCTTCCATACTCCTCTATCCATCTTCAGTAATAACTGGTTGCAGCAATGAAAGAGTAAACAGAAGTAACAAAACACAGATGAGGATATATTACTGCTCTTTACACTCTCATCTATCATATATTAAAATGGCCTTTAATATAAGCTTTGGTTCCAGCTGTACACAATAACATATCAGGTAAACATCTTGTATGTACTCACTCTCTGTCCACCACCAGGCAGTGTGTGTCGTTCTCATTGCAGATAATGTTGGCTGAGCGAACATCCTCACTGTAAACAAACGCAACACAACACACATGAACACATTCTGTGGAGCACCCCTCTGACATGCCTTAGATCTCTGATCAGATGAGCAGTCTCCTCTGTTTGTTTACCCATAGTCAACCCAGACACAAGGAACTGGCCCAAACTGCTCTCTACAGTGGAGTTACTTAAAGCAGCCTTCTTATCTTCATGGGTTCACTGGTTAATTGGTAATATTATAACACGCAGTGTTGGAAGAAGTATTTAGATAATTAACTTAAGTAAAAGTACAAATATGATGGCCTTAAAATGTTCCATTACAAGTAAAAGTCCTGATTTCAAAATATTACTTAAATTAGTACTCATTCTACACAATGACCCATTTCAGAATAATATCAAAATACAGAAGTATTATCAGCTAAATGTAGTTCAAGAATCAAAAGTAATAAGTGTACGACAACGATCTCTTCAAATTATTATATATTATGGTTATTATGTTATCCTGTTGTATCCATATAAGAGCATTTTAGTGTTGAAGTTATACCATATCAGCAGATCATGTGTTTTAATATGTACAAAGTAACTTGGAGTGTTGTAATAAATGTAGTCGAGTAAAAAAAGTACTTAAGTAAAATACTTGAGTTAAAATACTTTGTTATTTTCCACCGCTGCAAACCGCTCACTACAGTGGACAGGTAGGATACTCAAAAGTAGTGTTATTATCTTCATGGGTTTCACTGGTCAACTGGTAATGTGTTAACAAGTGAGCATTGATGGCTGCCAGAAGAACACGGAGCATGAGCTTCAGAGAGTTGGTGCTCACTGAATACCATGTGATGTGAGCTTTGAGGGTCTGTAATATATCTTGGTTTTTACAGTTTTGCAGTTCTGTGTCCTCAGTCCTGTCTGTACCTGATCAGAGCTTTTTCTCCAAAGTAATCTCCAACTCCCAACGTCTTGATTTGCTGTGGTTCAGCCAGCCCCTCTGTGCTCTGAGTGACTATCACCTACAGAGAGAACTGAACTGAGACAATCATTATTTTCTAATGGGAGTCAGTCAGTATACAAGCTGTAGAGGCAATATACAGTATATGGGACCTAATATTCAGCTTAAATCATACATAATCATTCATAACTGGATATTTGGCATTAAACATATATGATTTCCTATACTTGAGAATCATATTATACATGCAAAGCTAAATACGTCAATCATATGTCATATAGCATCAAGGTGAGTTATGAGCAGCTATGAATCTTAAGGGTAACACTGTATTGATTTCCAGATGTTTCGTCATTTGAATTGCCCTCTGCGTATTGCAACTACTGCAGAAAAATCAGCTCCGGATAAATAAAATGATATATATATTATCATGATAACATTTAATTTATTTGCTTCAAGGCAAATTAATCGTGCAAATGAACTTGAATAAATCAAATACTGAGGCTTTAGGACAGTTTGACAGTCTTGTGCAGATATCTCACCTCTCCTTTTGCAATAATAAAGAAAGTGTTCCCTTCTTCACCCTCTCGAATGATATACTCCCCTTTTTCAAAATAGTCCTGAAAAGACAGAAGGTCAGTCATTCTCTTTAAATCAGAAACAGACACTGTATGGAACTTGATAAAATGTAGAAATATGCTAAAAAACGTCAGTGTGAAATACTCACCACTTCAAGACAATCCACAACCTTGGCCAGCTTCTCCTCAGGCAGTCCTCGGAGAAGGGACACACTGACAGAGACACAAATACACACTTTTTTTAATGGATGTTGGCATTTATCATATACAGTAAACTGCAAAATAATAGAAATTTAGGAAATGTTACAATGCACTTAATTGTCTGCCACTAAAAATGGTCTTTAAGGCTTTGTATTTGGTATATCATGCAGGATTTTGATGATTTAATAATGATAGCATTTAGACTCAATGTCTTCATTATGAAATTAAGACATTTTAATTTTACCAGCCACTATAGCACTGCTGGTATTTTTTTCACCTAGAGCGTCTGAGCAAAAGTCAGTCTTAAACCTGTACAGGTGTGCAGTGGTGGAAAGTAACTAAGTACATTTACTCAAGTACTTCAGTACACATTTAAGGTACTTGCACTTTACCTGAGTATCTCAGTATATGCTACTTTATACTTCTACTCCTCTACATTTTGGAAGCAAATGTTTTACTTTTCACTCCGCTTCATTAATTTTAGAGATGTATTTACTAATTACTTTATACATTCAGATTTTGACAAACATTACTCAGGTAAGCATTTTAAAATAAGATGTTTGGTATGGATAAAACTATCGTGCATTATATTTAATTTACCTAAATAACTTAAAGTGGGGTTAACACAACATTTATTGGCAGCACATTCTTCTAATATTTGAAGATTTGCTGCTTTTGCTTTAAAATATTAACAAATGTGGGGGGGGGGGGGCACAGAGCTGGGTTACCTGCACAGGAAGCTGAAGTACTCGTCATGGCGCGCCTGTGTGCTCTGCATCATGATGGTCTGGAAAGTCTGCCGGTCCAGAGCCCAAATGTGAGACTGGGACACAGCTGGAGGAGAATCAACCATTCATTTGATCTGCTTACCATATCAGTTGCTTATATATTTGATTACTATTTATTTATTTTGTATTTGTATGCTGTATTCAGTCCAACAACATGCTGCAGATGTACTGGAATGACTATTATGTTCATGTTGGGGGATTGTTTTCTGTATTTCTGAGCCAGACAAGAACACTGGCATTGTTTCATGTTCTGGAACATTTTGTAGACATGTTTTCTGAATAGAGCTAGCTGTTTTCTCATGCATTCTCATTCTCATTTATCATGTCTGCACACAAACACAGGCAGAACATTCCAACTAAACTTTGTTTAACTACTTCTTTAAGATTATGTGTGCAACTATTAAAAACAAAATGAGGATTAATCCTTAAATAGATTTCAGACAGCTAACCTTCAGGTATCTTTGATCGGCTGCATTTGATATATATAATATAACACCAAACATTTTATAGCAACATTTATTTTGTTATAATTTCTCCAGGTGCCAAAGTAATATTTATATTGTGATATTTAACAAGAACAAATCAAAAGCTAAGCTAAGATAAAGACAATTCAACTATCAAGTCATAATTTCAAGTCATAATTAAAGCAATTAATTATTCAATAGATGTTATTAAGGCCTAATTTAAATATAAATTAATGTATTCAAATTCAAGCTGATGAGTGAAAGGATTATCATTTAACACACTGCAGGCCCCATGTTTACCTAAAATGTTTGTGTTGCATTGTGAAAAATAATTGTGTCTTTCCATCAAATGTTAATTCAAACATATTGGGTGTACAGTTAAAGCTTATAAGCATGATAACATTATCATATCTGTGGAGTTGGTGACACATGGATGAGCAGGTTTGAGGTATATTTAATAACTCCCTGTGAGATGGAGGTGTCTTAAATGATATGGATATGGTTGTGAACACACACGCCATAGCATACACAGTGAAGCACCAGGGAGTGCGATCCCAGAGGAGACACACATAAAGGACCAGCACTTATTTAAAGAATGGCTGCTCCCCTCACCTTTGACCGTGGCTGTTCTCTTACAGTTGTACAGTATGGCCAGCTCTCCAAATGCAGTTCCAGGACGCATCTCCCCCAGCAGCTTTCCATTCTGGAAGACCTCCAGCAGGCCATCTGCACGGAGCAAACACACTTTACAGTTCCACTCATCTGAAATCCTAATATCTGTTGGATACAGATGTTAGGATGGCCGGCCTTTCATTATTCCTGTCATCCCTACCTTTCTATCATCCCTAACTTTCTATCATCCCTAACTTTCTATCATCCCTACCTTTCTATCATCCCTAACTTTCTATCATCCCTACCTTTCTATCATCCCTAACTTTCTATCATCCCTACCTTTCTATCATCCCTAACTTTCTATCATCCCTACCTTTCTATCATCCCTAACTTTCTATCATCCCTACCTTTCTATCATCCCTACCTTTCTACCATCCCTACCTTTCTATCATCCCTACCTTTCTATCATCCCTACCTTTCTATCATCCCTATCAACTGTCCAGCAAAGTCTCTTTAATGTGAAATGGGCCAGTGTTAGTTGCATCAGATCCATGCTCTGCAGAGCTTACCTGCCAGGACATAGAGGTAGTTTCCAGGCTCCCCCTCCTGGATGACCAGCTGTCCCTTGGTGTAAACCTTCTCGTACATGCAGTCCACCATCTCCCTCATGTGCTGCGGCTCCAGCTTCTTCAGAAAGTCATTGTTCATGATGGCTCTGTTGATGAGTTTCTTGGTTCTGGAATTCAGGAAGAAGCAGCGATAACCACATTCTAATGTTAGTGATCCATACCAATATCACATCATACATTTACCTCAGGGGTTTAAGAACCTTTGCAGCATACAAAAGTCCTCTAAATATGAAGACCTCACGTAGGATGCTAGCTATGTTTTTGTTGTTATCCTGTTAGCTGCCAACCAATAAAGGCGGTCACCTATGGTCTTTTCCGTATGCGACGTCAAGGAAAGCCACAGTAAGCACCAGTGGCGGCGCTAGGGGGTGGCTATTTGGGCTCAAGCCCCGGATGTTTTCTGAAAAGCCCCAGATGTTTCACTTAAAACATTTTTTTAACGTCTCGGGAGTAATGTGCAGTACCGGAGTCCACCAGAGAGGCAGCCGCTGCGGGACATTAGCCTGCGTACTGCGTAGTACAAAGTTATTGTCATTGAAGCAGCCGGCGCCACAAGCTGCAGCAGCAGCAGTATCAGCAGCTGACAACAATGTCATCACCAGCAGTCAAGAAATGGATGATGTTTCAGGTTTGTGAATCTAATGGTGATATCTGCACTCTGGCTGACTGAGTAAGAAGTGAAAAAGAGTGATGTAACGTTAATGTTATAGCTAGTAAACATGGAGTAACCACACTAAGTATATCCTTATATGTTAGTATGTATACAGAACATGACTAACAA
This sequence comes from Gymnodraco acuticeps, assembly GCF_902827175.1. Classification (NCBI taxonomy): domain Eukaryota; kingdom Metazoa; phylum Chordata; class Actinopteri; order Perciformes; family Bathydraconidae; genus Gymnodraco; species Gymnodraco acuticeps. The sequence goes on along the minus strand of NW_022990126.1, from coordinate 288,776 downwards.
TTATCCTAAGATGTAACGTTAACCCTTCATACCTCAGTCTACTTTTAAGACACTAAAATAACGTATTCCAATTTTTATTTTGTTTTCGCGCGTGGAATTATACCGGCTCTCGTTTCAGTACACATAACAACGGAACCATAGCAACGGAACTGACAGGCAACGGAACTGACAGGCAACGGAACTGACAGGCAACCCTCTGAATCCGATTGGCTGTGACTGCATCCACTCAGAGTGTCCGATTCAGAAACGTGACTCTTACACTCTTTACGTCACAATCAAGAATGGTTGATGAGAATAGATCTATAAAACGAAGAGCAATGCGCCAGAATCAAGGTGAGACTATCCGCATCCTTTAAAACGCACATTCGTTTCACCGAAATAAGTAAACGACTGTATTTGAGTGAGTTAAGGCATTAGTTTGCTCCATTAAGGTGTTAATGAATAAGTGTTCTCCAGTGCCTTTTGTCCGCTTTAAGGTATTATTAAGGTAGGGTTAATCTAGCTCTCAAAGTGCACCAGATTGATGCTCCCCCCCCCAACAACTCATGGGCTAAGCCCCGGATCTCCTACAATCCTAAATCCGCCACTGGTAAGCACGCAGTAAGCTTGGCTCAGTGTTGCTGTTTTCACTGGAAGCAGCAGAGAGCAAACAATATAGGTTGCTTTCCTTCAGTTCATCAGTTTATTTTGCATACAAAACAGCCAATGATGTGATCAACAGCTAATGAACACGTAGCTTCAAGATTTGACCTAGCTGGCACACAACAGAGACATATGAAAACCAATTTATTAAAACACATGTCGCTATATATATATGTAATATTTTGTATTATATTCTGCTGTATTACCCTCTATATTATGTAAGGGCTGACTTCTGTAAAATAGTTCTGCTATTCATTTATTTGCACACCTTCATGGTTCATACACAGGAGAGGATTCTGTATTAGACACAGCACTAAGTTTGCTAGATGACATGCATCCAAAGGGTTTCAGGTTTCCATAGACGATTCTCAAAAATGATTAGCCCAAATGGAGGACCCCAGCAAAATCACTTATGTCATGTTTTGCTTGATTTGGTCAGATACATTTCCCCTGCCCAGAGTCCCATATGACATAGACATAGGCGTGATAGGGCCACTAAAGAACATTTTGACAGTGGGGCAGGATCATTTGAAAATGTGATTGTCAGAAGCATTGCTGTATTACTGTGAAACTACATTCTAGTTTTAATTCTAAAGTGATGTCTTCACGTTAGTCCAGGATGCATGTTATAAGCTCAACCATGCCACTGCCCATTATAGGTTATACCTTTATATGCTAGCATATTATTTATTTATTTACAAAAGCAAATGTGATCTAAATAGTAATGTATAATTATGTGTTGGTTTCACCAGACGTGTTTGCTACAATAAAATATTGCAAATATGGGTCCTGGTTCCAAGCCACTGCATTAATGTGTGCATTTTTTATTTATTCAGCAGATTTCCCTGAGTGGGTGTTTTTGTGCGTCTCTGATTAGCACATCACACAGATGATGTGCGGTGCGTTCAGTGGACATGAGAGTCTGAATGGATCTGAGAGCAGCAGGCAGCGGAGGTTGAGTAATTGAAGCTCATAATGACCCAGATCCTGCATCTAGATTCAGTGGCCCTTTGTTCCCCTCCATGTCTTTCTATTATCCTGCCAAGGTAATACAGCCTTTCAGATGTGTGTGTGTGTGTGTGTGTGTGTGTGTGTGTGTGTGTGTGTGTGTGTGTGTGTGTGTGTGTGTGTGTGTGTGTGTGTGTGTGTGTGTGTGTGTGTGTGTGTGTGTGTGTGTGTGTGTGTGTGTGTTGTGTGTGGTGTGTGTGTGTGGGGGGGGGGTTAAGCACACTCTGCTACCAAAGGTCTTCTGTTTTGGTCGATCACATTTAAATGACAACGACACCGTTTTTGTAGTAAAAGCTTGTTGATGACGTAATAAATACTTTTCTAGATTTATCATCAGTAATGATTTTGTAAGACATTTTCTATAGACTTAGTAGCTGTTTTTCTACACACCAGGGAATATGATTTTTGGTCTTAGTAAAACAAAAATCCAGGTGCTAGGTAGAGTCGTATAGACTTTAGGGTGTTGTTGATAGCAAATAGTATTATATCTTATGTAGACAATAATGATTGGCCGATTTGGACAATTTCTGAGTGGTTTTGGGGATGATTGAGGATGCTGATTCCACATGACATTTTCAGGATCCCAAAAGTCAGTTTTAACTAGAAAATGTAGATATTTGTACTCCCGGTGGGCTGATTTTGGGTTTGATTTGAAGCTTTCAGAGGGAATATGTTTACCACTCTAAAAGTTAATGTTAATGTGTGGAGTGTCCCGTTAACTTACTGTGAGTCTTTGCGGACAGACTTTACTGTGGGGGTGTGAGCTGCTCTGAACCCCCCGCAGAATTTTTCTGAGGTAGGCTCTGCAGAAACGCCCTCTTTGGCTCTGAGGCGGCGGTGCACCTCCACAGCCACCCTGTGGAAGCGGCTGGGGGCCTGGTTGATGACACTGAAGCGGGGGGGGCTGTGGGGGCGCCGGGGCTGGGGGGAGCAGCCCAGACTGCTGTTGTAGCCAATAGCATCCTGGAGCTTGTCCACCTGGGAGACCTTGGCCTCCAGCTCACTCTGGAGATACTGCAGCTGAAGCTCCTGGGCCCGGAACTCCTGATCCCGACGGGCCAGCTCCTCTTCCAGCTGGGTGATCCGCAGCCTGAAGAGCAATATTAGTTTCATCACTGAATATAAAACCACACTACTGCACACCGACTCAGTCTACACTACAAACATAGAGCAGACAACGTCTGAAATGCTTAGCTGGACCGGGGGGGGGGAATGACTATACATTTAACCTGTTTAGCCCTGAGCCTGTTTTTCAGGTCTCAGGCTCGAAAATGACATTCCCAGAACAAATGACCATATCTTCCCTTCTAAAAGGGTTAAATTAATAATCTTTTTTTTTCTCAAAGTAATGATAAACCTGTGAGTTGGATGTAGAAAAGTCAGAATCAATATAGATGTTTTTTATTTTAAAGAAAATTCAGATTGAACATGGTAAAAAACTGTAAATTATAGTGTCCGTCCAAACATTCTTTTTTACTTATAGTGAAAACTACCCTTGGATGATGGTAAGGTAGACTAAAAGCTTTAGGAATCCAAAATACAACATATAATAAGTACCCTGTATCAAGATTGATGCAAAACAAGTGACATTTGACCTTTTTAGATAGGTTTAGCAAAAAAAACTCAGAGGTGATTTGGGTGGAAATGGGGGTTTTATCGTTTCTCTGGAACCCATTGGTCGATTTTGGTGATTGACATCTCTTTCTGACCGTTAGAGCCAATAGAATTGAAGGGGAATTTCCCCACACACACACATGGTAAAAAAAAAGGTGGGGGCTTTGCGCATGCAGGTTTGCATCAAAGTGAACCTATCTCTCGCTCTGACATCTGGAAACGGAAAAGCAGGTTTATTGCTTATGGATTATCAGAAATCATTTCAAAGGGACACAGACACATTGGATTAACCTATGGATTAACTGCAGCAGCGTTTTTATCATTGTAATGCCATTGAAGACCACTTTTGATCAGACAACGACACAGGTAAGCCATGTTAGCGTTTTTAGCTACCTAGTTCCACATGTTTTGATGTTTATAAAGTTGCAAGTTCTTATTATATAGTGATAATGTATGTACCCATCGATTCTGTGTCATCTCACGATGCGAATCGATGTGTTGGATGTGCAGAAAGGATAAATAATAAGGTGTTGGTGCAGTAATCTGTTAGCATTTTTCGCTCGTTGCTAATTCAGAGACTCAGCGTTAGCATTGTGGGTTTTTTTTTTGGAAAAATAAATAAAAATGATCAGTTAGATGAGTTTCTTCCCGTTATATGGATATAAAACATTCATAGTTTATTAAATGTTAAGATGCCCTCAGACACTGTTTCCTGCAAGATGTTGCAGGAGGGCCCCGGTACCGGGGTCTCTCGTGCTTAACAGGTTAATACACATCGTAAAATGTGCTACAAGTTGGAGAAGCATCCGTAAGGAAGAATTGTATTCATTTTGAAATGAACTATTTTTTTTTGACATTTCCTAAGCATTAACTAGAAGTTGGTAAGTAGTAATTCTTGAGAATTAATCAAGTTGTTTTTGAAGGTAAAGCTAATCAAACCTGAACCATATTATTGAATGGTTTTATAACAATGATTAAATGATTGATAAACAACACATTTTGCTGTTAGTTTGGATCGAAGTCTTGGTTATAAAGGGAACAGATGTTGTAATGTAATATAATGAAATATGGGACATTTCCAGTAAAGCAAAGACCAATGACATCCCACCGAGGGCTCAATGATTAATCACACAAAAAACGTGTACTAGCCACATTGGTCCATAGGGCAAAACGTAGTATGTTCACAAAAACATCCTCTCAAATTGTTACATGGCTAGGATTCTTTCTTTCAGCCTGTCCTCCTACAAAAAATGACCAAATAGGTCGATTGTTCAGCAGCTTAACACGACCCAGAGTAAAGTGTAGCACCTCTAGTGGTCGTGTAAGAAACAACATGCTCCCGTTGATTGCAAACGCTCCGGAGATTCTTTTATTCACAAATAACCCTCTCTGGAAAATCCTAAATTGTGCAATAGTTTGGCCATTAAAATGCTTTTTGATTAGATTTCTAGCGATAAGTGTATATTGTACTTTTATAATCTACGTCCAGTGGATGTGGAGGATCTATAGTTTGATAGATATTACGAAGATGATTTCAGGTCTCACCCAACCCAGTCTCAAGGCATTTCGTGTTCACCAACACGATTTTTAATCTATTGATTCGTGTTCACCAACACGATTTGCCCCTTTTTTTCGTGTTGCACAGCACGATTTTAAAAGCAATGTATTTCTACTGCCTGCAGCACGTCTTTTTCTCCGGTCGGGTCGTGGGAGACCGGAAGCTGTGTGGTTCATAAAAACATGTTCTTACTCAATATCAAGCCACAATTATTGCTTTTATTTTAAATCGTATAATTTCTGACTTTTGTTGCCGTCTGTGAGGAAAATAAATGGGGCTCAGAGCCTCAGAATACGGAAATCTGTATTTTTAAATCTTTTTTTCCTTCTAATTCGTTATTCTTTTCAAAATAACACACTGTTATTTACTCACCAATAACACACAATTACCCTTGCTTTTATTTATTGGTTTAATTCCATAATCTCGGGCTTTTTTGGCGTCCGTCAGGAACTGAATTTCAAAATAAAAATAACCGGAAACAGACGTAGGCCTATAAGGGACATTTCGAGCATCATTGCGATTGTCAACATTTCTGAGTTTAGGATGGCCGAAGACAATACACTACCCATAATCCCCAGCTATAGTTTAAGACTACAGTCCCCGTAAGGTTACGCAGAGCGTCAAACAGCTGTGTGAAATGGAACGAAACCACGCCAGACTATCCAAAACTGGAATCGAACGCCCCCCCAGAACTACACATGCTGGCTATTGTGTTTCGCAAAATGTTCTATGGGACGTCTCTACTGAACGTTTTCGTTTTTCCCACAATTAGAAGTTGCCAGTATTAAACACATTGGTGTTATCAAATGTAAAACATATAAGTAATAAATGGGTGAAAATCGCTTGTGTCCATAATGCGCAGCATTAATACCCACATGACAGCTCATTGTTACTTTATAATTCTACTCCACTACAATTCAGAGGTTAACCTGGTATTTTTACTCCACTGCATTTATTTGAGTTACTTTGCAGATTCTGATTAATGATGTGAAATATAAACAACCCTTAAATCAGACTTTAGTTACACCTGAGTAAAATTCAGGTAAGGTGATTGTCAAGTGCCAACAATCAGGAGAGATATTTGATAGTTGGTGCTTGAGAAGACTAAACATGTATCTGCAATTGACATGAATGGAAACGAGTAATAAAGTATATTCATTACTCGTTATTCTCTACTAATAGTTAATTAAAGACTGTATATTATGGCTATTTTGCACATCCCTTTCTAGATTTTCAAAGGTTTATTGACATATCATCACAACTACGGTGTAGTTATGCAATGAATGAAACACTTGGGTCACAGGTTCCTCAACAGTGCATTACAAGACATCTATCAATATGTGTGTACCTCCACCATTAAACTGTCATATTCTGCACATTTCTTATTCTATCTACATACATAAGAGTATAATTCATGTGTATAATATCAGTTAAAATAAGTGCTTCAACATAGTTAACATTGCAGGAAAGCAATATATTAGACGTTACGTACTTTGTCAGGCTTAATATTTATCTGTAGATAGATACCCCCAAAGTTGTTTTCTTATTTAAAAGAAGACCTTAATCTGTTATTTAATGTTTAAATAAAGGTTAATTCGTTTTTCTGTTTTGCACCTCCTCCTATTAATATCTTTGTACATTCTGCACTAAACTGTTTTATTGTAGAGATCACTTATAGTATCTTCTTGATTTTTTATATTCTATATTTATACTTTTCCCCCTATGAAAGTATGTACTCTTAATATTTTTTTAATCAAATAAAACACAATAATTCAATAACGTGCTTTAACCACTAGGAGGTGCACACAAGGTACACACAGCCATAATAACTTTGTATTATTAGTGTAGGACACTTATGTTTTCGTACAACATCTGAAGATGTGTAGTTTTATGCATGCTTTCACATAATTTTACAGCATATTGCTATACTATTTCAGACTCAGTATTTACATTCTTACATTCAAAGAAAATCAGTAATATCTTTAAAAACTACAGTCCTTTTATATCAGCTGTGCACGTTATGGTGTAAATATAATCTATCTGTGAATTAGATCAAATGTAAAAGTCAGCCGAATTAGTGTTGATACTGTAAGGAGACGTATTGTGTGAAGAGAAATTGAAGATCCACGTCAAGTATTCAGTTTCGGCGGCATTTTCTCAGTTTTTCCAAAGGTCTTCTCATCAGGGCTCTATAAATAAAGAACTACGGCAGATCTGTAATATACAATGCAGCCGAACCGTGTATTACAATGCCGTTATGTGATGACTTTCAAAGAGAAAAGCAAGAGCGCTCGGAATTAAGTATTATTTTATTCTTTTAAAATGTTTTCCGGATTTCAAATCATATAAACACCGAATCCCAGCATGCATTGCGGCTAAAACATCCAATAAGAGAGCTTAAAACCATAGCTGAGGATCTTGGGTAATCGCTCACTGTTTCCGGTTATTTTTATTTTGAAATTCAGTTCCTGACGGACGCCAAAAAAGCCCGAGATTATGGAATTAAACCAATAAATAAAAGCAAGGATAATTGTGTGTTATTGGTGAGTAAATAACAGTGTGTTATTTTGAAAAGAATAACAAATTAGAAGGAAAAAAATATTTTAAAAATACAGATTTCAGTATCCTGAGGCTCTGAGCCCCATTTATTTTCCTCACAGACTGCAACAAAAGTCTGAAATTATACGATTTCAAATAAAAGCAATAACTGTGGCTTGATATTGAGTAAGAACATGTTTTTATGAACCACACAGCTTCCGGTCTTTCTCGACCCGACCGGAGAAAAAGACGTGCTGCAGGCAGTAGAAATATATTGCTTTTAAAATCGTGCTGTGCAACACGAAAAAAAGGGGCAAATCGTGTTGGTGAACACGAATCAATAGATTAAAAATCGTGTTGGTGAACACGAAATGCCGTGAGACTGGGTTGTCTCACCAGGAGAACGTGTATATGCGGCAGCTTCCATGTAAAGTTATCGTCAACCCTCACGGGGTGAAAACAGTATTTCCGGTCTCGATGTTTTCATAATAAAACCGGAAGTATTCCCCTCACTGTCAAATGATTACACAGTGATATCTGCATTACTCATCCACTAAAAAACATCAGTTTATCCTTGTTAATTACACAATATGGATTGGTTTGAATTGTGTACAATGCTTTTGTGTTTTTAACCTTCGATTCGGAGAAACAAATAGTTTTTTCGGAGTTTAGACACTACAGAGTTTCCGAAGACACTACACTACCCAGAATCCTCAGCTATCGTTTGGGACTACAACATCCGCCTTGCTTTACAAACCCCGTGATTCGTCCTCAAGCTCTGTGATTGGATGTTGGAGTGGCAGTGCGACAAGGTTACGCCGTGCGTCAAACAACGCTTTGAAATGGAATGGAACCACGGCAGACTATCCAAAACTGGACTCGGAAGGGTCCAGCCTAGCCCTCCCCCCCAGAACTACACATGCTGGCTATTGTGTGTTTCGCAACATGTTCTATGGCACGTCTCTACTGGGAATTGTAGTTTTAAAAGACGTTTTCGTATTTCCCATAATTAGAAGTTGCCAGTATTAAACTGTGTACACCACTGGAGGTTTAGGGGATACGAAACACATTGGTGTTATCAAATTTAAAACATATAATTAATAAATGGGTGAATTAATATACCCACATGACACCTAAGGTCAGAAGAGCTTTATTTAACAGCTGGTCTTATGTCTGTGACCCCTCCTGCTGTTCATTGATAATCCTGAAACATGCACTTGTCAAGGTTCGGAGGCACATTTTGCAAATATGGCAGTAGCCATCGATCATCTTAAGATAAGATAAAATATACTTTATTGATCCCAAGTTGGGAAATGTTTTTGTTACAGCAGCATACTACTTTGTTCTACCCCACTACAATTCAGAGGTTAACCTGGTATTTTTACTCCACTACATTTATTTTTGTTACTTTGCAGATTGCAGATTCTGATTAATGACAACCCTTAAATCAGACTTTAGTTACACCTGACTCAAATTCAGGGAAGGTGATTGTCAAGTGCCAAAATAGACTATGGAATATATTGGACGTTAAGTACTGTCACGATCTGTCTGTGTTGTGTTTTGTCTTGTCTAGATATGTCTTTGGTTCTATTTCGTATATGGCTTCGCCCTCTAAGGCTATCACTATTGGGTTATCCCTATGCGCCCCCGCGCAGCACTGAAACACTTGTAGTCCACGCCCGCCCGCTAGGTGCGCCCCACCCTCGGGCTTCCTTCCGGTATAAATAGGAAGGAGGCCCGGCAATCTGCTCCCTCTTTTCTTCAACAAACCAGCACAGTTACTGAAGCACAGCCTACCTGGGGTCAGAGCACGCATATGCGGCTCTAAACCAGCAGGTAGCATGCACACACTGCGCTCGTCTCCCCTCGAGCGTCAGGAAGCAGAGAGCGGACGCTCTTGCTGCTGTGGCCGAGGAGGACGATTGGCCCGTCCAGGCTTACGAGCCCGCGGACGGGGCCTTGTGTCCCTGGGGCAGAGTGCCGGGCAGGAGTCTGAGGAAAAAGGCAACTCCTGCCCCGTCTCCCTCCACAGTTCGGTTCTCCCCTCCCTCCTCTCCCCCGGACGGGGGGGACAGAGTCGGAGCAGGGTGCCAGCTTGGTGGCCGAATAACATCGCGCGGCTCTCCAACTCGGTGGGGACACTGGTAGAGCGGTCCACCACCGAGGCAGAGGAAATCAGCAAGGCGGCCAGCACGGCACTCATTCTGTGCGCGTCCGTCGCTGTCTCCCAGGTGAGGATTTCCGCGTGGGTGACACCGATCCAGCGCCACCTTGGGCTGAACTATAGGCGTCTGTTACGGAGACGGCCAGAAAAGTGCTACTGGACGCTCCAATCAGCCCGGACGGGCTGCTCGGACCCCAGTTCCACGCCATGGTGGAATCCATGAAGACGGCTGCGGAACAGGCGGACGGCATTCGCCAGCATGTACAGCTGGCTCCAGCCGGCTGAGCTGCCACAGCGGCATCAACGCCCGCAGCAGCTGCGGCGTCTACGCCGGCCACAGGAGGCCGCAAGTGGAGAGACGCCCACAGCAACCGCCTCGGCGTCAGACTCCCCCTTCGGCGGCTGCAGGGGCTCCGTCCCACGTCTCCAATCCCCCGCCACCCCAGAGACAGGGTCTCCCAGCGGCGAGTCAAAGGGGAGTGAGGCTCCCCCGCTCCTGGTTTGCTCCGCGAGAGCCTCCGAGGAAGCAGAGCCGGTAATTAAGCCGGCTGCCACTAATCTGTTGATTAAGTAGACAGCAGGGCTCCCTGCAGAAGCCTGCTGGTTTTAACCTATCGGTTAATAACCTGCAGAGCTTGCGGCATTCCTCTGTCCGAGATACGCCTCCTACACACGGTCATAATAACCCATGAGCGCCGTTTTAACGCCTCATGTGGACAGCACTGCACACACCTCCACTCATCCCCTGAGCGTGTACACGCCTCATGATGACAGCCGGAGTGAAACGCAGCGTGTGGAGGCTTCCTCGCAGCCCTTTCGCGGCTGCGACTAATCTGTTGATTAAGTAGACAGCAGGGATCGCTGCAGAAGCCTGCCGGTTTTAACCTCGGTTAATAACCTGCAGAGCTCGCGGCATTCCTCTGTCCGAGGTACGCCTCCTACACACGGACGCCTCATGTGGGCAGCACTGCACACACCTCCATCCATCCCCTGAGCGTGTACCAGAGTTCCCGTTAGAATATTTTTCCGCCGGTCAACATGTCCGTTAAAGTTTAAATCTTCCGGACAAAATGAGAAAAGTGCCGGTCAAAGGTCTTCTTTGTTATTTATTGTGCTTTAAAACAAATTGATATGATTCGATATTAAACAAACTAATTATAGTAGATTAACTACATTATTCAAAAGTGTACAGTAATTTACAATAACACGGGAATAATAAACGGAGTGCTCTCCCTCTCCTGACAGCCCGTCAGTATCATGCAGCTCGCGGATCCAGTAATGAGTGACCCGACAGTAAAACTAAACATATCTATAACTAGTTTAGGTAGTTTGAGAGGTCATTAAAATAGCTACGTGTGATATTCTAACCTGGTGTGTGTTTTGTTCCGCTCACTGCTGCATGTGATCATGCAGAGCTGCGTGTCGAGTCGTCAGCAGCAGCTGATCTCTCTCTCCCGTCAGATTAGACTTCACTCGCGTTTATGTCCATATCGATCAGATCCAGCTAGTTCTTGCTAATGATAGGACTACCTGCTTATTAAAAGACACCTAAACAATAAGCGTCGCTATGCAACCGGGTGAGGCCGCAAAGTATAGCGCAGCATTATGCATTTGTTTACATGCCCACTGGAACCCCGAGGCATTACCAACAGAGCAACGCACAATCAACCAATACAGGACATCTCTTTCTCCACATTAAGTGTTAGACATTAGAATTGACTATTCTTGTTTGTCACATAAATGGCGCAAGTTGCGCAACTGATGTGGTATTGCGCTAAACGGAAATTATTTTGAACGGACACTTTGACCGGAGAGATTTAGATTTGCCGGTCTTCAGCATATTTTACCGGTCGTAGTCCGGTATTTACCGGCTAACGGGAACTCTGGCGTGTACGCGCCTCATGATGAGAGTCGGAGTGAGACGCAGCGTGTGGAGGCCCCGCGCAGCCCGTTCGGTCCCAGCCCACCTGGGGTTGCCTCACGCCCTGTGTAAACCAGCTGCCTATAACCTTTCGGTTAATAGCCAGCAGGGCTCGTTGCTAAAGCCTGGTTTTAACCTGTCGGTTAATACATTTCAGAGCGCGCTAATTAAGCCGGCTGCCACTAATCTGTTGATTAATAGACAGCAGGGCTCGCTGCAGAAGCCTGCCGGTTTTAAGCTATCGGTTAATAACCTGCAGAGCTCGCGGCATTCCTCTGTCGGAGCAACACATCCTCACTCCCATGTCGGCCTATGTTGACGTTATGTCAAGTCCCCTGTGTCGGCTTTTTCCAACGCAAGGGGGGGGGCCCTTAGCGTCCATTTTCAACGCAAGGGGGGGCCTTAGCGTCCATTTAAAGCTTTCCGGGATGTCCATATGCTTCTATGGACGCTCATGGAAGCACGGCATTCGTTTGTGTCGGCTGCCCTTAAAGGCAATGTGAGCGTCCATTCTCATTGGATAACGGAGAATTGTACACCCGGAAGTAAGTATTCCCCTTACTGTCGATTGATTTTACAGTGCACTACTCATCGACTAAAAAACACCAGATTATCCTTGTTAATTACACAACATTGATTGGTTTAAATTGTGTGCAATGCTTTTGTATTTTTCCCCTTCGATTCTGAGAAACAAATATTTTTTCGGAGTAAAGGATGGCAGAAGACACTACACTACCCAGAATCCCCAGCTATCGTTTGGACTACACCTATCCGAGATAGGCCTCGTACACACGGCCTTAATAAACCCATGAGCGCCGTTATAACGCCTCATGTGGGCAGCACTGCACACACTTCCATCCATCCCCTGAGCCTGTACGCGCCTCATGATGAGAGTCGGAGTGAGACGCAGCGTGTGGAGGCCCCCGCGCGGCCCTTTCGCTCTAGGCCCACCTTCCTCAAAGGGAGGAAAATCAGGGGTTTTCACCCGTTAATTTTCTAATCCCGAAAAAGGCTGGGGCAATGAGACATCCTCGATCTGTCAGTATTCCACATGCTGACGCTCAAACAAGTGCTGGAATGTGTTCACCAGGACGACTGGTTCACTTCCACCTGAAGGATGCATACTTCCACGTACCCATCATCCTGAAACACAGGAAATTCCTGCGGTTTCTCATTTCAGGGAATATCAGACCAGACAATCGTCTGCCGCTCGGATATATCCTGGCTCCTCCCATTTTTGTGTAGAGAAGGCTGGAGCCGCTACACAGAGGAGGGATGAGAGTGTGGTTTCCTCTGGACGACCTGCTATTTGCTGGCTCGCTCCAGGGAGGAAGTCGCTTTACAGACGGTACATCTTGTATCGCATCTGTCAAAGCCTGGGTTTCATAATAAATTGGAAGAAGAGCTGTCCTCTTCCCTCTCAGACAAACGGTTATCTGGAGTGGAATTAAACTCAGCCATCAGAGCGCAACTCTCGCGGCAGCGAGTGGAGAAACTGACAGCTCTCCTCCGGCATGTCACAACCCACACAGCCCTCTCCGTGACGCAGCTGCTCGGCGTTGGCATCAGCTGGTCACGTGGTGATCCCCTTGGGTCTCTTCCAAAAGGGGGACACTCCAGAGGTGGTTCATTCGCTGCAGAAGCCTGCTGTTTTTAACCTATTGGTTTATAAACTGCAGAGTTTGCGGCATTCCTCTGTCCCAGATATGCCTCCTACACACGGTCATAATAAATCCACGAGCACCGTTATAACGCCTCGTGTGGACAGCATACACACACCTCTCATCCTCTGGGCGTGTACGCGCCTCATGATGAGAGACGGAGTGAAATGCAGCGTGTGGAAACTCCCTCGCAGCCCTTTTGCCTCACAGGCAGCGGCGGCGATGGCGTAGCATGTCACCATGACGACCATTACGGCACATCACAGAGAAGCCTCTCCCCCCAGCAGTTCCATGGGATACAAGAAACACCGTCTTCTTGCCTAAGGTCATCACAACTCTTTTAGGTCAAGAGTGATCACCCTGGCTGGCTTATTCTCCCCTCCTTAGAGGTCGGAGGAAGAAGCCACGTCTCATCTCCTCTGTCCTGTGCGCGCGCTGTCCTGCTATGTGGCGCGCACGGCCGCCTGGCGCCGTTCTCAGCGCCTGTTTGTGCACTATAGAGAGCGCTCGATCGGGCAACTTCTGTATGCACAACGGCTGTCACACTGGCTGTGTGAGGCTGTGTCGCAGGCATATGTCTCCTCTGGGGTGGAGCCCCCGGAGAGTATCAAGGCGCACTCCACCAGAGGACTTTCCTCCTCCTCCACGGCGTTGCACGGAGGTATGTCAGTGGAAGATATTTGCACGGCTGCATCTTGGTCTTCCCCCTGTTCACTTATTCAATTTTATTTGAGGGAGGTCTCCCATTCCTCTCTGACGCACCCTGTACTGGGTGTCCTGTCGGAGTGAGTGACGTCAGGGATCCAGCTGTGCGCCTCTCTCCTGCCTCTCGGCACGCGGAGAGCGGCCCTTTTCCCCTCGTATGAGAGGGATGTTCCCTTTACTCTGACACACTTCGTACGGAGTGCCTGGTCAGAGTGAGTGACGTCAGGGATCCAGCTGTGCGCTCTCCTACCTGTCTGACACGGAGAGAGCGGCTGTTCCCCCTCTATGATCGCAGGACAAGGTGGGACCTTCGTCTCTACTTTCTCACAGCGGCCGGTATGTATTGTTCCCAGCCTTCACCCCGTCGGGAAGATAGGCATGTTTTGCTATGTTCCAGGGACGGTGATGCGCCATTACGCATGGCACAACAGGCAGGGGGTGTTATTGAGCAGGTGTGTCTGTGCTTCTAGTGCCGGGCGGACCCAGTGGGGCGCAGACTACATCATGCTTCGCCCTTAACCCAATAGCGATAGCCTTAGAGGGCGAAGCCATATACGAAATAGAACTGAGGTTACCTACTGTAACCCAGCTTCTATGAGTAAATGGCGCAGCCCTCTAAGCGCTGGGCCCCACTGGCTCTACGAATAGCTGAAGAAAAGTTATATTGTATGGGAGCAGATTGCCGGGCCTCCTTCCTATTTATACCGGAAGGAAGCCCGAGGGTGGGGCCCACCTAGCGGGTGGGCGTGGACTACAAGTGTTTCAGTGCTGCGCAGGGGCGCAGAGGGATAACCCAATAGCTATAGCCTTAGAGGGCTGCGCCATTTACTCATAGAAGCTGGGTTACAGTAGGTAACCTCAGTTTTCTGTCTGCGTTGTGTTTTGTCTTGTTTAGATCTGTCTGTGGTTCCCTGTCGTTAGTTTCCCTGGTGTGTCTAATCTACCCGATTGTGTTCACCTGGTGTCCCTGTGTTTTCTCCTCCCTCCTCACCTGTGTGTTGTTTGTAAGATTAGTCTTGTGTGTATTTAAGTTCTGGTTTTTCTGTCTGTCTTGGTCGGTTCGTCTTGTGTAATGACTTGGTCCTTCAGATCCAACGGCTGACGAGTGGTAGAGAACGGAGAAGCGGTGTACAGAGTATGATTTAAAGCGTTTGTGAGGTTTTTTTCACGGAGCCTACATATTCGATGCTTTGGTGAACGGGTGTGGGGTTTCTTTGAACGCCCCCCCCTGGGGGTTCTTCCCCTGAGCTGGGTTTTTTTTTGATGACAGATTCAATGGCAACTGAACCAGGAATGGACAAGACCACGGCAACGCGGATCATGGACAACGAGAAAGAGGGGTGCAAAACGGACGGAAAGGAGGATACCGATGAAGAACAAGGACAAAACAAGAAAACGGGAGAGGAGGAAACAAGAAAGGAGAAGGGGAGTGAGAGGTACAGTGTAGAACTAACTGTGGAGGTAACTGTGGATGGAGGAGCCGCAGTAACAATGATGGACTTACTAAAGGGAATACAAAAAAAGTGTGGGGTTGTGGACGGGTGCAGAGTGAGAGGGGAGCAGCTATATGAAGTCACCATGCGGACCTGTCTAGGGAAAATGAAAATAATGGAGGGGCTGAGGGTGAACGGGGTCATGGTGCACGGACCTCTTGAACAAAGATCTGACTGTCTCGTTCCTAAATCTGCCGGTATATGTACCTGATAGGATGATACTTAAGAGACTGGAAGAGTGGGGGGTCGAGCCCATCTCGGCAATCAAAAAAAGAGTGTGGCCGGGCACAGAAATCACAGACGGCACCAGAATCCTGAGAGTAAGGTTCAATGACAAGGTCAGCTCCCTCCCCTATTCCACAAAGTTAGACACAGTGAGGGGGGCGGAGTACTTCAGAGTATTCCACAATCGCCAGGTTCCTGTCTGCAGGTTGTGCATCCAGCCCGGTCACTTCTTTAGGGAGTGCCCGGAGTTTAAGTGCCACAAGTGTGGCCAGACAGGACATTATGCCAGGGAGTGCAGGTTCAGGGCGGGGAGAGAGGAGAAAGAGGAGGAAGAGAAGGAGGACAAGGAGGAAGACGAGGAGCAAGATGAGGAGGAGGAAGACGAGGAGGAGGAGGACGACGAGGAGGACGAGGAAGGGCGGAAGGAGCGAAGAAAAGACCCTTTGAGGAGGTCAGCGATAAGGATGAAGGCCTGAGTGGGGGAGGAGCGGCGTGAGGTGAGGATGGAGCTAAGAAAAGTGCAAGGCAGAGCGGCGGAGGCGCCGAAGGGAGCAGCGGCGGGGGAAAGAAGTGTTGGAGTCCTGGAGTGGTGGAGGACATCTCGGAGGCATCAGAGATGGATGAGGGAGTGTTGGAGGAGGACCCTGTGGGCGCCATGGTCTTCGGGAACCCTAATGATGAGCAGAGGGGCCGCGGCATGAGGAGAAACAGGCGTGAGGATGAGAAGAAGACCTCAGCGGAGAACGCCGGGCGGAGTGCTAGACGCAAAGCGGACAAGGAGAGAGAGATGGAGAAATGGAGAGCGAGCTCAACAGAGGGGGAGCTCGGGAAATAAATCAGCTTAAGGTAACGATGTTAAGGACGCTTATTATAATAACATCCCTTTTGATGGCAACCATCTCCTCCTTTAGCAGCAATGGCCTCAAAAGTAGGATTAGAAGAGAACGGGCGCTAATTCTATGTGGGGCCAGTATAATATGTCTGCAGGGAACACATTGGGATGGGGAGTGTGTGGAGGAGGTAAAAAAGGAGTGGATGGGTGAAGTGTTTGCAAATAAAGGGAGTGTACATGCTAGGGGGGATGTGGAGGTTGAGATGGAAGAGACTGAGGGGGGGGAGGAGGTGAAGAAGTAAGGGAGGAAGGGGGAAAGGATGTGGAGCCTGGGATGGAGGAGGAAGTGGAGGATAGCGAGGAAAGCGGGGATGAGGAAGAGGAGAAGCAGTGTATGAAAGAGGGGGAGTTAATGAGAGTGAAGAAGGTGGAGAAGGAAAGGGAAGAGGATGAGGCAAGAATGAAGACGGAGAAAAAGAAGGGCTGGAAGGTGGAAAAAATAAATATAGGGGTTATTAATAAAAAGGGTGAGTGGGTGAAAAGTGAAAAGGATGTGCATCGCCTCACGCTAACGCAAAGGCTGTATGGAAGTAGAGAGGGAGAAATGCTGGAGGAGTGGGGAAAGAGAAGGGCATGGGCGATAGCTGAGACGAGGACAGATGTGGAAAGAGGAAAATGGGATGAAAAGTAATTGATGGGTGTGATGTATGACAAAAGTGTATGATGGTTTGAATAAGTGTCTGCTATATTTGAGAATGCTTGATGTAAGCTGAGAGTTTGTTCTGCAGGATTCTGTGTATGTTTTGATTTGTTAATGATATATGATATGCAGGAGTGTGGAGATGGAGAAAAATGCTTTATGATTGAAATAGATAAGAAGATAATTGGATACATATTCATGAAAGCTGAGATTTTGGTGCGATTGATTTGTTTGAAAGCCTTGGGGTCCTTTCTTTTTGGGGATCAGTAAGGTGGACTATTATGTTTTAAAATGTAACTTTGTTTATATTTTTCTATAAAAAAAAAAGAAAAAAAAAGTAATGACTTGGTCTGCGGTGAGTGTTCTGTTCAGTCTCTGTTAATAGTCTAGCCTTGAAATAAAGGAGTTATTTTTGTCACTTTAATCTGCATTTGGGTCCTGCTTCCTACACACACCGTAACAGTACGAACCGACCAGAGATATGGGCCCAGCAGATCCTTTTGAGCAGGAACTATTGGATTATACCTTCTCTTTGACTAACTGCGCTCATCGATGGATGGGAGCGGTCAGGGTTCAGCAGCGAGAGGCTGCTCTGGCAGGATTACGATGGAGAATCAAGATTTGGTTAAATTCTTACCTGCCTGGATTTTGGATTACCTCACGGTTTGTTTTCCCGATCCTGATAGACCCAGGTCTCCCAATTCCCTTTTTGATACCACACGCATCGGTGTGGTCCGTCTGGCGTCAGCCCCTGCTTCTCACCCAGTGTTTGCTACAGTCCAGGAGCCATTCGCTGGTACTCGTCTGGCTTTTGGAGGTCCACGGAGCCTCCAAACGGCTCCTAAAAGAAGGAGTCGCAAGGCCAGGTTAGCAGCTCGAGCCCAAAGGGCCATGGTTCCAGAACCAGTTCAGCCCCCAGCAGCCATGGTTACAGAACCAGTTCAACCCCCAGCAGCCATGGTTACAGACCCAGTTCTGGCCCCAGCAGCCATGGTCCTTGCTCCAGAACCGGTCCCGGCAGCCATGGATTCCGCTCCAGAGCCGGCCCATACAGCCATGTTTCCGGCTCCAGAACCGGACCTTACAGCCATGGCTCTGGCTCCAGAACCGGTCCACACACCCATGTTTCCGGCTCCAGAACCGGACCTTACAGCCATGGTTCCGGCTTCAGAGCCGGCCCATACACCCATGGTTCCGGCTCCAGAGCCGGCACATACAGCCATGTTTCCGGCTCCAGAACTGGACCATACAGCCATGTTTCCGGCTCCAGAACCAGACCTTACAGCAGTGTTTCTCAAACTTTTTCATACCAAGGACCACTTAACCAATAAAAAAACACTCGCGGACCACCTAACTCCACAAATATCCAAAAACACATCATTTTTTACAAATCGCCTGAAAATTGTACAAACAAGTGGCAACATGTGTGATGAAGGTGCTTATCTGGGCTATATCATGCAATCGAAAGTGAAACTTAAGCTCGTTCCATTGCGGAGATATTCCCGCGAGAGTGCGGAAAACTTAAATAAATGTATTTATTTCAAATGTGAAATTTTACCAATATACTCACGGACCACTAGGGGGCGCTCACGGACCACCAGTGGTCCGCGGACCACACTTTGAGAAGCACTGCCTTACAGCCATGATCCAGGCTTCAGTTCCAGTCCCCTCAGCCATGGTTCCGTCTCCAGAACCAGCCCACACAGCCATGGGTCCGTCTCCAGAACCGGCTCCAGCAGCCATGATCCAGGCTTCAGTTCTGGTATCCAAAGCCATGGATCCGGCTCCAGAACCGAACCATACAACCATGGTGCCGGCCCCAGTTCCAGCCGTCGTTCCGGCTCAAGTACCGGGCCCAGCAGCCATGGTCCCGACTCCAGCACCTCGTCTCCTGTCGGCGTACCGGCCGACGCCAACTCCAGGTCTTGTCCCATTGGAGGTCCCGCCGTCTACTCTTCTACCGGGGGTCCTGCCAATCCCTTGTCCTGTTCCGTTGGAGGTCCCGCCAACTACTCTTCTACCGGGGGTCCTGCCAACTCTATGTCCCATGCCATTGGCGGTTCCGCTGGGGGTCCTGCCAGACCTATGTCCTGTTCCGTTGGAGGTTCCGCCGACTACTCTTCTACCGGGGTCCTGCCAACTCTATGTCCCGTGCCTTTGGAGGTTCCGCTGGGGATCCTGCCAGCTCTATGTCCAGTCCAGTTGGAGGCCCCGCCATCACCTGTCCTGCCGGGGGTACTGCCAACCCCTTGTCCTGTTCCGTTGGAGGCCCCGCCATCATCTGTCTCGCCGGGGGTCCTACCAACACCTGGTCCTCTTCTGTGGGGGATCCTGCCGAGGCCTATCCCACCGGCTCCGGTTCCTGTTCGGCAGACACCGGGCTCTGCTCGGCTTCTGGAGCTGTCTGGTCTTCGCCCTCGAAGCCCGGCCCCTTGAGAGTCGCGGTCTTCGCCCTCGAGCCCGGCCCTCTGAGAGCCCGGCCCTCTGAGAGCCCGGCCCTCTGAGAGCCCGGCCCTCTGAGAGCCCGGCCCTCTGAGAGCCGCAGTCTTCACCCTCGATCCCGGCCCCCTGAGAGCCGTGGTCTTCGCCCTCGAGCCCGGCCCCCTCTGAGCCGCATTCTTCGCCCTCGAGCCCGGCCCCCTGAGTGCCGCGGTCTTCGCCCTCAAGCCCGGCCTCCTGACTTTCCCGGCCGCGGTCCTCGCCCTCATGCTCGGCCTCCTGACTTTTCCGGCCGTGGTCCTCGCCCTCATGCTCGGCCCCCTGAGTTCTGCGGTGGCCTTCGCCCCTCCATAACCCCCACCTTGGACTGTGTCTTGCCCCCGGGTCGTCCGCCCGAGTCCCCTTTCTTGACTTCTGCCTTGCCCCCGGGCCGTCCGCCCGAGTCCCCCTTCTCGGCTTCTGCCTTGCCCCCGGGCCGTCCGCCCGAGATCCCTGCCTGGTCCTCTGCTGTGCCCCTGGGCGGTCAGCTCAGTCCCGTCCTCCTGACCCCCTCCACCCACCCTGGTGGCTTAGTAATGCCTGCCGGTTTTAACCTTGGTTAATAACCTGCAGAGCTCGCGGCATTCCTCTGTCCGAGGTACGCCTCCTACACACGGACGCCTCATGTGGGCAGCACTGCACACACCTCCATCCATCCCCTGAGCATGTACGTGCCTCATGATGAGAGTCGGAGTGAGACGCAGCGTGTGGAGGCCCCGCGCAGCCCGTTCGGTCCCAGCCCACCTGGGGTTGCCTCACGCCCTGTGTAAACCAGCTGCCTATAACCTTTCGGTTAATAGCCAGCAGGGCTCGTTGCTAAAGCCTGGTTTTAACCTGTCGGTTAATACATTTCAGAGCGCGCTAATTAAGCCGGCTGCCACTAATCTGTTGATTAATAGACAGCAGGGCTCGCTGCAGAAGCCTGCCGGTTTTAACCTATCGGTTAATAACCTGCAGAGCTCGCGGCATTCCTCTGTCCGAGATACGCCTCCTACACACGGTCATAACCCATGAACGCAGTTTTAACGCCTCATGTGGACAGCACTGCACACACCTCCACTCATCCCCTGAGCGTGTACACGCCTCATGATGACAGCCGGAGTGAAACGCAGCGTGTGGAGGCTTCCTCGCAGCTCTTTCGCCTCACGGGCAGTGGCGGCGAGGGCAATGGCGTGGCTCGTCACCAGGACGACCATTACGGCACATCACAGATAAGCCAGAACGGGGGAAAGAGCAGTATTCCAGGCTGAGTGCCCCCAGCGGCAGCGCCCGCAGCGCCACGGCGTCAGGGCTCACTGCAGAATTCTGCTGGTTTTAACCTATCGGTTAATAAACTGCAGAGCTCGCTAATTAAGCCGGCTGCCACTAATCTGTTGATTAAGTAGACAGCAGGGCTCGCTGCAGAAGCCTGCCGGTTTTAACCCCTGTTAATAACCTGCAGAGCTCGCAGCATTCCTCTGTCCGAGATACGCCTCGTACACACGGCCTTAATAAACCCATGAGCGCCGTTATAACGCCTCATGTCGGCAGCACTGCACACACCTCTATCCATCCCCTGAGCGTGTACGCGCCTCATGATGAGAGTCGGAGTGAGACGCAGCGTGTGGAGGCCCCCGCGCAGCCCTTTCGATCCAGGCTCACCTTGGGTTGCCTCACGGGCAGCGGCGGCGAGGTCTCTGGCGTGGCTCATCGTCATGACGACCACAACACATCTCGAGCATGTGCGCCCGCTCTCAGAGTGTTTCTCGGAGTGGCAGCGCGTGTGTCTGATGGACAGATGGAGAAGCAGGCTGATCAGCAGAGGGTACACCCTGCAGTTCGCCCCCCACATTTCAACGGGATACAGGAGACAGTCCTGTCATCCCGAGAACAGTGGCTTGCGCTCCAAGCAGAGCTACGGGAACTCCTGTTGAAAGAGGCTATTTCCAGGGTTCCCCAAGGGGAAGAAAATCAGGGCCAGCTGCCTCCAATCTGTTGATTAGTAGGCAGCAGGGTTCGCTGCAGAGGCCTGGTGGTTATGACTTTTCGGTTATTAAACCACAGACCTCGCGGCGTTCCTCTGTCCGAGATACGCCACCTACACACGGTCACAATAAGCCCATGAACGCCGTGGTAACGCCTCATGTGGATGTCACTGCACACACCTCCACTCATCCTCTGAGCGTGTACGCGTCTCATGATGAGAGTCGGAGTGAAATGCAGCGTGTGGAGGCCTCCTCACAGCCCTTTCGCTCTAGGCCCACCTTGGGTTGCCTCACGGGCAGCGGCGGCGAGGGCTCTGGCGTGGCTCGTCGTCATGACGACCACAACACATCTCGAGCATGTGCACCCGCTCTCAGAGTGTTTCTCGGAGTGGAAGCGCGTGTGTCTGATGGACAGATGGATGAGCAGGCTGATCAGCAGAGGGGACACCCTGCAGTTCGCCTCTCCCCCCCCCCCACAGTTCAATGGGATACAGGAAACACTCCTGTTCTCCCAGAAGCTATGTCTTGCGCTCCAATCCGAGCCGCTGGAACTCCTGTTGAAAGAGGATATTTCCAGGGTTCCTCAAAGGGAGGAAAATCAGGGGTTTTCACCCGTTAATTTTCTAATCCTGAAAAAGACTGGGGCAATGAGACATCCTCGATCTGTCAGTATTCCACATGCTGACGATCAAACAAGTGCTGGAATGTGTTCACCAGGACGACTGGTTCACTTCCACCTGAAGGATGCATACTTCCACGTACCCATCATCCCAAAACACAGGAAATTCCTGCGTTTTCTCATTTCAGGGAATATCAGACCAGACAATCGTCTGCCGTTCGGATATTTCCTGGCTCCTCCCATTTTTGTGTAGAGAAGGCTGGAGCCGCTACACAGAGGAGGGATGAGAGGGTGGTTTCCTCTGGACGACCTGCTATTGGCTGGCTCGCTCCAGGGAGGAAGTCGCTTTACAGATGGTACATCTTGTATCGCATCTGTCAAAGCGTGGGTTTCATAATAAATTGGAAGAAGAGCTGTCCTCTTCCCTCTCAGACAAACGGTTATCTGGAGTGGAATTAAACTCAGCCATCAGAGCGCGGCTCTCGCGGCAGCGAGTGGAGAAACTGACAGCTCTCCTCCGGCATGTCACAACCCACACAGCCCTCTCCGTGACGCAGCTGCTCGGCGTTGGCGTCAGCTGGTCACGTGGTGATCCCCTTGGGTCTCTTCCAAAAGGGGGACACTCCAGAGGTGGTTCATTCGCTGCAGTAGCCTGCTGTTTTTAACCTATTGGTTTATAAACTGCAGAGTTCGCGGCATTCCTCTGTCCCAGATATGCCTCCTACACACGGTCATAATAAATCCACGAGCACCGTTATAACGCCTCGTGTGGACAGCATACACACACCTCTCATCCTCTGGGCGTGTACGCGCCTCATGATGAGAGACGGAGTGAAATGCAGCGTGTGGAAACTCCCTCGCAGCCCTTTTGCCTCACAGGCAGCGGCGGCGATGGCGTGGCACGTCACCATGACGACCATTACGGCACATCACAGAGAAGCCTCTCCCCCCAGCAGTTCCATGGGATACAAGAAACACCGTCTTCTTGCCTAAGGTCATCACAACTCTTTTAGGTCAAGAGTGATCACCCTTGCTGGCTTATTCCCCCCTCCTTACAGGTCGGAGGAAGAATCCACGTCTCATCTCCTCTGTCCTGTGCGCGCGCTGTCCTGCTATGTGGCGCGCACAGCGGCCTGGCGCCGTTCTCAGTGCCTGTTTGTGCACTATAGAGAGCGCTCGATCGGGAAACCTCTGTCTGCATAACGGCTGTCACACTGGCTGTGTGAGGCTGTGTCACAGGCATATGTCTCCTCTGGGGTGGAGCCCCCGGAGAGTATCAAGGCGCACTCCACCAGAGGACTTTCCTCCTCCACGGCGTTGCACGGAGGAATGTCAGTGGAAGATATTTGCACGGCTGCATCTTGGTCTTCCCCCTGTTCATTTATTCTATTTTATTTGAGGGAGGTCTCCCATTCCTCTCTGACGCACCCTGTACTGGGTGTTCTGTCGGAGTGAGTGACGTCAGGGATCCAGCGGTGCGCCTCTCTCCTGCCTCTCGGCACGTGGAGAGCGGCCCTTTTCCCCTCGTATGAGAGGGATGTTCCCTTTACTCTGACATACTTTGTACGGAGTGTCTGGTCAGAGTGAGTGACGTCAGGGATCCAGCTGTGCGCTCTGCTACCTGGCTGACACGGAGAGAGCGGCTGTTCCCCCTCTATGATCGCAGGACAAGGTGGGACCTTCGTCTCTACTTTCTCACAGCGGCCGGTATGTATTGTTCCCAGCCTTCACCCCGTCGGGAAGATAGGCATGTTTTGCTATGTTCCAGGGACGGTGATGCGCCATTACGCATGGCACAACAGGCAGGGGGTGTTATTGAGCAGGTGTGTCTGTGCTTCTAGTGCCGGGCGGACCCAGTGGGGCGCAGACTACATCATGCTTCGCCCTTAACCCAATAGCGATAGCCTTAGAGGGCGAAGCCATATACGAAATAGAACTGAGGTTACCTACTGTAACCCAGCTTCTATGAGTAAATGGCGCAGCCCTCTAAGCGCTGGGCCCCACTGGCTCTACGAATAGCTGAAGAAAAGTTATTTTGTATGGGAGCAGATTGCCGGGCCTCCTTCCTATTTATACCGGAAGGAAGCCCGAGGGTAGGGCCCACCTAGCGGGTGGGCGTGGACTACAAGTGTTTTAGTGCTGCGCGGGGGCGCAGAAGGATTACCCAATAGCGATAGCCTTAGAGGGCTGTGCCATTTACTCATAGAAGCTGGGTTACAGTAGGTAACCTCAGTTCCCTGTCGTTAGTTTCCCTGGTGTGTCTAATTTACCCGATTGTGTTCACCTGGTGTCCCTGTGTTTTCTCCTCCCTCCTCACCTGTGTCTTGTTTGTATGATTAGTCTTGTGTGTATTTAAGTTCTGGTTTTTCTGTCTGTCTTTGTCGGTTCGTCTTGTGTTATGACTTGGTCTGCGGTGAGTGTTCTGTTCAGTCTTTGTAAATAGTTTAGCCTTGAAATAAAGGAGTTATTTTTGTCACTTTAATCTGCATTTGGGTTCTGCTTCCTACACACACCGTAACAAGTACTTTGTCAGACTTCATATTTATCTGTTGATAACCCCAACGTTTTTTCTTATTCAAAAGAAGACCTTAACTTAAAGTCATCTTTAATGTTTAAATAAAGCCTTATTAGTTTGTCTGTTTTGCACATCCTCCTGTTAATATCTTTGGACGTCCTGCACTAAACTGTTATATTGTAGAGATCACTACAGTATCTTCTTGATATTTTCTATTCTATATTTCTATCATTGACCTTCTACTTTCCCCCTATTTTGTATGTAGGCTACTCTTTATATTTAAATGTTTTCATCAAATATAACTTATTCAACAACTAAATTAAATAACGTGCTTCAACCATTAGGCGGTGCGGGTTAAAAAACCAGTGGTGTAGTTAATAAAACATAATAATATCAAACATAATACTATTAACTTTATTGTGAAATTAAAACAGAACGGTAAAGAAAAATACAGTTTCAGTCTCTCGATTTGAAGCTTATGCATTGTACCATGAACCTGTATAGACCTGTAACAGTCAACTGCATGAGGAGTTGGAAAGGTAATTCAGTAAATCAGTAATATCTTTAAAAACTACAAGTCCTTTTCTATCAGCTGTGCACCTTTATGGTGTAAATACAGCCTATCTACCAATTGGATTAAATATAAAAGTCAGCCGAATTAGTGTTGATACTGCAAGGAGACGTATTGTGTGAAGAGAAATTGAAGATGTTGTTTAATTGTTGATATATTTATGATCCACGTCACGTATTCAGTTTCGGCGGCATTTCTTCCAGTTTGTCCAAAGGTCTTCTCATCAGGGCTCTATAAATAGATAACTACCGCAGATGTGTAATATTTAATGCAGCCGAACCGTGTATTACAATGCCGTTATGTGATGACTTCCAAAGAGAAAAGCAAGAACACTCGGAATAAAGTATTTTTTTTTTTTTTTAAATGTTTTCCGATTTCATATCGGATAAACACCATATCCCGACATGCATTGCGGCTAAAACATCCAGGATTATGGGTAGTTCGATGTTTTAGCCTATCAAAGCCTCTGAAAAAAGAAAGGTGTCTCTCAGAATCGAAAGAGAAAAATCTATGGGAAAAACACAAAAGCATTGTACACAATTTAAACCAATTAATGTTGTGTAACTATTTCAGGGTCATAAGTTTTGATCATTCAAAAAAATAAAATGTATTTGAAAGTTCAAGTTTTTATCCTGAACTTTGAAAAATACAATGATGTATTCAAAATAAAAATAAGTATTTGAAATCATTTTTCAGGTTGAATATTATTTTGATTCAGTTCAGCAATTCTTTTGAATAAAATATTTATTTTCAGATTTCACTTTTATACATATTTTGATATTTAAAACCTTATTTTTTTCCGTTGCAGATTTTTCGTTTTCAGATTCAAAACAATTATTTTTTCAGTTTCAAATCTTGTTTTTTCAGGTTTCACATTGCTTTTCACCTTCAGATCGTTTTTCGCTTTCAGATCGTTTTTTTTCGCTTTCAGACTTTTGGCCCTGATATTGCTTTAGGGGGCGGGGCTTAGCAAAGAGTAGTTTGGCATCCTGAGTGGCAGGTTGGTGGCAGGGCTCCCTCTGTCATTTTGCCAGAGGTGTGGACTCGAGTCACATGACTTGGACTCGAGTCAGATTCGAGTCACACATTTTATGACTTGAGACTCGACTTGACAACATCACAAAATACTTGCGACTCGACTTGGACTTGAACACCAATGACTCGGGACTTGACTTGGACTTGAGCCTTCTGACTTGAGGTGACTTGCTACTTTAATTCAGAGGTCTCCAACACGCCGATCGCGAGCTGCCGTTAGAAGAGCAGACTCCCGTCGGGGAAAGCAGAATCTTCAGCCGCTCCTACTCTTGCTGAGAATCCTTGCAGGCAGGGGCGGGTCTTTATTTAGCTGGCCCACCATGCGGCCAATCATATGTGAGGTCACATAGGATCATACCATTATGTGAAAGAAGGGTGGGGGGCACAGCATGTGTAGTGGTACAGGCCAGCTGCACAGAGCGACGGGGAGACAGGGAGCCGGATTTAAATGCAAGCGCGTCGGAAAAAGTCAAGAAATGAGCGAAAACCGATAAAAGAAGCAGCATCTGGCTGCTTTTCAATGATATTGGAGAAAGCAAAGCTGAGAGCAGGATTTGTAAAATGAAAATAACCTTCAGAGCAGGGTTTTTTTTGGTAACCACTCAGGATTTATTGTCAGAGGTGGGAGAAGTTCAGACAATTAAAAAAAGTTACAATCAGGGTTCCCGCGGGGTCTTAACAAGTCTTAAAAAGTCTTAAATTTGATAATCAGAATTTAAGGCCTTAAAAAGGTCTTAAATATGATTCAGTCTTCGGTCTTAAAAATTATCGGATTTGAAAGGTACTTCTATGTTGCGATAGCGTCTAAATGTGTTTTGGGGGAAATGTCCGGGCTGCAAAGTAACCAGTACGGTAATAGCCTTTCAGTTCCCCCCAACAATTTGTATTGAATTAAATCAACATGGAACCAGTAATCACTAACTTTGTTTCCCCCGGCCCCTTATTGGAGAACACCCAGCTAGTAACCTAGCAACCAAGCTTCAGCTCATGTAGCCTATCTTCGAATCTACTTACAAATAAATATGGGGAAGTGTCAGTTCAACCGTATTTGGTTGGAAAACATCTAATTTAGTGCTTGGTTGAAACCAGTGGAGGGAACGTGTTTGAGGCCCGCTGCATCTTTTGCAAAATAAATTAGTGTTTGTTTAGCTAATGTAGCGTTAGCTAGTGCAACAGCAGCTAATGCAGCAGCTCCCGCAACAACACCGGGGGACCTCCGGGCGAAGTTTGGGTCTACGTCAACCCTAAAAGCGGAGGTGCTGTAGATGCTAAATACCGTAGCTAAACACCAATCATACAACAGCAACGATGAAATAGTGTAGCCAAGGCAGCAGAGCTCTGAATATAGCTCTTGTCACTCTCTCTCAGAGACACACACACACACACACACACACACACACACACACACACACACACACACACACACACACACACACACACACACACACACACACACACACACACACACTAGGGCTGCTCGATTATGGCAATAATCAAGATTATGTTGGTCAATAATTAATATCATGATTATTCATTGACTTTGAAAACATCCATTTATTGAACTTTAAAACAAATAATAATTTGAACAGTATCTTTTTAACTGTTGATTACCCTGAACGTATAATTCTGAAAAACCAATACAAAAATTAATTAAATAAATGATACATTACTAAAAAAATCATTAGATCAAATATGTTGTGGTGCACTGTCACAACCTAGCAAAGCAAAATAATCGTTTTTTCCGATTACGTTGTTTTCGTAATTGTGGCAGGCCAAAATCGTAATTGCGATTAAAATATGATTAATTGCACAGCCCTAACACACACACACACACACACACACACACACACACACACACACACACACACACACACACACACACACACACACACACACACACACACACACACACACACACACACTCAAGCACACACAGACGCACACACATACACACTTGTTGTCTAACACGCTAACACAGTTATGTACTGTTACGCTGTTGTGTTCAGTCATTGTTCTTATGTTGAACATGAATACATTTACTTTGTAAGTGATTATGGGACGTATTTCTTCTTTATATACATTTTCCTTCATACTTTATTGCCGTGAAATAGGTCTTAAATTCTATTCAAAGTGGTCTTAAAAAGGTGTTAAAAAGTCTTAAATTTGAGTTGGCGAAACCTGCAGGAACCCTGTACAATAAAAAGTCCTGCATTCAAAATGTTACAAGTAAAAGTACAAAAGTATTAGCATCAAAATATACTATAGCCTACCACCTGCAGAGGGATCTAGATGCAGGTGTTCTTTTCCCCATAGAGACCGCCTCGCTGCACATTATCCCTTGCATAAAGATAGATTGTGGGTCCCTCATAACATGTTGTACACAGTGGAAATAAACATTCTGGTTACCTCAACATCAGGGATCTTATACATTAAACTCCTTCTGAATCAAACCGTCACGGTAGCCTTACCTTACTGATCCCTCTTAAATTAGAAAAACACACGTTACTTTACCAGCAGAGAGAAAATGGATTATTAAATTATTAATGTGACTAATAAAGAGCAATTTGATTATTAAGTATTATTCTGTTGATCGATGTCATTACATTTGGTGAAAAACACATAATGACTTGTTTATGACTCGTTTTGTCAAAGTTTAGGACTTGACTTGACTTGAACTTGCCCATCCTGACTTGAGACTCGACTTGGACTTGAGCGCAAAGACTTGAGACTTGACTCGGACTTGCAAAACAATGACTTGGTCCCACCTCTGCATTTTGCCTTCATGGATGTTAGGTAGCGCGAGAAATATAACTCAATACTTTCTTTACACAATACTCCCGTGATTGGTGGTAAACTGATACCAGCGTCAAAGTTCCGTTAAGCGAGCTGTTGAGCATCGTAGTTGGCAACACTCAAGGTATAAGAGCAATAAACTGTGCTAGAATGTGAAATTACGTATCCGCAATCAAGCATTGTCCTTCCCTATTTCCACGTAGCTCCATGAACGCAGCATAGTATTGGCTTGGTTTTTGCGATCAGAATCGGAATACCTTTTAGACCCCGCACAAAACAACACAGACTATAACACCTCTTGTTGATAAATAACAACTATGTGCAATATTTGCAATATGTGCAATATATATATGCCGTTAAAAACTGTGCAATATATACCTGGCTGCTAAATCCGCAGAACTGTTACAGAGTATGTATTGTGTAAAATGTGTAACTTAAAAAAAATATATAATTTATTTTTTTAATCTTTAATACTTTTTTTATGCATGCTTTAGGTAACATTAAGCTGTCTTTGGCTCTTCTCTGCTGTAACAATGTAAATGTATCCCCTGTGGGACGTCTAGGGGCTGTGCTGGTTCTATAGTTCTATAGTTGCTTTCCATCCCCAAGGCCAAACTCCGGAGCTTCGGGGACAGAGCCTTCTCTGTGGCAGCCCCGAAGCTCTGGAACTCCCTCCCCCAATACCTCTGTGAGTCTGAGTCCCTCACCCTGTTCCAGTCCCGCCTCAAAACCCACCTCTTCAACTCTGTATCCATAAGCCCCCCTCCTCTCAATCAACTTCCTCCTGACTGCTTTTCTGTTTTGTTTTGTTTCTTTTTGGCATTGTCTTTGTTTTGTTTGTCTACCCTCCCTCCAAAATGTAAAGCGTCTTTGGGTTCAAGAAAAGCGCTATAGAAATAAAATATATTATTATTATTATTATAGTCTGACCGCTGCAGGAAGGAAGGACCTGCGGTATCTCTCCGTGAGACAGCGGGGGATGGCGTCAGGTCCACCAGAACAACCTGCTGGCTCGTTGCGGTTACGTAATTTCACATTCTAGCACAGTTTATTGCTCTTATACCTTAATTGTTGCTCAACAGCTCGCTTAACGGAAACGTTGACGCTGGTATCAGTTTCCCACCAATCACGGGAGTATTATGTATAGAAAGTATTGAGTTATATTTCTCGCGCTACCTAACATCCATGAAGGCAACATGACAGAGGGAGGCCTGTCACTCAGGAAGCCAAACTACTCTTTGCTAAGCCCCGCCCCCCAAGCAACATCAGGGCCAAAAGTCTGAAAGCGAAAAAAAACGATCTGAAAGCGAAAAACGATCTGAAGGTGAAAAGCAATGTAAAACCTGAAAAAACAAGATTTGAAACTGAAAAAATAATTGTTTTGAATCTGAAAACGAAAAATCTGCAACTGTAAAAAATAAGGATTCAAATATCAAAATATGTATAAAAGTGAAATCTGAAAATGAATATTTTATTCAAAAAAATTGCTGAACTGAATCAAAATAATATTCAAGCTGAATTTTTTTTTCAAATACTTATTTTTATTTTGAATACATCATTGTATTTTTATGACCCTGAAATAGCTCCATAAGGATAAACTGATGTTTTTTAGTGGATGAGTACTGCAGATCCATCCATCCATCTTCTCCCGCTTATCCGTGGTCGGGTCGCGACCCGAGTACTGCAGATATCACTGTTAAATCATTTGATCATTGGTTTTATTATGAAAACGTCGAGACCGGAAATACTGTTTTCACCCCGTGAGGGTTGACGCTAACTTTACATGGAAGCTGCCGTATATACACGTTCTCCTGGCAAAACCTCAAATCATCTTCATAATATCTATCAAACTAAACCTACACATCCACTGCACGTGGATTCTAAAAGTACAATATACACTTCTCGCTAGAAATCTAATCAAAAAGCATTTTAATGGCCAAACTATCCTACAATTTAGGATTTTCCAGAGAGGGTTATCTGTAACGTTTGCAATCAACGGGAGCACTAGAGGTCGAACACTTTAAAACGGGATTATAGGTCGTAGTAAGCGCTTGAACAATCGACCTATTTGGTCGTATGAGTTGGAGGACTTGTTGCTTTCTTTTCCTATTGATTTCTTATGGCCAGTGTCATTGAATGATAGTATAGTTTAGCCATTATAATGCTATTTGATTAGATTTCTAGCAAGAAATGTATTGTTTACTTTCAGACTCTACGTTCAGTGGATGTACACATCTATAGATTGATAGATATTATGAAGATTATTTCAGGTCTACCCAGGAAAATGTGTAAATACTACGTTGTCATGGTAACAATAGAGGACAACCAGGATAAATGAAAGGTTCCTCCAATGATTCATGTTGATGCCCATTTTCTATTTAGTAATTCCAGACAAGGACAAATTATTTGCTACTATATTACAGCAAAAAAGATTAAGAAGCCATTAAGCCAAAGGAGAAACTGGATATTTTACATGTATGGCATTTATGTTGCTAAAATGCAAGTAACATTGTACATTGTATCAACCTCTTACCAATTCCAGAGGTAAAATAATCTGGGCCACATTCAGAATTCAGAGGTCATACTGATCTAATCCAACAACTAATCCAACAATAGGTTTTCATCAAGGTTTTAACTTTTATTCTGACCTGAGGATGTCTTTGTCCAGGCCTGGGGGGTCTGTGTGGATGGAGGCCAGGCAGCTGTTCTCCTCAGCCCGCAGGACTTTTATGGAACCGTTGCCCATGGCCAGGCATTGGCCAGCCACCATAGGAAGCCCTGAGTGTCCCGCTGTGTGTCTGAGAGGAAGTCGCTCTCTCCTTAATGCATCCTCGCTGAAGTGTTCAAACGTTCTTCAAAAATGAAAATGACTGATTAATTATATTTTGACTGACGACAAATGTATTTTTCAGGGTGACAAAAACACTGCCACAAACAGTGCTGAACCAGCCTTTACACACTCTACTACTGTCAGGTGGACAATATTATTCATTCAAGTGTTAAAAACTACCAACTAAGCTTCCACCTTCCACTATCTGTTGTTTATCCCCAAACAAATATCTAATCAGGTTTAAGCACCATGCAGCCTTGAATTTCTACTAATGTCTGTACACTGAACAAAATAAATGTAATAAAGAAAGAGAAAAGTTCCATGATTTACTTACAGAGTGACTGAGGAAGGTGTTGAATATGATCCTCCTGATGCTCTGAAACACCACTCTGTGTTCAGAGTTTCATGCTATCTAGAATCCAGTTGCGTCCTCTTCGGTTGCTGTCCATGAGCTCAATGACTGTGCCGGGAAGCTGCAGGGGTCTCCACCACTCTGGAGCTCTGCTGGTGAAGAGTGGCAGCCCCTGGTGGGCTTCTAGTGTTTCACATGTTCAGAGTGGGAAAGTGGGAGACCAATGAAATCACAATAACAATTTGTAGAGTAACTGCATAAATAATAACCTACGAAAAATGTTTCTGGAGAGGGTAATATGAAGGCGATCAACTTGAATGCCCCCTCCCATTGATTTGATGTCTATAGAAATGAATAAATAAATATAATCATGTTTTCCCATTATGCTTTTTGTATGATTTTTCATAAAAGTGTCTTTTTTTTCAGTGTATAAGGAAACATTTGTGTCGAGCTTAAAGGTCACCTATCATGCTATTTTTAGGCAATAGCATAGGTCTCAGATATATAAAAAAAACATGTCTATACATTTTTTTGTCAGAAAACCAAACAGATCACCCATTCTAGCCATGCCTCATATCCCTCTATTTCTCTTCCTGTTCCAAAAGTGCTGATTCTGGGTATAAACAAGTCTCTCTTGAGAATGAGACCCTGTGTCTCAATGAGATTTTCACCTGTATAAATAAAGGCTAAATAAAAAAATAAGGCTTTTTTTTTTTTAACTGAAAACAAAGAAAATAAGAGGGGGCGGAGCTTATGCCGGCTCATGCGGGACATGGCAGATACTGTCTAAAATGCTGCGGTGATGAAACGCAAGGATTATTAGATCAAGGATTATTAGATCAAGGATTATTACTGAAACAGTATGGAGCTCAAAGGCTTTCTCTCTTGCCGGTTATACCACAAGGTGAGTTCCTTTTTATTTCCTGCTTCTTCACACACATGTTCTCTCCAGTACAGGTTAGCTCTGAGTGTTAGCGATGCTAATGTAAACACCGACCATATTACGTCCAAAACAGTCGGGCATTGTCTCCGATAGCAACGTTTCTTATAGTGCTGTGGGTCCGCTGCCAATATTACGTCATATCGGCCGCAAATCCGGATCAGCTCCGTTGTAGCCCAGTTTTTAGAGATTTGGGTACGGAGGAAAAGAGAGAGGGTTTTTATTTTCTGACGCTCCTTGAGTTCCCTGACACATATTTATCTATAAAATACATAACAAAGTGAATTTTGCATGATAGGTCCCCTTTAAGTTTCAAACAAGTGATTAGACGATTGTAAAAGGCTTAATAGACCTCACAGCTCCAGATATAATAATAATTTAATGCAGGAGACACAAAACATAGACATCCACTACAAAACTGTACACTTGCATACATCTTTTTTATTTGTTTTTATTTGATAAAAACAAGGTACATTCAGAGAGAGAGGAACTATTGTGTAGACATCCACGCGGATTAATATAATGTTATCCTGTATGGCAGGGAGGAAAGAAACCATGATGCACCCTGAATTAGGGTGCGTTCACACCTGCCTTGTATAGTCCGGTTGAATCGAACCCTGGTGCGTTTAGCCGCTTGGTGCGGTTCATTTGGGTCGGTGTGAACCATGGCTCGAGCTTAAGGACGTCCCGTCGTCCTGGGGCCGAAAAAAATAGTATCGGGGAGGATACAAAATAATTTTGGGACGAATTTGGGACGAGAGTTAAAATAAAAATACCCTGCTAACTCTACTACAAAAGGCGATGAAAATGAAACCGACTGCACATTTTGTGTAGCACATTAAACCTCCTTGTCAACATAAACACACATGCACATTTGCACATCATACAGCTGTGCCGCTGGCTGT
Source organism: Gymnodraco acuticeps (assembly GCF_902827175.1). NCBI lineage: Eukaryota > Metazoa > Chordata > Actinopteri > Perciformes > Bathydraconidae > Gymnodraco > Gymnodraco acuticeps. The sequence continues at coordinate 254,713 of NW_022990126.1, read as the reverse complement.
CAGCCAGCCGCCCAGCTGGCTGTGCCCGCGAATTCCTGGCCCTCAAATTCGCGGGTCTAGCTATGTACTGAGTGTGTGTATTTCGCGGGTTGAGTGATGCACAATGGCATCCCGTGGAGGAATTCTGAAATGTTTTACCGTTAATCACAAAAACGCACAGCAGAACCAGACCCTGGAGCGCCGGCCTCTTTATTTACTTCTCCATCCCCTATGGGCAGGGGCGGATCTAGACAAATATTCATGGGGTGGCAAGAGGGTGGCAGGAGATTTTGAGGGGTGGCATCCCCTGGCAGAAGTATATGCTGATTTAAATCGCAGTGTAACGGTACACGTACTGAAATTATTCTGTACGGGCCCTTCGGTTCGGTGCACGTGTGAACCGAAGGGTACCGAACGAATATAACGTTAAATGTAAAAAATTGAGAACATGAACAACTTTCTGGAAGTAATCTTAGGTATATATCATAGAGCGACCAAGTAATTTCATTGGACGAGAGGCATACTATGAGAGCCTGTCACAGGGATGCGTTCAAATGTAGTCAGTAATTTGAGGAACTATCGAAATGGTGAACGCAGATAAAGTTGAGCTCGAAAATCCTCCAGCAACATTGAAGTCTCCGGTTTGGGAAAATGTTGGTTTCGCAGTTACGAACAAGGATGACGGACAAAGACAGCTGGACCGAACCAAAGCTGTTTGTCGGCATTGTTCAACTAACATTGGTTACGCGGCTGGCAATACATCAAACTTGCACACTCATTTGAAAAGGCATGAACGTGAATATCACCGGTACCAAAAGAAAAAAGACTGAAGTGCAAACCCAACTCCCGCTAGCATGTAAGCCTCCACCACTCGCAGAGAGTTCAGACCGAACCAAAGCTATTACAAACGCCAAATATCCTTATGTTGCCATGTTAGCAAAGCGCTACCTGGCTGTGTCTGCTACCTCTGTCCAAAGAGAGGGTGTTCTCCACAGCAGGAGACATTGTTAGTGCCAGCAGATCTGCCCTTTCGGCAAGCAATGTGGACAAGTTCATCTTTCTTTAAACAACATGAAAATACAATGAAAAGCAAGTCCTAATGTCAACCTGGCTGCTTAGGTACAGTACAGTTCAAATACAGATCATTTCAGTTCATCGACATGCTGCACCTTAATGTTTATTTTATTATATTTTGTATTTATTTGAGTGAATATTCACAGTTTAATAATAATTAAAAAAAATGTAAACAAATGTAATGTTGTGATATTTTTTTCTGCTGTACCGAAAACGTACCGAACCGAACCGTGACCTAAAAACCGAGGTACGAACCGAACCGAAATGTTTGTGAACCGTTACACCCCTACAATCAATGTTAACTTGGAAAGCCACAATATTAATATTTTAACTCAATGACATTAGGTGATATTATTGTGGCACATCAGTAAAGCCTTACATATACATATGTAAGGTGGCAGACGTAATTTAATGAATTTTAACTGAACAATAACTGAATGAGTTGGTTTCACTCTTAGACCAGCAGGGGAACCAAATCTATGCACTGCTGCAATAAGTACATTCATTAACTGTCTCATCGATGTTTGTCTGAATGAATATGATACTATTAACAATCATATTATTCCTATCAGCTGTCAATCACTGTTAATAAATAATAATAATAATAATAATAGATTTAATTTGTTAGCGTTTTTACAGGTGCTCAAAGACGCTTTACAGATATAGTGAAGAACTGTTATGATTCACATATTCATTTATTATTGAATAAACTATATATTTTTTGGAGGAGTTAATGATGAATGTTCATCAAGATGCTTGCTCACCCTCCTTCAAATTTGAAAAACAAGTAATTATATAATTATTGATATACAGTTACAACCTTGAGTTTACATCAGAAAGAACAAACATTAAAGAAGTGACTAACTGCATCAGTTAGGGTTAAAAAACGTGTATTCAGCTAAAACATACCTACTGGCCTAGTTAAATCAAAGTGGTTACTTTCTGTTGGCTGGGCAGTGTAGTTTTACACACCGTCTGATTTTACTTCCTCAGGACTTAAAACTGTTTTTTGGGGGCATACCCCCTCAAAGAAAAAAATATATACACGCATACAAGGTCATCATCTTAACAGTTTGTTATTCTCATCGAGTCATCCGTGAGCAGAGCATCAAGTTGGCATGTCTATTACAGCTGAATGCGGTGATTACCATTTTGTTCAGCAAAACGCCTCACAAACGTATTAAGATCCAAAGCTTTAGTGCGTTTTGATTCAATGCTGAGTACAGCCAAACTTGACATTCTCTTCTCTGTGTAGATCGCAACTACCTCATTCCTTCAGTGCTTGGGTCCGAAATGCTTCTCGTTTTGCGCCGTCCACCGTTCAACTGAATTCGCCATCAATCATATTTCCAGTCTCGCGCCAGGGCCGGGGGAGGGGTTACAAGACACGCGTCTTGTGCTGCATTCACTTGCACTCGGACATTAGAGATTTTCTCTCAGAAATGTCCGATGAGCCACAACTTTTCTTTCAAAACAAAGATGCCAACTGGGGTGGCAGCTGGGGTGGCAAGGCTATTGTTTAGGGTGGCAGTTGCCACCCCATGCCACCCCGGTAGATCCGCCCCTGCCTATGGGTAATAAGGCTGAGATGAGAACCCTCCATCGTATTTAGTCCTTAGCAATATGCTGCGCCTCTCCCCATGTAGGGATGGGTACCGAGCCCCGGTATTAAACGGGTCGGAATTATTAAAGACAGTGGTAACGTTAAGCTCCGAAGTTATCGGACTTTTTATCGGTACTGGAGACATTTAAAATATGTCATGTGTATTATTGCTACATACACATTATATCGCAGTTTTAGTTTCGCCAACTCCGTTTCTAACATGCAATAAGACTACAACATGCGTCTATGATGTATTTTCTACCTTTCCAATCCAGACGAGATCTCTCTCTCCCGTCTGTGTGCGAGGGGGCGGGCCGTTTGTAAAGGTCTCCTGACTGTGTTACAGACTGTCATCCTGGTTAGTGGTTACTCTGGGTTCTGTCTTCAGGACAGTGTTGGATTTTTTTGTTAATTGGATGGGGCTTGATTGGATTCAATATTAGAGTAATTTTCTCGTTTGTGTGTTTGTTTAAATATATTTGGCCTTTGTTTATGTGATTGAATGATTTACTCAAATAAAAAGGTTGATGAATTATCATCTAATGATTTGTATGATGTTTTATTTATGTTAAAGGTCACTTTGAATGATTTTAACTAATGATAATGTAGAAAAACTAACATTTTAAATTCGGGACGGTCCACATTAATTTCGGGACGGCTTAGATTGTATTTCGGGACGGTTCCGGGAGGATGAGGAAAAAAGTTAGTCGAGAGCCCTGGTGTGAACGCAGTCCGAGACCTCTGAAGTGAACTAAACAACCGGAATCTGGTCCGCTAAAATAGGTGGTCTCGGAGCGCTTGCTTGCGAACTCTGGAGCGGTTCATTGCTGATGTGAACGCAGTCCGCACCAAAACATAGGAATCGCAGTATTTACGTGTCACAAGAACGCGGATATCTTCAAAATCTTTAGCGAAAGAGTCTTTCAAGACATCTGCGGTTGTTTAGTTAAAGAGTAAAGCAGAATTAAGTGTTGAACAGTGTCGTGTAAAGTAAAAATTCTCCGTCAGCTACATAAAAGTAAGAACACCTGTCTTCGGTGAAACGCCCCTCCTCTGCAGAACGTCTCTCATGGATAATGTGCAGCAGCGCGGTCATTATGGGGAAAAGAACACCGATCAGGAGCCTGTCGGTGTTCTTTTCCCCATAATGACCAAGTCGCTGCACATTATCCCACTTATTACACATGGCCACATTCTCAACAAAGTAATGACATGACTCCCAATATTAATTGAAATGCTTTTATGGATTTAGAAAATGATTTTATTGATTACAAAAATAGTTGTATTGATTTAAATTGACAAGCATCCGCTAAGAAAAATAGTTCGATAGCGTTTTTGAGGAGCTTTTTGATTACAGATTTGAAAACATCGTTGCTTGCTTTAAAAGTAGCACAATTCATTATGTCAAACCTTGGAAAGTATCTAGATATCCCTGCCCTAATGCCAAAGTAACTGGCAACTGAATATGTGTCGCCGTTTGATGTATATGTCTGGACCGCTGCGTAAAAAGGAGGGCTTCTGACCGTTACTTCTCCGCTGTTTTCTTGTCGCTCTTGTCTTGTCAGTTAGAAAAGCAAACTGCATGCAGTTTGCTTTTCAGTCAAACTGTATATACAGTTAAATCGAACGGACTTCTTTGTGCAGATGTGAGCGTCCTTAACAACGGTCAATAAATCCTTGACAGCGGTCTGTCTGTTCTGGATTAAAAACGTGTCACGTGTTTTGAATTGACCAATCAGAATCGAGTATTCAACAAAGCCATGTTATAATGTTTTTTAACGGACGTTGTCTGATTATATAAATCATATGCGCGGGCCGCTAGTGTCTGTTGATCTCCAGATTAACAGCAGCATGAGAATAACCTGCCGAAAGTGCCGATGCTCCATGGCGGAGGCTCCGCTATAAATTGCCGGGATTTGCGTTTTTACCCCCTTAACCTGTTAAACCCGAAGGTCCCCGCCGGCGGGGACCCTGGGTCTTTTTTTCACGATACTGTGTCTCAGGGGATCTTAATATTTAAGAACCTGTTAATGTGTTATACCAGATTAACGGAAATAATCTCAGCTAACTGCAGATACAAACCATGTTTACCAAAACAAAACACAAGTCTCACAAGAAGCATCTAAATTACCCCTGAGCGAAAAATGCTAACGGACATTGGCAGAGAACTCAAGATAAAAGTACCCTTATTACTTATCATAGATAAGTAATAAGGGTAAGACATACAATATATCCGATTAAAGCTGAGACTCCATAGATTATGTAGGTATATAGTATCATCACTGAGTGATCCGGACTCGCGACAGGGGAAGCAAATACAGTCATCACAACACGTACCTTTACGAAGCTTCTAGGGAGATTGTCTCACAAGTAGCTGTCAATCCAACCCAGTCTCACGGCATTTCGTGTTCACCAACACGATTTGTAATCTATTGATTCGTGTTCACCAACACGATTTGCCCCTTTTTTTCGTGTTGCACAGCACGATTTTAAAAGCAATGTATTTCTACTGCCTGCAGCACGTCTTTTTCTCCGGTCGGGTCGAGGAAGACCTGGAAGCTGTGTGGTTCATAAAAACATGTTCTTACTCAATATCAAGCCACAGTTATTGCTTTTATTTGAAATCGTATAATTTCGGACTTTTGTTGCCGTCTGTGAGGAAAATAAATGGGGCTCAGAGCCTCAGGATACTGAAATCTGTATTTTTAAAATCTTTTTTTCCTTCTAATTTGTTATTCTTTTCAAAATAACACACTGTTATTTACTCACCAATAACACACAATTATCCTTGCTTTTATTTATTGGTTTAATTCCATAATCTCGGGCTTTTTTGGCGTCCGTCAGGAACTGAATTTCAAAATAAAAATTACCGGAAACAGGCGTAGGCATTTCGAGCGATTACCCAAGATCCTCAGCTATGGTTTTAAGCTCGCTTATTGGATGTTTTAGCCGCAATGCATGCTGGGATTTGGTGTTTTATGATATGAAATCCGGAAAACATTTTAAAAGAATAAAATAATACTTAATTCCGAGCGCTCTTGCTTTTCTCTTTGAAAGTCATCACATAACGGCATTGTAATACACGGTTCGGCTGCATTGTATATTATAGATCTGCCGTAGTTCTTTATTTATAGAGCCCTGATGAGAAGACCTTTGGAAAAACTGAGAAAATGCCGCCAAAACTGAATACTTGACGTGGATCATAAATATATTCAACAATTAAACAACATCTTCAATTTCTCTTCACACAATACGTCTCCTTGCAGTATCAACACTAATTCGGCTGACTTTTACATTTGATCTAATTCACAGATAGGTTATATTTACACCATAACGGTGCACAGCTGATATAAAAGGACTGTAGTTTTTAAAGATATTATTGATTTTCTTTGAATGTAAGAATGTAAATACTGAGTCTGAAATAGTATAGCAATATGCTGTAAAATTATGTGAAAGCATGCATAAAACTACACATTTTCAGATGTTGTACGAAAACAAAAGTGTCCTACAATAATAATACAAAGTTATTATGGCTGTGTGTACCTTGTGCAGTGGTTAAAGCACGTTATTGAATTATTGTGTTTTATTTGATTAAAAAAATATTAAGAGTACATACTTTCATAGGGGGGAAAGTATAAATATAGAATATAAAAAATCAAGAAGATACTATAAGTGATCTCTACAATAAAACAGTTTAGTGCAGAATGTACAAAGATATCAATAGGAGGAGGTGCAAAACAGAAAAACGAATTAACCTTTATTTAAACATTAAATAACAGATTAAGGTCTTCTTTTAAATAAGAAAAAAACGTTGGGGGTATCTATCTACAGATAAATATTAAGCCTGACAAAGTACTTAACATCTAATATATTGCTTTCCTTTAATGTTAACTATGTTGAAGCACTTATTTTAACTGATATTATACATATGAATTATACTCTTATGTATGTAGATAGAATAAGAAATGTGCAGAATATGACAGTTTAATGGTGGAGGTACACACATATTGATAGATGTCTGTCTGTTGAGGAACCTGTGACCCAAGTGTTTCATTCATTGCATAACTACACCGTAGTTGTGTATATGATATGTCAATACACCTTTGAAAATCTTGAAAGGGATGTGCAAAAGAGCCATAATATACAGTCTTTAATTAACTATTAGTAGAGAATAACGAGTAATGAATATACTTTATTACTCGTTTCCATTCATGTCAATTGCAGATACATGTTTAGTCTTCTCAAGCACCAACTATCAAATATCTCTCCTGATTGTTGGCACTTGACAATCACCTTACCTGAATTTTACTCAGGTGTAACTAAAGTCTGATTTAAGGGTTGTTTATATTTCACATAATTAATCAGAATCTGCAAAGTAACTCAAATAAATGCAGTGGAGTAAAAATACCAGGTTAACCTCTGAATTGTAGTGGAGTAGAATTACAAAGTAACAATGAGCTGTCATGTGGGTATTAATGCTGCGCATTATGGACACAAGCGATTTTCACCCATTTATTAATTATATGTTTTACATTTGATAACACCAATGTGTTTAATACTGGCAACTTCTAATTGTGGGAAAAACGAAAACGTTCAGTAGAGACGTCCCATAGAACATTTTGCGAAACACAATAGCCAGCATGTGTAGTTCTGGGAGGGCGTTCGATTCCAGTTTTGGATAGTCTGGCGTGGTTTCGTTCCATTTCACACAGCTGTTTGACGCTCTGCGTAACCTTACAGGGACTGTAGTCCTAAACGATAGCTGGGGATTATGGGTAGTGTAGTGTCTTCGGCCATCCTAAACTCAGAAATGTTGACAATCGCAATGATGCTCGAAATGTCCCTTATAGGCCTACGTCTGTTTCCGGTTATTTTTATTTTGAAATTCAGTTCCTGACGGACGCCAAAAAAGCCCGAGATTATGGAATTAAACCAATAAATAAAAGCAAGGATAATTGTGTGTTATTGGTGAGTAAATAAAAGTTTGTTATTTTGAAAAGAATATCGAATTAGAAGGAACAAAATATTTAAAAATACAGATTTCCGTATTCTGAGGCTCTGAGTCCCATTTATTTTCCTCACAGACGGCAACAAAAGTCCGAAATTATACTATTTCAAATAAAAGCAATAACTGTGGCTTGATATTGAGTAAGAACATGTTTTTATGAACCACACAGATTCCGGTCTTCCACGACCCGACCGGAGAAAAATACGTGCTGCAGGCAGTAGAAATACATTGCTTTTAAAATCGTGCTGTGCAACACGAAAAAAGGGGGCAAATCGTGTTGGTGAACACGAATCAATAGATTAAAAATCGTGTTGGTGAACACGAAATGCCGTGAGACTGGGTTGCTCAGTCTGATCAAAGTACGTGTTCAATGGCATTAAAATGAGAAAAAATGTGTCTGAATCTGTTAATCCATAGGTTCTTAATGTCCATGTATAAAAAACTGATTGAATTTATAATCCATAATTCCATTTTTATGTAAAAATTGGAGAGTAAATGCTAGCTGCTAATGGTAGCCACCACAGCTAGCTGCTGCTTCCGGTCTCGGCAATGCAGCAGTCTCACACATACACATGACCAAATAAGGACTATGTGGGAGTTCCCCTCGATTCCATTGGCTCTGACTGTCAGAAAGAGATGTCACATGTCAAAATCCAGCAAGGGGGGCCAGAGATATGGAAAATCCACCCAAATGGCCCCAGAAGAGGTTTTTTTTTGCTAAATCTGTCTAAAAAGGTCAAATATCACTTGTTTTGCATCAATCTTGATACAGGGTACTTATTATATGTTGTACTTTGGATTCCTAAAGCTTTTAGTCTACTAACCCATCATCCAAGGTTCGTTTTCACTATAAGTACAAAATATGTTTTGGACGGACACTATAATTTACAGTTTTTTACCATGTTCAATCTGAATTTTCTTTAAAATAAAAAACATCTATATTGAATCTGACTTTTCTACATCCAACTCACAGGTTTATCATTACTTTGAGAAAAAAGATTATTAATTTAACCCTTTTAGAAGGGAATATATGGTCATTTCTTCTGGGAATGTCATTTTCGAGCCTGAAACCTGAAAAACAGGCTCGGGGTTTAACAGGTTAATGTCTGACCAATGGTTGAACAGCATTTCCGAGCACATGACTTGTGTTTAAAGTTTATAGTCCGTTTGAGTTTTGCCAGTGTGAACGCAAACCGAACCTTCTGAAAAATGAAACAATGTAACAAACTGTGGTCTGGTGTGCACCAGAGAGCGGACTATTAGGTGTGAATGCATCCTTAAACAGAACAAAAAAACGATAGAATGATAGTTAGTTCATGGATATATTTCATGCCTTTTAAGTATTTTAAAAAGATCCCCTCTGTATTTGTTCCATGCTCTCTCATGTAAGCTTCAGTTAACCCTGACAATGCATTTCACATTGATGTTGTCAACAATTAGATTGAAATGTACAATTTGAATGTAATTATATGCAAATATGTGTACCTGTTTATCCTTTATAGGGGGCATTCTTCTCAGAAGAGAATTGTGTTATATTCAAACACACACTACTTAAAGGTCCCATCTCATGCTTTTCCGGTTATTACTCGTCCCCTTGTGTGTTATGAAGGTTTTTCTGCATGTAAACGGTCTGCAGAGTCACAAACCCTCAAAGTACACCCTGTAGCGAGTAAAACTCTAACACAGAAAATACCTGTCTATTCTGCCCCAGAACGCCTCGTTGGACATTTCGGAGATTTCTCTTTTTCTTCCTGGGTACAGTGACGTGCCCATATGTCATTTTAAACTTCCCGATCAACTTGTTTTATGGATTTTAAACTTTCTAACTAATAGAGAGCAGAAGGTGTCTGTCAATGGACGACTCTCTGACTCTGTCATCACTTCCATGGGCTCGCCTCAAGGATGCGTTCTTTCACCCCTACTTTTTATAATGTACACTGATAAATGCAGGAGCATGCAAGACAACAGCTACCTGGTTAAATTCTCTGATGACACCGCCCTCTTGTCCCTCCTTAGCGGCTCAGAATCAGGCCACGAGTGTGCTCTTACCGATTTTATTTCCTGGTGTAACGACAGTTTTCTGGATTTAAATGTCTCTAAAACCCAGGAATTGATCATTGATTTTAGACATCACAAGGATGTTCCTAAGGAGTGCATCATACACAATGACAAGGTAACAATTGTCACTTCTCGCGTCCATTCGCGATGCTAATGTAGCGTTAGCCTACATTAGCATCGGCTCCCGCCCCCTTAGCACCCGGTGGAGGGGGCAGCAGGCTACTCTTCAAATGTTTCACGAAATACTTACCATCATCATCTCTTACTGTTTAGCATTTTGGTTTACTTCATGTTAAAAAGGACAAGGCTAAGTAATGTAATGTAATGCTAACTAACATGCTCGCTACTAGCTAGGTAGCTAACTTGACTATGTTCCATGTATATTACCTGATATGTTTGATCCAGCGACTCCTGGTCCTTTCATCAGACGGGAAGCGATAGAACGAGCAAGAGGTATGATTACTGTTGTGATTACAACCTGGTACAAAGCACACAGGCATCTTGTAAAAGTTAATTTATTTTTAGCAATCTCTTATATTTATTGGAGGCAACAAATCAACATCTTCTTCTTCATCTTCTTCTTTGTTTTAATTGCGAGTCGCAACCACTTGGAGCATTATCGCCTATGACATCACTTACGCGACCCAGAATGGGATCTGGGATTTGTAGTCTTTCTAGTTGCGTATTTTTCATAGTCTTATATTTCACAGGGCTCAACGCTAACTTTTAAAAGTGGTTGCCAGGCTGGCAACCAGGCATCAGCTTTTGGTTGACAAAACTGAAAATACGGTTGCCATTTGTAGTCACCTTATATTTTAAATAATTAATATACTATACAGTTATACATCAACTTAATAATGAAAATGTGACACAAAAGAATGTTCAAATGCTTTACAATAAGTAATTAACACAATTATTTGAAACTTTAGTGGTAGTAAACTTGTCCACCCTCAATTGCTGCATACAAAATACCAGTAATGCAGCTGCTGTCATGTTCTTCACAGATCCCTCACAAATGAATTGAGCAAGTCACTAGTTTTGTCATCCGTTGTCTCCCTTTCAAATGTGGGTTTTCTTGACCTTTGTGCTGACCCCCACCATAGATCCACTGGCCCTTCAGCATTGAAGTCTTGATTGTGGTTCTGTCATTGGCCAGACTAATACATTTCTAATGTTAAATAAATGAAAACCATTCACAGTTAAGAATTAGATATTAATTATTAATGCTGTAAATTACCTTTAATATGTCTAACTATATTTAAAATGTGTTACCTTTTTATAGAAGTGATTATATTTGTATGCCAATATTTTTTTATGGTAAAGTTTCGTTTAGCACTTTTATTTTGGTAGTAATAAGATCGGGACTCTTATTTTGAAGGAACTTTTATCGGAAGTGAATGGACAATGGAGCAGAATGTACATATATATTTCGCCTCCCAAGACTTTACACATTTCCTCTTTGCTTTCGTTCGGGTTGATCTTGCGCTTTATCAGTTGAATCAAACCGGTTGCCACTGACGATGGAAACCAAAGGCCAACAAGTGGTTGACATTTTTTCTGAAAGGTTGCCAATGGCAACCTGGCAACCGTTACAGTTTTACGACAAACTGACTTTTTTGACATGGAAATGATTGTTTAAGATTGACAAACATCACATGTGTAATTTGTGGCACAATTCAAATGGGATTGAAAGATAATCTTTCTCTCCCCATTGACTTTAATGTATAATTTGTCCGAAATAAGGTCCCATGGAGGCTCCCGGAAGGGGAGGGACTTCGCCTCTCTATTGGTATCTGAAGTGTCAATACCCCAAAACATATTCTTGGATATAAATACCTAATTTTGAGTTATTTACACTTATAGTTTAATGTCTTGTTACATAAGGATAGATCATATTTGTTAAGTGTTATTATGGGAGAATTACTATTCTTGTGGTACTACTGCCTTATTAGGCCCATATTGAGCAGAGCATATTAAGACCAAAACTCATGTACAACAACTTCCTTACTTGCAATAAATAAGCACTAATTGGAGGGTTATTGAGGAAAAACTCTCAACTAATGGCTTATTACTTGTAGAATATGGTCATGTAGAATAAGGCATTAATACGTGTTTTATAATGACTAATAATAGTCATATTAGTATATATATATATATATACTGCTAATATGCATGTTAATTAACAACTAGTTGACGGTTAATTTGTGTACCTTAATATAAAGTGCTACCCAATCTTTATTTAAGGGCTGTGAATATAATAGGCCTATGTCTAAAATGGACAACATTGTTTGGAGATTTCAACTATACAGCGATTCTGCACTGCGGTCAACTCAGCCGTCTCTCGAGTTTGTTATTATTATTTGTTTCCATTAGTTCTTCGTGAGATCAATCATGTTGGACTCAGTAGGCTAGTAGTGAAACTACTCCCACAACAAGTACTATGAAGTACTTACTGTGTACTTTTTGACTAATCCTCTGTCAATGTCCCCTCCTGAGAACAAGAATGCATGTTTCTCTGCTATTTTGAATCAGCGTTAAAACACCTTTCTTCACTGATATTGTTGGACAGAGTATTTTAAGAGGATATGGAGGTAGACATGATATCAGCAATACTGCCAGTCAGTAGTCCGGCAGCAGCATTTTTACCCCTTGGAAAGTCTTGTCCGCTATTTAAATGTACTTTGATTGAAGTTAATAACAATATAGATATAGCATAGTTGATGCAGTCTTTCTTAACACTTTTAAAATAAAATACTGCAAATTAAGAATATGTGTAATGTTCTGCACAGATAGTGACGACGACGAAGGTACGTTTTAACCGTTTGTTTTTTCGTTTTAATTGAAAAAAAAAAAAAGCAGAAGCGGGTTGTTCTTTTGTTTTTCAATTATGCCCCAAAACGAAAAAACGGAAATTCAGCTCGTTTTTTCGTTGTTCTGTTCTTACTGTTAAAACAAGTATACTACTCAATGTTTCGTTTCCATAAGTGGGTGTGTCTCCAGCGCCTCCTTGCTTCTGATTGGCTAGTGTGCCCTATGCTTGCGCTGTACTCTTCAAAATAAAGGTTCAACGTCTTTGCCTTTAGACTGCGTTACAAATATACGTATATTATTATATTCATACATACAAGTACAGAAGACATTCTGTCCGTATGTCTGTCTTTCTATGTATATGTCTGTCTCGATGTCTTTCTATCTCGATGTCTGTCTGTCTTTCTGTAACTATATTTTAGAGTTTAAAGCGTAGCCACTTTTACTCCACTACATGTATTTAATACCTTTAGTAACTTTACAGATTTGGATGAATGATGGGAAATGTAATCAACACTTAAATCAGACTTTAGTTCCACCTAGAGTACATTCACAAGCTACCCTGCAGTATACAAAGTCATTCAAACTAGCTGCACCTTCACCAGCTTTGAGAACACTTTCATGATCAATCATTATAAAACATATCATATATATTATTCTGAAATGGACCAATCTGCAGAACGAATACTTTTACTGTCGCTACTTTCACTATATTTTGATGAGAATACTTTTCTACTTTTACTTGAGGAACATTTTGAATGCAGGACTTTTACTGAAACAGAGTATTCCTACACTCTGGTACTTCTACTTTTACTCAAGTACAAGACCTGAGTACTTCTACTTTCACTCAAGTACAAGATCTGAGTACTTCTATTTTTACTCAAGTACAATATCTGATTACTTATACTTTTACTCAAGTATAAGATCTGAGTACTTTTACTCAAGTACAAGATCTGAGTACTTCTACTTTTACTCAAGTACAATATCTGATTACTTCTACTTTTACTCCAGTACAAGATCTGAGTACTTCTACTTTTACTCAAGTACAAGATCTGAGTACTTCTACTTTTACTCAAGAACAAGATCTGAGTACTTCTACTTTTACTCAAGTACAAGACCTGATTACTTCTACTTTTACTCAAGAACAAGATCTGAGTACTTCTACTTTTACTCAAGTACAAGATCTGAGTACTTCTACTTTTACTCAAGTACAATATCTGAGTACTTCTACTTTTGCTCAAGTACAAGATCTGAGTACTTCTACTTTTACTCAAGTACAATATCTGAGTACTTCTACTTTTACTCAAGTACAAGATCTGATTACTTGTACTTTTACTCAAGTACAAGATCTGAGTACTTTTACTTTTACTCAAGTACAAGATCTGATTACTTCTACTTTTACTCAATTACAATATCTGATTACTTCTACTTTTACTCAAGTACAAGATCTGAGTACTTCTACTTTTACTCAAGTACAAGATCTGATTACTTCTACTTTTACTCAAGAACACGATCTGAGTACTTCTACTTTTACTCAAGTACAAGATCTGAGTACTTTTACTTTACTCAAGTACAAGATCTGAGTACTTCTACTTTTACTCAAGTACAAGATCTGAGTACTTCTACTTTTACTCAAGTACAAGATCTGAGTACTTTTACTCAAGTACAAGATCTGAGTACTTTTACTTTTACTCAAGTACAAGATCTGAGTACTTCTACTTTTACTCCAGTACAAGATCTGAGTACTTTTACTTGTACTCCAGTACAAGATCTGAGTACTTTTACTTTTACTCAAGTACAAGATCTGAGTACTTCTACTTTTACTCAAGTACAAGATCTGAGTACTTCTACTTTTACTCAAGTACAAGATCTGAGTACTTCTACTTTTACTCAAGTACAAGATCTGAGTACTTCTACTTTTACTCAAGTACAAGATCTGAGTACTTCTACTTTTACTCCAGTACAAGATCTGAGTACTTTTACTTTTACTCAAGTACAAGATCTGAGTACTTTTACTCAAGTACAAGATCTGAGTACTTCTACTTTTACTCAAGTACAAGATCTGAGTACTTCTACTTTTACTCAAGTACAAGATCTGAGTACTTCTACTTTTACTCAAGTACAAGATCTGAGTACTTCTACTTTTACTCAAGTACAAGATCTGAGTACTTCTACTTTTACTCAAGTACAAGATCTGAGTACTTTCTACTTTTACTCAAGTACAAGATCTGAGTACTTCTACTTTTACTCAAGTACAAGATCTGAGTACTTCTACTTTTACTCAAGTACAAGATCTGAGTACTTCTACTTTTACTCAAGTACAAGATCTGAGTACTTCTACTTTTTACTCAAGTACAAGATCTGAGTACTTCTACTTTTACTCAAGTACAAGATCTGAGTACTTCTACTTTTACTCAAGTAACAAGATCTGAGTACTTCTACTTTTACTCAAGTACAAGATCTGATTACTTCTACTTTTACTCAAGACAAGATCTGAGTACTTCTACTTTTACTCAAGTACAAGATCTGAGTACTTCTACTTTTACTCAAGTACAATATCTGAGTACTTCTACTTTTACTCAAGTACAAGATCTGAGTACTTCTACTTTTACTTCAAGTACAAGATCTGAGTACTTCTACTTTTACTCAAGTACAAGATCTGAGTACTTCTACTTTTACTCAAGTACAAGATCTGAGTACTTTTACTTTTACTCAAGTACAAGATCTGAGTACTTCTACTTTTACTCAATTACAATATCTGATTACTTCTACTTTTACTCAAGTACAAGATCTGATTACTTCTACTTTTACTCAATTACAATATCTGATTACTTCTACTTTTACTCAAGTACAAGATCTGAGTACTTCTACTTTTACTCTCAAGTACAAGTACTGATTACTTCTACCTTTACCAAGAACAAGATCTGAGTACTTCTACTTTTACTCAAGTACAAGATCTGAGTACTTCTACTTTTGCCTCAAGTACAAGATTGAGTACTTCTACTTTTACTCAAGTACAATATCTGACGTACTTCTACTTTTACTCCAAGTACAAGACTTGAGTACTGTACCTTTTTACTCAAGTACAAGATCTGAGTACTTTTTACTTTTACTCAAGTACAAGATCTGATTACTTCTACTTTTACTCCAGTTACAAGATCTGATTACTTCACTTTTACTCAAGTACAATATCTGATTACTTCTACTTTACTCAAGACAAGATCTGAGTACTTCTACTTTTACTCAAGACAAGATCTGAGACTTTTTACTTTTACTCAAGTACAAGATCTGAGTACTTTTACTTTTACTCAAGTACAAGATCTGATTACTTCTACTTTTACTCACAGTACAAGAATTGAGTACTTCTACTTTTACTCAAGTACAAGATCTGAGTACTTCTACTTTACTCAAGTACAAGATCTGAGTACTTCTACTTTTACTCAAGTTACAAATCTGAGTACTTCTACTTTTACTCAAGTACAAGATCTGAGAGTACTTCTACTTTTACTCAAGTTACAAGATCTGAGTACTTCTACTTTTACTCAAGTACAAGTATCCTGAGTACTTCTACTTTTACTCAAGTACAAGATCTGAGTACTTCTACTTTTACTCAAGTACAAGCTCTGAGTACTTTCTACTTTTACTCAAGTACAAGATCTGAGTACTTTCTACTTTTACTCAAGTAAAGATCTGAGTACTTCTACTTTTACTCCAGTACAAGATCTGAGTACTTTTACTTTTACTCAAGTACAAGATCTGAGTACTTTTACTTTTACTCAAGTACAAGATCTGAGTACTTTTACTCAAGTACAAGATCTGAGTACTTCTACTTTTACTCAAGTACAAGATCTGAGTACTTCTACTTTTTACTCAAGTACAAGATCTGAGTACTTCTACTTTACTCAAGTACAAGATCTGAGTACTTCTACTTTTACTCAAGTACAAGATCTGAGTACTTCTACTTTACTCCAGTACAAAGATCTGAGTACTTTTATACTTTACTCAAGTACAAGATCTGAGTACTTTTACTTTTTACTCAAGATACAAGATCTGAGGTACTTCTACTTTTACTCAAGTACAAGATCTGAGACTTTACTTTACTCAAGTACAAGATCTGAGTACTTTCACTTTTCACTCACAGAACAGCATCTGAGTTACTTCTACTTTTTACTCCAGTACAAGATCTGAGTACTTTTACATTTTACTTCAAGTACAAGATCTGAGTACTTCTACTTTTACTCCAGTACAAACCTCTGCGTACTTCTACTTTTCTCAAGTACAAGATCTGAGTACTCTACTCAAGTACAAGATCTGAGTACTTCTACTTTACTCAAGTACAAGATCTGAGTACTTCTACTTTACTCCAGTACAAGATCTTGATTACTTCTACTTTTACTCAAGTACAAGATCTGAGTACTTCTACTTTTACTCCAGTACAACCTCTGAGTACTTCTACTTTTACTCAAGTACAAGATCTGAAGTACTTCTACTTTACTCAAGTACAAGATCTGAGTACTTCTACTTTACTCAAGTACAAGATCGAGTACTTCTACTTTTACTCAAGTACAAGATCTGAGTACTTCTACTTTTATTTCAAGTACAAGATCTGAGTACTTCTACTTTTACTCAAGTACAAGATCTGAGTACTTCTACTTTTACTCAAGTACAAGATCTGAGTACTTCTACTTTTACTCCAGTACAAGATCTGATTACTTCTACTTTCACTCAAGTACAAGATCTGAGTACTTCTACTGAGTACTCTACTTTTACTCCAGTACAAGCTCTGAGTACTTCTACTTTTACTCAAGTACAAGATCTGAGTACTTCTACTTTTACTCAAGTACAAGATCTGAGTACTTCTTACTTTTACTCAAGTACAAGATCTGAGTACTTTCTACTTTTACTCAAGTACAAATCTGAGTACTTCTACTTTTACTCCAGTACAACCGAATCTTGAGTACTTCTACTTTTACTCAAGTACAAGATCTGAGTACTTCTACTTTACTCAAGTACAAGATCTGAGTACTTCTACTTTTACTCAAGTACAAGATCTGAGTACTTCTACTTTTACTCCAAGTACAAGATCTGAGTACTTCTACTTTTACTCAAGTACAAGATCTGAGTACTTCTACTTTTACTCAAGTACAAGCTCTGAGTACTTCTACTTTTACTCAAGTACAAGATCTGAGTACTTCTACTTTTACTCAAGTACAAGATCTGAGTACTTCTACTTTTACTCAAGTACAAGATCTGAGTACTTCTACTTTTACTCAAGTACAAGATCTGAGTACTTCTACTCAAGTACAAGATCTGAGTACTTCTACTTTTACTCCAGTACAAGATCTGATTACTTCTACTTTTACTCAAGTACAAGATCTGAGTACTTCTACTTTTACTCAAGTACAAGATCTGAGTACTTTTACTTTTACTCAAGTACAAGATCTGAGTACTTCTACTTTTACTCCAGTACAAGATCTGATTACTTCTACTTTTACTCAAGTACAAGATCTGAGTACTTCTACTTTTACTCAAGTACAAGATCTGAGTACTTCTACTTTTACTCCAGTACAACCTCTGAGTACTTCTACTTTTACTCAAGTACAAGATCTGAGTACTTCTACTCAAGTACAAGATCTGAGTACTTCTACTTTTACTCAAGTACAAGATCTGAGTACTTCTACTTTTACTCCAGTACAAGATCTGATTACTTCTACTTTTACTCAAGTACAAGATCTGAGTACTTCTACTTTTACTCCAGTACAACCTCTGAGTACTTCTACTTTTACTCAAGTACAAGATCTGAGTACTTCTACTTTTACTCAAGTACAAGATCTGAGTACTTCTACTTTTACTCAAGTACAAGATCTGAGTACTTCTACTTTTACTCAAGTACAAGATCTGAGTACTTCTACTTTTATTCAAGTACAAGATCTGAGTACTTCTACTTTTACTCAAGTACAAGATCTGAGTACTTCTACTTTTACTCAAGTACAAGATCTGAGTACTTCTACTTTTACTCCAGTACAAGATCTGATTACTTCTACTTTCACTCAAGTACAAGATCTGAGTACTTCTACTTTTACTCCAGTACAACCTCTGAGTACTTCTACTTTTACTCAAGTACAAGATCTGAGTACTTCTACTTTTACTCAAGTACAAGATCTGAGTACTTTTACTTTTACTCAAGTACAAGATCTGAGTACTTTTACTTTTACTCAAGTACAAGATCTGAGTACTTCTACTTTTACTTCAAGTACAAGATCTGAGTACTTCTACTCAGTACAACCTCTGAGTACTTCTACTTTTACTCAAGTACAAGATCTGAGTACTTCTACTCCAGTACAAGATCTGATTACTTCTACTTTTACTCAAGTACAAGATCTGAGTACTTCTACTTTTACTCCAGTACAACCTCTGAGTACTTCTACTTTTACTCAAGTACAAGATCTGAGTACTTCTACTTTTACTCCAGTACAAGATCTGAGTACTTCTACTTTTACTCAAGTACAAGATCTGAGTACTTCTACTTTTACTCAAGTACAAGATCTGAGTACTTCTACTTTTATTCAAGTACAAGATCTGAGTACTTCTACTTTTACTCCAGTACAAGATCTGATTACTTCTACTTTTACTCAAGTACAAGATCTGAGTACTTCTACTTTTACTCAAGTACAAGATCTGAGTACTTTTACTTTTACTCAAGTACAAGATCTGAGTACTTCTACTTTTACTCCAGTACAAGATCTGATTACTTCTACTTTTACTCAAGTACAAGATCTGAGTACTTCTACTTTTACTCAAGTACAAGATCTGAGTACTTCTACTTTTACTCAAGTACAACCTCTGATTAATGGTTGATTTCCAAATGTTCTGTTGGTGCGTGGATGATCAAATAATAGTGATTGATTGTATTGCCTTACGTATGCAGCTATTTGCCTGTGTTTAGAAACATAATTAAACATACCATGGACACACATTCAAACCATTTTACATTTATTAAACATTGCAGATG
This sequence comes from Gymnodraco acuticeps, assembly GCF_902827175.1. Lineage (NCBI taxonomy): Eukaryota > Metazoa > Chordata > Actinopteri > Perciformes > Bathydraconidae > Gymnodraco > Gymnodraco acuticeps. The sequence goes on along the minus strand of NW_022990126.1, from coordinate 235,171 downwards.
AACCTGGAATTTGAACACACACCACTTAACAATAAACAATAAACTTAACAATAAACGACTGAACTGCTGTCCACTTTAGGGTAGGGCCCTTAAAGCATCCAGTGCTGCAGACAGTCCAGCAACCTGGGTATACACTGGCTCCTGATCCCTGCACTTTTACACCTATCTTCTTACAATGCCTATGAGATCCTTTATCCCGTTTGGAATGGTGCTGGCTCGTTATGAATGGCACGCTCAAAGAGTTCAGCAATGTCCGCATAGTTCCTTGCAAATTCTTGTTCAGCTGCTGTCTGGTGCTCCACAGTGGCAAATGGGTTTCTCCCAAACAGCGACACTCGTGTCAGAGAGGACCCCACTTCCTGATGATAGCAGTCTGCAGCATCTGTAGCTTCAGGCAAAAGATCTGCAGGCAGTCTCTTTGGGCACCCACCATGAGCAAGTTGATCTGGGATACCCTTACCTTAAAAAAAACACAAATAAGTAGCCATTGTTAGTGTAATGTTACATATCATGCATATCAATGAACCTCACACAGCGTGTAACCATAGCCTGCCCTTACAACAAAGTGTACTTGTGCTATTAGTACACTTCTTACAAACTTTAAAAAGTATGTTTTTAATTTGACTGTTTATGTACTTACCAGATATATATATGTTTCATGCAATAAGAGCAATCTATAAACTAGATAGTAGATATGTCTTTACTCAGACAATTATTGAAATATTGTAATATATACATGCCACATTTAAACATTTCCATCCACCTAGTGTAAAAAAGGGGATACAGAGAGAAACAAATGTAGGATATAAGTACAACTTATAAAAATACATAAAGAAGGTCATTTGTTATGGGGCTTAAGTAACATTCTGAAAACTGCTATACAAACCTTGGATTCTGTGTGCATTCCAGGACTGCACCATCCGGTCAAGTCCAATGTTGGCTACCTGACAGGTAAGAGTGGACACACAATATCATGTGATGTTGTCTTCGAGGTTTAGTTCCTCCTGGTCAACAAGGTGGTTGAGTGCGCCTTTCAGAGGGTAGTTTACCCTGTTGTTTACCTCTGGCCACATCCTTTCTATAATATGATTCTGTAATTTAAAGTAAACAAAAATGAGAAGAGTCAAATGTAGAGAGCACATTGTAATTTCCCATTGTTCATTTCCCAATTTCCGGCTTTGTATTTGATCCATTTCTGTTGTATCCAGTTCAAAAGTACTGTGTATCTCTCCTATGTCATAGGGAAAAGCTAGCAGTCCCCTAGAGAAGTTTAGTGAACGCCATGGGTCAGCTTTATCAGCTAGCAGTTGGGTGAATAATGGAATGAGATCAGAAATATTTTATTTGTCTCGCCACAGGGTAATTTACATGATTACAGCAGATAAAGTGAGGAATAAAAGACAACAATGAAGCTTAGCGCAAGTTCAATGAGGAAGACCAATACCCCCTGGTGTTACACGTCACTTCAATCTCCTCTTCCATTAAGTAATCAGGGGCGTTACTCCCCAGCTAGCCAATCATCGCACCTGCTAACCCCTTTAAATCTGCTCTTCCCTCTCTGTCAGTTGTCATTTCAGGTGTCAACACACAACCCTCCTCCACCCCTTCACCTCCTGTCTCCTAATTCAGGGCCAAGCTAATCCTTCTTCCTTCAGACCAGACCGAACCACTTATCACCACCACCAGTGTCTAGACCCCGGGGGGGTTCATCGGAGCGGTTTTCCCCTCCCGAATGATCATCCTACAAACCGGGGCCTAATCTCCAAACATCAGTTAATTCATTGTTGTAATCTGTCAATCATCATTTTCTTATACCATGCGTCCCGGTAATAAACATGTATTTCATACATCACGTCTCTCCTGATTGAAATGTCTATGTGGGGATTGTCCACAGTATTGAGTATGTAAGTCGCTTTGGATAAAAGCGTCTAACAAGTGACATGTAATGTATGAACACGTTGATTGCAATTCAGATAAAAAAACAACTCGCCTGTGTTGACTTTGTTTGCATGTATGGCTGTCTGCCTGTGTTATTCCGGTAGTCTGCCAATTTCTCCTGCATGAAAAGAGTCAAGTAGAATTATTTTCCATGGTCTACTCGGATTTGGTCCCACATTCCATATCGTAGGACAGCACTCCTGCAAAACAGCAATACAAAAGTCTTATGACATGTAACAGAATGTCATGTTTGTTGTTACAACCTAAGCATTGCTAAAGCGAATTGTGTACGCAGTTAAAATGTTGATCTCATCAATCAATTACCAAGTAACGTACAAATACAGTGGTTACCTGTCAGTAGTTTTCGATTTACAATATTTTTCCCAAATAAAACTGTTCAAATAAAGCTACATTTAGCCATTGTGTTTTTATTTAGCTAAATGTTTACTAAATGATTTACTGTCTGCTGTTTATTAGGTTATTATTATATTATTATAACAGAAACAGGGCACTGAAACTTACTGGTAAACCTCTTGATATATGGTCAGGTTGTTTTTCACTGGCATGGTGGAGTGGCTTACAATGTTGCTGGAGAATCCGTCCACGGCAAGGACGTGGGTCACCCCATACATCACCAGTTTCTCGTTTTGGTCAATGTGCAATTTGTGACCCATGTACTCTGCACTGTATGGCACTGGATTTAAATTCCTTAATCTCTGAGGAATCAAACACAATGTTATTGTTCTCACAATATGTTCACAGCAATGTACAATACAGGAAAATCTAGATGTTTTTAATAATACCTACACGATACCGATCTGCATGATATGGCTGGTTAGTTTCTCTGAGGACACGACCAACACGCCCCTCTGATGCTCGGATTCCTTTTGAGGCCAGGTAACCAGTCATCATTTTTCTTCCATATGTTGGTCCAGTCTGAATTTGTAAACACAAAACAAAAACTAAATAGGACCAAGGTACGTTTTAACCGTTTGTTTTTTAGTTCTAATTGAAACCAAAAAAAAACAGAATAGTTATCTCATTATTATTTACACAATTATGTCCAAAGTTATTAGTGAGTATTTCTGTCACATCATTGTTAAGCCTCAACTCAGCTCCTACGTCTCAAAGAAAACCCATAATTCAGGGCTCGTTACATTTGTTTGTATTGTGAGAATAATCAATATACAAATGAAACCGGAACTTTAGTCCACTGATGTATTGTTCCCCCACGGACAAATATCGAGGGTAGTAGCTTCCGGAATCGGAAGTTGCATTGTTTTTAGCATTCACAGTAGGATGTAGCATATCAAGCAGCATTAGTGAAGAGATGGATACAAACGCGTGTCGTTACATACTAAACACACCGTCTCCAACTGCCACTCATCGATGCTAACATATCAACTGTTACTATATGGTTAACTATCATGTATACAGCTATTTAAATGCTTATGAATGGATGTTTAGCTACGCCAATAGAGGGTAACGGAATATGACGCCGCCAACCAATGGGAGAAGACTGGAAGTACCAGAGAGTTTATAATCGGAGCTGAAACGTTTATACGGCCCCTCTCCCGTCGCAGCCTCAGAGGAACGTCATGTTTACATCATTAAAACCCTATCAATTTTACAAGAAGTTTCTTGGATTCTTTCTGGCCATTTACTCCTCCCAGCATTCCGAAACCCAACAGTAGGCTATAGAGTCGTGCAGTGACACGTCCTAAAATCATAAATCTTTCAATTCGATTTATGATTATAAAATTATAAAAGTAGGGTAGACTGTGGAGATTATCCGACTGAACAAAACGTGATCCGTCTCTTAAATGTGTGTCAACCACAGACATTATTTGGAGCTATTTTCCAAAATCCTATGGCGAAATTGCATAGCTTTTTTGTCGAGGGAACCAGAAGGAACTTACTTCCGGGGTTTAGGATGCTTCACTACACCACTCTATTAAGTAATAAGTACAGTACTTGAGTAAATCTACGTAATTACTTTACATCACTGAATTAAGCCATAGGCCTACCTCACCTCAACAGCTGCTTTAGCAACCTCTACTTCCAGTTGGGAATCATGCACTCACTCTCTGCCTATACCATTTTGGGTACAAAAGCGACGGATGTTTGTTTGGGAGAACCCTTTTGTTAAGCCACATTCATACTGGAGATGATCGGATATATTTTGATCAGTATAACCATCTTTTATCATACTTTGTATAACTTCTCTGTAGGCAAACAAACTGGACTCCATTATTATTAATAAGGAGGGTGACTATATTTCCCGCGATCAAACTTTCCTGTCATGCGCACAGCAGTCCTGGTGTAAATTGATGGTACATTTACGGCACCATGCCGTAAATGCACCCTGTGTAATGTACACATTACCGCCAAGAACGACTTGTCGGACACGGCGATAGCAATATATTGTTAACAATAAACACGGAGATGGAGTCATACTTTCTTTTCAGAGGCAGCCAGCGAGTTACTCTTAAAATAGACGACATGCGCGTCGACAGAATCAGCCGCATTTTTCAGGTATTTTTAAGAGATCCGTGATTAATTATTGATTGAACAGGCACATGGTGTGTTAACGTGTAACAAGCTAACCTTGTTTCAATAGCAATAATGCTACGAGTCATCTGGACGAGAGAGTCAGTTAATCATTCAATTTAAAAACAAAACAATATTTAGATATCACATTGTAAATGGGGAAGGATATTATTAGGATGTTATCGAATTGTATCCTTAATTTGGTGCACAAAATAGACATGGCATGAAAAGATGTGAAAAGATTCAATGATAAATATTTTATATGAACTGTTTTGCACAAATAACTGCATAACTATAATTTAACTTTTCAGAAGCGAAGCAAGAAGAAACTTCAATAACTTAAAAACAGCATTTACTTGGTGACAGCCCTGAGACAATTTAGTCGTACAGTCCAGCAAGACATTTATTTATAAACTATATCAGTGACATTTAGATTGATACTGAGGTCTGATATAGGCATACAAATAATCTTGAGGATTAACTACTAACTGCATGTTTTTTTAATACAATTAATAAACCACTACCTTAAGGTGACCAGATTTTCAAAATGAAAACCGGGGACATTTTGATTTTTGCGGTCAATATATCACATATCCAATTTTCTTCACTGTTAAAGAAAAAAGGGTGACAAATCTGGTTCAATGTAATTTGAACATTTTAACTATTGGATACAAACAGAAGGACGATAGCTCATATATGAGACTTCAAAGGTATTTTATTTTGAAATTCTACATCAGATTGTCCTGATTTTCTCTGATTGACTAGATGGGGTCTCCTGCTATCACCCTGGAGTGAAATAAGTATTTGATTGACTTCGAGTGACTCTTTGATTATGGACGGTCTCCATTAAATAATAATCAAAATATAGATGGACAATATATCTAATTTGAGATTTTAAACAGCATACATTTTAAATTGTGCTTCAGAAAGTAATGTTATTGGTGTCAACATCAATTGAAATTAGTCACCCAGTGGAAATGTCAGATATGTCTTCATAACTGTATACTTACATTTTACATTCACTCAGTTATAATGTAGTTATACGTAGTTTGTTTTAAATTATTATTGATCACATTATATAGTACATATTTCTTAATTTAAGCTCCAGTATATATGAATATGTTTGGTGTGTTTTTTAGGTATATTTGTTATTGACCGAGTAAACGCTTTTATTTTGAAGGCAGTTTTTATAGGCCTCTACTGTAATGCATATTCGCGCACCGCAATACAACGTGCGGGCTGGCTTGACTGTGTTTTCCGAAGTGGGGGCTGGCTTGACCGCAGTCTATTTACCCAGTGTTTCCTGACATGAAACGTTTTATTTCACCTTGCTATGTGTTTTTAACGCATATTAAAAAACAGGGACATTTCCGGGGACAGTTGCAACCGGGGACAGGCCAATACAAACGGGGACTGTCCCCGGAAAACGGGGACGTCTGGTCACCCTACACTACCACCATTGAAGAAACGACACAAAGGAAGAAATTATGCAAGGACACACATGGAAAGACAAAGAACAATGTAGTGATTGTTTAAAAGGAAATTGTGAAATATATATAACCTGTTATTTTCTTTTAGGTCAACGCAGGTAGCCTTTTCATCACCAACGTTGTGGTTTTTCCATTGGATAGTGGGTGTTTCTGCTCCCTGGACCTCTCTGATCACGGTCATTATGAGGTTCATGGGGGAAAACCTGGGGAGACTCAAAGGATCCAGACAGAGCCAGCTGAGTCACGGCTGTTTGCTTTTCGTCATAGTCAGCCAATGTCTACTGCATACATGAGTCCGTTGACTAGATCAATTAGCACCCCTCGGTCATTTCAAAGGTAATGAGATGCCCATTTCATACGTTGGCATGCTTTAGAACAGTGGTTCTCAACTGGTCAGGCCTCGGGACCCACTTTTTACTTGGTCGTGACCCAACATTTTGAAGCACTCAAATCTATTCAACAAAAAAACGTGCTGTAATATATACGCTTTTCAGCATACAATATTAATAAAAGTGAAGTACAGTGCATATATCCCTTATATCCCTTCACAGAACTAAAGTATGCTTTTTAAAAAGGTTTAATGAGATGATGGAATCAAAGCTGAACTATATAAAAAGGCACACATGCTGAAAACCCAACCCCAGCAGGGGGGTCTGGGGGGATTCTCCCCCAGGAGATTTTTAGAAATACTAACATAACTATGCATTCTGGTACACTCTGAGAAGAAAATAAATAAATCTATTACTACCCGACATATTAATAATATTTTATGCCATTGTTTGTTTTTCACTTTGTTCTGACATCTTGCTGCGAGAAGAGTAAAGAGGAGATCGTCTGTGTGACTTACTTTAAATTGTGGGTAAGGGTAGATAGCTCCCATTGTTCTGTGACCTGTCAATCATCAGACCGGGGGTCATATTTCATTATGTGCTCATTTCTATCTGAAGTTGTACCCATGGATGTATAAAGAAGAGTTCTACCGCTAAGTTATTCTCCGTGGGCACTTCCGGCAACAATCTTGATTCTGATTGGCCAGAAGACTCGAAAAAACATCAGCAAAGATATTTTATTGAGAAGATGATCACTATGTGACAGAAGTTTTCAAAACCGTTTATGGTCTCCGGTACTTCCAGTCCAACGCCGACTGCTTGCACAGCGTTACGGCCCGTCTACACTACAGGCGTCAAAAAATGCTTTCAACGCTTCGCCCATTCATTTGAATGGGGTGACGTAGGATATTTTCAAACTTCGCCGAACTGCATTGTGGGTAGCATGGCAAGGCGTTGCGAGCGTCTATCGGCGTCAAAAGTTGCACAATGTTCAACTTTTGAGGCTCGATGCTTGCTCGAAGCTGGCGTCAGCCAATGAAATCCCGTTTATGCAAATCTGCCAGTACAAGCTAGCCAATCAAACCGCGTGTATGCTGGGAGAGACTACGCAGGTCATTTCCTCGTATTAAAAAAAATGGAGGGAAAATTCATTATAGCGGTAGTGAATCACCCGGTGCTGTATGATCAGTCTCTGTTCATCTACCGGGATACAAACCGGAGGAACCAGGCATGGAGGGAGGTGGCAGAGACAGTGGGTGAAACTGGTAGGTTTTCGCCTGTTTGGGGATTTTATATCCAGTTTACTTCGTTTTAACATTGCTATTGCTTTGTATGTCGGGGGCGGGAGATTCATGTGATTGGTTGTTGGTCGCAAAAAATCGCCAAGCCTCAGACACGCCCAGCTTCAAGCTTTTTTGACGCCTGTAGTGTAGACGGGCCGTTAGAAAATCGGGCCTTCAAAATAAAAGTTTGAGTTTTCCCCAAAAAAAAAAATCTTTTTTTTTTACATTTTTTTTTCTTCACTCACACATCCGCGACCCACTCGAAACGGGTCCGCGACCCACTTTTGGGTCGCGACCCACCAGTTGAGAACCACTGCTTTAGAATGTTACGTTTTAGTCCATGTTGCTAACTAAATGTGTGTCACTGTTCTTTTTGCATTACAGGTCAATACATGTGTCAGAAATAATGGATGGAAAGATTGTTTCCACAAGGGTGGTCATGATCAGATTTGTTGAATCAGAGGCAAGCGTTCCACTGATCACAGGAAAAGTGAATGTGGCCATGGGAGACAGTGAGGAGTACATCCTTACAGACACCGTTGGGATTGAAATCGTTGAGTCTGAAGGGACAATTGGTAAATATAATTATTCTATATTTCATTTTCATTTATGCAAAAGATAAGGGTCTGAAAGTGCTATCAGTACAACAATGTGCCCCTTTTAACATTTTATTTTCACGTGTCATTACTCTTTATTTCTCTCATAAAGGGTCTTTGTACTGGAAGCCGAATGCAAGAAAGATCCATGATGTTGAGAGCTCTGCTTTCAGGCATCGAAGAGGCTCAAGAAGCAGGTGTGGTTGGATAACAAAACTGATTTTGTCTGGAGAAGGTTTGAACTGGTCTATCAATAGGGGAAATAATTTAATGTGTAAAGAAGGGCTAGCACTCAAACTGAAGGGTCACAATATGCAGCATTTCACTTTATTTTACTCGGTAACAACAGACTGGCAAAACCCTCTCATTATTTGAAAAAGGCTGCTTTCTGGTCATTTAGCATTTTTGCAGCTCAAGGGCTATATACGTTTGCCATCTGGGGCAGACATGCATAAGCATGGGCTTCACTGTAGCACACCTCAGTACTCTGTGGGTCAGTACATGGTATGAAGAGTCACAGTCAACATCCGTTCTACAATCAGCATTTATAAACAATATCCTTTAAATGTAATTTCAAGAAATGAAATGTTTCCACATGCTCTTGTTTATTTAGCATCATCTAATTTGCCATGTGTGGAGAATTGAAGATTTTATCACCTGATATATAAGAAGTGTTACGTTTGAATAGCAGAAAGTCTTGTTGCAATGTCCAGATATGGAAGGAGGCCCCTTGAGTTTCTCTGTTAATTATCAATAGTCTGGGCAAGTAACAGGGGAAGCCAGGGGGGGATTTTCCTCAGATTTAATGCAGTTACATTCTTGTAGTTAATGATGCATGACAGGCAGACCCATAAAAAGCCTTGATAATTGAGTCACACAGTTAAGAGAGAAAATAGTCCTTCTGAATTATCAATAAATGTATTCAGTCCAGTAAAGCAGACTCCGAGGAGAAGGGAAGTTCACAGAAGCCTTTAGGCTACAAGAACAATCAACTTCTGTTAATGATAAAGATGTGTGTGCGTTAAAAATGTTTGGGGAAGAAGTGTGTCTAGCAGCAGCTAGATGGGATTACTGCTCAAAACGATACCTGTACTTGTGTTTTATATTGATTTCTCTGTTTTATTCTTTCATAAATGTGAGGACTAAAATTGCTACAACATAAAGGGGGGGCAGTTATGCAGGACGGGAGACTAGGGGGGGAAGGGGATATTCTTCTTAGGATCTCCAGCAGGTCAGAGAAGTCTACATATCTTGAATAGTAGATGTGTGTGTTTAATTACTTTGTATTAATAATAAGCAGTCTGTGTAACCAGAAGTTGGAGATATGAGAGATGAAATCTTTGTGTTATCTTTGTGAGCAAGGGAATATTCTTTAGACACAACTGAAGTTTCTGGAATGCTGCAGGATGGGCTCTGTGGGAGGAGAATCTCACCCGACTCCTCCCTTGTTTTTTACAATATCTCCTGTTGAGTCCTGGTGTCCGGTCTCTTTTCTCCTGCTGCCAAGACGAAGTAAGTAAGAGTTCCCAGTGGGAGGAACCAGGGCCGGGGTAATCCGGATTACTCTGTGATGTTGTGTTATTGTGTCTTTTGCCATTAAATCAGCATATTTGTTATAACCTTACCAATGGTTGCTGTGAATTCTTCCTCTGTTAATCTGACCCATTCACAAAAGGAGGCGTGGAGGCAGGGGGGGCCTTAGAGCCCTCGCCAAAGAATGACTCTGCCACAACACATGGAATACATAACTTTCTTTTATCTCTAATAAAATGAAGAAAAAATCTGAAATGACTGCTAATACTACTACAAAAATGTGACAAAAACAGAAATGAGCTATCTGAAGTCCACAAACTGAGCAACAAGGTGGAGGAACTGCTGGATGCATCCCAAGGCCTGGAAGAAGTCACCAGGAAGAATGCTGACATAGTGGCAGCCAGCCAGGACTTGGTAGTACCAAGGCCAGAAGTCAAACAGGCATTTAGCTGTTTGATCTGCAGAGGTATTGTTTTCATCCTCTCTTTGAATAATGCTCAGTGTAACACACAGTATTTAAAAAATAAAACGTATAGGTGCCGGATTTTCATATTATTCTAAGTTAATCTTTTCAAATCTATTTCTGAACAGTATCTTTCTCAGTTTGAGTGCATGCTTCAGAAATGCAGTCCATGACATCAATCAGTAACTATCAGCATATCTTTAAAAACCTGTCTTTTTTCTTTTTAAAGACACAATGACTGGACCCATGTTTTCCTCCTGCTGCCGAAGCATCGTGGGATGCAGGCTCTGTGTGGAGGAGTGGAGGATAACATCTCCCCAATGCCTTAAGTGCAGGGATCAGGAGCCAGTGTATACCCAGGTTGCTGGACTGTCTGCAGCACTGGATGCTTTAAGGGCCCTACCCTAAAGTGGACAGCACAGTGCATGACATTAAGGATTTTGGGCCATCTAAGCTAATTTACAGATGGCCCTGAGCCCAATAGAGATTGCCCTGAAAAATGCGCGCGGACGAAATGACGCACGAAGGGTTTGGGGGGCCTCCCCCTAGAACATTTAGATGTTTGCAGGTCTTAGATGCTGTCTGGTGCATTCTCTAGACTGAATTATAAGATGAACCACCACAATATTATATTGTACAATTTCAATTGTATTCTTCATTTCACTTGTTTGTTTGTTCTTGTTTGTGTTTGCTCGCTTGCATGCCCTGCATAGCTATAAGCAATACTTAAGTTGTTGGTCAAGACACTTTCCATCTGATGAAGGCAAATGCCTTCCCAGATGTACAAAAGTAGAAAACATTACATTCAGCTATAACTGCCAAAACAAACATTATTTACACTATTATGGCCCCTGTTAAAAATGTTTGTAATGTTATCTACTGTAAGTTGGTCGAACGAATGCCTCCTCATCCGGAAGCTGACCGAGCAGACCCGAGCAGCAGTCGAGAGGAGCCGAGCGCATCCGCGAAGCACACAAAATGGTGACGTCAGAGTTCCCGTTAGCCGGCAAATCTAAATCTCTTCGGTCAAAATGTCCGGTCAAAATAATTTCCCTTTAGCGCAATATTCAGTTGCGCCACTTATGTGACAGACAAGAAGAGTATGTGACAGACAAGAATAGTCCATTCTAATGTCTAACGGCCCGTCCACACAGCGGCGTGCGTTGACGCTTGGAGGTGGGCGTATCTGAAGCTTGGGGATTTTTTGCGAGCAACGCGACCAACAACCGCAAAAAATCAATAGCAATGTTAAAACGAAGTAAACTGGATATAAAATCCCCAAACAGGCGAAAACCTACCAGTTTCACCCACTGTCTCTGCCACCTCCCTCCATGCCTCGCTCCTCCGGTTTGTATCCCGGTAGATGAACAGAGACTGATCATACAGCACCGGGTGATTCACTACCGCTACAATGAATTTTCCCTCAATTTTTTTTGAATATGAGGAAATGACCTGCGTAGTCTCTCCCAGCATACACGCGGCTTGATTGGCTAGCGATTGTACTGGCAGATTTGCATAAACGGGATTTCATTGGCTGACGCCTCCGTCGAGGCATCAAAAGTTGAACATTGCTCAACTTTTGAAGCCAGCAACGCTCCACGTCGCTTCCCAAAATGCAGTTCGGCTAAAAGTGACGTCACCCCATTCAAAGTGAATGGGCAGAAGCGTTGGAAGCTTCAACACACGCCGCTGTGTGGACGGTCCGTAACGGCCCCTACACACGGCGGCGTGTGTTGCCGCTTGGCGGTGGGCGTGTCTTGAGCTTGGGGAGTTTACGTGAGCAACGCGACCAACAACCAATCAAATGAATCTCTCCTGTCAATTGCATAAAAGGTTTTACATGTCACACTTTATATGATGAACATTTATGACATTAATGCCTATGGTGCTATTTTACGCAACATTCCATGCTGGCTAAATACTGTCTGTCTGCTAGCTGTCCATTCAAACGAAGTACACTGGATATAAAATCCCCAAACAGGCGAAAACCTACCAGTTTCACCCACTGTCTCTGCCACCTCCCTCCATGCCTGGCTCCTCCGGTTTGTATCCCGGTAGGTGAACAGAGACTGATCATACAGCACCGGGTGATTCCCTACCACTACGATTATTTTCTCCTCAATTTTTTGGCATATGAGGAAATAAACTGCGGTCTGGCTCTCCCAGCATACACGCGGTTTGATTGGCTAGCGCTTGTACTGGCAGATTTGCATAAACGGGATTTGATTGGCTGACGCCTCCGTCGAGGCGTCAAAAGTAGAACATTGCTCTACTTTTGCAGCGAGCACCGCGAGAAAAGCTACGCTTTGCTCCCACAATGCAGTTCGGCGAATCGTGACGTCACCCCATTCAAAGTGAATGGGCAGAAGCGTTGAAGCGGCAACGCACGCCGCCATGTGTAGGGGCCGTAAAACTTAATGTGGAGAAAGAGATGTCCTGTATGGGTTGATTGTGCGTTGATCTGTTGGTAATGCCTCGGGGTTCCAGTGGGCATGTAAACAAATGCATAATGCTGCGCTATACTTTGTGGCCTCACCCGGTTGCATAGCGACACTTATTGTTTAGGTGTCTTTTAATAAGCAGGTATCATATCGTTAGCTAGAACTAGCTGGACCTGATCGATATGGACATAAACGCGAGTGAAGTCTAATCTGACGGGAGAGAGAGATCAGCTGCTGCTAACGAGTCGACACGCAGCTCTGCATGATCACATGCAGCGGTGAGCGGACAAAACACACACTCCAGGTTAAAATATCACACGTAGCTATTTTAATTACCTCTCAAACTACCTAAACTAGTTATAGATATGTTTAGTTTTACTGTCGGGTCACTCATTACTGGATCCGCGAGCTGCATGATACTGGCATAATAGATTGCCCGATCGGGCAACCAGCAGGTGAGGCTTCATTGCCCGAGCTAAATGCCCGGGCCATCGGGCAGTCCTTAATGTCGAGGCCTGAGTTCAGTCGTTTATTGTTAATTTTATTGTTAAGTTTATTGTTTATTGTTAAGTGGTGTGTGTTCAAATTCCAGGTTCCATGATATCATCATACAGAACATTATTGTTGTAGTTTTCTTTAGCTGTATGACTTGTTAATTGTTCATCTGCAATGTTTAATAAATGGAAAATGGTTTGAATGTGTGTCCATGGTATGTTTAATTATGTTTCTAAACACAGGCAAATAGCTGCATACGTAAGGCAATACAATCAAACACTATTATTTGATCATCCACGCACCAACAGAACATTTGGAAATCAACCATTAATCAGAGGTTGTACTTGAGTAAAAGTAGAAGTACTCAGATCTTGTACTTGAGTAAAAGTAGAAGTACTCAGATCTTGTACTTGAGTAAAAGTAGAAGTAATCAGATCTTGTACTTGAGTAAAAGTAGAAGTAATCAGATCTTGTACTTGAGTAAAAGTAGAAGTACTCAGATCTTGTACTTGAGTAAAAGTAGAAGTAATCAGATCTTGTACTTGAGTAAAAGTAAAAGTACTCAGATCTTGTACTTGAGTGAAAGTAGAAGTACTCAGGTCTTGTACTAGAGTAAAAGTAGAAGTACTCAGATCTTGTACTTGAGTAAAAGTAGAAGTAATCAGATCTTGTACTTGAGTAAAAGTAGAAGTAATCAGATCTTGTACTTGAGTAAAAGTAGAAGTAATCAGATCTTGTACTTGAGTAAAAGTAGAAGTACTCAGATCTTGTACTTGAGTAAAAGTAGAAGTAATCAGATCTTGTACTTGAGTAAAAGTAAAAGTACTCAGATCTTGTACTTGAGTGAAAGTAGAAGTACTCAGGTCTTGTACTAGAGTAAAAGTAGAAGTACTCAGATCTTGTACTTGAGTAAAAGTAGAAGTACTCAGATCTTGTACTTGAGTAAAAGTAGAAGTACTCAGATCTTGTACTTGAGTAAAAGTAGAAGTACTCAGATCTTGTACTGGAGTAAAAGTAGAAGTAATCAGATCTTGTACTTGAGTGAAAGTAAAAGTACTCAGATCTTGTACTTGAGTGAAAGTAAAAGTACTCAGATCTTGTACTTGAGTAAAAGTAGAAGTAATCAGATCTTGTACTTGAGTAAAAGTAGAAGTACTCAGATCTTGTACTTGAGTGAAAGTAAAAGTACTCAGATCTTGTACTTGAGTAAAAGTAGAAGTAATCAGATATTGTAATTGGGTAAAAGTAGAAGTACTCAGATCATGTACTTGAGTGAAAGTAAAAGTACTCAGATCTTGTACTTGAGTAAAAGTAGAAGTAATCAGATAATGTACTTGAGTAAAAGTAGAAGTACTCAGATCTTGTACTTGAGTAAAAGTAGAAGTACTCAGATCTTGTACTTGAGTAAAAGTAGAAGTAATCAGATAATGTACTTGAGTAAAAGTAGAAGTACTCAGATCTTGTACTTGAGTGAAAGTAAAAGTACTCAGATCATGTACTTGAGTAAAAGTAGAAGTAATCAGATATTGTAATTGAGTAAAAGTAGAAGTACTCAGATCTTGTACTTGAGTAAAAGTAAAAGTACTCAGATCTTGTACTTGAGTAAAGTAGAAGTACTCAGATCTTCTACTTGAGTAAAAGTAAAAGTACTCAGATCTTGTACTTGAGTAAAAGTAGAAGTAATCAGATATTGTAATTGAGTAAAAGTAGAAGTACTCAGATCTTGTACTTGAATGAAAGTAAAAGTACTCAGATCTTGTACTTGAGTAAAAGTAGAAGTACTCAGATCTTGTACTTGAGTGAAAGTAGAAGTACTCAGGTCTTGTACTTGAGTAAAAGTAGAAGTACTCAGATCTTGTACTTTAGTAAAAGTAGAAGTACTCAGATCTTGTACTTGAGTAAAAGTAGAAGTACTCAGATCTTGTACTTGAGTAAAAGTAGAAGTACTCAGATCTTGTTCTTGAGTAAAAGTAGAAGTAATCAGGTCTTGTACTTGAGTAAAAGTAGAAGTACTCAGATATTTTACTTAAGTAAAAGTAGAAGTACTCAGATCTTGTACTTGAGTAAAAGTAGAAGTACTCAGATCTTGTACTTGAGTAAAAGTAGAAGTACTCAGATCTTGTACTTGAGTAAAAGTAGAAGTACTCAGATCTTGTATTTGAGTAAAAGTAGAAGTACTCAGATATTGTACTTGAGTAAAATTAGAAGTACCAGCGTGTAGGAATACTCTGTTACAGTAAAAGTCCTGCATTCAAAATGTTCCTCAAGTAAAAGTAGAAAAGTATTCTCATCAAAATATAGTGAAAGTAGCGACAGTAAAAGTAGTCGCAGATTGGTCCAATTCAGAATAATATATATGATATGTTTTATAATGATTGATCATGAAAGTGTTCTCAAAGCTGGTAAAGGTGCAGCTAGTTTGAATGACTTTGTATACTGCAGGGTAGCTTGTGAATGTACTCTAGGTGGAACTAAAGTCTGATTTAAGTGTTGATTACATTTCACATAATTAATCCAAATCTGTAAAGTTACTAAAGGTTTTAAATACATGTAGTGGAGTAAAAGTGGCTACGCTTTAAACTCTAAAATATGGTTACAGAAAGACAGACAGACATCGAGATAGAAAGACATCGAGACAGACATATACATAGAAAGACAGACATACGGACAGAATGTCTTCTGTACTTGTATGTATGAATATAATAATATACGTATATAACGCAGTCTAAAGGCAAAGACGTAGAACCTTTATTTTGAAGAGTACAGCGCAAGCATAGGGCACACTAGCCAATCAGAAGCAAGGAGGCGCTGGAGACACACCCACTTATGGAAACGAAACATTGAGTAGTATACTTGTTTTAACAGTAAGAACAGAAAAACAAAAAAACGAGCTGAATTTCCGTTTTTTCGTTTTGGGGCAAAATTGAAAAACAAAAAAACGACCGTTTCTGCTTCTTTTTTTTAAAATTAGAACGAAAAAACAAATGGTTAAAACGTACCTTCGTCGTCCACCGTAATCCGTGTATCTACTGTCCAATTGTTTTTCTTTATTAAACACGTAAACGGAAGAACGTCTGAGAGGCGTTTTTGCTTTTTGCTTTTTACCTTACTAAATTGTCAAATTGTCCTTGGAGCGAGGGGTGGGGTGAAACTCACGGAAGTGATTTAAAAAAAAAAGCACTCGTTTGCTAAAATCACACTTTGAATCAATATAGTATCCTGCTGAAGGACCGGTGATTATTATAAACAAGGGGATTTTAGCGATCACAACGAAAACGGCCAAGACACATATTGAGCCCAGAAAATGGATGTTATTAAGGGCTGTAAATATAATAAGCCTATGTCTAAAATGGACAACATTGTTAGGAGATTTAAACTATACAGCGATTCTGCACTGCGGTCAACTCAGCCGTCTCTCGTGTTTTTTTCTTCAAATCAGCTGCTCTTCATTATTCCTGATATATTTAACGAGTGATACCAATATGTTTTACCACAAGTTCTTAAGGAAACTGACACTGTTGGACTCGGTTCTAGTTTGACTTCTACCTGAAATAAAATGAAGTACTTTTGCTGTGTACTTTGTGAGTAATCCTCTGTCAGAGTCCCCTCCCAGATAGCAAGCGGATGTGGCCCACTTCAGGCAATGATGCGGCACTGCTGGCCTTCTTCTGGCCCGGACCAAACAGATGTGTGCCTAAAGTGGCCCACTTGTAAAATAGCAAATATGGCCCACATATCCCAAAGCAAATGTGGGCCTTTTTTGGCAAAGATGCGGTGCTCCTGCAATGTGTAATCTGGATGTCACCCTAAAGTGGCCCATATGGGAAATGGTGAATATGGCCCAAATATCACAAAACAACTGTGGGCCACCTTTGGCAAAGATGTGGCAGAAGGGACAAAGGCTAATCTGGGTGTAAACCAAAAGTGGCCCATATATGATGAAGGAAATGTGGCCCAGTTATCTTAAAACATATCTGGGCCAGTTTAGGCAAAGATGTGGCACAGTAATCCGGATGTGAACCTAAAGTGACCTACATATGACATGGCAAAAATGGCCCAAATACTTTACAACAAATTTGGACCACTTTTGGAAAATGTAAGGCACAGTCAGCACTGGCTAATCAGAGTGTGAGCCTAAAGTGGCCCACATTTGACATGAAAAATATGGCCCAAATATTAAAAAACAGACGTGGGCCACTTGTGGTAAGGATGCCGCACAATTGGTACCGGCAAATCTTGATATGAGCCAGAAGTGGCCCACAACTGATGCAGCAAATGTGGCCCGGTTATCTTAAAACATATCTGGGCCACTTTTGGTAAATATACGGCACACTTTTGGCGAGGATGCAACACTTTTGGCACAGGCTAATCTAGATGTGAGCCTGAAAAGGCCTGCATGCGTATAAAATGTGGATTAGACTGCCGTGTGATCCGAGATAGGGTTAGGGTAGGGGTCAGCAACCTTTACTATTTTAAGAGCCAATCTGCCCTCACTTCCATCAAATAAATGTTGCCTGGAGTGTTGAGATCATAGTATAAAGTGAATACTTAAAAACGAAAGTTAATTATAAATCATATATGATCAATCATATTCTTGTATAAACCCATAATGAGAATGCTTCTTGACGGTTTTTGAATATGTATGTATGCTTACAATTTGTTTCTGTTGCTATTTGATAACTTTACGTTTTGAAAAGAGGGTGTTGTGAGTTTTCATAGTATGTTTAATACTTAAAACGAAAGTTAGTTATAATCAAATATAATCAATTATATTTTTGTATAACCCACAATGAAAAATACTTCATATTTTAGGTTTTTCTATAGTTACATTATAAACAAAACAAAGTGGTTTGTTTAGGTTGAGTGTGTAAGGTCTATGATTTATGGGTGTCTCTGAAGAGAGTAGGCCGTTTTCTCGCTCTCCTCTGGCAGCAGTTCACAGGGAGGGGGGCTCCAAGCTTAAGGAGAAACACATTAGAGGCCTAAAGGGGTCATGTCCTTTTTACACTAACATGGGAAGGTGTGTCTTATGCCATAAAGTTATGGAACATCTCGGATCATGTTTAGCCCTGTACAGTAGAAGCCATGCCCAGTTTTTCACAAATTTGGGTGTGGAGGAGGCGTTTTGGAAAATTCTATCGGGGTTTTTGTGCATAAAGACAGGGGTTGAGAGTGAAAGCTTCAGAGCTGGGTTAATAGCTCTCGGTAAGGTCCTCCCAGACGGGGTAAATATCTCTCGAATTTCTTGGTTGTTGGCTGAGTGGAATGATTTGATGAGAGATGTGTTGAATATTATAACCCGCGACCTGTGAGGATCTTCCTCCGAAATCTTGGCGGATAGGAATGGGTTTTTAAATGTTATACCCGCCGTCTGTGTCGGAAAAAGTGTATGCATATTATAACCCGCGACCTGTGAGGAAATCTTCCTCCGAAATATTGGCGGATAGGAATGGGTTTTTGAATGTTATACCCGCCATCTGTGTCGGAAAAAAGGTATGAAACTGATGTGAATTGAGTTGGTGAATGAAAAGTTGAATGCGCTTTTTATTGTCACCGGTCTTTTTACGAGGAAATACCTCTAAATTCTATCGGGAGAATTTTAAAATGTCACAACAGAATTGGGCAGTTGAAATTAAACATTTTGGTAATAAATGTAAGACTGTGAATTAAAGTTTCATATTTGAACATGATCACAGCACCATGGTTTTTAGTATAATTATAATGTTGTAAAGAGAGAAGGTAAAAACACTGTATTAGTTTGGACCTATTTTTCTTCAAATAAACTGAATCCCACCTGTTGGACTGGGATAATTTAAAAGACACCTGTGCCCTCTTCTCCTGCTTCCAAGGTAAGACTGCACCCTGCCACACACACTTAGGTAGGAGCACACTCCATTTACTGATATCAAAATCCTTCGGGATCCCTTAAACAGATTAAAAAAGAGTTGTCTGAATTGAAACAGCAGTTAATTGAACCTAGGTTCTTCGGGAAGTTAATAGAGGTGAGATCTTGCTGACGTTGGTGGATCTGAGCCAAGCCGCAAACTTACATAGACTCAATAACTTCGGTCAGGTCAATTAGTAGGTCAGAGTAATTTACCGGAATAAATTATCAGGACCTCTCCGACTCTAAACATGGCGCCCAACGTGGGGCTCTGTGAAAAGTAATACTTTTACAGAGTCAAAATACAAGAACCAAAACGACCTAGTGAAAAAAGTCGATGAGTACAAATCAGCGAAATACAGGCTGAAAGTCTTGTTAAAATACCTACCCCAAATCCTAGAATATATAATTAAACCTAAAAGTGTAGTAATTTAAGTTGATACTATTGCACCGGACTAAGGGTTATATTATATCGGATATTGCTGTCTGTTAAAGAAGCTAAAGTAGGTTCTTCTTCCCCTAGCCAAATTGAGAAGCCCCTGTGGTCCTTTTTAACACAGGTTTTGGTGGCTATTAGTGGAGTCAGCCGTAGGAGCACTGCTCAGTACCTGTCCAATTACTTTGAAACTTATAGGTAGGACTTGACAAAGAGCTGCGGTTTGAACTTTTGCGTTAAAACATAACGTGGGGAAGAGTTAATAGGAGATTTAATAAAGATAAACATAGGTCTGAAGGGTATCTATGCTGTTGAACTAACTCGAAGCTCGGTACATAACACTCTTAAATTGAGGTACCTGCATGTACTAGCTGAATCCAGAAAGAGTAACCTAGAACCAAGTGACGGTATAGTCGGACTGATCACCCGGCGGGAGTAATAGCCTAGGAACTTGCATGTGTATAAAAGAGTGAACTTGAACCCTTAAATACATTTTTGTTTTGTTTTTAAAACAAACAAACAAAAATAAATAAATGGCGGACGAGGTTAGAACACAGTTTAATGACTCAGAGCCAACCACAGATGGGGAGGGATACACAGAAGAAAAATCCGGACCTTCTGCCCCCCCTGGTCGAATTAGCCCAGACCCACGGGCGTACCGTGACCTAAGTACCTTCCTATCAGACTACCGTGTAGACAGAGTGCAACAAACAGGTGGTATAATGTCGGAGACCCTACCCCCACCCTATGGGGATAAAAACTCACAGATGCCATTTATGAGTGTCCCCTCTACTACTCCTAGAAGAAAACACATTGTTAGACCTAATATTTCTGGAAAAGGAATGTTGGAAATAATAATGGCAAATATTGAATATCTCAAACTAGATCAACAACCATGTTAGTGAACCCTGCTAATATGGAGTTGCAACATGCAGGAGGAATAGCAGCAGCTCTGGCAAAGAGAATAGGTCCTAGCATGCAAGCACAAAGCGATAACATGATAAGGACCATTAAACTGTCGGAAGGAAATGTGGTTGTCACTCGAGGAGGTGATGACCCACACATACCTGTTGTTTTACATGTACCATTTAAACCTATGTGGGAACTAACAGAAGAAACCAAATTCCAAAGAATATCTTCAAAACAAATATGAGGAGGTTTTTCGTGAAGCTAAAGCTCAGATACTTTACCAAAATCAACCAAACTATGTGCGGGTACACAACAGAGGACTCAACACAAGTCTTAAAGAAAGCTTTACAAACAAGTCAGGGAGAGTTAAATGTGGTACTATGTTATTCATCGCATGATGATTTTGCACATGCATTGAGGGAGCTCAGTGTTGAGGGTCAATATCTCCTCCCTTTCTCTGTTCCTGAGATGCTACAGTCTCCAGGGTTAGGAAGAGATCCAAATACTCCTATGAGACAGCTGTTATTTCAACAATCAACTCTGACCTCAAATATGCTGCCAGAACCAAAAACAAACTATGGAGAAAATAGGATCATAATTTAAGTAGCTAACCCAGACCAAACTCAAATGCTCGGAATAGGGCCGTTTATGACTTTGTGTGAGCCTGATCTAACGAAAGACGCTGAACACGAAGCTGAATGTCGCAGGACATTTAGACAGGCACATTGTAGACGAACAAAGGCAAATATAATGCATAAAAGAAATCAAGCAGCGACTGCTGTTCGAATTTCAGGACCAGGAACTTTGGATGCATTTGGCCAAGGACTCTTAAAAGAAGGAGAAGTAGAAGATGCGGATCCTGGATCTAAAATGGGAATATTATACTCCTCATTTATGCATTTAATGGCAAGCAAAACAAGTTATTCAAAAAGAGATCAGATTGATGAAAAAAAATTAATCAAAGCCCTAAACAGAGGAATGAAGATGTTGATACAGTCTGCTACTTCAGATGGAGAAAACATAGTCACATTCAGACTCAGAACCCAGGGCAGAAAGTATCGTGGGATCCCCGTAAATACTCTCTTGACAGCAGCAGCTGAAGCATTCCCTTGGGGTGAATGTTCACCTTTATTCAGATTCCTAGTAGATACACCAAACATAAAAACTCTGTTTGGTGCGGAACTAGAGAAATCCCAGCGTAAAGATGAAGACACAAGTTCAGCAGGGGGTCAATCGGAGTCAGAAAGAGGGGATACCTCTGAGGAGGAAGATAATCACAATCTAAACAGACAACAGAGAGACCCATTAAAAAATGATTTGGCCTCTAATCAGGGAGGAAAATCTGGAGAGTGTAATAATGTTGAAATCTCCCAGCCCAGGCAGTCCACCCCCAGATCTAGGGGAAGACCTTTGCTCTCACCCATAAACATATCAACCCCTACCCAAGTCAGATTTCAAGTAGACAGAGCTCTAGTGGCCAGGGGAAAAAACAGTCGATCAAAGGGTAAAGTGGCAAAACAATACGATCCAACAAAATCACCTTGTCAAGAGCCTACATTGTATACTAATGAAGGATGGGCCTATAACCCTCAATTAGAAAATGTTGAGGAGCAAACTAAATGGCCACAATCTGGCGATGAGGACCTTCTGGCTGACGCTTGGTATCCTGTAACAAAAGGAGAGGCAAGATTGACAAAAGAGGCACCCGATCCAAGAACATTTATGGAAAAACCAGGAGTCCCACTTCCATGGAAGCAAGCTTATTTGCAAGCAGGCTATAAATATTTTTCAAGAAGGGAATATTAGGAGGGATGAAGCAGTGGAACAGAACCACTTGTATAATAATATTCAGAAATCACAAACATATGGTTCACATGCTAATTGGGACGATCCTCAAACTCAACTTGGCCTTGACTTAGATCAAAGCCTGTTAGCACATACTCTACATCCAGTAATCTCTTCAACTCGCACCCTGTTAAGACCAACAGGGAACCCCCTTGACACTTTTAGTGCTCTCGCAATAAATCAAAACCTTGTCCAAACAGAAACAAACTCTACAAAACTGCCTCAAGAAGGATCTGCTTTTAGAGATCTCAAAAACCTTGTCCCAAAAAGGGAAGCAGGACAATCAGATATAGAGTTTTACCAAACATGCTTAAACAAAGGTCTCACAGAATCTTTGTTGAGTTCGCCCAGCACAGCAATGTTTATGCGACTACAAAGGGAATGTATTTTGCCAGTTAACATGACTCCCGCTCAGGTGCTGGCCACTACCAGAATAACTCCAGGATTAAATCCAGTGCAACAGAAAATCGATCAGTTGGTCAGAGATGTTGCTAGTGGTAAAATGCTTCTTGCTGTGGCTGCGATTGACTTGCAAAATCATTCCAATGATCTGATGGATATGGAAAAATTACTTATGGCTGTGCCAGGAGGGAGTAAATGAGCTGCCAGATGGGAAATCTTGACTCCTCAGCAAAGAGTGATTGAGTTGCAAATGTATGATGTGGAAAGCCTACATGTAAATGAGAAAAGGAAAAAAGGTGCACAATTTTCAGACAAAAATCCTAAACTAAATTATTTTCCTAAAAATGACACACCGTCTCAACCAATGGTGAGCGGGGCAATGAGTAATTTAAGTGTACACCTACAGGAAGCAGAGGAGGATTTTTACCAGCAACACCGCAAAGGGCTAGAAATACAAAAAGAAGAGTGGGAAAACAAAAGATTCGGAAACAATGCTCCACAAAAAACCGAGAAGTCTCAAAATCAACCCAAGACTCAATATCCTCCACGCGATCCCAATTTACCACCACGACCCAGGGTGAACAACAAGGAATATGCAGGCATGACCAAAGAGCAGAAACATGACCTCAGAGGGAAACAATTAGAGTGGGATGCGAAGTTTGGTCAGAAGAAGCCTCCTCAGACCGACACAGACCCGTGTTGGAATTAATGCGAAAACACACATGGGAAAATGCAGAGGGTAATTTTTTCAGTACTTTAGGGGACGAAACCTATAGAGTAGATTCTGGTTCAGATTTTACAATTCATACACAGGGAGAACCCACTGGGAATCATGAGATAGTAACTTTAGCAGATGGGAAGAGTGTCTTAATGTCGGAAATCGAGAGAGAAGGTGTGGTGGGTTTAAGAGGTGCTCATAATTTGGCTAAGATAATAGATCTCCCACATTTTGACAAGCAATGTAACACAATGATGAAACCAGTAAATCAAGTTGATCAAGTGAATGAATTGGTGGAAAAATCGGATGTGGAAAATAAAACTTGTCTGCATAAAATCTTGAGTGAAAGCTCAGTTTCCCATTTTAAAAATGATGTGGGATTTGCCCCAGAATTTACGCACTCAATTCAAGGAGGAATGCCAAAAAGGCAGTCTCAATTTCCTATAAAACCTGAAGCAAAAGCAGAATTAGATAAAACTATAGAAGAATTGGAACTCTTAGGAGTCATAAAAAAAGTGCAAAGTCCTCCAACAAATTTGCCAGTAATGGGGATTCCTAAACCTGATAAAACGTATAGATTGGTGCATAATCTGATAGAGCTAAACAAAAGATCCATCACTGATGCTCGACCTCTGATCAATCCATCAAGAACAATGAGAACCTTACCCTTGAAGAAGTATAAAACTGCTATTGATCTCAGTAATGGGTTTTGGTCTATACCATTAGATGAACAGAGCCAGCTTAAAACTTGTTTCACCTGGGGTACTCAAGCATATTGTTGGACTCTACTCCCTCAGGGATATAAAAACTCACCAAATGTGTTCCAAACCGCTATAACAAATACCTTGCATAATCTTCCTGTGGAAGTTTATATAGACGATGTCTATTTTACTCATGATGATGAAGAAGAACATCTTGATGTGCTGCAGCAGGTCGTAACCAGACTGAAGGAAGCAGGTTTCAAAATAGGATTGAAAAAATGCGAAGTAGCAAAGCAAGAGCTAAAGTATTTGGGTTTCAAACTGTCTGAAAAGGGAAGAGACCTGACAGATGAGTACAATCAAAAACTTTTAGATTTTCCTGATCCACAGGAAGTAAAAGATCTAGAAATGTTTTTGGGGACTTGTGAATATGTCTCTAATCACGTACCTCACTACAGTGAAAATGCAGCTCCGTTACACAAATTAAAGGGGATGTTAAGAAAAAAGGGGGCTCCAAAAGTTATCTTTTTAACACCAGAACAAATAAAACAATATCAAAAAACGAAGCAGTATGTAGTGACCCAGTCCCATAGACTAACAATGCGAGACATGGGAAAACCTTTGGAGGTTCATCTAACCAAAACTGATTTAGGAGGAGGTGTGGAGATAAGGAACCAAGGTGATAAAAAGTCAGTGTTGTTTATGTCCATGATTTGGTCAAGAACAGAGGAAAAGTTCTCTCCTGAAGAGAAGCATCTGGCACTTGCATTCAGATTTTATCCAGCTCTGAGAGAAATGTCTCAAGGTACCAACATGTGCATATACACTCTTTATTTTTCAATATCTGAAGCTACTAAACAAACTGTTCAAGGAGCAAAAGCAATGATGAGTAGATGGGGAAAATTGCAGATGATGATGTCTGATCCAGATGTGGAGTTTAGGACCACAGGAAGTAAGCCACAAAGGGAAACATTGAAACCCTTACAAAAAACCGCTACTCCACAGATAACACTGTTTACAGATGGGAGTTTGCGAAAAGGTGACCAAGCAGCCACTTGGGCCTTTATAATGAAAACTAAATCAGGTGAAGTACTTTGCAAACAAAAGGGTGCTATACCGGGTACAGTACAAACTGCTGAAGCGAATGCCATTGTTGAGGGTCTTCTTTTTGCTAAAAAACGTAAAATAACACACATCCGTATAGTTACTGATAGTGATTATTGTTACAAAGCGGGAAAAGAAGAGCTTGATTATTGGGAACAAAGACAGTTCACAAATGTAAAAGGTGAAGCACTGACCCATGCCCATCAATGGAGTCTTATTGCAGAGTTAAGAGCAGGCATGGATATAGAATGGAATCATGTTCATAGCCATACAGATAAAATTGATTTCGACTATCAGGGGAATAGAGAAGTTGATGCACTTGCTCAAAGCAGGAGAAGAGTTAACCACCTGACGGCCATATTTCCTAGTATATGGAAAAAAGGTGGAAGCGTTCATATACCTCCTGAAAACGCTTCTCAGGTAGTAGACGAACTACACAGCAGTTTAGCAGCAGTTTAGGATGAGAAAATATTGTCTAAGCAAAAAAATCCTCATACCAAAACTGCAACTGCACCTACAACACACACGTTCATCATATCTTCAATGTGCAGAGGTGGATGGGTTTAAAAAAGTTCATCCTGAACATCTTAAAATAATAGAGGAGGAACCACTAATCAGTTTTAGTGCTGACATAGCAGGTCCTTTTCCGACCCGCACTCCCAGTGGGAACAAGTATTTCCTTGTGATCTGTGATAATGGAGGAAGTCATAAACATGTCTATCCTCTGACCCGAGCGACAGGGAACACAGTGTCTGCTAAACTGGCAGAACATATCAGTAATGTTTCCAAAACTAAGAGAATAAGAATGGATAATGCGACTCACTTTAAAAATGAGAAAGTTTTGTCACTCTTGCAGGATAATGGAATCACACCCATCTGGTCGTTACCATATAAATCTCAAACCAATGGGGTGGCAGAGAGAGGTGTCAGAGCAGCCAAAGAGTGGATCATCAAAAACTGTAAAACAGATTGGGACATTCCAATCAATTTGACAAGGCTCAACATATTCCTATGTATGGATAAGCTACCAAGGGCAAAGGACAGGGCATATCTAACTGCCACCCCTCTTCCATTTCAGGTTGGGGATCAGGTGTGGGTGACCAGAAAGGGCCGCAGTCCAGAGAAAGCTCAGCTTATGATAAAATTAGAAGGTTTGGATACAGTGAAGTCAGTCTCTGGGAACGTAGTTTCACTCCAACAGAGAGGGCCAGTTCACCCGAGTCAACTAAGATTAAAATCCAGATAAGCAATATGACTACAGCCTACCCATCCACTGTTGATGAGATCAGTTTCACATCTGATGACATGTTTTGTGCACATGCAGTGGCAGTTTATGTGCTTTCTACCACAGGAGAGGATGGACTTTTCGTAGGGTCATCTTGTAAAAATGTGGAGCTTGCCTGGGAGGGTTGTGCCCCAGTCAAGGAGGAGATAATTCATCCACTTACATGGAGAAAATATACACCTGGTTCCTGTGCAGAATGTGGGATAACAGTATCTGCAATTGTGTGGCAAGGAAAAGCTATGCAAAGACCAAAAAGGTTGTTTCCAGCCCCCGACCCCATAAAAGTGTCAGGCGTGGAAGGGCCCCCTCAGTGCAGACTGTGTTTCTGCCTTGACTGCTATCTGATAATAGGACTAAGAACAGTGATTACCAGAGTTAATCACCCAGGACATTTCCGGGGAAAGTGCCGCTGCATGGTATCTGAAGCAGGTTTAATTAAATGTTCTGAAGCTGTTACCTCAGAAGCATATGCAGCTAATAAGTGCACCAGGGGTGAAAATAACTTACATCCCCTTAATCATGCAAGGTTGGGTTTGAGGAGAGGACCCCAAGGAAACTGGGGAATGTTTCCCTCAATGAAAAATCTGACGGAAATTGACACACTCCTACAGAGGATGATAAAACAACAATATCCCGAACATCTTGAGGGTGTTCCCTCCCGAAATGGTTGTCAAAAACAGATTGAAAAACTATTTGTCCATCCCTCACCCGAAAGACGGGAGCTGTTTCCTTTACTACCTGTGAAAAAGGTTACCAGGCTAACCCTCCAGAATGTACTATTACAGATGTTGGAGGATAAACCATTTAGCGTTGAGGCGTTGAAATTATGCTCAAAACCCCAGAACGAGGAGATGGATTGGGTTACAAATCTGTCTACTCGGTCTGATCCTAATTACAGCTGGCTAGTTGTGAAAAAATCTCTCCACTGCTCAGATCATAAAGCGTCTAAACCAGATCATAAACTGGAATTTAAGATAACGATGTGTCGTGATTCAGCCGGAAGGTGCAGAACAGCCCGCACACACATTTTAAGAAAGGAACTGGTTGTGCCTGTACCTACTGAGTACTGGTACCAGCGGATACTTAGGGCCATAATCTAACAGACCTCCCTCTCTGTATTTTTACAGGATCAAAAGAGGGAGGAAGAAATGGAGGATGATCCTGAAAAACACATTCCCTTATTACCCTTATCAACATTGGATCCAACTTTGCTACCAAAACCTGATCCAGACAACCCTAAGTATCACAAAGCTAGTTGGGGAAAAGCAATGTTTATAATTCTACTATGCAGTTGTATCATTACAGGAGGGGTTATGTTTACGACCAAACAGAGACAGATAACTACCTGGCAAGTCTATAATCTCACCACTAAAACCCAAGTAGGAATGCTGTGGAAGACTCAATGGCTTAACACAGCTATACCTTGCACTAGCGACCTTAAACTGTCAGGTCATAAAAACAGCAAGATAGGGATCAATCACACAAGATGGAGAAAGAACCTCTTATCTTGGCTGAAAAGCAGGGGAATACAGGCCCCTGATTTAAGAACCAAAAAATGCATCCAGGAAGGCAAGTGTAACACTAAAACGGACATAACTGCTGGATGGGCGCACATAATGAATACAGACAATCTGACTTCAATCTTAAATAACCAAACTTGTGAAACCGACTGGATGAGTTTAGATGCACTTTCTGGGAATTTTATCAGCCCAAACAGAAAAAAATCCTCTATCGCTCTTGATATCTGGGTAGAGAACAAGAGAATTCAAGGAATTTATAAACATAGGGATTCTGATTTGTATGGCCCACACACATGTTATAGCTTCATAGGGAATTCAACTTCACATAATATGTTTTCCTTAATCCCAGACAACAGGCTAAAACATTATCAAAACTGTTCTTTTGATGCTAAAAATGATACCTATAGAGTGGATCCAACAAGGAGGACAACTGAATACGTTGACATTAAAACTATGGAACATGTTTTGACCTCCTCTGATCCAGCAAATTGGATTGCGGAATTTGGGGATTTAACTAGGATACTTTTTAAAGACTCCTATGAAAATCCAATAACTAGATACCGAAGAGCGACTCACTCTCTGGAAGAGAGATGTGAGGGATGTGCTTTAAGAACCATGGACATAAAAGAAGGATTTGTATGGACATTATTTACAACTTATGGGCAACGTTTACAATCTTACCCGAAAAATATTCCATGGCTAGTGTACAGATTTAGACCCAGTGGGAAAATAGAACATTGCATTTGGGTTCCTAACATAGTTAATATCAAAGTTCAGAATTGGCTAAAAAATGATCTTGTCTCAACTTGGTCTGAAATAAAAACATGTATGCAGACAACTCGCATGGAGAATGATGGTCTCTACCCGATGTGCAGAATAGCTAATGTAACTAAAAGTCAAAAATATTGCGAAACTGCAGAAGGAGTGAAGGACACAGAAAGAACGCAATGTTGAAAATGGAGTAGATCCACCTGTTGGGAGGATTTGCAGGAAAATAAACTGAGGTGGCAAATGATAAAATTTGATCGTGGGTCTACAGTTAGATATGCTGGCAGAGGAATGACAGTTGGGGAGATCCATCATTTCACAATTTGCGCTAACCTGGCTCTTAACTCCAAAACTGAGCCCCTGCATAGAAACATGACCCGTTTTTTAATAACCCAAGTTTTGGGAATTTTATCAGGGGGAAATTTTACTCGCAAAACAGGTAGAAGTACAAGACCAAATTTGATTCAAAATCATGAGGAAGAACTGACTATTGCACACGGACTGATACAACTTACTGTTATGGCTATGACTATTTTCCTGCTCAAAGTTCACACGAGACAGCTCGTTGGTTGATAGATAATGTACTAAGAAGAACAGTTAGTAACAATAAACTCTTGAGAAGACCTTTCAGAAAGATGCCCAGATCACTTCCCAGATTTACAAATGGGACAGAATGTGCTAACTGTGTTAGTTACTGCATGGATCAATCCCCTTTCATGGACTCAAATATAACAATAAGAAAAACCATCAGATCTAAACAATTTGCGCGTCCAGAAATAGTAAAGGATACAGAAAATTGGCCAGGTATGGATCCAGAGATGATTACTTTGGGGAAAATAAGGTGGTTGGAGACAAAACTCTGCTTGCTGAAATATGGAACCTTGTTCCCGGACTGGAAACGGCCTCAAGTAACAGAAGATCAAAGTCCTGGGTATACTAACATCAATTCAGATATAACCGGAATATATTTTCCGATGTTTAATCTCATCCAAAAAACTGGATTCTGTTTTCAGATATGGGCCGGAGAATCGGGCTGGAAAATGACGGATTGGGATTTGGTAAAAAGGGATTTTTTATGCAACAGGACAAGACATAAAAATAGGTATTTCAGGGATAATAACAACTGCAAAGGATTTTACAATGGGAATAGTGCAGCCTTTAGTTGGGAGCATTTTGACGGGTATTGGTTATGCGTTGGCTATAGGTGCTGCACTATTAATTGGAGTTATAGGCTTTAGGTTATTTTCCTCCTTGTTTCCCAAACTTTGCAAAGGAGGGAAGAAAACCAAATCTAAAACAAAGAAGGAATTGATGTTGGGAGAGAGGCCAAAACAGGTGAACGACATAAAATCTTGAATGAAATTCTTAAAACAGCCAATCTCTACAACAAAAAGAAGTGTCTCTTTCTGCGAGGATGATTTACGAGAGGTCCTAACACCACAAAAAAATTAAGGGGGGGGGGGGGGCGGTAGTAACTCTTAAGATTAGCCGTTAGGACTTTCTATTTAACAGGGCAGTTGGCCACAACAAGATAATCACTTTGGTCAGAATCAAGGACGAGGGAACATCGTTTAGAACCAGCTGAGATTTTTGGATCAAACTAAGAAAAATACTTAACCCAGGACATGATGAACATTGGAACCAGCAAAAGGGAAACCCAGGATAATTCAGGGATTAATCTTGAGTTCAAGGAGGAAATGGTAAATAATATTCTTGTTATATTCTTTTTATTGACCATTATTAAGTTTATTTTCCTTTTATTATTACTTTGTAACAGTTATTTTAAAATGTGTTGTGTTATACGCATTATACCCTCCATCATCATTTGTATACTTTAATGAGGCGAGGATGTAAATTCCTATATGGAAATTTTACAATTTCGATTTGAATAACCTATTTCTTGTTTTTGCTGTTTTTATTTACACAGAGTACATAAGTAAGGGCTATTATGTCGTGAACTGAAAAAAAAAAGTTCATTAGGGCATGATAAGTTTTTCCATTTTAACCCTCTCGCTGAAGAAGGGATGTTAACAGTTAACAGCTGTTTAGACTAAAATACAGGAGCAAGAGATATAGTCCAATGAATTCATTATAGACAGACTTGTTGCATATCCTTCTACATAAGAATAGATATATACTATAAGAACCAATGACTAATGGAAATTCTTACATCTATTTTTGATATACAGAAAGAATGGCAAGGTCAAGATCTTGGAGTCTCCATGCACCAGTGTACAAGTTGTAAAGTGGATCGGGCTATAATCGAGGGGATCCTAGGGAATTCCCTCTGCAGTTCGTGTGCAATTAGGGGTTTTAAAGTGGAAGAGGATTTTTATTCTTTTATTCTCACACCTCAGGAGAATTGGCCTAGGACCCAGAATGAAGTTAAATTATGCCGTCCACCCTCAAGAGAGGAATATTGTGCTTTAGAGGAAATATTAGTGTGCAAACAGGATTATGTAGTGGTGTTAAATCCTGGTAATCGAAGAGTTTACCTAAGAGGAAAAGATACTCTTACGTATTATCTATCCCTTCACTGGCTTCCGGTAACTGCTAGAATCCACTTCAAGACACTGGTACTTGCTTACCATGCTGCGAATGGATCTGGCCCTTCCTACATCCAGGACATGGTTAAACCGTACACCCCAGCGCGTGCACTACGCTCTGCATCAGCCAAACGACTCGTTGCGCCCTCGCTGCGAGGGGGACCCAAGTTCCCATCGGCGAAAACACGTGGGTTTGCTGTCCTGGCTCCAAGATGGTGGAATGAGCTCCCCATTGACATCAGGACAGCAGATAGCTTGCACATCTTCCGGCGCAAACTGAAAACTCATCTCTTTCGACTCCACTTCGAGCGTTAGAACTATTAACGAAGCACTTTTATACTAATAAAGGACTGGCTTACCTAAAGCCAGTTGAGTAGCACTTGAAATGTTTGGCTCTATGAAACCTGATGTACTTATATGATTCTGTTTTCTTCAAGGTTGTGTTTTCCTGGTCGAATGTACTTATTGTAAGTCGCTTTGGATAAAAGCGTCAGCTAAATGCAATGTAATGTAATGTAATAATCTATCTACCCACAGGAGATTGATCTGTCGGATCAATTTAAAGGGACTGATCCCGAAAGTACCTGTGCAGAAGGACCGGAAGGGGCAAGCGGTGAAAAGGAGGAGACTCGTAAGAGAAAAGAGCGATCTGATTCGGAGGTCTCCCCGGGTGCCCAAGCCAAAAAGATGTCCTTGCTATCAATAGAAATTCCAGAGGAACATGGAGTACCAGACCCCTTGGAAGGATTCCTGGGGGAAATTGTTTCAAATGAAACAATTATTAATGAATCAGAGGTCGCATACGTGGATGATCATAACTATATGGATGATATTAGTACCTCTGGAATCTACCAAGAGGAATTGAACCTGCCAAGCGGAACTACTTCAGGCACAGGGTTTCCAGTAAAGCCAATTCCTGAAACCAGAAAACCGGTGCAGAATGGATCAACGGCTGAGTCACCTATGACCCCGCCAGAGGAGGAGGACGATTCTTCGAGTGCTGGAGGACAGAGTGCATCTTTGCCCAAAAAACCACTAAGATTGCAGTGGATTTCCCAGAAAGGACGACGACTACCTGACAACTGTATGGTCGACCAGGGTGTCTGGCCTTTCGTTTGGAGATGTCGTCCAGGGAAAAACTGCAACTCCTCCATGGTCAGGGTCAAGGATTTACAACAGATGGCAACTTGGATTGAAGAGTCTACACTGGAACAACAGATGGGCCCCCCGATCCTAAAAATGCCTGGCCGAGTGGGGGTGCGCACACAAATCTATCTTCATCATGACGGCCCATGGGCTCTGTTTACTCTGGTACCTGACCTCTGTGACTTCAAGGACATTCCTGTGCGGTACTATGTTTTTGGTGTTGGCCACCCCAAGATCAACGGAGTGCGCCCTTATTTCAGTTACTGAAGAACTTTTCATGTTATTTTGATGCTTGAAGTTTTTCGAATATATGCTTACAATTTTTTTCTGTTACTATTTGATAACTTTGCGTTTTGAAGAGAGGGTGTTGAGATCATAGTATAAAGTGAATACTTAAAAACGAAAGTTAATTATAAATCATATATGATCAATCATATTCTTGTATAAACCCATAATGAGAATGCTTCTTGACGGTTTTTGAATATGTATGTATGCTTACAATTTTTTTCTGTTGCTATTTGATAACTTTACGTTTTGAAAAGAGGGTGTTGTGAGTTTTCATAATATGTTTAATACTTAAAACGAAAGTTAGTTATAATCAAATATAATCAATTATATTTTTGTATAACCCACAATGAAAAATACTTCATATTTTAGGTTTTTCTATAGTTACAGTATAAACAAAACAAAGTGGTTTGTTTAGGTTGAGTGTGTAAGGTCTATGATTTATGGGTGTCTCTGAAGAGAGTAGGCCGTTTTCTCCCTCTCCTCTGGCAGCAGTTCACAGGGAGGGGGGCTCCAAGCTTAAGGAGAAACACATTAGAGGCCTAAAGGGGTCATGTCCTTTTTACACCAACATGGGAAGGTGTGTCTTATGCCATAAAGTTATGGAACATGTCGGGTCATGTTTAGCCCTGTACAGTAGAAGCCATGCCCAGTTTTTCACAAATGTGGGTGTGGAGGAGGCGTTTTGGAAAATTCTATCGGGGTTTTTGTGCATAAAGACAGGGGTTGAGAGTGAAAGCTTCAGAGCTGGGTTAATAGCTCTCGGTAAGGTCCTCCCAGACGGGGTAAATATCTCTCGAATTTCTTGGTTGTTGGCTGAGTGGGATGATTTGATGAGAGATGTGTTTGTGAATATTATAACCCGCGACCTGTGAGGATCTTCCTCCGAAATCTTGGCGGATAGGAATGGGTTTTTGAATGTTATACCCGCCGTCTGTGTCGGAAAAAAGGTATGAAACTGATGTGAATTGAGTTGGTGAATGAAAAGTTGAATGCGCTTTTTATTGTCACCGGTCTTTTTACGAGGAAATACCTCTAAATTCTATCGGGAGAATTTTAAAATGTCACAACTGAATTGGGCAGTTGAAATTAAACATTTTGGTAATAAATGTAAGACTGTGAATGAAAGTTTCATATTTGAACATGATCACAGCACCATGGTTTTTAGTATAATTATAATGTTGTAAAGAGAGAAGGTAAAAACCCTGTATTAGTTTGGGCCTATTTTTCTTCAAATAAACTGAATCCCACCTGTTGGACTGGGATAATTTAAAAGACAGACTAAGACAAAAGGTAAGACTGCACCCTGCCACACACACTTAGGTAGGAGCACACTCCATTTACTGATATCAAAATCCTTCGGGATCCCTTAAACAGATTAAAAAAGAGTTGTCTGAATTGAAACAGCAGTTAATTGAACCTAGGTTCTTCGGGAAGTTAATAGAGGTGAGATCTTGCTGACGTTGGTGGATCTGAGCCAAGCCGCAAACTTACATAGACTCAATAACTTCGGTCAGGTCAATTAGTAGGTCAGAGTAATTTACCGGAATAAATTATCAGGACCTCTCCGACTCTAAACAGGAGCCGCAAAACATATTTATACTACACTATACTTTATACTATATGTACAAAAACTAAAGTTTGTTGCATTTATAAAATTATAGAACGACTATAAAGAGAACTCTTGACATGTGTGTATTTACCCGTTAAAACGAATCAAATCAACAAACTCTTATGAAGAGAAAGTTTGCAATAAATTATACACTTTCCAGAACTTTCTGCATATTTGTGAAATATTAATACAATAGAAATTGATCACTTACAAAAGTATCAAACTTATTTTACTGAGACTTTTCTTATTCTTAGTAAGTAAAGAGAAACAATAATCCAGGGTTAGCTTACCGAGCCGCTCTGGAGACGGATGTGACGTGTATTTCACTCATCGTAGGCCGGATACTCAAACTCCTTTTTACTTTCAGTGTCACTGTCACCTAGATGTCCCTTTGAATGTTTGTTCCCTGCTCAAACACATATCAAATAACTAACTGCTACTAATGTCCATGTTATTTATTGTCAAAGCTCCAGGGAGCCGCTGTAGATGGGAAAAGAGCCGCATGAGGCTCTGGAGCCACAAGTTGCAGACCCTCGGGTTAGGGTTTGTAGGGACCAGAAGTTTATCCTTGTGAAGGTTCCCTGATGCTAAAAAGAGAATTGTTACAATCAGTGTTCTTTTTAAAAATGATTATTTGGGGTATTGCTGGTTTAGACAGGCGCAGTGGAGAGAGACATATGCAGCAAAGCGCCTGGGCCGGATTCAAACCCAAACCACTGTGGCTAACATTGTACGTGCTATAACATATGTGTGAGCAAACACACGGAGATAATGTAATGTGAATCTCGCAATCTTTGACCCCAGGTCAGTGTGACCATTATTGTTTTGGGGGGGCTTTAAAAGCTGACCACTACCTTGAAAGGACTCTGTTTTACTAGATTTCGTCAAGCATCTGACTCTTAATGGCAGTTTGTGATTTTGTGATTTTGAGGCTATTTCAGTTAAACAAGGCTGTTTTGAACATTTGACAGATTTATGCTTAATTCTCTCAAGAAGTTACTGAAAGATACACTTTTGTGTTTATAAGTTGAAAAGTAGATAATTAAGTACTTTGTGTCAGTAGATTTCGTTAAGAATCTGACTCTTAATGGCAGTTTGTGATTTTGAGGCTATTTCAGAAAAAACAAGGCTGTTTTGAACATTTGACAGATTTATGTTTAATTCTCTCAGAAAGTTACTGAAAGATACACTTTTGTGTATAAAAGCTGACCAGTACCATGAAGTACTTTGTTTTAGTAGATGTAATTAGGATTCTGACTCTTAATGGCAGTTTGTGATTTTGAGGCAATTTCAGTGAAACAAGGCTGTTTTGAACATTTGACAGATTTATGCTTAATTCTCTCAAAAATATACACTTTTGTGTTTAAAAGCTGAAAAGTAGATAATGAAGTACTTTGTGTCAGTAGATTTAGTTAAGAATCTGACTCTTAATGGCAGTTTGTGATTTTGATGCTATTTAAATTCTCTCAGAAAGTTACTGAAATCTACTAAAACAGAGTCCTTTCAAGGTAGTGGTCAGCTTTTAAACACAAAATTGTATCTTTCAGTATCTTTTTGAGAGAATTAAGCATAAATATGTCAAATGTTCAAAACAGCCTTGTTTCACTGAAATAGCCTCAAAATCACAAACTGCCATTAAGAGTCAGATGCTTGACGAAATCTACTAAAACAGAGTCCTTTCAAGGTAGTGGTCAGCTTTTAGCTTTTGGAACGCCATATCCTTTCAAGTTGTCTCGACTTTTGCTTTATTCTGCGGGTTTCGGCATTATGCCATGGAGCTAATCTATGTTGTTTTATTTTCTTCTTTTTCAAAGGAGCAACAGAGTCTAATTTTATTCGCAGCGCATCTGTAGCACTATCAACAACATGATCAATTTGGGGTGGTGTACATTTTGTATAAGTTTCCTCCCTTACATGCAGACATGCTATCGAGTTAAGTATTGGTGGAATCTCTTCCTTAAATTTGGCTATAGCACTAACAGATAGGTTTCTGCTACAGGAGCTTTTGACTAATGCTTTGTAGTCTAGTAGCAGTACTTCAAAAGTGACTAAGAAATGGTCGGATAAAGCAGGATTATGCGGTTCGACTAATAGTTGCTCAATTTCAATACCATAAGTCAGAACAAGGTCGAGAGTGTGATTATAGCAGTGGGTTGGTTTATTTACACTCTGATGGAAACCAATATAATCTAATACAGAGTTAAATGCAACAGTAAGGCTATTTTTATCATCGTCAACATGAATATTAAAGTCACCTACGATAATTACTTTATCTGTTTTAAGAACCAAAGTTGATAAAAACTCAGAGAATTCTGATAAGAATTCTGAATAAGGACCTGGTGCACGGTACACTGTAACAAATAAGATTGGCTGCAAAGTTTTCCAGGTCGGATGCGTAACACTAAAAACGAGGCTTTCAAAGGAGGTATAATTTAATTTTGGTTTAGTATTGATAAGTAAACTTGAGTCAAAGATTGCTGCAACTCCACCTCCTCGGCCCGTGCCTCGGGCAATATGAGTATTGATATGGAGTGGCCTGATTTATGCTGACATATTCTTCATGTCTCAACCAAATTTCAGTGAGACAGCATATATCAATATTATAATCTAATATTAAATCATTTACCAATATTGCTTTAGATGCTAGAGATCTTATGTTTAAAAGCTGACCACTACCTTGAAAGGACTCTGTTTTAGTAGATTTCGTCAAGAATCTGACTCTTAATGGCAGTTTGTGATTTTGACGCTATTTCAGTGAAACAAGTCTGTTTTGAACATTTGACAGATTTATGCTTAATTCTCTCAAAAAGATACTGAAAGATACACTTTGTGTTTAAAAACTGACCACTACCATGAAGGACTCTGTTTGAGTAGATTTCGTTAGGATTCTGACTCTTAATGGCAGTTTGTGATTTTGAGGCTATTTCAGTGAAACAAGGCTGTTTTGAACATTTGACATATTTATACTTAATTCTCTCAGAAAGTTACTGAAAGATACACTTTTGTGTATAAAAGCTGACCACTACCTTGAAAGGACTCTGTTTGAGTAGATTTCGTTAGGATTCTGACTCTTAATGGCAGTTTGTGATTTTGAGGCTATTTCAGTGAAAAAAGGCTGTTTTGAACATTTGACATATTTATACTTAATTCTCTCAAAAAGATACTGAAAGATACACTTTTGTGGATAAAAGCTGAACTATAGATAATGAAGTACTTTGTGTCAATAGATTTCGTCAAGCATCTGACTTTTAATGGCAGTTTGTGATTTTGAGGTTATTTCAGTGGAACAAGGCTGTTTTGAACATTTGACAGATGTATGCTTAAATTCTCTCAGAAAATTACTGAAAGATACACTTTTGTGTTTAAAAGCTGACCACTACCTTGAAATGACTCTGTTTTAGTAGATTTCGTTAGGGTTCTGACTCTTAATGGCAGTTTGTGATTTTGAGGCTATTTCAGTGAAACAAGGCTGTTTTGAACATTTGACAGATTTATGCTGAATTGTCACAAAAATATACTGAAAGATACACTTTTGTGGATAAAAGCTGAACTATAGATAATGAAGTACTTTGTGTCAATAGATTTCGTCAAGCATCTGACTTTTAATGGCAGTTTGTGATTTTGAGGTTATTTCAGTGGAACAAGGCTGTTTTGAACATTTGACAGATGTATGCTTAAATTCTCTCAGAAAGTTACTGAAAGATACACTTTTGTGTTTAAAAGCTGACCACTACCTTGAAATGACTCTGTTTTAGTAGATTTCGTTAGGGTTCTGACTCTTAATGGCAGTTTGTGATTTTGAGGCTATTTCAGTGAAACAAGGCTGTTTTGAACATTTGACAGATTTATGCTGAATTGTCACAAAAATATACTGAAAGATACACTTTTGTGGATAAAAGCTGAACTATAGATAATGAAGTACTTTGTGTCAGTAGATTTCGTTAAGAATCTGACTCTTAATGGCAGTTTGTGATTTTGAGGCTATTTCAGTTAAAGAAGGCTGTTTTGAACATTTGACATATGTATGCTTAATTCTCTCAGAAAGTTACTGAAAGATACACTTTTGTGTATAAAAGCTGACCACTACATTGAAAGGACTCTGTTTTAGTAGATTTCGTCAAGCATCTGACTCTTAATGGCAGTTTGTGATTTTGAGGCTATTTCAGTGAAACAAGGCTGTTTTGAACATTTGACATATTTATACTTAATTATCTCAGAAAGTTACTGAACGATACACTTTTGTGTATAAAAGCTGACCACTACCTTGAAAGGACTCTGTTTGAGTAGATTTCGTCAAGCATCTGACTCTTAATGGCAGTTTGTGATTTTGAGGCTATTTCAGTCAAACAAGGCTGTTTTGAACATTTGACAGATTTATGTTGAATTGTCACAAAAATATACTGAAAGATACACTTTTGTGGATAAAAGCTGAACTATAGATAATGAAGTACTTTGTGTCAGTAGATTTCGTTAAGAATCTGACTCTTAATGGCAGTTTGTGATTTTGAGGCTATTTCAGTAAAACAAGGCTGTTTTGAACATTTGACATATTTATGCTTAATTCTCTCAGAAAGATACTGAAAGATACACTTTTGTGTATAAAAGCTGACCACTACCTTGAAAGGACTCTGTTTTAGTAGATTTCGTCAAGCATCTGACTCTTAATGGCAGTTTGTGATTTTGAGGCTATTTCAGTGAAACAAGGCTGTTTTGAACATTTGACATATTTATGCTTAATTCTCTCAGAAAGTTACTGAAAGATACACTTTTGTGTATAAAAGCTGACCACTACCTTGAAAGGACTCTGTTTGAGTAGATTTCGTTAGGATTCTGTCTCTTAATGGCAGTTTGTGATTTTGAGGCTATTTCAGTGAAAAAAGGCTGTTTTGAACATTTGACATATTTATACTTAATTCTCTCAAAAATATACTGAAAGATACACTTTTGTGGATAAAAGCTGAACTATAGATAATGAAGTACTTTGTGTCAATAGATTTCGTTAAGAATCTGACTCTTAATGGCAGTTTGTGATTTTGAGGCTATTTCAGTGAAACAAGGCTGTTTTGAACATTTGACAGATTTATGTTGAATTGTCACAAAAATATACTGAAAGATACACTTTTGTGGATAAAAGCTGAACTATAGATAATGAAGTACTTTGTGTCAGTAGATTTCGTTAAGAATCTGACTCTTAATGGCAGTTTGTGATTTTGAGGCTATTTCAGTGAAACAAGGCTGTTTTGAACATTTGACATATTTATGCTTAATTCTCTCAGAAAGTTACTGAAAGATACACTTTTGTGTATAAAAGCTGACCACTACCTTGAAATGACTCTGTTTTCGTAGATTTCGTCAAGCATCTGACTCTTAATGGTAGTTTGTGATTTTGAGGCTATTTCAGTGAAACAAGGCTGTTTTGAACATTTGACATATTTATACTTAATTCTCTCAGAAAGTTACTGAAATATACACTTTTGTGTATAAAAGCTGACCACTACCTTGAAAGGACTCTGTTTGAGTAGATTTCGTTAGAATTCTGTCTCTTAATGGCAGTTTGTGATTTTGAGGCTATTTTAGCGAACAAAGGCTGTTTTGAACATTTGACATATTTATACTTAATTCTCTCAAAAAGATACTGAAAGATACACTTTTGTGGATAAAAGCTGAACTATAGATAATGAAGTACTTTGTGTCAATAGATTTCGTTAAGAATCTGACTCTTAATGGCAGTTTGTGATTTTGAGGCTATTTCAGTGAAACAAGGCTGTTTTGAACATTTGACAGATTTATGGTTAAATTCTCTCAGAAAGTTACTGAAAGATATACTTTTGTGTTTAAAAGCTGACCACTACCTTGAAATGACTCTGTTTTAGTAGATTTCATCAAGCATCTGACTCTTAATGGCAGTTTGTGATTTTGACGCTATTTTAGTGAAACAAGTCTGTTTTGAACATTTGACAGATTTATGCTTAATTCTCTCAAAAAGATAATGAAAGATACACTTTTGTGTTTATAAGCTGAAAAGTAGATGATTAAGTACTTTGTGTCAGTAGATTTAGTTAAGAATCTGACTCTTAATGGCAGTTTGTGATTTTGAGGCTATTTCAGTTAAACAAGGCTGTTTTGAACATTTGACATATTTATACTTAGTTCTCTCATACATTTACTGAAAGATACACTTTTGTGTATACAAGCTGACCACTACCTTGAAAGGGCTCTGTTTTAGTAGATTTCGTCAAGCATCTGACTTTTAATGGCAGTTTGTGATTTTGAGGTTATTTCAGTGGAACAAGGCTGTTTTGAACATTTGACAGATTTATGCTTAAATTCTCTCAGAAAGTTACTGAAAGATACACTTTTGTGTTTAAAAGCTGACCACTACCTTGAAATGACTCTGTTTTAGTAGATTTCGTTAGGATTCTGACTCTTAATGGCAGTTTGTGATTTTGAGGCTTCCTAAATGTGCTGTTGCCAGCAGCACGGTGACCTGGAAAGGTGATTAAAGACAAAGATAGCATTACTCATCATTAATTTTCCATTGAGGCTTCCGCGTGTAAAAAAACCCCAAAAAACAAGATTAAGATATAAGAAAATACCCACCCTTCTCCTGCATCTGGACCTTGTAATTTTGCCACACAGAGGACTTGGTCTCAGTTGTTGGTAGAACACTGATGTCCGTCCTCTTAAACCCTGGAATCCGTCCAGGAAGTGGCATGGCAAAGACATCTGCGAAGTTGGTAATGAACCGTACAATTCGCTGGATGTCTTCAAAGGACAACACCCTTTTGGTCACCACACGACCACCACGTCTCATCCTTGAGGCCAAGCCATGTCCCTTGTAGAACTTGATGATGCCTGTCAGCTTGTCTTGAGAAATTCTGGAATGGTTTAAAACATCAGTCTTTGATTGTTTTTTATGGCTTTCTTTAATGTATGCATTGTAGTATATACATTGTCGTTGTATTTTTTCATTATGTAAAAGCATGTATAGATATATATACGTATATATTTATATTTTTTTATTACTATTGCTGTAAATTCTGCTTCTATTCAGTTATTGTCAAACTCAGTTCAACTCATGCATGGCTTATTACCACTTCATTTGAAAATAGTAACACTACCAAAACAGAAGTAGCCTTTTCAAAATCAAACTCACCCATGTAGAAACTTGAAAGTCTCCCGACAGATGTTGTGCCCATCTAAGAAATAGGACGTTCTCTACTGTTTCCGCTCCTTTTGGTGTCCTCTCTTTGCACAAGCGGTCTCCTTGGAGAGATTTATGTTGGAGCTTATCTTTCCAAGTAGCACCAAATGCTTTTCACCTGGAAAATCATATAACATTGCAAAATGTGTTGTGTCAATCACTCATCACACACAACTTAAATCTTTAATGTGTAACAGAACACACAGGCCCACCCC
Organism: Gymnodraco acuticeps; assembly: GCF_902827175.1. Classification (NCBI taxonomy): domain Eukaryota; kingdom Metazoa; phylum Chordata; class Actinopteri; order Perciformes; family Bathydraconidae; genus Gymnodraco; species Gymnodraco acuticeps. Next base: position 193,473 of record NW_022990126.1, on the reverse strand, counting down.
ACACACATTGCCTATAGTATTAAGTTAAACACACTCCCATACACACATATTATATCTATTATAAAGGGTCATAATAAGTACAGGCTAGTCTGGCAGATGGCCTGTACCCACAGGCTGGCAGTGACTCCAGAGTAAACTGCTCTCGCATGAGATAATACATTTGTAGCTGCCTATCTCTGCACATCTTTAGATAATTAGGCTGGGGCCACATGTGATTTAAGGGGTAGCCTACCAAACAAATATGTCTCCCCATGTGGATAAAATGTAGGGTTGAAACATGTATGAATGTTCACCACAATTATTTTTCAATGAGTATTTGTCAGGATTATTATGTCATGTCACGTTTCTATGTCTAGGTGTGGGTGTTTTTCCGTTCTCCTTGTCATGTTTCCTCCCTGTATATTGTCTGGTCTTTTTTCCCTGTGTTTTCATGTCTGTCGTTAGTTTCCCTGGTGTGTCTAATTTCCTGATTGTTTTCACTTGTCACTCCTTGTGTGTCTTCTGTGCTCATCAGTGTCAGCCCCGCCCCTGATTGTTCCCACCTGTGTCTAGTTACCCTGTGTTTAAATTCCCCTGTCTCCCAGTGTTCAGTGTCAGTTCGTTCTTGTCTATTGTCATGGTAAGGTCTATGCTCCTCGTACTATTGAAAGGTTTTTGATTCCTCACTGCGTGAGCGCTTTAATTTTTTGTTCTCTGTTTTTTGTCATCTCGACTAGAGTTTTGGTGGTTACCTTTTTGTTCGTTTTTGCTATTCATGGAAAAATAAAGTATCTTACAATACTTTACCTCTGTCTCCCGGGTCGTGCAATTGGGTCCTACCCCCTAAGTGTCTGAGTTCGTAACAGAACGAACTGACCATTATGGACCCAGCAGACTCAGCCCTTTTGATGCTACAGGCGGAACGTCTTGGATACTCTCTGGAGTACATTATATATACGTGGAAAGGTGCCTCATCTTGACGGGGTAGAGAGGCTGCGTTGAAGGAGGCACGTCAGGAGGTTGCTCGCAAGCCCTGGCTCTGGAGCTTGTTGCCCGAGTGGCTTAGGGTTTTCTCACGTAGCCCTGAGTGCCAGTATTCATGTTCTGACCCTTTCTTGGGGTCTGGTCTGGCGTTTGGAGTTCCACGAAGCCTCCAAAATACTCCTAAGAGACGCAAGGCCAGGGTTCCAGCCCCAGTTCCGGCTCTAGAACCGGCCTACAAGGCCATGGATCCGTGCACCAGTACCGGCCCACGCAGCAATGCTTCCATACTCCATTCCTGGCTTATACAGCCAGGGTCCAGGCTTCCGCTCTGCGCCCAGCAGCCATGGTTCCGGCTCCAGTGCCGGCCCCAGCAGCCTCCAGCCGACGCCAGCTCCCCGTGTCCTGTCGGTGTACCGACCGTCTCAAGTCCCCTCTCAAGTCCCCTCTCAAGTCTCCTCTCCAGTTCCCTCTCGAGTCATCTCTCAAGTCTCTTCTCGAGTTACCTTTCGAGTCCCCTCTCGAGTTACCTTTCGAGTCCCCTCTCGAGTTCCCTCAAGTCCCCTCTCTCGAGTCCCCTCTCGAGTCACCTCTCTCTCGAGTCCCCTCTCTCTCGAGTCCCCTCTCGAGTCCCCTCTTGAGTCTCCTCTCGAGTTCCCTATCGAGTCCCCTCTCAAGTCTCCGTTCAAGTTCCCGCTCAAGATCCCTCTCAAGTCATCTCTCAAGTCGACTCACAAGTTTCCTCTCGAGTCTCCACTAAAGTCCCTACTCGTGTGCCATGGGAGGTTCCGCTGGGGGTCCTGCCAACCTTGTGTCTTGTGCCGTTGGAGGTTCCGCTGGGGATCCTGCCAACTCTATGTCCTGTGCCGTTGGAGGCCCCGCCGACTACTCTCCTGCCGGGGGTCCTGCCAACCCTGTGTCCTGTCCCGTTGGAGGCCTCACCGACTACTCTTCTGCCGGGGGTCCTGCCAACTCTACGTCCTGTGCCGTTGGAGGCCCCGCCGACTACTCTCCTGCCGTGGGTCCTGCCAACCCTGTGTCCTGTCCCGTTGGAGGCCCCACCGACTACTCTTCTGCCGGAGGTCCTGCCAACTCTATGTCCTGTGCCGTTGGAGGTCCCGCCGACTACTCTCCTGCCGGGGGTCCTGCCAACCCTGTGTCCTGTCCCGTTGGAGGCCCCGCCGACTACTCTTCTGCCGGGGGTCCTGCAAACCCTATGTCCTGTGCCGTTGGAGGCCCCGCCGACTACTCTCCTGCCGGGGGTCCTGCCAACCCTGTGTCCTGTCCCGTTGGAGGTCCCGCCGACTACTGTTCTGTCGGGGTTCCTGCCAACCCTATGTCCTGTGCCGTTGGAGGTCCCGCCAACTGCTCTCCTGCCGGGGGTCCTGCCAACCCTGTGTCCTGTCCCGTTGGAGGCCCCACCGACTACTCTTCTGCCGGGGGTCCTGCCAACTCTATGTCCTGTGCCGTTGGAGGCCCCGCCGACTACTCTCCTGCCGTGGGTCCTGCCAACCCTGTGTCCTGTCCCGTTGGAGGCCCCACCGACTACTCTTCTGCCGGAGGTCCTGCCAACTCTATGTCCTGTGCCGTTGGAGGTCCCGCCGACTACTCTCCTGCCGGGGGTCCTGCCAACCCTGTGTCCTGTCCCGTTGGAGGCCCCGCCGACTACTCTTCTGCCGGGGGTCCTGCCAACCCTATGTCCTGTGCCGTTGGAGGCCCCGCCGACTACTCTTCTGCCGGGGGTCCTGCCAACCCTATGTCCTGTGCCGTTGGAGGCCCCGCCGACTACTCTTCTGCCGGGGGTCCTGCCAACCCTGTGTCCTGTCCCGTTGGAGGTCCCGCCGACTACTGTTCTGCCAGGGTTCCTGCCAACCCTATGTCCTGTGCCGTTGGAGGTCCCGCCGACTGCTCTCCTGCCGGGGGTCCTGCCGGCCCTGTGTCCTGTCCCGTTGGGGGTCCCGCTGACTACTCTTCTACCGGGGGCCCTGCCAACCCCATGTCCTGTTTCGTTGGAGGCCTCGACATCACCTGTCCCACCGGCTCCGGTTCCTGTCCGGTCAACACCAGCTCCTGCCCGGTCCCCTGAGAGCTGTGGTCTTCGCCCCTCCTCGAACTCTGCCTTGCCCCCGGGCCGTCCGCCCGAGACCCCCTCCTCGAACTCTGCCTTGCCCCCGGGCCGTCCGCCCGAGTTCCCCTTTTTGAACTCTGCCTTACCCCCGGGCCGTCCGCCCGAGACCCCTTCCTGGTCCTCTGCCGTGCCCTGGGCTGTCAGTCAAGGCCCGTCCTCCGGACCCCCTCCACCCACCCTGCTGGAAGTTTTGGATTTTTGTTTTTGTTTAGGGAAGTCTAGTATCCGTCCCTTGAGGGGGGGGGGTTCTGTCAGGATTATTATGTCATGTCACGTTTCTATGTGTGGGTGTTTTTCCGTTCTCCTTGTCATGTTTCCTCCCTGTATATTGTCTGGTCTTTTTTCCCTGTGTTTTCATGTCTGTCGTTAGTTTCCCTGGTGTGTCTAATTTCCTGATTGTTTTCACCTGTCACTCCTTGTGTGTCTTCTGTGCTCATCAGTGTCAGCCCCGCCCCTGATTGTTCCCACCTGTGTCTTGTTACCCTGTGTTTAAATTCCCCTGTCTCCCAGTGTTCAGTGTCAGTTCGTTCTTGTCTATTGTCATGGTAAGGTCTATGCTCCTGGTACTCTTGAAAGGTTTTTTGATTCCTCACTGCGTGAGCGCTTTCATTTTTTGTTCTCTGTTTTTTAGTTTAGGGACGTCTAGTATCCGTCCCTTGAGGGGGGGGGTTCTGTCAGGATTATTATTTCATGTCACGTTTCTATGTCTAGGTGTGGGTGTTTTTCCGTTCTTCTTGTCATGTTTCCTCCCTGTATATTGTCTGGTCTTTTTTCCCTGTGTTTTCATGTCTGTCGTTAGTTTCCCTGGTGTGTCTAATTTCCTGATTGTTTTCACCTGTCACTCCTTGTGTGTCTTCTGTGCTCATCAGTGTCAGCCCCACCTCTGATTGTTCCCACCTGTGTCTTGTTACCCTGTGTTTAAATTCCCCTGTCTCCCAGTGTTCAGTGTCAGTTCGTTCTTGTCTATTGTCATGGTAAGGTCTATGCTCCTGGTACTCTTGAAAGGTTTTTTGATTCCTCACTGCGTGAGCGCTTTCATTTTTTGTTCTCTGCTTTTTGTCATCTCGACGAGAGTTTTGGTGGTTACCTTTTTGTTCGTTTTTGCTATTCGTGGAAAAATAAAGTATCTTACAATACTTTACCTCTGTCTCCCGGATCGTGCAATTGGGTCTTACCCCCCAAGTGTCTGAGTTCGTAACAGTATTAGCCAACTTTAAGTTGTATTTAAAAATGTTGTTATGTTTCTAACACTAACCCATACTCACACACACATCGTTACCACAGGTTTCTCTCTCTCTCTCTCTCTCTCTCTCTCTCTCTCTCTCTCTCTCTCTCTCTCTCTCTCTCTCTCTCTCCACAGTCAAAGGTATTTAAATAATATAACGTTACTTACCATTAGTCATTTCATTCATTTGGTCTCGTCTCTTGACCATCTCCTCAGGGGTGTAATGGGGAACTCCATCGTTAAATGTACAGCTACACCTGTAGTCACGGGCCCTCTCAATCTCTTGTTCGCTTTCCTCGCTCACATAACGCCGTACGGACTTAAGTGTCTCAGCCACCGCGTCGTTCAGCAGTGGTCGCTCCTCGGTGGTGTCCTCATCCTCTTCAGCATCTGTGGTCTGAGGGCTGCTGTCAGTGTCAGTGCTGTCTGACTCTGAATCGGAGCCGGATAATGGGGCAACTTCAACCGGTACCGTCAAAAAGTAATCAGTGATCAGCTGAACCCATTGCTCATCAGAGGCTGTCCCTCTCACAATGTTGGAGTTCAACAGTCTTGCGATTTGCTCTTTTCTGGAATCCATCGATCTGATTAGCGGCTAATAAATTGTCAAAGTACGGAGGAAAAATATTTTCGTTTTACTGGGGGAAGGTTGCGAGGAATAATGTTGGTTTATATAGTGTTTGTGTATTTTTACGTGTGTGTATTGTGTTTGTTTCCCGGGGACAACACTCACAATAAACGTTACGTTACTCCGTTCTCCGCTTTTAATTATGCCTTTACAAGCTTCAAAGTTGTCTTTATCATCTGAATTTGGTGAAACAAGTTTAATATTCTGAAAGCTAAGACTTTGTTTATTTTAAATCAGATGAAAATAAACTGTCACGGACTCTGCCGTGTTATCTATGATTACTATACGCTTTTCATTCATAATGTCAGCCGGAGGGAGGGGGAGCAGCGCTGCGGAAGAGCAGCGTGAGAGCTGTTATCTTCCCTTTACAAGCTTCAAACATGTATTTATCGTGTGATTTTGGAAATAAAAGTTTCAGATTCTGAAAGCCAAGACTTTGTTTATTTTAAATCAAACAAAACACCAAAACCCCAAAAAACTAGTTTTTTACACAAATCCACATTTATTTTTAAATGAGCCGTTGCGACTTCCGACTGATTTCGATAGAGCGGGTCACATATTATGAATATGTCTTTATCAGGCTATGTTCCACAATCTTTCAAAGTAGCAGTGATGAAACCACTTCTTAAAAAGCACAACCTCGATCCAGAGGTTTTAGCCAACTATAGACCTATTTCTAATCTTCCGTTCCTCTCAAAGATTCTTGAGAAAGTGGTCGCAAAACAGCTGTGTGATTACTTAAAAAACAATGATTTATTTGAAGATTTTCAGTCTGGCTTTAGAACACAGCATAGCGCAGAGACAGCTCTGGTTAAAGTCTCAAATGACATTCTAATAGCCTCAGACAAGGGACTTGTCTCTATTCTTGTTTTGCTCAATCTCAGTGCTGCATTTGATACTATCGACCATGATATCCTATTACAAAGATTAGAGCACTTAGTTGGCATACAGGGAACTGCTTTAGACTGGTTTAGGTCCTATCTATCTGAACGCTCTCAGTTTGTACGTGTCAATGATGAATCTTCCACGCAAACCAAAGTTAGCCATGGAGTGCCACAGGGCTCAGTGCTCGGACCTATTTTGTTCACATTATATATGCTTCCGTTAGACAATATTATAAGGAATCATTCTGTAAACTTTCATTGTTATGCGGATGATACTCAACTATATGTATCAATCAAGCCTGATGAAATTAATCATCTAAATAAAATTCAAGACTGTCTCAAGGACTTAAAAACGTGGATGACCTTAAATGTTTTGATGTTAAACACGACCAAAACTGAAGGTATTGTACTTGGCCCGAATAATCTACGAAACAAATTATCTAAAGATATACTAACTATGGATGGCATTAATTTGGCCTCCAGTGAGACTGTAAGGAATCTTGGTGTTATATTTGATCAGGATTTATCCTTTAACGCCCACATAAAATCAATTTCAAGGACCGCCTACTTCCATCTACGTAACATTGCAAAAATCAGGCATATCTTGCCTCAAAACGATGCAAAGAAACTAGTCCATGCATTTGTTACTTCAAGGCTGGATTATTGTAACTCCTTATTATCAGGGTGTACCAAGAAGTCAGTCAAGTCGCTTCAGCTGATTCAAAATGCTGCAGCTCATGTACTAACCAGAGTTAGGAAAAGGGACCACATTACTCCTGTTCTAGCTGCCTTACACTGGCTCCCTATAGAACACAGGATATAATTTAAAATTCTTCTTCTCGCCTACAAAGCCCTTAATGGAAAGGCGCCATCTTACCTTAAATAACTCATTATACCCTACTGTCCTACTAGGGCATTGCGTTCCAAGAATGCAGGGTTGTTGGTTGTTCCTAGAGTCTCTAAAAGTACAATGGGAGCCAGAGCCTTTTCTTATCAAGCTCCACATTTGTGGAATCAGCTTCCAGTTTGTGTTCGGGCGGCAGACACCCTATCCGTTTTTTAAGAGTGCGCTTAAGACCTTCCTTTTTGATAAAGCTTATAGTTAGGGCTGATTAGATTCAGCCCCTAGTTTTGCTGATATAGGCTTAGTTTGTCGGGGGACATCTTACTTCTTCCTTCTCTCTGTCTATACCTGTGTACTCTCATGTTCCGATTAACCCAGCTTCCCCACATTTCTTTCTTTTTGGTGTCTTTATACGCCGGGATCCGGAGTCATGGATGATCCTGCGCTCCTCTGTCCTGGATCGCGAGCCCTGGATCTTGAGTCGTGGCTGTGGTCCTGGATCATAGGTCCTGGATGGATATCCTCGTGGATTCATCTTCCTATTATACACACATGCATTTCCAAACATTTGGACTACCTATGTTGCAAATGTATTATCTTTTCGATTTACACACGGCATCTATTGCACGTCTGTCCGTCCTGGGAGAGGGATCCCTCCTCTGTTGCTCTCCCTGAGGTTTCTCCAATTTTTCCCCTTAAACTGTGGGTTTTCTCCGGAAGTTTTTCCTTGTACGATGTGAGGGTCTAAGGACAGAGGGTGTCGTATTGTCATACTGATATTCTGTACAAACTGTGAAGACCACTGAGACAAATATAACATTTGTGATATTGGGCTATATAAATAAACATTGATTGATTGAAAAGTTGTCTGAATTTAAGATTACTAGACCAGACAACTTTCTATGTTCACTGAACATAAAGTAAAGTTTAAACAACTTGAATAACTTTGTTGGTACTGCTAAAACTAATAAGTTGATGAGACTTAGTTTTATTGACTACATAGTTTGTCAATTTAACTAATTATTCTAAGTTTGAGACACTTAAGGGTGAGTTGAGAGGATTTGAGAAAAGTTGTTGATGCAACAAAAATATTTGTTCATTTGACAAAAAAAAAGAAGTTCACCGAATGCTTTACTTGCTTTCTTTAGCGTCCTGTGAACTTGTTTTTTTAAGTTGGAGAAACGTAATTGAGAGTTGAAATTACTTGATATCCTTTCCTGGCTAAACTTAATTGTAAGTTGAAATTACTTGAGATACTTTCCTGGTCCTAATCAAAATTTTAAGGCAACAGGGTTACAAATTATTTTAAGTTGAGTCAACTTGTATTTTTTTACAGTGAATATAGGCATCAAAAAGACAAGGACTACACCTTATCATCCACATGGAAATCCTGTGGAGCGATTCAACAGAACCCTTCTCGCAATGTTGGGAACACTTGAAGAGGGAGACAAAGTCAAATGGAGGGATTTTGTGCAACCCCTCGTTCATGCATATAATTGCACAAAAAATGACACCACAGGCTTTTCCCCCTATCAACTCATGTTTGGCCGACAGCCAAGGCTTCCAATTGACATTGCCTTTGGTCTGAGTCCAGAGAGATCCAAACTATCTCATTCAAAGTATGTAAAGAAGTTGACCGAAAGTCTAACTAAAGCTACCGTTTAGCTACTGAAAATAGTCTGAAAAATGCTTTTCAGAACAAACAGAGGTACGACAACAAAGTAAGAGAATCTACCCTGGCAGCAGGAGATCGAGTCCTTGTAAGAAATGTCAGTTTCAGGGGGAAACATACAATTGCTGATCGCCATATACACTGTTATTAAACAAATCCAAGACTCACCTGTCTATGTTGTGGTGCCAGAGAACACAGGAGGACCTGAAATAGTGTTACACAGAGACTTGCTTTTTCCCTGTGGATTTCTACCGTCTACAGTTGAACAGATATGCCCTCAAAAATCTAAAACCAGACAAGAACCAAATAACGTTTCACTTCCTGATGTTCCTGAAGCTCTTGCTGAGGTTGAAGATGAAATGTCTCACATGGAAGATGAAGTTGAGTACTAGTCCCACTCAGGGCCGTATCCAGGATTCCCTGAATACCGAGGTCCAAACATGCTAAGGGGGTTCGGGGTATACCAGGGTTAGGGTTAGCCCTATAGATGGATGGATAGATATATGGATAGATAGATAGATGGATGGATAGATGGATGGATGGATAGATGGATAGATAGATGGATGGATAGATGGATAGATAGATGGATGGATAGATGGATGGATAGATGGATGGATGGATAGATAGATGGATAGATAAATGGGGTTATTAAGCCCATTTTCAGTTCCTCCCTGACTTCCATCACTTTCTCTCTCTCTCTTTCTCTCTGCCTGTCCTCTCTCTTCCTTACCAAAGCTGAGCTTCGACTGACGTATTATTTTCATTATATCTGATTCAGTGTAAAAAGAAAACAATACAATGTTATATCTTCAATGTTTTAATCAAATTGAAATGAAAGAAAAGCATTACAACGTTTGTTAAAAGGTAATCCTTCTGACATTGGATGAATGTAATTAACTTTAGCTCTCTAGCTAGTTTATTCACGCAATTTAAACCAAAGTATAGCCTATAGCTGCAATATAAGTTAGTGTGCATGTTGTCGGACGTCCACTGACTAACGTAGAGCGTTCACACAGGATCTGCTGCATATATGATGTCCTGAGGAATAGAAACACAAGCAGCCCACTGGACTCAGATCTGTAGATACCTCATCACTCCTCCGCTGCAAGTCCGGGCTGCGGTGGTTTGTTGATACATGTCGTCTTCTTCTGTTTGTTTAATCGAGGCTACGTAGTTATGCAGCGCCCCCATCGTCAGTAAATTGAAGTACTACAAAGAACCCCGTTTAGTGCAGTTATTTCACAAGTTTAGTTATACACTGCTCGGAAAACATTACCGAGGTCCGGACCTCGTGACCTCAATGGTGGATACGGCCCTGCTCCCACTACCACACACTGATGGAAGAGACAGCAGTCACACTGATGGACAATGAACAAAGTAGCCGGATCACAAAAGAGAATAGTGGATTCGGAGGACAGCCTCACACTGAAGGAACAGCTGGAAGAGACTTTCACATGGAAGACCAATGTGTCTCTGAGAGTCAGGAAGTGGATTTGAGCTTTAATGTGTCTTCTCTCAATCCTGAAGTTCCAGCATTCCAACCCAATGGAGGAAAGTTGAGGAAAACTGGGAAGAAATCAAAATGCAGCCCTCACCTCAGCATCAGATTGTAGGAACTGAGGAAAGTCTCCCTGACATTCCAGTGAACCTGAATGAGTTATGTAGTGTTGGAGCACCACCCAATGGCGGTGGTGGAAGGTTCACCTCTGCTCCGCGCGTCCCTTGATGACTGATGAGCTGGTCAAATTTATAAAAGAAGGAACTCAAAGCACCAGAATAACAATTCCTACCACCGTGTGATATACGTACCACGACAGCCAGTCAGAAAAAGAGCGCCGAGCATGAGAATATCATAATATTTATACACACAAGCGGGGAGGAGTTGTGTTGGTTGCTCCTCCCTAGCTATTTGTTATTGGCGATTTCCCTTCTGGGCGAGCCCAAGACCGTGAGCTGGTAGGTCTCCATTGGCCAGTTTCACTTCTGGGTGGGACCCTAGGCAATGAGTCAGCAGTTGTTGACTCCGTCTGATTCGCTCCCTCTCCTTACAGTGTGTGTGTGTGTGTGTGTGTGTGTGTGTGTGTGTGTGTGTGTGTGTGTGTGTTGTGTGTGTGTGTGTGTGTGTGTGTGTTGTGTGTGTGTGTGTGTGTGTGTGTGTGTGTGTGTGTGTGTGTGTGTGTGTGTGTGTGTGTGTGTGTGTGTGTGTGTGTGTGTGTGTGTGTGTGTGTGTGTGTGTGTGTGTGTGTGTGTGTGTGTCTAAATAAGGATGTGCCCTGCCATGCAAACTGCTCCTACTTCATACAGAGTGATTAAGCACACACATATGTTTAAGCCAACTACTCCAAAATGTTGTGGCAATTTAGCACGCACGACATGAAAGAATAAAACAGAGAGGAATCAAATAAAACACATACACAGGTACAGTTGATCAATAATCACACAGCATGTATAGCCACTGCAATGAACACCCACATTTTCCCTATGCAGCCTACCACACAAATGTCACATGTGTTTCTCTCTGCGTCTCATGACATCTTTAGGATTAGTTAACTTAACACAGGTTAACTGTTCTTATATCCTAAAGCCTCCTCTGAACTTCCTCTAACCTCAAAGTCAGCTCACTTTACACGAATACATCTATTGATAATTCAGAACGACCATTATCCCATGGCCTCTCTAGGAGTCTTGCAGGATATGAATTATCGAATTAACTAAGTCTATATTAATATAAAAAACCTCTCTATATTTAAGAGGAAAAAATTGACTCGTCCATTCAAGTTTAACACACATATATTAGTGATAACATAATTCAACACACTTCTTATATATCAGGTGACATAAAAATGAATATACCAGAAATACGCTGTATTAAACTTTCTGCTATAACACGTTATTTGAATAATTCAGTAGCCCAAATACAACCGAAAGTGGACTACAAACGGAAAATGGGGAAGAACATGCACAGCCAGGAAGTAGTGTCCCTCCTCATGAAGAGGAAACAGAACTGAGAAGATCCTCCAGAGAAAGAACAGCTCCTGATAGGCTAACTTACCAAACCTTAGGGAACCCCCTGGTGACACTTATGCACTCTATCTTAAAGGGGACCTATCATGCAAAATGAACTTTTTGATGTATTTTATACATTAATATGTGTCCCCGGTGTCAGGGAACTCACACAGTATCAGAAAATAAAACCCTCTCTCTTTTCCTCCGTACCCAAATCTCTAAAAACGGGGCTACAACAGAGCTGATCCAGATTTGCGTCCGATATGACGTAATATGAGAAATGTAGGTTGGCTTTACACCCACGGCCCTATCAGAAACGTTGCTATCAGAAACAATGCCTGACTGTTTTGGACATAATATGGTCGGTGCATGTTTACATTTGCAACGCTAACACTCAAAGCTAACCTGTACTGCACAGAGCATGTGTGTGAAGAAGCAGGAAATAAAAAGGTATAACCGGCAAGTTTTGAAACAGGAAGTGATATAGATATATATATGGCTAGAATGGGTGATCTGTTAGGTATTTTGAGCAAAACACTTCATAGACATGTTTTTTATATACTTTTATATATCGGAGACCTATGCTATTGCCTAGAAATAGCATGATAGGTCCACTTTAAGTGGGTTGAATCAGGCTTTCTCCCAAACTCTAAACTTTGACGCTGTACCCTATATATGCCAGTTAACCCCTTTCACTTCTGAGATAGTGTAGGGTGCAACATGCAAGGATGCATGCAGATTTAGTGGGGGAGGATGTAACCCACTTAAATAATGCAGTGAGTAAATAACACTTTCACCCTGTAATAAACAGCAGCTCCCACTTGGGGCAGTTAAGGGATGGATCAGGGGTATTCAACTAAAATTCAACGAGGTCCAGTTAGAGAAAATGTCCCCATGCAAAGGTCCGGAACATCAAAATGTCTAAGTTGCTTTATGAATTAGTGTGATATATATGGAAGTAGCTGTAGCTTTATCAACGTCTGCATGTAATCAACAACTGACTGCCAATCAAATAAAGAAAGTACAATTCAAAAACAACAATGTTTATTGTCAATTAACATTGAACTATACAGATATACAGTAAATACTGTGGATATGTGTAATGTTCCTCTTGGGCTGCATTTAAAAACAAAATAGAGAAAATAAATAAAATAGCTTTTGAAAGTATGTGCATCTTAAAAGTGCTTAATTTTAGATAAATAAAGTGTAGCAGCAGCTTGAGTTTCCCTTTTTCTTTGTTAACCGTTTCACATCATGACTTAACAGTTTCAGACGATTATAGAACAATATCAGTCTTTACACATCATAACAACTGAACAGTTTTAAAGTTTCTCTTTCTTTCCCTCTTATATTGCAGTCCCTCACTCACTTTGTTTAAATTCAGTGCGAGAATTGAGCTGGAGCTTGTCCTGCCAGGAGTTTAAATCTGGGCTGAAATGGTGTCAGGGCCATTCTCATACACATATGCAGGTGCTCATTGGTTAGCCTCGGTTAGCCTGCACTGGAACTATATTTAGTTTTAATGTTGATTCTGGTGGACTGATCATATTGGGCTCTGAGACTGCTTATTTTTTGTGACCTCAGTTCTGACTTGAGGGAATGTTTGGTCAAACACTTTGTGTTTTGTCTCATAGTGGCGTTTTGGCACTTTGAATGAGCACCACGGTCTCTGAACAAATGAGACACACTGGCTCTGTGCTCCCAGCGGGCAGGATGAACATGAAGAGTCCACTCAGGGTTAAAAGCTCTGTTCTCACTGTCCACGTTCCTCTTCTTGGAGAGCGCCATGTGTAATTATGTGTCTCTCCCTGTCTGCCGCTAACACGCCTGTTCACTCTCCTCTCCGCTTCTCTCCCTGTATCGCTAATTATTCTCTTCACTCACTTTCCTCTCCGGCTCTCATCTCTTCTTCTGTGTTTCTCTCCCTGTATCGCTCACTCGTCTCTTCTTCTGTGTTTCTCTCCCTGTATCACTCACTCGTCTCTTTCGCCCCCTGTCGGCGGCGGTTAAAGTAGAATCGCCCGTCAAAATTGAAATCCCCTATTAATGTATTGATTATAGGTCCGGGTCCGTATAGGTCGGCGTCTGGGTCCGGACCGCGGTCCGCCTGTTGCCGACCCCTGGGATAGAGGAAGAGCAGGCCAGAGTGTTAATTAGGCTCAATAAGTGGCAGCTGCCCTGTGTCTGTGTGTGTGAGAGTTGGGGAAAGGTTTTTAGAATTGTTTGTGATGTTTTGATGCTACAAAACAGGAACTAACAAGTCCCCCTAGGGACCCGGGAAGCATGGTGCGCAGTAAGCCCCATACAGGGCTGGAGGACTCTCCCCGCCAGCCTTCCCCACTGCGGTCCATGCACGCTCTACACGTGTGAGTGTGGGGGACATGGTGCACTTACGTTCTCTCCATGCTCCTTAGGGACCTGGGAAACGTAGTACGCAGTGTTAGTCACTTGCGCTGGCACCTGCAGGGTGGAGCTATGGGCTTATTCAGACCAATTAGGCTCTACCCAGCCAGGTAAGCTGCGGCCCGACTTCTCCATGGTCACAACCGGATGATGGGAAGTTGGGGTGCGGTGGCTGTAAACCAAAGGCCGGTCAGGGGCAGTGTGGCGGATCGATGTTGTAGGACGACAGGGCGTTTATCCCATCGGGGCTCCACCCACTGTCCCCATAGAGTCCAGTAGAGGGCGGAGCCTGTGTGAGATAGAACGGGTGACCACGCCCACCTATGGGGTTACGTATTGTAACCCTAGTTCTATAAGCACAGGGGGAGCCCTCTACCTAGGGGCCTTGTCTTTCCTATCCCGCTCGCTGAAGAGGGTGTAGGATGACAGTCAGCAGGTGTAGCTGCCTTATATGCGCGCGAGTAGTTATACACATGCCGCATTCGTCTCATTAGTATGCATACAAATGTGACAGGTCACACCTCTACTACTTATGCAAATGAGCTAAGTCCCGCCTCCCATTTGGTCGAGGTGTGAAATCGCAAGTAGGTGTGAAATCACGAGTAGGTGTGAGATCCGTCGATAGGAGGGGGGTGATGTGTATTCACAGGTGTGAAAAAATTCATACATTTAAAAAATGTAAAATTAGAAAATTATTTTAAAAAAAAAATGCTGCTTCAATCACATTAGTATGCATATAATCTGACAGGTGGGCCCGCCCCTAAGTGTGTGTGTGTGTGTGTGTGTGTGTGTGTGTGTGTGTGTGTGTGTGTGTGTGTGTGTGTGTGTGTGTGTGTGTGTGTGTGTGTGTGTGTGTGTGTGTGTGTGTGTGTGTGTGTGTGTGTGGGGCCTTCACTGGTGTCCTCACATGGATCTACAGGTCCCCATCAGGCTCTCAAGCGCCCATTGTCAAGCAGTCGGCCTGATGCTGTGAAAGTACAGAAAAGCAGGCAGGGTTGAGATGTGACTCTGTAGTAGAGAGCCAGAGGAGATACATTTGACTGCCCATGCCTGACTGTTTATCTGTGCACTTTCAACTGTATACAATACAACACAGAAATGCCCAGTGCTGCTAAGAAATAAGTTCAGGAAAGCTATGACCCCCCCCCCCCCGATGGAACACAGCTAGATTCAAAAAGTAACTCTCAATGTATTCAGACGAAAGTATGCGGATTCAGAGTCAAAGAAAACACCTTTTACTGTCCTAGCCAAAAGGGGTTGATTAAGTTAGTCTGCATGCTCTCCCCTCTTCCTAGGGCTGTCTGACCATTTGCTGTGTGTGTGTGTGTGTGTGTGTGTGTGTGTGTGTGTGTGTGTGTGTGTGTGTGTGTGTGTGTGTGTGTGTGTGTGTGTGTGTGTGTGTGTGTGTGTGTGTGTGTGTGACCATCACTATGTTCTTTTTTCACATAGAGCTGCATATGCCTGTCTCATAGGAGCCCATGGGTCTACAGACGGCCTGAGGCTGTAAAATTACAGAGTGGTGACTCTAGGCTGTCAATACATGTGGATTCAATACAGCTGATCAGAACAAAAGAAAAGCAGTTAAATTCTTTTTTCTCGTATTTATCTACTATCTACATGTTTTTGTAATGTTTATGTATATATGTTAATGTGTGTATAGTATATATATATATATATATATATATATATATATATATAGGAGAATAGCATAAGCCTAAAAAATATTTTCTCTGCCATAAAAAAACAAATACAATGTAATGCTAATTTGTTAAACAATCAGTTGGCTGTTTTTAGAGTCATACCTGGTGCTGCTGGGGTTTATAAGGGGTGACAGATTAATTGTAGAGAGACCAGGTATTGAGTGACAGCATCAAATCCTCTCTGCGCTTTTCCTGACCTGGATCTAATCCTGAAAAATTCTGGTAAGTACTTATTTTATTTTATAATATCATGTAATTAGTTAATGCTGCTTGGTGTGTGTTAAACAACCTCTGTGCATCTGCTGTTTTTATTTTGTAACAGCACTAGGCTCGTAATTATTTAGAAGCTTTGGTAAAGTACCCCTCTACAAATAATGTGGTGTAAATACGAACTGGAATATTAGAGAGGCTTAACTCTTTTTGGTGGAACCCCATATGGTTCATTCCCTGTGGAAAGTGAGTATATTAAAAAAACTATATGTGTATTTAGCTATATTTCTTAAAATCTAATATGTTTTTATGTGTAAAGTATCCAGCATAACGTTTTTTTTATATACTTACTCTCTTGTTAAAAAGGTGTTGATTTTGCCTCGTGAGCCAGCCATCAGCAAACCCTCAAGAGGACAGATACCCCGGGATAACCTCCCCTTTTTTTCCCGGAGTTTGCACACATCCTGCCTCTTGTCTGGTCTCAATGTGGTTCATACACTACCCTAACGAGTCGGACAGACTCAGCCCCTCTTCATCAGGTCAGGGTCGACCCCTCAACACAGACTCTGCTTGAGAATCAAACTCACCCCTCACAGTCCTGATGGGTTATCATACCGGTAAATGCCTTTTATGGCAAGATGATCGCTAAATGATTTGTTTTTGTTAAATGTATAATCCAGTGTATTCAAAAACATACTTATCCCCTCTTCTTTTATTTCTCTGTCTTTTTCTCTATAGAGCAACCCCCTATTATCAAGAGGACCCCCGCTGTTATTACGGTCAACTTTTTGGTCACACCACCTGAATAAGCTGGACGGGTCTCATGTAAACTGCTACTGATGTATCCGAATGGTATGTTGGCTTTATGTCCATAAATGTAGAAGCGGTGTGAAATGTTTCTTCAGTGGTGCCACATCTATTTTTGATTTTGTTTTTTTGTTTTGTTTTTTGCGGGGGGTGATTTCCTAAACGGTCAAACATGTATTATTTAACAGATAGAGACATTTATTTTCTTCAGGGTATCCAGGATATAAATGAACTACACAGTGATGATGAATTCACATATGGAGACATGTCATTTCCGCAGTGTTCAGGCAATAACAGTGAGTTAAATGACGAGGGCTCAGCTGTAAACGAACATTCCGCCTCCTCTGAAACAAACTCAAGCTATCCAACAACATTAGATGGAGCATTGGAATGGGTGCTAGACTGCTACCAGAACCTGGGGCTTTTAAATCAGCTCCCAGACGACGTCCTCCATCTGAATGGACAAAATAGCAAAGCTTCAGCCAATGTCGAATTACCTGTTTCCACCATGCAAGATGGTGGATATGTTAGTGACACTCCGAGTGACTCAGAATCACCAGTTTCCGCCATCCAGAATGGTGGATATGTTAGTGACACTCCGAGTGACTCAGAATCACCAGTAGGCCTATCCACCGTCCAGAATGGTGGATATGTTAGTGACAGCTCGAGTGACTCAGAATCACCAGTTTCCTCCATGCAAAGTGGTGGACATGTTGATCAGAATGACACCCCGAATGCTTCAGAGTCACCAGTTTCCAAGGGGCAAAATGGTGGTTATGCTAGGGACATCCCGAGTGACTCAGAATCACCAGGCCCCTCGTTACGTTAATGGTGGGCACTAACCGAAATGCCTCACCAAGTGTTTTGTCTCGACCTGTATTCAATAACACAGAAATGCGCCAGTCTCTAGTCCTAACTCCTCCTAACGATGAAGCAGACTGTACAGCCTATTATGGGGTTCTGATGAACAATGTGTATAATATGCTTGCATATGCTTTCGTATGGGCAGAGAGGGAAGATATTGTACAGATTGAGCTACAGGGTGAGCAGCTACGGGGTAACGTGTTAGCCATTTTAAATGCCCCCGGTGATAATCTGAATGATTTTGAGGAGGCCCTGTTCAATGCAGTGCAGTCAAATCTGGAGGTAATGGCAGACAGCAACCTTGAGTTAGTGGTTCAAATTGTTCAGTCCCCCCGTGGAGGGGGTGGAGCGAGACGATTGGCTAGTAAAATGTTGGACAATGAGATCGTTAAAAAGAAGAGGCGTTTTATTTACGTTGTACATAACCCGTCCAACCAGCTGTGTTTTGCTATTAATTTAGCACTGTTGTTGCATGACAACCTCACTGATAATGAAGGTTTTGAACGTGGTAAAGAGATTCAGAGGGGGGTGGGTTTGACGGATCATACAGCTGTGACATTCAACGACATTGATAAATTCGAAGAGAGTTTAAAATGCAAGATTGTGTTTTTTTACCGAGGCGATGATGATCGTGCCCACTGTAAATTCCAGACAGACGGTCCCAAACGAGACAAAACTGTGTTTTTGTTCCTCTTCCAAAACCATTACTATGGGATTAAAAACTTGAAGGGGTTTTTAGGCTCTGCATATGTCTGTGAACATTGTTACACAGGCTACAGCTCTCAATGGAGTCATTCCTGTACTGGTCATTGTTTTGTCTGCCTTGACCCCTCATGTACTCTGGAAGAGTTTAAACCCATCTTTTGTAAAGACTGTAACAAAACGTGCCGTACAGTCGGCTGTCATTCTCGACATAAAGAGCAGACACAGAGATCAGCAGACATTGCCAGTAACTGCGATTTACACAAAAAGTGTGTAGATTGCCAACTTTCTTACTATATCCCCAAGAGTAGTGCAGATAAAACACACAAGTGTGCGGTGAAAAAATGTAAGACATGCAAGGAAAAATTACCCTCTACTTCTACACGCGAGTGTGAAAAACATCTGTGTTACATCGGAGTGTTGCCCAAAGAGACAGAACACAATGACAACATTGTGTTTTATGATTTTGAAACAATGGCGGGGGCAGATGGTGTACATGTCCCCTTCCTGGTGTGCACAAACACCCTTGAGGGTGAAATTTGGGTCGCAGAGGGAACCGACTGTGCACTGCAGTTTTTGGCACACTTTAGGCGCCCAAAGTTAAAAAATGCAACCTTCATGGCTCACAATGCTAAGGGTTTTGACAGCTATCTCATTATCAACGCAATGATCGAACAAGGGCTAAAGCCCTCTTTGATAATGCAGGGAAGTAAAGTGGTCTCTTTTACTGACAAGGATTTCGGGCAAAAGTACATAGACTCACTGTCTTATCTCTCTATGCGTTTAGCAGCAATGCCAAAAGCTTTGGGATTTGAAGATAAAATCAAGGGGTACTTCCCTCACGGTTTCAGCTCTAAGGCCAATCTGAGTTATATCGGACCTTACCCTCCAGCACATTGTTATGGGGTTGAACGCATGACAACTGATGAAAAGAGTGACTTCTTCACCTGGTATGAGATGGTACGCAAGGGTACTTTTGATTTTCGAAAGCAGGCACTGCTTTACTGTAAAACCTATGTGGACATTCTTGTCCAGGGGGCCACTTTATTTCGAAAAGGGTTTCTCGGAGAGACAGGAGTTGATTCTTTTAGTCGTGCGACCATAGCTTCTGCCTGTATGAAAGTTTTTACCACAAACTTTCTATCGCCCAAAACCCTAGCAATCCCCCCACCCGACGACTACCGCCGTGAAAACAAGACGTACTCAGACGCAGGTATTCAATGGCTGGAGTGGGTAGTGCAAACTGAAGGTGTATTTATTCAACATGCGTTGATTGAAAGAGAGAAACGAGTGGGACGTTTTGTCGTAGACGGGTTTGCTGAAGTTGCCGGGGGAAAGATTGTTTGGGAATTTCTTGGCTGCTTCTATCACGGGTGCCCATCTTGCTATAAGGGCCATGAGAAAAAAACCCTGACAGGTGGCACGTTTGAGCAGCTCCATGCTGCTAGTGAGGAAAAGCTGCATGAGCTACAGTCTGTTCATGGGGCCAAAGTGATCGTTATGCGTACACATGGGGTGAGATGAAAAAATCCAATCAAGATTTGCAGGCTTTCCTTAAGGATTTCAAAGCTCCAGAACCACTGACCCCCCGCGATGCTCTA
Source organism: Gymnodraco acuticeps (assembly GCF_902827175.1). Taxonomy (NCBI): domain Eukaryota; kingdom Metazoa; phylum Chordata; class Actinopteri; order Perciformes; family Bathydraconidae; genus Gymnodraco; species Gymnodraco acuticeps. The sequence goes on along the minus strand of NW_022990126.1, from coordinate 173,839 downwards.
TACGAGGGAAGGACATGTGCAGTAAAGTTGAGGCACACAGCAGCGGCAGATGAATTGGTTCATTATTGTGATTTCAACTCACTCTACCCTTTTGTAAACTGCACAGGCCTATATCCACTTGGACACCCTCAGATCATATTCCGATATTTCAAAGACCCTCAGAGTTATTTTGGGTTAATCAGAGCCACAGTAGACCCTCCCAGGGGTCTTTACTTTCCAGTCCTGCCCTACCGAACTGCAGCGGGTAAGCTAGTGTTCACCCTCTGCCATACATGCGCTGACCTTAACAACCAACAGGGGCCATGCATGCACAGCAAAGAGGAAAGAGCATTAACAGGAGTATGGGTGACCACAGAATTCACCAAAGCCCTGGATATGGGTTACAAGCTGAGTCAGGCGTTTTGAGAAGAAAAGTGACAGCATTTTTGTAGACTATATACACACATTTTTTAAGGGTAAACAGGAAGCATCAGGTTATCCTTCAGAGGCCACAGATGATGAGAGCAGACAAAAGTAGGGGATCTTGCTGGATGCAGATAAAATCAAATCAAATCCAGCCAAAAGACAAGTGTCAAAACTATGTCTCAACAGTTTCTGGGGTAAATTTGCCCAGAGAAGCAATCTGACTCAGACTAAGATTGTGACCAAAACAGAAGAATTTCTTAACCTCTTGTTTTCAGCTAAACATAAGGTTAAGTATTTCTCATTCCTCAACGACAGAACGGCTCTTGTTCAGTGGTGTTTCAGAGAAAAATGCTACTCTCCTCCCAACAAGGTAGATAACATATTCGTTGCCGCATTTACCACTGCGTATGCCAGGCTGAAACTGTACAGTGAATTGGAGAAATTACAGCACAGAGTCTTCTACTACGACACAGATAGCATCATCTATTTGACAAGACAAGGTGAGACTCCACTGCCCATGGGGGTTTATCTGGGGGATCTGACAGATTAACTGGGGGGTGACACGATCGAGGAGTTTGCTTCAGCAGGCCTTAAAAGTTATGCTTACCAGATCAAAAATACAAAAAAGGTTATGATGCGTGTGAAAGGCATTATACAAACGCACGAATGTTGTGAGCGAGTGAACTTTGACAGTCTGACCGATCTGGTGGAAGGCTACGTTCAAAACTCTGAGAGGGGGAGGGTAATTGAGGCCCCGCAACACAACATTGTACGGAATAAAGAGGGTTTCGTTTTGAGAAATGTGTCATTCACCAAAAAGTTCCGAGTTGTGTTTGATAAGAGACGTCTGCTAGACGGAGGAAATACTTTGCCTTTTGGGTATTGAGAAATAAATAAGAAGAGACTAAATGTTTTCACCCAGTCAAATTGATTTTGAGCCCAGACTACGTGTTCCTTTTTCTTGTTTAGTAGTTGGCCCCAGTGGGTGTGGAAAAACTTTTTTTGTCAAGAATGTATTGCAAAATTGTATTCATGTAATGGATGTACAGTCTCAAAATATTGTGTGGATTTATACTTCTTTCCAGCCCATGTATGCTGAACTGCAGGAAAAGAATACAAATATGAAATTCATCAAAGATTTGCCTGAATCCTTTCAAGATGAATCTCTATTTCCTCCTGATCAAAGTCATTTGATTATATTGGACTTATATTTCAGGCCTCTGAGCATCCTGAAGTAGTCAGACTTTTCACCCAATACCGTCATCATAGAAATATGAGTGTTATGATGTTAACACAAAATGTTTTTCATCAGGAGTAGTTTAGAGACAGATTACAAATGAACATACTTGCTCAACAAATACACCCTGGTAATAAATCATTTTTCCTACAAAGTTTTGAAGATGCCACCAAGGAACCTCACGGTTATTTAATCGTAGACATGACCCCCAGCTGTCCAGACATCTACAGACTTAGATCGGGAGCACTACCTAATCAGTGGCCAGTTGTTTATGTACCAAAAACGAAAACTTGAAACAGTATGTCGGCCCGTTTAAAAAGAAACATGCCTCTGCTGAAGGCCTTGTGAAGGCCTTGAAGCCCTCGAAGCGCAAGGATATTCTCAAGAACTGCTCCACGGATTTTCTTCAATCACTCTGTGAGCTGTCTTTAAATCTTTTAAAGGGTAACATTCCACTATCAGGCGCTCAGTATAAGAAACTCAAGAAACAAAAGAACATTTTCAAACTCTTGGCCAATAAAAAGACCAACTTAAAAACTAAATTGAAGGCCTTAAGAAAGCAATCTGGAGGTTTTCTTCTGCCTCTGCTTGGTGCGGTGATCCCCATTTTAGGTCAACTTTTAGGAGGGCTCATTCGATCATGAGTCAAAAGATGTTTTTGTTATCACCTCACTAGTTTAATCAACTCAATCAGACGGGTGTGACTAACCCCCATAGTAAGGAAACAATGATACGCACTGCCGAAGATGTTCTGGATGAAAAAATGAGAGCAGTGCTAAACGAAACAGGGTTACCCCCTTATGAAAAAATAAGAAAATACAACACCTTGCTACAGCGATATCTCACCTTACTCAAACAAGACGGGGAGGAGGAACGACATATTACTTTAACTCTACCTGAAGACACGGGGCTGTTAAAAGGAGAAGAAAAGGATGGCATGTCCGTTGATAAAATAAAGAACGAGGTACTTCAAAACCTCCCTACGCGTTACCGTAAGTGTAAATGACGTAACGAAGTTGCCTTAATTAAAAGGAGTAACACGGTTAATGTCATAGTTCAATTGGATGAATGAATACTTTATTTCATGTTATTTATAATCGTTAAATATGGCATGATTTAATACAGTTTGTTTTACATCTTGGGCCGATATGCGTATGTGTTTCTTGTGCCTAGGAACTAATGTTTGTTCATGTGCTGGTACTGCGTGTTTTGCTGTTACACTGTACAACTCCATGTGGGTTGACGTCTTTTTGAAGCTCTGCTGAGGTCTGTGATAAAGTTTAGTGTGACGGGAGGTCTGTGACGAAGTTATGCAGAAAAGGAACTAAATTAATCTCCTTTCACGACAAGCGGCCAACGAGGTATTTGTTTTGTGTTTTCATTTTCTTGTTTTCATTCATATGTGTAGCACAATATGCTAATGTGTTTGGCTATGTATGCGTGTCATTTCGGTGTTGTAGTTCTCACGGCGTAACGGAAGAGGGAAGGCTACAGGATGAAAACTCCCAAGAAATAAACGCCCGTTTTAAAGAACCGACCTGTGTCTGTGTCGTGAAAAGAGCTACAGTGAGAACTCGCCTGCTCAGCGCGGGTGGGAAAGACAGCGAGACTGGAGCGAGAGACGACGCTGCGTTCAAGGACCATCCAGCACATCAGAGAAGCAACGCCAGCGGTGCACTGTCGGCATGATGACCGCAAGCTACGGTAATTAGACTGTGTCAAAGTCGCAACATTTCAGGATAAAGCCAGGAAGTGCTCTACCACATCCTTCAAGTTAAAGGTGGTGTGAGAAGTGGTTAATCTGGAAATTGCAAATAAGGACTCAGGTCTATCATCTATGCTAAGCCTATGCTGGTGATGAAGCTAATGTGTTGGTGTTCATGAATGGTACATGTCAAAGGGTTTAAAGACGAAAATTAATCATATAAGAAAGTAAAGAAATTATAAGTTAATATTAAAGAAAGAATATATTATTTATAAGTTCAAGTTAAAAAAGAAGAACGTTTTCACATTTTATGAAAGGTATTACACTTAAAGGACAATTTACTTGAGCTTTAAAGGGTCATTCCACTGACAAAAACATTTTCTTTGTAAAGTATAAGTGATGTAATGCCTTTCTAAGCATATTTCACTACATTTAAGGTGTATTAGTAACGAGCTAAATCTTATTCTTGTTATTGTTATTTTGTTGTAAAGCTGAGGTCAAGTTAAACTTGTTAATGAGTGCATACATTTGATAACCTCACTGATTACTTATGTATACATTCAGAGATCCAATTCAAGCTTAGTAGTTACACATGCTCTATTACAGTCGGTTATAAGTTATTAAGTCATCTCAAAATGTCAGAAGCAGGGACTGAGACCTGCCACAAAAATGCCAAATCATCTGCTCAACTTGAAACAACAGAAACAGAGTTGGCAGAAGAAGTGGAAGAGCTACGAAGAGGTGAAAGAAATCGAACACTAACAGAAAAAGGAAAATAACTCCAAGCTGAAAAGTTGAAAAGTGTACAACGTCACTACAGAATCGTCTATGAGAAATGGAGGTACCATGTGAGAATAGGCAAAGAAATACTGAATGATGACGCCTCCAAGGATGAATTGAGAGAGCTTATTGCAAATATAAAAAGCTCTTGCTCAGATGTAAAAGCCTTGTATGAAGAGTTACGTCTCATACATACTCCTGAACCAAACCTGCGACGCAGAGTTGATACATGCATATCACTCTCAGGATTCATTATTCGAAAGGCAGAGAGACAGCTTGAAGAGAATACAGCAGACTTAAAGGAAGAATCTTGGCCCGATGTTGGATCTGTTCTAAACTCAACTGACTCTTCATTATCTCCATTGTCTTGTCGATCAAAGTGTAGCTCCGCTCATTCTAGTCTTCTCAAAAGATTTGAAGCTGCAGCTGAAGCCGCTGCATCTCAGGAAGTCCTAGCAGTTTTAGGTGAACAAGAAAAGGAAGCAACAGAACTTCAAAGGCTGGAGACTGAAGATAAAAAACAGATGGCACAATTTGAGTTCAAAAGGCAAGCCAGACTTCAGGCAATGCAAGAAAAGCGCAGAAAGCTTGAACGCCTAGAAGAGGTTCAAAAGCTGAAAGCCGCAAGAGCTCGAGTCAAGGTGTACTATCGAATGGAAGAAAATTATGAAGCAATCGACTCACTGTATGATGTTGAACCAGCTAGAGAAACCCAAGCTCTGTACTCCACAACTCCACCATTCGTTTATCAGTCTCAGCCAGTAACAGCACAAGTCATCAATGCTTCAAGTCCTCCGTTCATACCTCAACCTCTACAACCTGCAAGTCAAGCTTATAGTCTCCACAGTCCACAGCAAGTACAACAAGCTCTACCAACCTCAATGCCCTTAGCTCAGATGCAGAATAGTGCTGACTTGGTTAAAATACTAGCAGAAGCAATAAGTGCAAATCACCTTCCAACACCAGAGCCTGCATTATTCACAGGAGATCCTTTGAAATTCAAAGACTGGCAACTATCCTTTGAAACTTGAATAGACAGGAAAAACATTCCAAAGAATGAAAAACTGTATTACCTTAGAAAGTACATAGGAGGTGCTGCAAAGAAAGCAGTAGAAGGATTCTTCCTGTTAGGCACCAAAGCAGCATATGACTCTGCCTGGCAGCTGTTAGAAAAACGTTTTGGAGACCCATTTATTATTGGGAAGTCCTTCAGAGACAAGCTACATGGATGGCCAAAGATAAGCTCTAAAGATGGCAGCGAACTAAGAGAATTTGCAGACTTCCTTAAGAGCTGTGAGGCTGCAATGCCCCACATTAAGACATTAGAAGTACTGAATGACTGCAACGAGAGTCAACAAATATTGATGAAACTGCCAGATTGGTTGGTATCCGGCTGGAACCGAAAAGCAATGGAGGCCAGACATGCAAATGGTGGTTACCCACCATTCAAAGTGTTTGTAGATTTCATATCAAAGGAAGCAGATCTCGCATGTGATCCCATATCCTCGATACAAGCTATCAGGAGTGTCGAAAGTGAAAAAACAAAGAATCCAAGAAGCCAAACTATTCAAGCAAAGACACTGTCCACAAACACAACACAAAGTAGCATCCCAACATGCATCTTCTGCAAAGGAACAGGACACGTCCTCCCAAAGTGTAGAAAGTTTGTAGAAAAGACTGTTGAAGATCGCATCAAGTTTGTGTATGCAGAAAGGCTATGCTTTGGATGTTTGAATACTGGTCATCAGTCAAAGGCGTGCAATGACAAAAGCACATGTGAAAAGTGTCAGAGGAGACATCCAACGTGTTTGCATGACGACAAGTTCAAAGGCAAAATGTCAACAACCTTTAATGGAGACGACATCTCAAAGGACAAAACAGACACCAAAGAAATCGCTGCAACCACCAACAGAGTCATACAAGAAGGTCCAAGCACACAAACGTCCGCAATCATACCAGTCTGGGTCTCATCCACAAAACAGCCAGAACAAGAAGTTCTTGTCTACGCACTCTTGGACACACAGAGTGACACGACTTTCATTCTAGATGAAGTGGCCCAAAATCTTGACACAAACAAAGAAAATGTTCGTTTGCGGCTATCTACAATGTCAACAAAGTCAACAGTCATACCCTGTCAGAAACTGACAGAACTTCAAGTGAGGGGATACGACCTGGAAAAAATGATTCCTTTGCCACCTCTTTTCACAAGAGAGTTCATTCCAGTTGACAGGTCACACATTCCTACCTCAGAGACAGCTCTAAAATGGCCACATTTGGAACAGTTGGCAGACAAGATTCCACCACCATTGGATTGCGAAGTAGGTCTTTTAATCGGATATAACTGTCAGCAAGCCCTTCTTCCAAGAGAGATCCTATCCGGTAAAGACAATTATCCATATGCACAGCGGACGGATCTTGGCTGGAGTATCGTCGGTTGCTCGAATCCAGCAAAGGATTACTGTGACACAATAGGAACTAGTCACAGAATCGTAGTGCGACAAGTAACACCTGCTGTCCAGCCAGTAATTCAGCTGAAGAGAGAAGTACACTTTGTGTGCAGAACTCAAGTCAAAGAGATCCATCCAACAGACATACTCAAGGTTCTCGAGTCGGATTTCACTGAACACACTACAGATGATAACCAAGTGTCTCAGGAGGACCTTCTCTTCTTGTCTAAAGTGAAGGAAGGTATCCGCCAAAGAGAAGACGGCCACTATGAACTCCCTCTTCCCTTCAAATCGGATAACCCTCATCTCCCTGACAATAAACGATCTGCAGTTCACAGACTGATCTCATTGGAAAGACGACTAAGGAGAAATGAACAGTATTACAAGGATTACGTTCATTTCATGAATGACATAATAACCAGAGGCGATGCTGAGAAGGTTCCAGAGTCTGAACTCAACAACCAAATATCATGGTACATTCCGCACCACGGAGTCTACCACCCCCACAAACCCGGAAAAATCCGTGTGGTTTTTGATTGTTCAGCACGTTTCCAAGAAACCTCTCTAAACGATCATCTCTTGACTGGTCCCGACCTGACAAACACGCTCATTGGAGTGTTATGTAGATTTAGAAAGGGTCCGGTAGCCATAATGTGCGATGTTGAACGGATGTTCCACCAATTTCATGTCACAAAGGAACACCAAAACTACCTAAGGTTTCTCTGGTGGGACAAAGGCGACCTGGACTCAAAACCTTCAGTATATAGGATGAGAGTGCACCTGTTTGGAGCAGCGTCATCCCCTGGCTGCTCCAACTTTGGATTCAAACACCTGGCATCCCAGGGTCATGGGAAGTTCAGTGAAGAGTCCATCAAGTTTATACAGAGAAGCTTCTATGTGGACGATGGCCTAATAAGTGTAAGGTCACCGGCTGAAGCCATCTGTCTTGTTGAAGAGTCAAGAGCCTTGTGCAGAACAGGAAATCTTCATCTTCACAAGTTCGTATCCAACGACAAAGAGGTGATTGCCGCAATACCACCTGAAGAACTTGCCAAAAACAAGGATCTAGACTTAACTCTTGGAGAACTTCATATTGAGCGAGCACTTGGAGTTCAGTGGTGTGTTGAAGCAGATGAATTCCAATTCAGAGTTGTGGTTAAGGAAAATCCACTGACAAGGAGGGGAGTTCTCTCAACCGTTGCCTCTGTCTTTGATCCTCTTGGATTTGTGGCCCCCTTTGTGCTCCTCGGAAAACAAATCCTTCAGACTCTATGTCGGGACAGAGTGAGCTGGGACGAAGCTCTCCCTGCTCATATCCTGCCACAATGGGAGTCATGGCTTAGAGGTTTATCTCACTTGGCAACCCTAAAAATTCCAAGATGTTATCTTCCATCAAGCTTTGGCGAGGTCAAACAATATGAACTGCACAACTTTTCAGATGCAAGTACCAACGGCTACGGTGCATGCTCTTACCTCAGAGCTATAAGCAAAACAGGTCAGATAAATTGCTCACTCATCATGGGGAAGGCAAGAGTAGCCCCTACCAAACTAACGACTATTCCAAGACTTGAGTTGTCGTCAGCTGTGACTTCAGTACGCAATGGTGATGTCATCAAACGCGAGCTGGAGATTGAAAACCTGCAAGAATATTACTGGACTGACTCAAAGGTAGTCCTTGGTTACTTGAACAACGATGCCAAGAGGTTCCACACGTTTGTTGCCAACCGTATCCAGCGCATAAGATCTAGCACCAACCCTGAACAATGGCGACATGTTAGCTCTGAAAATAACCCAGCCGACTACGCCTCAAGGGGGCTGAGCGCAGTTCAGCTCAAAGAGTCTAACTGGCTAAAAGGACCTGACTTTCTTTTCCAGCTGAACCTTCCATGTGAAGAGAAGGTGAGAGCAGTGGAAACAGACGATCCTGAACTTCGCAAAGTTCATGTTCACACAGTCAAAACTAAGGAAGAAAATTCACTGTTGAACCGCTTCTCTAAGTTTTCTGACTGGTCCAGGACAGTGAGAGCTGTCGCAAGACTCAAGAGATTTGTCAGAGAATCCAGGAGACTTCAGCCAAGAACTAATGAAGCAACTAACCTTGCAGAAAGAAGAGAAGCAGAAATCTTTATTATCAAGCTGGTGCAAGAAGAGGCCTTCACCGAAGAAATTAAAACAGTTCAGCTTCAAAAGGGAAGCACCTTGAACAAGCACAACAAGCTACACCTGTTGAATGCCTTCCTGGACAAGAACAATGTTCTTAGGGTGGGAGGACGGCTATCTCAATCAGCCTTACATCATGACATAAAACATCCTGCAATACTTCCGAAGAAAGCTCATGTGTCCGCCTTGCTCGTCAAACATCATCATGAGCGTGTACATCACCAAGGAAGAGGCATGACAATGAATGAGGTACGTGCGAATGGAATATGGATCCTGGGATGTGGAAATGTAGTTTCATCACACATCTACAAGTGTGTAAAATGTAGGAAATACAGAAGAACCACAGAGACTCAACAAATGGCCGATCTGCCAGAGGACAGAACCGAGACATCCCCTCCGTTTACTTACTGCGGTATAGATTGTTTTGGTCCCTTTATTGTGAAGGAAGGAAGAAAGGAGGTAAAACGATATGGATTGTTGTTTACCTGCCTATGCTCCAGAGCGGTGCATATAGAGACGCTAGACGATTTGATGACAGATGCCTTCATGAATGCACTTCGAACAATGGTAGCAATCAGAGGACCTGTGCGCCAATTACGATGCGACCAAGGAACAAACTTCATTGGTGCCAAGAGGGAGTTTTCTGAGTTGCTCAAAGGAATGGATCAGGAACGTCAACGAGCAATTGGTTGCGAATTTGTAATGAATGTTCCTTCAGCAAGCCATATGGGAGGAGTCTGGGAACGCCAAATCAGAACGATTCGAAGCATTCTGACAGTCATGTTAGACAAGTCTGCAAGCAGACTAGACACCACAACTCTGAGAACATTCCTTTACGAAACAATGGCAATAATTAACAGCAGGCCGTTAAGTGTTGAACACCTCCACGATCTTACTGGTCCAGAGCTTCTCACTCCCAACCACATAATAACCATGAAGTCATCAGTTATTCTGCCCCCTCCTGGAGAGTTCTGTAAAGAAGACCTCTATCTGCGCAAGAGATGGAGAAGAGTGCAGTTCTTAGCCAATGAGTTCTGGCGAAGATAGAAACGAGAATACCTGCTAAACCTCCAACAGCGGCAGAAATGGCCAAAGGCATCACAAAATTCACAAGTAGATGACATTGTCATTCTGCGAGACGACAACCTACCAAGAAATGAGTGGAAGCTCGCCAGAGTTGTAGAAACTCACCCTGGAACAGACGGCTTGGTGCGAAAGCTAAAGTTACTAGTCAGTAACACTACACTTGATAAAGGAAAACCACACACTAGACTAGTCTACCTCGAAAGACCTATTCATAAGGTAGTCACCTTATTTCAGGCCACTTAAGTCCCATACATGAGTATAGTCATACACACTGAAAACACTTGACTGTTTCTTTGCATTTTGTTTGAACGAAATCCCACATTTGAGTTAATGAGTGATTTGGTGGGAGTGTAAATGACGTAACGAAGTTGCCTTAATTAAAAGGAGTAACACGGTTAATGTCATAGTTCAATTGGATAAATGAATACTTTATTTCATGTTATTTATAATCGTTAAATATGGCATGATTTAATACAGTTTGTTTTACATCTTGGGCCAATATGCGTATGTGTTTCTTGTGCCTAGGAACTAATGTTTGTTCATGTGCTGGTACTGCGTGTTTTGCTGTTACACTGTACAACTCCATGTGGGTTGACGTCTTTTTGAAGCTCTGCTGAGGTCTGTGATAAAGTTTAGTGTGACGGGAGGTCTGTGACGAAGTTATGCAGAAAAGGAACTAAATTAATCTCCTTTCACGACAAGCGGCCAACGAGGTATTTGTTTTGTGTTTTCATTTTCTTGTTTTCATTCATATGTGTAGCACAATATGCTAATGTGTTTGGCTATGTATGCGTGTCATTTCGGTGTTGTAGTTCTCACGGCGTAACGGAAGAGGGAAGGCTACAGGATGAAAACTCCCAAGAAATAAACGCCCGTTTTAAAGAACCGACCTGTGTCTGTGTCGTGAAAAGAGCTACAGTAAGAATGCAGAGTACATTATGAGTAAATTAATCACGAGTACAGCTGGATGGACACCGGCGGGGGAATTTGTAGAAAAGGGTACAGCTGTAAAAGGTTCACACATGTTAGATGTATTTAAACATTTATCCTGCTCGTATAAAACAAATGCCCTGGAGCCTAAAGGATGGCGGGTATTTTTTAAATAGTCTGAATGAGCTCAACATTCCTTTATCAGCTTTTCAAAACCTACACGCTCGTGAACAATATCGTATAATCAGAGAGGGGGAACGAAATCGAGAAAATATTCCCCAAAAAAGAAGAAGAAGAAGAAATAATAAATCATCTCCTACGACCCTCAGCTGGGAGGTGGCAGGAACCTCAGACCCCGCAGAAGAACCTCCGAGTGCCCCTCTTAAGAAGAAAATAATAAGGAAAGATAGAATATTAAGCCCCAGCTGGTTACATTTTACCCCCTAAAGTTGTATTATATATTTTTTTAGTTTTCCTAATAAAAGACAGAGTCACCAGAATTAATTTTGTCTCCAGACCTTTTTATTTTCTACATTTTGTAACAATCTTTAAACATTTGTAGAGAACAAACACTGGTTAAAATGAGTGTCTTTATGACGTCTCTCACACCGTTGGTATTTTTTCACAAAATTCGTTACAGCAGCATCATTTTTTATCACATCATCTTGATACAGAGATAACACATTTTCGTAAGACAACCCCGACGCTCTTTTACATATGTAGAAAACACAATGCTGACCACAGGCTGTAGACATGACATTCTGAAGTTGCTGGTTGTGGTGTAAAATAGTTTCACATTGTTTTTCTAGAAATTGTAGGATGCTTTTCGGATAATGACTAAAATGGGGAGGAAATCCGAAAGAATGTAGAAGCAAACACAGTAGTGGTGGCTTAAAGCCCACCTCTGCTCCGCGCCGTCCGTTTGATGAGCCTGGTCAGATTAATAAAAGAAGTTCAAAACACCGGCATAAAAGTTATAACAATAATCTGATTTTAATGGTAAAAAACACAATACGAAATACAGAGTGCCCTGTAACAGAGCACTCCGGGCTCCCCGCTCTACTGCTGTGCGATACAGATATCGGGACCAGCCAGTCAGAAACAGGGGGCATTTTGCATGAATAAACAGTATATATAGACATATTTGGGGCGGAGAGTCACTTCACTTCCTTCTTGCACCTGAGTTCACTCCTTTAATTTCCCAAGGAAGGTTTCACACAAACTATTCTTTCCCAAACAATCAAACATTGTACACAGATATATTGGTATCAAACATTGTACACAGATATATTGGTGCTTGAGATTATATTGGCCCCAGAAAGAACCTTGAAAAGAACTAGTGTGTGTGCTGGTGAGAGGAGGTGTATGTGTGTATGTGTGTGTAGCAGGGTATCTGGGTCATTGAGTGTAAGTGTGAGAAGGCTTATATAGGATTACTTTAAAACAGTCCCAAATAATACAGTTCACTGTATTTACTTTAATACAGTTTAGAACAATATCTGTTTACTTTAATCCCCCTTTTGATCTCACCTTCAGAGATCAACGTATACACAGCATTTGAAACATAACCACTGTCATTCTTTTCTACTGTCTGTTCCCCAACATTTATATAAATCCATCAGAAGCTAGGATTTAGAGCACTTTAAACCTTTAGGAACAGTCCACCATAACAACTTCTTATGACAGTGGAGGGAGACCAAAATATGTTAAAAAATGGTCCTTGTCGGCTGAGTCATCGTGCTCGTCCTCCTCCGACGCGTAAGCAAACAAGGGCATTTGGTACGAAGGGGAAGGGCAGCTTCTCCCTCAAAACATGGGTTATTAAAATAAAGTTCCTCAAAAAATGGGATATTAAAACAAAGTTCGTCAAAAAATGGGTTATTAAAACAAAGTTCGTCAAAAAATGGGATATTAAAACAAAGTTCGTCAAAAAATGGGTTATTAAAACAAAGTTCCTCAAAAAATGGGTTATTAAAACAAACTCCACACCGGCTATATCAACCTGTTTCAGCGGAGAGTGGAGTCCCCTGTGCCGTCTTGGCTTGTGTCTTGTGTCTTGTGCGTGTCTTTGTCCCCCCGATCGGCTGACGGCGGCTTCTGGGCTGCCTGCTAGAGAGATGTCTTCAGGATCCTCCTCCTCCGGCCCGCTGAGATGTCCTCCCGATCCTCCGGCCCGCTAGAGATGTCCTCCCGATCCTCCGGCCTGCTGATGGCTGCTTCCGAGTCAACCTCCTCTGCGAGGGCCACGTCCGTCCTGATGTCGTCCCCGGTCCTAGCAGGTGGTTTCCCCGCCGCACACTGGCTCCAGCTGGACGGCATGAGAGATCCGCTGGGTCACTCGGTCAGGCCGGAGAGCCTGAGGTTGAGCCACTTTGGCCTGATGACCTTCAGCCAGATGAACTCCGCTGTGTCGGCTTCCTGCTCCTCAGGTCCCCCTTTTGGCGTCACCAACCTGTGTGGAGAGATCTGATACCTATCCCTTAAGCCTACGCTCAGGGCTCCGGGGCCCTCAGCTGTTTGACCCACCACGGCGTAGGCCGCTTGAAGCCTGTTGGTGGGGTGTCTTAAAACAACAGCCGTCTGGGAACAGGTTTTCTATATTAATTGTAGACCTCCTATCTGCCAGTGCAGCTTCAGAATCTTAATACTTGGACTGTGCCAACTAAACAAAACCCCAACATCTTTAGGTGAACTAAATAACATATTTCAATAGCTCTGAATTTCAGACAAGCATCTGTGTTATTCTTAAATGAAATCCTTGAAATCCTATTTAAAATCTAAATATAATATGAACTGCTAATGTTTCTGGTAAAGAAACACACTAATGTTATGGATTCAAAAACAACCAAAATCATGATACTGACAAAGTGAATGATTTCCTGGTGATACTGCTTCTACCTGTCAGTGCTTAGATATTATCCCGCTGAAAAAATGAATACAGAATTCCAACAAACTGTCATCAAATGTCTTTCTATTATGAATTTAGATGAAATGTATATCCCCATAATGACCTAAACAATAAAGTCTATGGCTTTTACTTCTTTACCAGGCTAGTTACATGATGTTTTCTAAATAAAATTCTGTCTCATTACATTACTATGTTTTAGCTTTAACTGTAATATGTTCTTTCTACATTTCAAACCTCAGTTACTTTAATACCTGTTGAAATATTACAAAATTGTTTCATCATCACAGGTCAACTTCTTCAGTATTCCATTCTGGAATTACATCTCTCACAGTAGCCCCTTGGCCACTGATTCTGCATCTGTGTTACCTGTTATAACTCAATCAATATTAGAGACATGTCAACATCCATCAAACAGTATCTTATCCCCAGATATGGAGCAGGTCAATTCTAAAACTGTCAATTAATGATTGAAAGGAACCTGCTGCCCCAACTCGATTGAACAATCGAGTTGGGGCAGCAGGTTCCTTTCAGTCCCTAAATGAAAAATGTACATTGTGAAGTTTACACTCCCCCTTTTTACACATGAACTCATGTGTAACCAAAATCCTGTATGGGAAGAAAACCTTCAGGTAATAATGGATTATAAGAAAATACCAAAAAAAATTCCCAAATGTACATCCATCATTTCCACAGTAAACACTTCAGTGAAATGAAGTGTTTCTCTCCATCTTTCAGTCCTAAAAGAAACAGAATCTTCAAGTGCAGTTTTCCAATTTTTGTGGAATTGTAGGAAACCTCTCGTTGCCCACAGTGCCCCAGAATAATGTGTTAGTCCAAAAACATGCTTGATTAGTCAATGTTTTAAATCATGCAGTTGCACTGATCACATGCAGACATACACTCACATTCACACTCACACTGTCAGGTTGTAAAGTCAAGTTTGGTCAGGTACACCCCAGAGTCAGTCATTGACAGTGCCTTCTCAAGTTACACTGTCGGTCAGGGTCAAAGGTCAGTTGGTCTCAGCCTTTTTGGCCATGTGTCGTGCTCTGCAGAGACTTTGATATTTCAGCATAGGCCAGTATCCTTTGTCTACAAAAATCTGTATATATGGAGCGCCATCATTTATTAATTCACGATTACAACTATAATGTTCAAGATATCTCTAACTTTTCATTGGAACAGCTGTTTCCCACATTCCCTGAAAAGTGTTAGCCAAAAAATGTCACTTCCTTATTGTACTACTATTGCAGTTCATTAACACCCAATCTATATTAACATGTCTAATAGATCTATTTCAGAAACTTGTGCATATAATTATTATCTTGAGTCAAACCATTACTAGGACCTGTGTAGCTTTTCATAGGTCATTATACGCATTTATCTTCAATTGTGGTCTACCTAAAAAACAATGTTAAACTCTTTAGCAGTGTGTGGAACCCCGGGTGTCCGAACATGCAACAATTACTCCCTACTTTATCCTATGGTAATAACTATGGCACAATGGTGAAATCAATACTTTATAGATTGGAATACTATATTTGGCTTGGCACCAGCTCTCCCTTTAGCCTTATCCATACAAATAAAGATTTGTCTTCTAGAGTGGTTCCTAAAATTACCCTTTTAATGGTGATCAATATTGTAACAAATGAGATCAGTACTTTATTCACAGGTGAATACAAATCTCTTGAAGAATAATTTATTAACATGATGAAAAGATTGAAGAATATGGTTCTACTCTGTCATGTCTCCCCCTTTATCCCTCAGTGTGTTTTAGGATGATTCTCATTTTACTTTAATAGTTTCCTCTTTACTGCTATTTTTAATTTACCAATTGATTAATTCATGGGTATGGCTTTTTATCTTCACTTATTTATCAAGTCAATTCAAGTTATTTAAATGTGCGCTTATAATAAGTGTGTTTATGTGTAAACTCACTCATTCCCGTTGATTCCCTTCTCCTCTCCTCTGGTTTATCTCAAGCCGCGACCCCGGCCATCTCACATTCTGCCCGACCATCTCCTCGGATTCTGACTCCTCCCCCTTTATCCATCAGCTGTTGAATCCATTCGCTGTAAGTCTTTGAGGCAGCCATCTGCCCAGCTACATCTGCAGCCCCCATCATGCCGCAGTTTTTGTACTGCTTT
The DNA here is from genome assembly GCF_902827175.1 of Gymnodraco acuticeps. Classification (NCBI taxonomy): domain Eukaryota; kingdom Metazoa; phylum Chordata; class Actinopteri; order Perciformes; family Bathydraconidae; genus Gymnodraco; species Gymnodraco acuticeps. The sequence goes on along the minus strand of NW_022990126.1, from coordinate 158,034 downwards.
GCATTTCATCTCCTCCTTTACAGTCTCTTTGCTGCTTTATGGAGGGCGGATTCTGCTCTCGTGTCCCACACTTTGCTCTTGCGCCAAATCTCGTGGCTCAGCTTGGAACTTCATGACTGATGAGAGTAGATCTCTGCCTGTCAGCAAGCTGTTTGGTTCTGGATGCCACAGGTGGAGATAGTTCTGGATACAGTTGTTGGTTCATCTCTGGTTCTCTGTCTGGTCTATTGAGAAGGAGCAGTCTCCTGGTTGGGATAGGCCTTTGTTCGCTCAGCGGATCGGGTTCTTAGCCGTCTGACGGGCAGAGAGAGAGAGTCCAGGTCTCGGGACGCATTACCTATAGAAATTATAGCACACTGAGGTTAAATAAATCCAACCCTTTCCACTCTGTCTCTTTCTAATCATACTATTGGTGTTAGTAGTTAACTGCCATCTAAACAACACAATTAATGTCTACTAATGATATTACAAAAACTCCCTCTAATAATCGTTTCATCCATTGTGACATATTTACCCAAACTAAGTTTTTCAACACCTACATGTTTCCAGCATCGCATATCTCACACACTATGAAAGAACCTCCCTGTACTTAAAAATCCCACTGCTTGGTCAGAACAATAGTAAACCTGCAGAGCACACTAATCAGATCACAGTAATGTAATTTGACCCAAGTGTAGGCCTATGTCGTTCCTAAAAATGTTAGCAAACACCAAACTCCAACTACAACATTTATAGATAAATTGATTTAGCAAAATGAAATCTTTTGTAATTCAAAATGTGACAAAAGAACAATGATTTGTCTTACACAAGATTGTGGTCTAACAGAATGACTCTTGACCTCATGGGGTCAAATAAATTGTATGCTGATAATCCTTAACATGTGGCCTGAAGAACAAAAGGACCTCTTACTCATTAACCCAATGGACTCTCAGAGATGAGATCTAGCCATGAGGTGGCTGACTTTAAAATGAACTGTGACAAATAAACCACATGCGTGTGGGTACATTATAGTTCGGAAATATAACACAAAACAACACTACATTAAAACAATAACCACTCAAATGAGCCTTGGTGAAAAGCATGAAAAACAAAACAACTTAATCTACTCTCATTGTTCGTGTACATCTTTACTCATCATAGTTCCTTGTCTCTCTCTCTGTCTCTCTCTCTCTCTCCCTGGGCCCTGCAGCTGTCCACAAGCTTCTCTCATCATCAATCACCTCCATGTGTTATCAAACCGTGTGAGATGGCTTTTAGCCTCGTGCAGCACCTCTGTAATGTTTAAACATTAACAGCTTCCCTCTGACTGACAAACTTACACAACCTTAAAAACACAATTGTGGTGAATTGTTTGCGCTCTCAGTTTCCTATCTCACTGTTGTATGATCAATACAACTCCTAAATAACATTACAATATATATTTCTTACAGTGAGTTTGTTATCTAATGTTTAACAAATTATCCTCTTTCTATGTGTAATCTAGGTGGAATAATCCACTATTATATTTAATTTGAATCAAACCTTAACCTGCATGTACTTCATATACTCAGTAAACCTCTTTTTACTTTCCCTCAACGTTACTGTATGTAATTAAGTTCCTCTGAAATATAATTAAGTAAAATTCTCAGTTAATGACAAATACCACGAAATTCACAATGCAATGCAATAGTAACAATCAGTTCTCAAAACTTCTCATGAAAACCACAATGTGACGTAACTGTATCCCACAAAAACTATGCTAAAAACAACAAATTATAGTTTCTTATTTATTTAAATATCTACCACCTCAAATCACACATTGATCTATTAATTTCCAATGTTATTCACTCCAACTTCAGAGCAGTCGTTGATTATTCACTCCTTGTTTTAAATTCAACGCTCAGCAGCCATTTTTCAGGCATTAGAGAAGAGAGCAAGCAGTCTGGCTCCGGGCTGCTGCACAGCAATTAGAGCAAAGCTGTGGAGAAAGGGGGGCTTTTTTGAAACAAGAATGACTTCGCATTTCTTTATCTGACTAAGGCTATTCTATGCTCAATAATATATTCTATTTATTCATAAGCACATAAATATATCCTCCACGCTGTCTGTTCAGCTTTTAAGATGCTTAAGATTAAGATTTCTTTCAACAGAATGGGCGCTAAACCCAACAGAACAAGACAGTGAGAAATCCGTTAATTTCAATGGCTTTTGAAGTTCGCGTTTCTCGTCTTGGATTTTGTACAGATAATTCACCTCCAACTCCTATAAGTCTTGGATTTATTATTCAGTTTAGTCATGGATAGAGACTGTTATACTCTACTTGACTTCCCCAGGAAGTATACCCTGCGGGGACTCTATACCTCCACTAGGCGTAGGGACTCTTATACCCTTCCAGCCGCCAGAGACTCAATACCTGGCGCTGAAATACTTCGCTGCTTCACTTGTAGCTAACGAGTTTAGCCGTATGATTCTGAAAAATCTACGAAGGTTTTAACCGTTGCTTTATTTATCTTATAATTTACCTACCTATGCTAAAATATGTATTGCATTCTTTACCGTAAATGACACTTGGAAATATCTTTGACAACTCTAAAATTTAGCTTGAGCCAATTACAGACTTTCGATAGAAACAGGCGTCCGTTTTACCTTTCAGTTGGATCCTTAGTTGTCAGAGATTATTCCAGGCATCTCCCTCCATCCGCTGGCTGCTAGTGTTTTCCTTCTTTAAAAACCCTACCCATGACGTCACCACGTCGGCACGTCCTCACGTCCTCACGTCACCACGTCATGACGTCATCACGTCGGGGTCACCATTCTGTTGGAGCAGATATCTCTGCTCCGCGCCAATCCTATATGAGTTTGTTTTAAAAGAAGGAAAACTCAAAGCAACCGGGATAAGGGTTAAACAATAATCTGCTTTAATGGTAAAACACAACACAATACACCATACAGAGCACTCTGCAACAGTACTCCGGGCTCAATTCCTACCACCGTGTGATATACGTACCACGACAGCCAGTCAGGAAGAGAGCCCAGAGCATAAGAATGTTACAGTATTTATACACATAAGCGGGGAGGAGTTTGGCCGGTTTCACTTCTGGGCGAACCCTAGGCAATGAGTCAGCAGTTTGTTGATTCCATCTCCTTACAGTGTGTGTGTGTGTGTGTGTGTGTGTGTGTGTGTGTGTGTGTGTGTGTGTGTGTGTGCTGTGTGTGTGTGTGTGTGTGTGTGTGTGTGTGTGTGTGTGTGTGTGTGTGTGTGTGTGTGTGTGTGTGTGTGTGTGTGTGTGTGTGTGTGTGTGTGTGTGTGTGTGTGTGTGTGTGTGTGTGTGTGTGTGTGTGTGTGTGTGTGTGTGTGTGCATATAATTTTCACAGACAGAGGACTCTTTAACAGAACGCACACTCATCTTATCATGTAGCTTATCACACAACAGTCATATGTTTTTCTTTATGAAAGCCATACTTGTTGGGGTTTAACAGTCATCATCTCATGACCTCCTCAGGACCAGCTAACCAACAAAGCTTAACTGTTCCCATACCCTAAGGCCATCTCTGAACTTCCCTTCCACTCCGAAGTCAGCTCACCCAGAATCAGAAGGACCATTGTCTCTCTAATTGTGTGTGACCCAATCGTCTCCTGCTCTTTAGGAGTCTTGAAATGAACGCACATACATTTCTCTCATTAACTAACACTTAACGGGTAATCTTTTCACTCAAAACAGAAATCACAAGTAATTCTGCATTTTACCTACTTACAGATAGCCAAATAAAAACACCCTTTTGATTACACATAAAAGTGGAAGAAAAAGACTGTTGCGCTAATCTACTTTTAAGAAAAAGGGAACATTGTTTCAGGAATCTATAAAAAAACCTCTCTATATTTAAGAGGAAAAATGTACTTTGTTCCTTCAACTATTAACACACAGGAATGTATAAAACCACACATGTATTAGTGATAACATGATGCAACACACCTCTTATATATGGATGACATTAAAATGAATATACCAAAAATACGCTGTATCAAACTTTCACTTCAAACTTTCAAGTTACTTCAATTTTCCCTCATAAGTCACATGTGTCCTGCCTGGCCGCAGCGTGTATCATTACCCTCTCTCATCTGGGCGCTAAGAAAGGAGCCCTCAGCCAGTGCAGCAGCAGCCAACACATTGCTGACTGTTGCTATCTGTAAACTATGCAGCCGAAACACAATTTCAGCCAATCAGCATCGTCAGATCTGATGGTGATAGGGCGCGAATTTTAGCGCCTGATGCAGCCTGTGAGTTGTTTGGACTCGTATCCAAGGTGACGCTACAATAGTAGTTGATGACGAGGATGGCTGCGTCTGCAGGTGGAGATTCCGGGTGCTAGTGGATCGCCGGAGCTGTAGATTAACATTTACATGCTTATTGTAGTTGTAAGTGCACTGCCTGTAGCACCATGGAGCATATGTGTGGGCTGGACCTGTATTTTACAGGAAAGGAGTGAGCAGAGGGTCGAGTTGTCGATTCTCGTTCAGTTTTCTGTGACTATCTTCCTCACCCTCTCAGACTTTGAATTGCGTGCGCTACTAAAGAGACGCGCTACCATGGAAACCAAACAATGGTGTAGCTGTATTAAAGTCCGAGTGGAAACAGTCGTGAGTAAATCTGATTTTGTCAGAAATTGCGAGAAATGCGGGAGAAATATGACCCAGGGAGGAAACCGGGAGAGGGCAATGAAATCGGGAGTCTCCTGCGAAAATCGGGAGGGTTGGCAAGTATGGCACACACACACAGACACACACACACATAATGTTCGTATTTAGTCTCCTGATTTTAAATGGGAATTAAATCATTTGAGTGTTCCCAAAGCACCAGTGTTCTGCAGTTTGTGTGGGCCTACTGTACTGTTACACAGTTTATACTGTAGAAACTATGTCCAGGACAAGGTATTTGGAAGTTTTGGAAGAGTCATAGCTAACCACACTGAAGATTATGGATTATCTCATATTTTTAAGCCTCAATTTGTCCCCCCCGCCTCTCTAACATCACCAGAAGTCATAATTTAAGGGGTCATTTCTCAAAATGTTCTTCCGGAGGACCATCCCCCCGGACCCCCCTAGTATGGTTTGGTCACCATTTCCATAGCCCCACCAAAAATATTTTCCACCAGCCGCTGGCGCTAGGTAGCTAAAAATGGCAAAATGGCTTATACCTTTGTTGTTGACTGGTCAAAAGTAATAATAATAATAATAATATATTAATTTTATATAGCGCTTTTCTGGACCCAAAGACGCTTTACATTTGGGAGGGGGGGTATACAAACAGTGGTCTTCAATGGCATTAAAACGATAAAAACGCTGCTGAAGTTAATCCATAGGTTAATCCAATGTGTCTGTGTCCCTTTGAAATGATTTCTGATAATCCATGAGCAATAAACCTGCTTTTCCGTTTCCAGATGTCAGAGCGAGAGATAGGTTCGCTCTCATGCAAAACTGTTTGCGCATAGCTCTCATTTATTTACTCATTATATTAAATGAGTTTATTTCGCTAAACCTCTCTAAAAAGGTGAAATGTCACTTGTTTTGCATCAATCTTGATACAGGGTACTTATTATATGTTGTATTTTGGATTCCTAAAGCTTTTAGTCTACCATCCCATCATTCAAGGGTGGTTTTCACTATAAGTAAAAAATAATGTTTGGACAGACACTATAATTTACAGTTTTTTACTATGTTCAATCTGAATTTTCTTTAAAATAAAAAACATCTATATTGATTCTGACTTTTCTACATCCAACTCACAGGTTGATCATTACTTTGAGAAAAAAGATTATTAATTTTCCCCTTTTAGAAGGGAAGATATGGTCATTTGTTCTGGAAATGTCATTTTCGAGCCTGAGACCTGAAAAACAGGCTCAGTGCTTAACAGGTTAAGGAAACATCTAAAAATCGAGAGAATACCCTTTGGGTGCATTCACACCAGCCTTTTATAGTTCGGTTTAATCGAACCCTGGTGCGTTTAGCCGCTTGGTGCGGTTCAATCTCAATCAATCTTTATTTATTTATATAGCACATTTAAAACAACCTTCAGTTGACCAAAGTGCTGTACAGGCAGTAACTACAATATTAAATAACACAATGGGAGAATTAAAAACATAATAAAAAGCACAATAACTAGAAACATATACAAAATAAATAAATAAAAAACACATACAAATATAAAAATGTAATGTTCAACTAGTATTAAAAGCCAGTGCAAAGAGGTGAGTTTTTAGCTGAGATTTAAAAAGTTCAATAGACTCAGCAGTCCGGATATGTGCTGGGAGGCTGTTCCACAGTCTGGGAGCTGCAACACTGAAAGCCCTGTCACCTCTGGTTTTTTTCCTGCTCCGAGGAACCACCAACATATTCTGCTGAGCTGAGCGCAATGCTCTAGCTGGAGCATGGCGGTGCAACAACTCAGACAGGTAATGTGGTGCCAGTCCATGCAATGATTTAAAAACAACAAGTAAGTACTTAAACTGGATCCTGTAACTGACAGGAAGCCAATGAAGGTCTGCCAAAACGGGTATGATGTGGTCATAACGTCTCTTCCCAGTAAGAAGGCGTGCAGCCGCATTTTGGACCAGCTGCAGGCGACGGATCAAACACTTGTCAACAACAATATAGAGGGAGTTACAATAGTCTAAACGAGACGTTATAAATAAGTGGATTAGCTGTTCAAATTCCTTACTAGGAAGATAGGCTTTTACCTTCCCCAGGAGCCGCAGCTGGAAGAAGCTTGTCTTGACAACTGATCTTATCTGTTTATCAAATTTAAAACAGTTGTCAAAGATGACTCCAAGATTTCTGACAGAGGGACGGCTGTAGGAGGCTAAGGGGCCGAGTACACTATTAAAGCCATCCAGGAGTTCAGACTGTCCAAATATTATAATCTCTGTCTTGTTTTCGTTAAGAGTCAAGAAGTTGATTTCCATCCATGATTTTATGTCTTTCAGACAGCTAAGCAAGGCAATCCTAGATTCCTTATTTGCTTTTATCGTCAGGTATACCTGCAGATCATCTGCAAAGCAATGGTAAGAAAATTGACCCCAGAGGTAGTAAATACAGACTGAACAAAATGGGGCCTAGGATAGAGCCTTGTGGGATTTGTAGAGTTATATTTGTATTTATTCATGTTAGCAAACTATGGATAAGCTTAAAATGGGAATAATTTGGGTAAAACTGTGAGCTGGATTTGGGGCCTGTTGACATGTGTTTTTGAGGACAAAGGAAGATGGGGGAAGGTGAGAGCATGTCCTGATTTGCATTCAACTTAGATCTAGCTACAGTGGTTTGTGATATTAAGAGAGGTCCCTTGGGTTTCTCTGGTGGTTATCAATAGTAGCAGTTAAGTGAATACTGTTCAAACAATACCTGTGTTTGTGTTTTATATTGATTTCTCTGTTTTATCCTTTCATAAATGTAAGGACTACAAATGGCTATAAACATTCTGGGCTGGTTGGAGTAAACAGGGTTTTATTGCTCTGTGGGGGAGGTGTAGGTATGCAGGCCTTGAGACCTTTTGTTGTAAAGTGAGCCTGTTTGGTTTCCTGCTGGCCAGCGTTGCGTCTCCCAATGAGATGACCTGAAAAGATGACCAGCTGACCTAACACCAAACCCCTCCTTCTTACTCTGGTATATATCCGGTGGATCCCTGGCGTTCGGCCTCTTCTTCACATGCTGCCCTCGGGTGAAAGTAGCTCTGCAGTATGCGAACCGGGGCAGGAGTAAGCCGGCATTACTCCTTAAGCATTACAATATAACTGTAATATATCATGTTGTATTGTAATGATTGTATTGCATTGTCATATTGCCATTAAAGTAGATTATTGTTAACGGTTACTTTGTAGATATGGATTCCTTCCTGTATTATAACCAGCTTCATAGGAACGCGCGAAGATTTGAAAAGCGGACCAGATATCCCTCCAAATCCCTAACAAAATGGTGACCCTGACGTGATGAGATAACGAAGCTGAGGAAGAATTCAGACGCTTTCAAACATCTCAGACAATCAGCAGGACTCTGCAACTTTGCAAATAAGGTAAGCAGACGATGAAAGTCGCCTGTCTGTAATTGGATACGCTAAAACTTTAGGATTGTCTGTAGGCGTTTCACAGTGTTTTTATAGTTTAAATGGAATATACAATGCATATTTTACTATGTTAGGAAAGTTATATACAAAACGTAAACGTTGATCGACAGGTAGACGAAAGTCCTGCGTGACGTAAAATAGAGCAGTTTGGCGTGGATCTGCAGGTGTTTATTCCTGAGTGGCGTGGAAATGGTGCAGTTTGTGTGAATGCGAGGTTTGATTCCTGCACGACAAAACCTGGAAACTCGATAAATCAGATCGAGTCGCCGTTTAAAACTGGGGTTTAAATAACAGACCAATGCTAAAAGCTTAAAGCCAGAGGTCTGTTATATATTAAACCAAGGGAGAGCGTTTCCCTTTGTCTGGAAACTTCTGCTGCTTCCATCTAGTGGCTGAAAGGGGGTATCACACCCTTGAAACTTCTGCTGCTGCCATCTAGTGGCTGAAAGGGGTTATCACACCCTTGAAACTTCTGCGAGCTTAGAGTTTGATCATTACATTGCTGGCCGGTATTGAAGAAAACTGGTACAAAACAATAAGGGATTGAACATTTTTTACAACGACAGCACCAGGAGATGAGTAAACTCAAGAATCTGTAGAGTGTAAATACATTGTGCAAAACACATTTTACACTCGAACTGTTTGCAAATGTAGACAATATAAATAAATGTTCAGAAAGAAGACATAGGCCTACACTTGATTCAAATTTCATTACTGTGATCCGATTGGTGTGCTCTGCAGGTTTACTATTGTTCGAAGTAACAGTGGGATTTAAAATGAGAGAAGATATGGAGATGTTCTTTCATAGTGTGTGGAATATGTGATGCTGGAAACATGTAAGTATTTCGGAGTTGTGTTGGGTAAATATGTAACAATGGATGAAACAATTTTTGGAGTGAGTTTTTGTAATATCATAAGTAGACATTAATTATGTTGTTTACATGGCATTTAACAACTAAGACAGATAGTATGATTAGAAAGAGACAGAGTGGAAAGGGTTGCATTTATTTAACATCAGTGGGCTAGACTTCTTATAGGTAATGTGTACCGGGGCCTGGACTCCCCCTCTGAGTTAGAAAGGCTTTGATCCCGACCCTCCAAGCAGACAAAAAGACCTAACCCAACAGGAGACTCCTCCTTCTCCATCGTACAGACAGAGAACCAGAGCTGAACCAACAACAACAACAACAAGACATCAAGACTGCAGCCAGAACTATCTCCACCTGTGGCATCCAGAACCAAACCAGCATGCTGACAAAGAGGCAAACTCTCATCGGTCACTCAAACAGGACATGAAGTTCCAAACTGCGCCGCGAGATTTGGCACAATAGACATGAGAGCAGAATCCGCCCTCCATAAAAACAGCAGAGAGACTGTAAAGGAGGAGTGCAACAACAGTGGCATGATGGGGCTGCAGATGTGACTGGGCCAATGGCTGCCTACAAAAGTTACACTGGATGGATTCAACAGCTGATGGACTGAAGAGAAGACAGAATCAGAGGAGTTGGCATGGTCGATTAGAAGTGAGGAGGCCGGGGTCACGGCTTGAGAAAACCAGGGGAGGAGGAAAGGAGAACGGGAATGAGTGAGTTACACATAAACACACTTATTCACGAAACGCACATTTAAATAACTTGAATTAACTTCATAAATACGTAAAGACAGAAAGATTTATTAATCATTTGGTAAATTAAAAATAGCAGTAAAGAGGAAACTATTAAAGTAAAATGATAATCATCCTAAAACACACTGACAGAGTAGAACCATATTCTTCAATATTTTCATCAGGTTAACAAATCATTCTTTAAGACATTTTTATTCACGTGTGAATAAAGTAGTGATCTCATTGGTTACAATATTGATCACCATTAAAAGGATAGTTTTAGGAACCACTCTATAGGACAAATCTTTGTTTGTATTAATGGCTAGTGCCAAGCCACATATTAAATTCCAATCTAAAGTGTTGATTTCACCATTGTGGCATAGTTATTACCAGACTTCGGTTTTAAATCCTTGATAAAGGAGGGAGTAATTGTTGCATGTTCGGACACCCAAGGTTCCACACACTGCTAAAAGAGTTTAACATTGTTTTTTAAGTAGACCAGAATTATAATGAGCTATGAAATGCAGAGCGACACAGATCCTAGTAATGTTTTGACTCAAGATAATAGTTATGTACACAAGTTTCTGAAATAGATCATTAGACATTTTAATACTAATTAGGTGTAATTGGATTGTAGTAGTAGTGGTACTCGAAGGAAGTGAGTTTTGTACCAAGTTTCAGGAAAAGTGGGAGGCAGAAGTCCCAATGACAAGTGAGAATCATCTTGAAAATTATAGTTGAAATCGTGACATATTTTTGTAGACAAAGGATACTGGCCTATGCTGAAATGTCAAAGTCTCTGCAGAGCACGACACATGGCCAAAAAAGACGGAGACCAACTGACCTTTGACCCTGACCGACAGTGTAACTTGACAAGGCACTGTGGATGACTGACTCTGGGGTGAACCTGACCAAACTTGACTTTACAACCAGACAGTGTGAGTGTGAATGAATGCCGGCATGTGATCAGTGTAACTGCATGATTCTAAAACAATAACTAACCAAGCATGTTTTTGGACTAACATATTATTTTGGAGCTCCAAGGGAAACGAGAGGTTTCCTAAAAATTCCACAAAAAGGGGAAACCACACATGTGATATTTTCCTCTCACATGAGTTGGTGGTTTGCAAATGTAAAAGCTGAAGATTCTGTTTCTTTTAGGCCTGAAGGACGGAGAGGAACACTTCTTTTCACTGAAGTGTTCACTGTGGAAATAATGATAATGATGTCAAATTGAAAATAATGTTCGTTATGTCCCTAACCAATTACCTGACAGTTTTTGTTCCCCTCCCATTACAGGGTTTTGTTACACATTATTTCATGTGTAAAAAGGGGGAGTGAGTATAATGTATAAAGGTTAACATGGCTGTAAAATTCACAATTTAAATTTTTCTTTTAAGGATTGACAGAAACCTTCCGCCCCAACCCAGATGTTCAAACTGAGCATTGAATGTAATTGACCTGCTCCATATCTGGGGATAAGATACTGTTGGATGAATGTTGAGATGTTTCTAAATATTGATTTGAATTATAGCAGGTAACAAAGAAGCAGTGGCCAAGGGGCTACTGTGAAACCGAAGAAGTTGACCTGTGATAATGAAACAATGTTGTAATATTTTAACAGACATTAGAGTAACTGAGGTTTTAAATGTAGAAAGAACATATTACAGTTAAAGCTAAAACATAGTAGTGTATTGAGAGAGAATTTAATTTAGACAACATCATGTAACTAGCCTGGTAAAGAAGTAAAAGCCATAGACTTTATTATTTAGGTCATTATAGGGATATACATTTCATCTACATTTATAATAGAAAGACATTTGATGACAGTTTGTTGGAATTCTGTATTCATTTTTTCAGCTTGATAATATCTAAGCACTGACAGGTAAGAGCAGTATCACCAGGAAATCATTCACTTTGTTAGCATCGTGATTTTGGTTGTTTTTGAATCCATAACATTAGTGTGTTTCTTTACCAGAAACATTAGCAGTTCATATTATATTTGGATTTTAAATAGGATTTCATTTAAAAATAAACACGGATGCTTGTCAGAAATTCAGAGCTATTGAAATATGTTATTTAGTTTACCTAAAGATGTTGAGGTTCTTATTTAGTTGGCACAGTCCAAGTATTAAGATTCTGAAGCTGCACTGGCAGATAGGAGGTCTACAATTAATTTGGAAAACCTGTTCACAGACGGCTGTTGTTTCAAGACACCCCACCAACAGGCTCCAAGTGGGTCAAAACAGCTGAGCGTAGGCTTGAGGGAGTTGTATCAGATTTCTCCACACAGGTCGCTGGCGCCAAAAGGGGGACCCGAGAAGCACGAGGCCGACAGCAGAGTTCGTCTGGCTGAAAGTCATCAAGACAAAGTGGCTCAACCCCAGGCTCTCCGACCCCGACCGAGTGACCCAGCGGACCTCTTATGCCGTCTGCCTGGGAGAAAAGGGGGACAGCTCGTACCACGGGAGCCAGTGTGCGGCGGGGAAACCACCTACTAGGACCAGGGGACGACATCAGGACGGACGTGGCCCTGGCAGACGTGGACTACTCGGAAGCAGCAGACTGGAGAAGGAGGACCCTGGAGACATCTCTACAGCATCGACCCGGAAGCCGCCATCAGCGGGCCGGAGGACGAGGAGGAGGAGGAAGACATCTCTCTAGCAGGCAGCCCAGAAGCTGCTGTCAGCGGATTGGGGAGACAAAGACACGACAAGCCAGGACGGCACAGGGGACTTTTCGGCGCAGCAGAGGAGTCTACTTCGCTCTGATCAGTTCTACCCGTGAGGGGAAAGCTGCATCTCCCCCTCCCTATTAGCTGTCCTTGTGGGCTATTCCTCCGAGGGGGGGGGGGGGGGGGGGCTGATGATTCTAGCACTCAGCTACCCCCTCATGGTTCCTTCACTGCCATGGAAAGTGGTGTTCTGTCTCCATGAAGGTTTCAAGTACTCTAAAATACCAGCTTCGGATGGATTTACGGACACAGTAGAAAATAATGACCGTGGGTATATTTCAAAATGCCTTGTCTAAGTTTATCTCTGGAGAAGGAGATAAAAAGGGGGATTTGTAGAGTTATATTTGTATTTATTCATGTTAGCAAACTATGGATAAGCTTAAAATGGGAATAATTTGGGTAAAACTGTGAGCTGGATTTGGGGCCTGTTGACATGTGTTTTTGAGGACAAAGGAAGATGGGGGAAGGTGAGAGCATGTCCTGATTTGCATTCAACTTAGATCTAGCTACAGTGGTTGTGATGTTAAGAGAGGTCCCTTGGGTTTCTCTGGTGGTTATCAATAGTAGCAGTTAAGTGAATACTGTTCAAACAATACCTGTGTTTGTGTTTTATATTGATTTCTCTGTTTTATCCTTTCATAAATGTAAGGACTACAAATGGCTATAAACATTCTGGGCTGGTTGGAGTAAACAGGGTTTTATTGCTCTGTGGGGGAGGTGTAGGTATGCAGGCCTTGAGACCTTTTGTTGTAAAGTGAGCCTGTTTGGTTTCCTGCTGGCCAGCGTTGCGTCTCCCAATGAGATGACCTGAAAAGATGACCAGCTGACCTAACACCAAACCCCTCCTTCTTACTCTGGTATATATCCGGTGGATCCCTGGCGTTCGGCCTCTTCTTCACATGCTGCCCTCGGGTGAAAGTAGCTCTGCAGTATGCGAACCGGGGCAGGAGTAAGCCGGCATTACTCCTTAAGCATTACAATATAACTGTAATATATCATGTTGTATTGTAATGATTGTATTGCATTGTCATATTGCCATTAAAGTAGATTATTGTTAACGGTTACTTTGTAGATATGGATTCCTTCCTGTATTATAACCAGCTTCATAGGAACGCGCGGAGATTTGAAAAGCGGACCAGATATCCCTCCAAATCCCTAACAGACCCCATATGCTAGTGGGGCTGCAACTGAAGAATACTGGCCAAGATGCACAGAAAAGGTCCTTTCTGACAGATAGGATTGAAACCATTTTAGGACGTTACCTTTAATACCAACACACAGTTCAAGGCGTGATAAAATAATTTGGTGGTCAATGGTGTCAAAAGCAGCAGAGAAATCTAAAAGCACAAGCACAGCAGAATTCCCAGAATCAGCAGTTAAAAGAAGATCATTCAAAACTCTTAGAAGAGCAGTTTCCGTGCTGTGGTGTGATTTAAAACCAGACTGAAACTTCTCTGATATGCAGTTTAAAACAAGGTGTGACTGCAGTTGTGCTAAAACCACTTTCTCTAGGACTTTAGACAGGAAGGGAAGCTTAGAAATAGATCTAAAGTTGGAGAGAACAGAATGATCAAGGTTCTGTTTTTTGATAAGAGGCTGCACTACAGCGTGTTTAAAAAAGGTTGGAACGTAGCCTGAGGTGAGAGAGATATTTATCAAAGTTAAAATATATGACCTGTTATGGAAATAATTGTCATAGACGCCAAGATGTAACATACAGGACAAACCTTGATGTCTGTTTACCTTCTTTAAGGACACAGGCTGCTTAGCCAATAATGTTATTATTCCCATTCTGTGACCGGTCAATACTGGGATACAGATGGTCTGTGTTGTGGGTACACTGGGACACTTCCTTCTCTGTATTTGTGGACTCCAAGGTAAAATCTTCGAGGTCATAAGTGTCCGAGGCAAGTAGCTCTGTGTTCCCACACTGTTTAGGCTATCTCCCCAAATATGTTGTTTACTCTCTGCGAAACCAGTTAGATGGGCTGGCAAGAGAGAGGCTCTCCAGAATTGACGTGGCAACTCTACCGTGAAGTCAGAACCTCTGACTCTTGGACTTGTGATGTGAATCCTCCGGCCGTTAACTCCAAATAAACCATCATGTGTTTGACATCAAAGCTACTGCTCTTCCCGTGTCTCCTTCCTGAGTCGGTGACTCCCACTGCATAGCTACACAGAAGTTTCCTCTACATGACCCAATAGTATTAAAAAGGTCTTTCAGTAGTCTGGGAGGAATACTGTCAAAGGGGTATTGTGAAGGTTTCCATTTTTTAACCACATCAGATAACTCGGACAGTGAAACCAGGTCAAACTGCTCGAAGACAGCTGAGCACACAGGAGACACTGCTGGGTCTAAGGTGAGAGGAGGAGGGGAAGATCTGATGGCCAAGACTTTATCATTAAAAAATGAAAGGAACTTTTCTCATAGAGTAGGTGATGGCACAACACAGGGAGAGTTACAGGGATTTAAAAGACAATTACGAGTGGTAAAAAGGAACTGGGGCCTATTTCTGTTTTTGGACACAAGATTTGAAATAAAATGAGTTTTTGCACATTTAACAGCCCTCTGATATTCGCTTAAACCGTCTCTTAGAATCCCCAAGGAGACGTGAAGTTTATCCTTCTTCCATCTGCTCTCTGCTCGTCTACATGCGCGTCTCAGGGCGCGGGTAGAGTCAGTTAACCACGGTTCAGTCACAGGTTTAGGGTGTCTGGCTGTGAATGGAGCGATCAGGTCCAGAATATCCGTGCAAGTAGAATTAAAAAGACTGAGAATCTCCTCAGCACTGGCATCACATGAGTCATTTAACGTGGAAAGCACAGTTGGCTCCAGATTAACAGCAGCATGAGAATAACCTGCCGAAAGTGCCGATGCTCCATGGCGGAGGCTCCGGTAGAAATTGCCGGGATTTGCGTTTTTACCCCCTTAATGTCTGACCAATGGTTGAAGAGCATTTCCGTGCACATGACACATGACCAAGGACGTGCACAGGTACGGGCAAATGTTGCCCGGGCAACGGCCCGTTTGGCATTTTTGGCTGACCTGCCTCTCTGGAGAGAGCGAGAGTTTATTTTTCTTTTTTCTGTTGTGGCTGAATCAACATGATAAGCCCACAATTAGTATTGTAGCGTCTCGCTGCGGGAAGCACACTTTTTCAGCGCTGTCATCTGCCGGTGCGTTAAGACCACCTCAGTGTCGGATTTTGGAAACTTAATTTTGAGTTGTCTCATCATGGCAGTTAGGGTATAAGGGACAAACCAGGGGACTTTACTTCCTCTTGATACCGTCGGTTATTTTACAAAAAAACACCTAAATATAGCCTACTTGTTGTTATTGTGCTTCTGTCTTTCTGTGTCTTTTAATCTGTAAACTCCCTCAACGCTCGCTCTCTTTTCTTGATCGCCCTCTCACGGGTGAACAGTTCAATGTCCCGCTTCATTGTAGGATTTCTGCCATGTCTCTACCACTTTAGTTTGACCATCTCTGTTACTAGTATTAAGTTATGGAATACTAAATAAATAAGTAATTAGATACCTTACTGAGGAGGGGTGTTAGATAGATATAGAGTTGTAGTAAGTAGATAGAGTTTGCTATGATTTAGGTTTCCTTTATGCATAGGGTAGATTATTTTAATTACATTTCCTTATGGCTGCGCTCATAAAGAATGATAAGAATAACAATAATGCGTATTGAACTGGTTTAATTAATCAGTGAGTTTATTTAAGGTAATTAGTTAGAGGCCCTATTTTATCAGTATGTCTGCACAGCAGTTACAATGGTCAAACTACATTAGAACAGAATTGTTCCCATGTTCTCTTTAATAGTTACTAACATTAGATATTTTAATGAGATATGGACCGCAAAACAAAACATGTCAATGGTTTTCATTTTTAAAATGAAGTTACCGAATGCAAGTAGTCGCCTTAGCTTATTTTGTTATGAGATGTGAATTACTGTTCAATTTAGTTGATGTAAAAATCGTTTGGTTTCTTTTACATTAAAAACAATTTACAATTTTCAAAAGGTCTTGTGTTTTTTTTGGGGGGGAGGCCCTTTTTCAAGTTTAGAGCAATAGCCTCTCCAAATGTCTGTGCACGTCCCTGCACATGACACATGACACCAACCTTTTTTAGGGTGAGGGCTACTGAGGAGGGGTGTTAGATAGATATAGAGTTGTAGTAAGTAGATAGAGTTTGCTATGATTTAGGTTTCCTTTATGCATAGGGTAGATTATTTTAATTACATTTCCTTTTTTGTTTTGTGTATTTTATACATTTTGGATTTGCTTGGCGAGCTATTTTTAGAACATGCCCCGCGGGCGACTAAGTGCCCGCGGGCACCGTGTTGGCTACCCCTGCACTTAGGTATGTAGGCCCACAGTATTCATAATATCATATGTGTAAAATGTCAGAAAATAATCACACTTTTTTCTGACTATAAAGGTTGTGTCTCGTATGTAGGCTCTAACTGTTAGATAAGCTATCTGGCCATGTGTGGTTTGTGAGGGCTGCGTATAAACAGTGTCAGCTGTTTATGCATATTGGATACAAATCGTTATTGCGCCCTTTAGATTTGAGACCGACAGACATATAGAGGAACGGACCGACTGTCACTGCCCGTCCCTGAAACCCCTGTTAGTGTTTGTATGTGTTTGTTTCTACTGTGTGTCTCTCTGCCTGCTGGTCTGCTCGACACGGCTGGGAGCAACCTCCAATCAACCACACCTGCAACCTGCTGATCAGCCACACTATGAAAGCCTGCAGCCTGCACTCATTCCCTGCCGGATTGTTGCCGTGAACGGTTTGTTGCGTGCCGCTTTAGCTTTTTGCCAGCAGATTTTTTGACAACTTTGCCTGCTTTTGCCTCACACTCATTTGTATGTCTCTCCCAGGAGGAATCCAAGGCCTTCCACACTCCCAAGACCAGCCACGCCTCTCTACCCACCCTGGAACAACTGTTTCCCACTGCCACCATAACCAACTCCCAGCTCCCCTTTTCTAATAAACAAATGTCTGATTCTGGGTCCCCTCCAGTACATGTGACACTGACAGTGACTTGTACTAGCTGCTGGTCGAATACAAAAAAAAGAGAAAAGACTTCTGATAAATCGGAACGATAAAGCACGTTATCCTATTCTAAAAGAATAACATTCTGGCAACATAGAAAAAAATCTAACTTGCAGCTGAAAACGTTTTAAGAATAGTAGGGCATAATGTTCTAACAATGTTATCAAAAACATTTAAAAAAGGTTATTACCAAGCATTTTAAGAATGTTTTTAGAGAAAGTTAGGCATAAAAAGCTAGGCATAATGTTCTAACAATGTTATCAAAAACATCTTAAGAAGGTTATCAAAAACGTCTTAAGAAAAAGTTATCACCAAACATTTTAAGAATGTTTTTAGAGAATGTTATCCTACCTTTCAGAAGAACATTCTGGGAACCAAAAGAAAACTTCCCGCTGAAAACATTCCTAGAACAGTGAATGGTAACTTTCTCATAATGTTTTTAGAAACAAACATTTCTAGCTGGGTCCCTCCCTTATACACTCTCTCACCCTTTCTTTCTACACTTCATCATTCAGCAGTTTCGCATTCAAGCACCACACACCTCCACTCCTCCCATTCATTCTCAGTCCCATCCTGAGACTAAGAACCATATGATCACTCAGTGTTACGATTATTGTGTTATGTCACGTTTTGTATGTCTTGTTTTGGGTGTTTTGCTGTTCTCCCCGTCTTGTTTTCCTCTTGGTATATTGTCTGGTCCTTTTCCCTGTGTTTCTCCTCCTGTCGTTAGTTTCCCTGGTGTGTCTAATTGTCTGATTGTTTTCACCTGTGGCCCTTGTGTTTCTCCTCTCCTGCCCGGCTGTTTCTCGTCTTGTGATTACTCCTCCCTGTATTTAGTCTTGTCTCTTCCTTTGTTCAGTGTTGGTTCGTCTTTTGTTGGTGACTGAGTTCACCGGGGAGTGTTCTGTTTTGTCCGAGTTGTATTCATATCCTTGAAATAAAGGTGTTATCAGTTTATTCTGCATTTGGGTCCTGCCTGCTTCACTCTACCGTAACACTCAGTGCAGTGGTCCTATATTCAATTCTCCAAATATTTTCAGCTGCAACTTCTGAGCACAGAGCAAAATCAATCCTACTTTGTGTAAGTTTACCTCCCACCACTTGTCTTCTAGAAAATTCCCTCACATCCAAATTCCTTTCTCTCCACACATCAATCAACCCATTCGCTTCCATTATAATTTTGAGTGCTCCTCTAGAGGGGTCACTCCCAAAACAAGCACTCGCAGACGCATCCAACCTTCTACATCATACATTAAAGTCCTCAACAATCATACAGTTCCCCCCACATTTGCCATCCAACCCCTAAAAAAAACCTTTCGCTTATTAGGCGCATATACATTTGAACGTTTCTCCCATATATTCATACTGTACTCAATCATCCTCCCCTCACCATCATCCTTCCTTGCATTCTTTCCCTCCCCTGAATTGATGAGTATCACCACCCCTCTAGCATATACACACCCATTATTTACAAACACTTCACCCATCCACTCCTTTTTTACCTCATCCACACACTCCCCATTCCTATGTGTTTCCTGCAGACATATGATACTGTCCTCACCGCCCGGTCTCTTTTGATCTTACTTTTGAGACCATTGCCATTAAAGGAGGAAATACAGTAGTTGCCATTAAAAGGAACGTTATTAATATAACAGTCTTTTGGATCATTACCTTCAGCTAATGTCTTTCCCGACCTCCCCTCCTGTTGAACTCGCTCTCCTTTTCTCTGTCTCCCTCTCCTTGTCCGCTTTGCGTTTCAGCCTGGCGTTCTCCGATGAGGTCCTCTTCTCCTCATCTCTGCCCCTCGGCTTTCCACTAGAGCCCCCGAAGACCATGGCACCCATAGGATCCTCCCCCACGTCAGGCTCTCCGTCCTCCATCTCTGAAGCCTCCGAGATGTTTTCCACCTCTCCAGGACTCTGGCACTTCCTTCCCCCACCGCTGCTCCCATCGGCGCCTCCGCTCCTCCCATCGGCTTCTCCACTGCTCTGCTTGGCACTTCTCTTGGCTCCATCCTCACCTCCTGCCACTCCTCCACCACTCCTTCATCTCCATCACTGACCTCCTCAAAGGGTATTTTCTTTGCTCCCTCCACCTCTTCTTCGTCTTCCTCTTCCTCCTCGTCCTCGTCTTCCTCCTCTCTCTCCGCCCCAAACCTGCACTCTCTGGCATAGTGTCCTGTCTCGCCACACTTAAAGCACTTAAATTCCGGGCACTCTTTGAAAATGTGACCGGGCTTGATACACAACCTGCAGACAGGCACCTGGCGATTGTGCAGAACTCTGAAGTACTCCGCCGCCCTCACTATATCCAACTTCGTGGAATAAGGGAGGGAGCGGACCTTGTCATTAAACCTGACACTTAAAAATCTAGTGCCGTCTGCGATTTCCGTGCCCGGCCACACTCTTTTTTTGATGGCAGAAATGGGCTCAACTCCCCACTCCTCAAGTCTCTTTAATATCACCCTATCCGGTATATATATCGGCAGATTAAGGAACAAGACAGTCAGATCGTTATTCAAGAGGTCCTGTGCGTGTACCATCACCCCGTTCACCCTCAGCCCCTCCATTATTTTTCATCCTCCCTAGGAGGTTCCGCATAGTTATTTCATATAACCGATGAGATCCCCTCTCACCCTGCACCCATCCACGACCCCACACTTTTTTTGTATTTATTTTAGTAAATCCATCATTGAAACTGCGTTCCCTCCGTCCACAACCACCTCCGCAGTTAGTTCTAAACCGTACCTCTCTCTCCTTCTCCTTTTTTGTTTCCTCCTCTCCCGTTTTCTTGTTTTGTCCTTGTTCTTTATCGTTCGTTATCATTCTTTCCGTCCGTTTTTTCACTCGCTTTTCCGTTGTCCATGTTCCGTATCACAATAGTCTTGTCCATTCCAGATATAGATGCTGTTAAATCTATCAATACGAAAAATAAACACAGTACAGGGGGAATCCCCCAGACAGCAAAGACTGTTGGGGGGGGGGGAGACTACGTTCAAAAAACAAAAACTTTCAACAAAACAACGAAGATACACGGAAAAAACTCACACACACTTGTAATCGTATTCAGTTAACTTTCTGCTTCGTAAGCTGCC
The DNA here is from genome assembly GCF_902827175.1 of Gymnodraco acuticeps. NCBI lineage: Eukaryota > Metazoa > Chordata > Actinopteri > Perciformes > Bathydraconidae > Gymnodraco > Gymnodraco acuticeps. The sequence continues at coordinate 137,436 of NW_022990126.1, read as the reverse complement.
ACTCATTGAGCCTAATTAACACTCTGGCCTGCTCTTCCTCTATCCCTTACATGCAGACTCTGCTGCCCCACCTAGTGTCAGCAGAAAGTATTAAAATAATGATTACAACAAAATGCAAAAAATAAATTAAAATATACATAAAATATATTTTAAGATCATGTTTAATCATCTGATTCGTCTGTACATTGCTGTTTTAGTCTGTGTTCTTCTAATTAGTGTCTACAGTCTGTGCCTATTGAGCTGTTTAGAGCCATGTGGGACAAAACCCGATCCTGCCCCTCCCTCTCACTGTCTAAGTGAACGGTGACTGTAAAAACTACACTGCGCATGCTCAGAGTATTTTCCTATTTAATGTGTGTGGCAACAAATAATGACCATAGGGGTATAGAGCTGCCATCCCCACCATACGTCATCTCACATCATTCAGAGCTGATTGGCTGTAAGTACGTGTGCCGCGAAAAGTGTGGTGTGTGAAGAGGAGACGAGAGAGACGTGTCCTAAAACCAGGAAGTAAGCTGCGCATGGCTTCCCTCCACAAAAAAGCAATGAGATTTCTCCATAGGATTTGAGAAAATAGCTCAAAATAAGATCTGTGGGAAACGTACCTGTTAGATAAATGTACGTTTTGTTCAGCCGGATAATATCCACATGTCTATCCTACTTTTATAATTTTAAAATCATAAATCTATCGATTAGATTTATGATAGACTTTTGAAACTACAAGAAGATAGGGAGGACTTTTACAAAAAAGTAACAGAGATTTTTGTCCAGAAGGACAGGCAAATGGACTTCATCTTCAAGTCAAGGTAAGACCACAATTTTATTGAAAATGGGATCTTACTAAGAGAGAACAATTCAATATTTAAATGATACAATTACATTTTTTGGGTATCCTTTTGTTGAACTGTCTGTTTACAATTAATTGAAGCATCAGACAAAAAAAGCTTTTGAAAATAATATTATATTTTGATTTAGGTCAAAATATAATATTTGTAAACCTGAAGAGTCAGTGCCAGTGCCTCACCAGCCATGAACCTCTCTGCAGAAGCTTATATATAGACATCTAAGTTTTTTGTGCCCCACCACTTTTGTACATATAGAAACGCCACTGCAAGTGGGAGCTGCTGTTTATTACAGGATGAAAGCGTTATTTACGCACTGCATTAAATAACGCACGTGGCTTCCAGTCGGCCAAAGAATCAGTGGGTTACACTACAATGGGTGGTCTGTTTGGTATTTTGAGTAAAACACTTCAGAGACATGTTTTGTATAGATATGGCCATATAATATATTGTTCAAATATAGCATAATAGGTGAGCTTTAATTGTGTGTACTGTCTCACCATTCTACATATGTCTACTGAATTCCAGACTTGTAGGTAAAAGTACGGCGTGTGGCTGCTTGTTAGGGGGCACTATAGAGCCATTATGCTTGCACCAATTATGAGACCTGTGTGCATTTTGGCATGTGTGCAAAAAATCTCAACTTTCTTGAATGAGAAGGCCCTCAAAAAGGCGATTAAATTACCAGAAAAAATTGTTATAATCCCAAGAAGGTCCACCACTGGATGTGTTGGAGTTTGTTGAAGATGTTGGATGATGAGTCATACAGGATGCTGTTACAGTATTCCATTCTTGAAGTGATTAATGCGTGGATTAGGGTTTCTGCAGCAGAGATATCTGATTTGTCGCGTTCAGTTGAAGGTCATTTTTTTGTATCCAGGATTTGATTTCTGAGAGACAGTTGGTGAGAGTGGAGTGGGTTGTTGAGGTGATGGCTTTTGTGGAGATGTAAAGTTGGTGTAGCAGTGGAAATGAAGGCTGTATCGACAGATGATTTACCAAGATGTAGAAGATGAAAAGGAGGGGACCAAGCACCGAACCCTGGGGGACGCCTTGGGACAGAGGGGCGGTGGAGGAAGTGCAGTTATTGATATGGATGAACTGTTGTCTGTTGGTGAGGTAGGATTTCAGCCAGGAGAGTGCAGTGTCGGTGATGTTGAGTGATGATTCCAGGCGGGACAGCAGGATGGTGTGGTTGATGGTGTGGAACGCTGCTGTGAGGTTGAGGAGGACGAAGATGTAAGGGTTGCCGGACTCTGAGGAGAGGAGGAGGTCGTTGTTGGAGCTGAGGTGGGATTTGAGTTGGGAAGCTACAACACGTTCAAGGGTTTTGGTAATAAGGGGAGATTTAAAATGGGACTGATCCAGTGCTGAGGGAGAAGTTAATGATTGTGGTTATGAGTCGGGAGATAGCAGGGAGGCATTCCTTGACAAACGTTGATGGAATGGGGTCCTCAGTGGCATTTGTATATGTACAAAACTGGTGGGGCACGAACAACTTAGATGTGTATATATAAGCTTCTGGTGCTTTTTTGAACATGTAAACAAATAGCTGTAGGCTATCCATGGTTCCGATAGAGAGAGGGGGAGGGGGGGGAGTGTCAAATGACATACTGTTGGAAGCCGTGAATGAAGAACACGGAGCAACACTGTGAGCGCATACATTTACGTACACAGCGTGGGGATGTCTTATTGTAGTGCACCTTAATACTTGTTGTCGCTGCTTTTAATTGAAACTGAGCCGTTGTGTTCATCAGTAAAGTGGAACTTCTGTGTGAACTATTCATATCTTAAACTGCACTGTAACTTTGTATTCATGTACTTTTTATTCATGTATTTTTTTCTTTTAATGTTTCTTTTATTATCTTTTACTGTTTTTAAATGCCTTTGTCTGAATGTCTTTCTTTTTTGTAAAGCACCTTGAATTGCCTTGTGTTGAAAGGTGCTATATAAATAAACTTGCCTTGCCTTGCCTAATACATGGAGTAAAGGGCACCATCATAAAGCAATACTTAACAATAACAACAACCGTAATGCTTTACCATTAAAACACCATAGACTGTAAATATAAGGAAAACACAGACACTCATTACCGAGGTCACAATATCAATCGATCCAGCAGAGCAATAGCCTATAGGCAAAACACAGAAGATCAACAAAATATATGACAATAAAATGAACTTACCAAAGCTGCAGTCGATGGTCAACTTCATTCATTTTCTTTCCCTTTTACTGATTTGAATGGCTATACGCTGCTCTCTCTCGTCTCCTCTTCACAACTACACTTTTCGCGGCACACGTACTTACAGCCAATCAGCTCTGAATGATGAGATTACGTTTTGGTGGGGTTGCCAGCACTTTGCCCCACGTGTGATTATTTTTTTGCGGCACACATTGAATACAAAAAGACTCAGAGCATGCGCAGTGCAAGGCACCCATTCATTTTGACAGCAAAGAGAGGGGCTAGATCGGGGCTTGCCCCACATCGCTCAACACGGCTCAATAGGCACACTGTAGACACTAATTATAAGAATGCAGACTGATTTGGAGAAGCCAGTAACTGCTGTCGAACTCTCCGTTGCTATTGCATCGATGCAAGGCGGAAAATCTCCGGGGCCGGACGGTTATCCACTGGAATTTTACAAGAAGTTTCAACACAAATTAGCCCCTGTTTTGATAGATATGTTTAGTGAATCATTTAATTCGACTAGTTTACCCCCAACGCTTAATCAGGCCTCTATCTCCCTCATTTTAAAAAGGAATAAGGATCCCCTTGCATGCTCCTCCTACCGACCAATCAGCTTGTTAAATGTGGATTTTAAATTACTGTCTAAAATGCTCGCTTTACGTTTGGAAACCGTGTTACCAACCATTATCTCTCCAGATCAAACCGGCTTCATCAAAAATAGGCATTCATTTTTTAACTTAAGACGACTTTTTAACACAATCTACCAACCTTCCGCAAATTCTGTACCTGAAGCTGTAATATCTTTAGATGCAGAAAAGGCATTTGATCGTGTGGAGTGGAGGTATCTTTTTCACACCTTGGAGAAATTTGGCTTTGGAAAGAACTTTACCTCATGGGTGAAGCTATTGTACTCCTCTCCCCTAGCTTCAGTGAGAACGAATAATACGCACTCTGAATATTTCCCTCTCCACCGCTCCACCAGGCAGGGTTGTCCCTTGAGCCCTCTCTTATTTGCCTTAGCTATTGAGCCCCTCTCCATCGCTCTTCGTTGTGACCCCCGCATTAGAGGTATTTTCAGAAATGGGGTAGAACAGAGAGCTTCTCTTTACGTGGATGACCTTCTTCTTTATGTCTCTAATTTATCTGTGTCTGTCCCTGCAGCTCTATCTATTGTTTAGAGTCGGTGAGGTCCTGATAATTGATTCCTGTAAATTACTCTGACCTACTAATTGACCTGACCGAAGTTATTGAGTCTATGTAAGTTTACTGCTTGGCTCAGATCCACCAACGTCAGCAAGATCTCACCTCTATTAACTCCCCGAAGAACCAGGTTCAATTAACTGCTGTTTCAATTCAGACAACTCTTTTTTAATCTGTTTAAGGGATCCCGAAGGATTTTGATATCAGTAAATGGAGTGTGTTCCTACCTAAGTGTGAGTGTGGCAGGGTGCAGTCTTACCTTTGAAGCAGGAGAGGAGAGCACAGATTTTCTTTTAGTTGTCCCAATCCAACAGCTGAGATCAGTTTATTTGAAGAAAAATAGGTCCAAACTAATACAGGGTTTTTACCTTCTCTCTTTAACACATTATAATCATATGAAACATATCATGCTGGGGTTATATTTTTATCTAAAACCTTAATTCATATTTCTCACCTTTCCAAGGTCTAACTAGAATTATTAGTCCTAAGGTCCTGTACGTATAAATAACGCATTCCAGGTAGGTCTAACTAGAACTATTAGTTCTAAGATCCTGTACGTAATAATCACGCATTCCAGGTAGGTCTAACTAGAGCTATTAGTCCTAAGGTCCTGTACGTATAAATAACGCATTCCAGGTAGGTCTAACTAGAACTATTAGTTCTAAGATCCTGTACGTAATAATCACGCATTCCAGGTAGGTCTAACTAGAGCTATTAGTCCTAAGGTCCTGTACGTATAAATAACGCATTCCAGGTAGGTCTAACTAGAGCTATTAGTCCTAAGGTCCTGTACGTATAAATAACGCATTCCAGGTAGGTCTAACTAGAATTATTAGTTCTAAGATCCTGTACGTAATAATCACGCATTCCAGGCAACCTTACCGAGAGCTATTTACCCAGCTCTGAGGGCCAGAGCCTACCGGGAGAGAGTATACCAGGGGTTTCCCCCTCTCTCTTTAACACATTATAATCATACGAAACATATCATGCTGCGGTTATATTTTTATCTAAAACCTTAATTTATATTTCTCATCTTTCCAAGGTCTAACTAGAATTATTAGTCCTAAGGTCCTGTACGTATAAATAACGCATTCCAGGTAGGTCTAACTAGAACTATTAGTTATAAGATCCTGTACGTAATAATCACGCATTCCAGGTAGGTCTAACTAGAGCTATTATTCCTAAGGTCCTCTACGTATAAATAACGCATTCCAGGTAGGTCTAACTAGAACTATTAGTTCAAAGATCCTGTACGTAATAATCACGCATTCCAGGTAGGTCTAAATAGAGCTATTAGTCCTAAGGTCCTGTAAGTATAAATAACGCATTCCAGGTAGGTCTAACTAGAACTATTAGTTCTAAGATCCTGTACGTAATAATCACGCATTCCAGGTAGGTCTAACTAGAGCTATTAGTCCTAAGATCCTGTACGTATAAATAACGCATTCCAGGTAGGTCTAACTAGAGCTATTAGTCCTAAGGTCCTGTACGTATAAATAACGCATTCTAGGTAGGTCTAACTAGAACTATTAGTTCTAAGATCCTGTACGTAATAATCACGCATTCCAGGTAGGTCTAACTAGAGCTATTAGTCCTAAGATCCTGTACGTATAAATAACGCATTCCAGGTAGGTCTAACTAGAGCTATTAGTACTAAGGTCCTGTACGTATAAATAACGCATTCCAGGTAGGTCTAACTAGAATTATTAGTTCTAAGATCCTGTACGTAATAATCACGCATTCCAGGCAACCTTACCGAGAGCTATTTACCCAGCTCTGAGGGCCAGAGCCTACCGGGAGAGAGTATACCAGGGGTTTCCCCCTCTCTCTTTAACACATTATAATCATACGAAACATATCAAGCTGGGGTTATATTTGTATCTAAAACCTTAATTCATATTTCTCATCTTTCCAAGGTCTAACTAGAATTATTAGTCCTAAGGTCCTGTACGTATAAATAACGCATTCCAGGTAGGTCTAACTAGAACTATTAGTTCTAAGATCCTGTACGTAATAATCACGCATTCCAGGTAGGTCTAACTAGAGCTATTAGTCCTAAGGTCCTCTACGTATAAATAACGCATTCCAGGTAGGTCTAACTAGAACTATTAGTTCTAAGATCCTGTACGTAATAATCACGCATTCCAGGCAACATTACCGAGAGCTATTTACCTAGCTCTGAGGGCCAGAGCCTACCGGGAGAGAGTATACCAGGGGTTTCCCCCTCTCTCTCGCGCTCTCTCAAAAAACCAGTCTCTTTATGCTAAAAAAACCGGATCGAAACCCCAAAAAACACCTCCTCTATCTTCTATTGGCTATGGCCTAAGACACACCTTCCCATGTTTGTGTAAAAAGGACATGACCCCTGTAGGACTTGAAAAATATTATTCTCGGCTATGACATAACAACCTTTTTGAGGCCTCAATGTGTTTCTCCTTTAAGGCAGGAGCCCCCCTCCCTCTGATCTGCTGTGAGAAAAAAGGGGAAGAAACTCCCCTCTTCCTTATCAGTGACACCCATAAATCATAGACCTTACACACTCAACCTAAACAAACCACTTTGTTTTGTTTATGCTGTAAATATAGAAAAACCTAAAATATGAAGCATTCTCATTATGGGTTCATACAAGAATATAATTGATCATATTTGATTTATAATTAACTTTCGTTTTAAGTATTCACTTCATACTATGAATCTCTCAACACTATCCTTAGCTCATTTGGTGCTTGTTAGAAATTAAAATCAATGTTTTGATGGCATAATGTACCTTAAATGTACCTTCAGTTTAAATGCTGTTTTATACTGAAAAACCAGAAGTTCTTGTGCACAACCAGTTGTTAAGCTTTTATTCTGAAAATCCTTCATCTCCGGTTAGCATTTAGCATGAGGCTAATATACCATTTCCTATAGAAGTGAATTTATCAGCGATATGATATGATGTTTCACACCGAAACCTACTGATTTCAACACTACAACTATAGACGTCGAGATATTATTATTGTTGGATATTAAATGAAGGTACAGTTTATTTGAGTACGTTATTGTTTACAGATGTGGGTAGCATGTCACAACATTCGGAACGACCGGAAAACCAAATTGCTGTGAAGTATTTCCTGTATTTTTTAGAGTATTGATTACAGCGTTTAGAATGTGTTAAATGAAAAGTCATGAAAGAGTTAAGGAGGAGAAAAGGCATGTTTAGATATATTGAATGTACAATGTCTGTATCTTCTGATATGCGCAGCAACGGACATTAAATACGTGGAGAGCCGGCCCCCAGGGAGGAGCCAGGAGAGGATACATAAACAACGAGACCTGAGGGGTCGGGCCTTTTTTTCTGCTAGCGAGAGCCAGGGACAGCTGCTTTTCTGTCGAACAATATCCTGTTTGTGACTTTACCACGTTTTTTATTATTAAAGTACCAAATTTGAACCTCCAGAGACTCCATTTAGTCTCCTTTTAAGCTTCTCTTTCCTGGACGCTGAGAATAAGAACACAGTTAACATGTTGTATCCGGTTATAAACTCAATTTAAGTAAAAGCGAATTGTTCCCTTTAAATAGAGCGGCGCGTGAGTTCCCTCTACATAGTCTACCATTTAAAATTGCATTACACAGCTTCACTTACCTCGGGATCCAGGTGACCGATACATTTAAAGATCTTTATAAAGCTAATGTTGCCCCCCTTTTGTCCCGCGTACAGGAAGACTTCGACCGCTGGTCAGTGTTAAATCTGTCTCTAGTTGCCCGAATTAACTCTATAAAGATGAATATACTCCCCAAATGTCTATATTTATTTCAATGTGTGCCCATTTTCCTACCTCAAACTTTTTTTCGTAAAACTGACACTATTATTTCTAACTTTATTTGGAACAAAAAAACCCCAAGGATACCCAAGCAATTTTTACAGAGACCAAAGGCGTGGGTTGGACTTGCTCTGCCGAATTTGAGGTTATATTATTGGGCTACAAACCTGAGAATAATACAGTCCTGGCTGCAGTCTGACTCACAGCACTCTCCGCCTGTTTGGCTTGAAATGGAGGCTGCTTCCTGTAGTCCAGTATCTCTTTCAGCATTGGCTCACTCTCTCATTAAGACCCCCTCCTCTGCTTACACTACAAATGTAATTGTCAAAGCAACCTTGAACATTTGGAATCAGTTCAGACGTTTCTTTGATCTCCAAACATACTCTACACTAGCCCCTGTAACTGCAAACCATGTTTTTCCTCCATCCTTAGTAGATGGCGCCTTTACTATTTGGTTTAACCAAGGCGTTAAAACATTCAAAGACCTTTATATTCACAACACATTTGCCTCTTTCCAACAGCTATCTGATACATTTGCACTACAGCAACATTTCTTCAGGTATCTACAGATTCGCAGTTTTGTTAATAATAGATTTCCTCAGTTTCCTAATCACCCAACTGATTCGCCGCTAGACACACTCCTTAGGCCGTTACCTACTCTGAAGGGAATGATGACATGTATTTACGCTCAGATTTACTCTCTTCGTTTGGTTACCCTGAACTCCATTAAATCTCTTTGGGAAACAGATCTTGGGGAGGAGATTTCAGAAGAACTTTGGGAAAAAGCCCTTGCCAATGTACACAAATCTTCTATTTGTGCTAGACATGGACTGATTCAGTGCAAAGTAGTACATCGCACACACTTCACTAAGCTCAGGCTCTCTAAAATATATAAGGAAGTGGACCCAACTTGTGACAGATGTAGACAAGCACCGGCGAGTCACGCACACATGTTCTGGTCTTGTCCGGTCTTACACTCTTATTGGACTGACATCTTTAGATCACTGTCAGAAATTACTGGAAAACCGGTCACTCCTAATGCCATGACCGCACTGTTTGGTGTAACCCCACCCACATGGCCACTCTCTTCTCTGGAGACAGCCTTCATAGCCTTTGTTACCTTACTAGCCAGACGCCTGATATTGCTCATGTGGAAGTCTCCAACATCCCCTTCACACACCTCGTGGTTAAAAGCAGTCCTAAATTCAGCCAAACTCGAGAAAATAAGGTGCATAGTGAGGGGCTCCCTGGGGAAACTCCACAAGATGTGGAACCCCTTCTACAAGTATATACGGGAGCTGGACATGCCGGATGTCTCTGTACAATAGGGTGGTGGACCTGCGGTGTTAAACTGTGATTAGCGGGCGGCTAACTGACCAACAAGTGCTGTGTTTTTATTTTTATTTGATATACTTGGTCTTTTTGTTCCATTTATACACATTATTTGATCTCTAAATTGCATTATGGTATTAATAATGGACTTAGACTCAGAGCCTTTAGATTCTGACTTTTTTTTTTTTTTTTTTGTCCAGTCGCAGTCCATTTTTTGTTTTGTTTTAATCATTTATTTTTTGTTTTGTCTTTGTTTTTTATCCTGTCGGACTCAAATCACACTGTTGTCATCCTAACTTGTTTGCCAACTGCTATTGCGTTGTCTGTCTGGCTGTTTGTTGATAAAAAACTAAAAGAAAAAGTTAAAAAAAAAGAAAGAAAAAAAAAAGAATGCAGACAACAACAATGTAAAGACGAACCAGATGACTAAACATGATCTTAAAATATATTTTAAGATATATTTTTTTGCATATTTTTGGAATTATTATTTTAATTCTTTCTGCTGACACTAGGTGGGGCACCTGCCCCTAATGACGAGTCACCACTGGGGGTCCTGCAGGTGGAGTTCATTCTGGCATTGAGGGTGGACAGCTGCATTTGGGTCACAGGGGAGAACTCAGAAATTGGCTGTGAAGCGAAGGGGGGGAGCCAGGAGGGGAGGTGGGGAGGGCTGCTGATGAGGACATTGTAAATATTGTCGATTTTGGATTGAAAGAATGAGAGAAAGGAGTTGCAGTGTGCGGTTGAGAAGGATGAGGTGGCGTTGTCACAGGGTGTGCTGATGGTGGAGAACCAAGCCTTGGGGTTGCTGGAGCCGGAGTGTATCAGTTGAGTAGTTGGACCGGGCTTCTTTGAGTGCATTATCGTACTGTTGTAAGTAGTGGGAGTAGACATGGAGATTAACTGTTAAAGTGGTTTTCTTGTGCAGGCCTTCCAGTTAGTGTTTGCGTGATTTCATTTGGCGGAGTTCGGGGTGTACCTGGGAGCTGAGTGTGTGAAGGAGACCTTTTTGGTTTTGGTGGGAGCCAGTTCATTAAGACAGGAGGAGAGGGAAGAGAAGGATTGTCAGACGGCGGGGGAGGGAAGGCGGACATCTTACAGGTAATGCAGGCTTCGAGTGCTGAGGGAGATTTTAGTTTTCTGAAGGTTATTGTGTGCTTGAGTGTTTGCGTGGGGATGGGGATATAGTCATGTTTACGGCACAGGTGCAATAGTGCCTTGCTCTAGGTCTAGGGCACATCTTCAGGTACCAGTTTTCCCCTGATGGTATTATTACTCCACAGGCCACATGAGTCAAATAAACGCTGCAAACCAAAATACACCACACATTCAAATGTTATTTTGATTTAACTTTAATTTGAAAAATAAATGTGGATATTGATGCAATATTCATACTGGAACATAACAAAACTAGGGCTGTCAAACGATTAAAAATTGTAATCAGATTAATCACAGCTTAAAAATTAATTAATCATGATTAAACACCATTCGAACTATGTCCAAAATATGCCATTTCTTTATGTATATTGTTGTGGGAATGGAAAGATAAATGAAAGAAGGCGGATATATCCATTTAACATACAGTATCTATGTTTATTATAAAAAAATTCTGAGTGTCAAAATGAAAGACAGCCCACACACCTATCAATCATCAAACCGTGGGGTCTTAATTCATTACGTGTTGATTTCTATCAACGGGGGAGTACTTCAGGAAAGTCGACAGGGGGGGGGGGGGGGCGGCTAGTGGAGTACTTCGTGACCACAGTGTGAACGTTGTGATCAGCTGTTTTAGCGCAGTTCTCCAGTGAAGGGGGGGGGGGAGTCTCCCTCCACAGCCGGTTGACGTCGTTTTGGCACAATTCCGTTGTACAGACCGACGTTAACAGCAGCCCTGTCTGTGCACACGGAGACCGACTCTGTCGTCCGGTGATCCGGTGAGCCTTCTGGAAAAGCTTCACAAGTACGTCGGTACGCAAATGCGCTTTGTGACACAAGTGACGGTACGCATTTCAGATTACACACATAACCTGCGTACCAGTTATGTGCACCCCTGTACTACAGCAAAAGTATTCTCCGTCGGGACTTCCTGCAACAACACCACGCCGTTATCTTGATTCTGATTGGCCAGAAGACATTATCAAAGATGTTCTATTGAGAAGACGATCACTACGTGACAAAAGTTTTCAAAACCGTGGCTACTGAAATCAATCTTACTAACTGCTGTCTGTGCAATTTACTCCGCGCGAGTTGGCAGACTTTATTTTGCTTACTTTAACATCATTTTTCATGGTGGGGCCAGGGGCGGATCTACCGGGGTGGCATGGGGTGGCAACTGCCACCCTAAACAATAGCCTTGCCACCCCAGCTGCCACCCCAGTTGGCATCTTTTTTTTGAAAGAAAAGTTGTGGCTCATCGGACATTTATGAGAGAAAGTCTCTAATGTCCGAGTGCAATTGAATGCAGCACAAGATGCACGTCATGTAACCCCTCCCCCGGTCCTGGCGCGAGAGTGGAAATATGATTGGTGGCGAATTCACTTGAACGGGGGGACGGCGCAAAACGAGAAGCCTTTCGGACCCAAGTACTGAAGGAATGAGGTAGTTGCGGTCTACAATGACAGAGAAGAGACTGTCAGTTTGGCTGTACTCAGCATTGAATCAAAACGCACTACAGCTGTTGATCTTAATAAGTTTGTGAGGCGTTTTGCTGAACAAAATAGTAATCGCCGCATTCAGCTGTAATAGACATGCCAACTTGATGCTCTGCTCACGGATGACTCGAAAACTGTTAAGATGATGACCTTGTATGCGTGTATATATTTTTTTCTTTGAGGGGGTCTGCCCCCAAAAAACTGTTTTGAGTCCTGAGAAAGTAAAATAAGACGGTGTGTAAAACTACACTGCCCAGCCAACAGAAAGTAACCACTTTGATTTAACTAGGCCAGTAGGTAAGGACCTTCCACTGGATAATAACTGCAGCGATGTTTTAGCTGAATACACGTTTTTTAACCCTAACTGATGCAGTTAGTCACTTCTTTAATGTTTGTTCTTTCTGATGTAAAGTCAAGGTTGTAACTGTATATCAATAATGATATAATTACTTGTTTTTCAAATTTGAAGGAGGGTGAGCAAGCATCTTGATGAACATTCATCATTAACTCCTCCAAAAAATATAGTTTATTCAATAATAAATGAATATGTGAATCATAATAGTTCTTCACTATATCTGTAAAGCGCCTTTGAGCACCTGTAAAAACGCTAACAAATTAAATCTATTATTATTATTATTTATTAACAGTGATTGACAGCTGATATAATATGATTGTTAATAGTATCATATTCATTCAGACAAACATCGATGAGACAGTTAATTAATGTACTTATTGCAGCAGTCTGCATAGATTTGGTACCCCTGCTGGTCTAAGAGTGAGACAAACTCATTCAGTTATTGTTCAGTTAAAATTTATTAAATTACGTCTGCCACCTTATATGTAAGGCTTTACTGATGTGCCACAATAATATCACCTATGTGATTGAGTTAAAATATTAATATTGTGGCTTTCCAAGTTAACATTGATTGTAGGGGTGTAACGGTTCACAAACATTTCGGTTCGGTACGTACCTCGTTTTTAGGTCACGGTTCGGTTCGGTACGTTTTCGGTACAGCAGAAAAAAATATCACAAAACATTAAATATTTTTTTTTAATTATTATTAAACTGTGACTAATGTATTCAAATAAATACAAAATATAGTAAAATAAACATTAAGGTGCAGCATTTCGATGAACTGAAATAATCTGTATTTGAACTGTACTAGTACCTAAGCAGCCAGCTTGACATTAGGACTTGCTTGTCATTGTATTTTCATGTTTTTTTAAAGAAAGATGAACTTGTCCACATTGCTTGCTGAAAGGGCAGATCTGCTGGCACTAACAATGTCTCCTGCTGTGGAGAAAACCCTCTCTCTAGGGACAGTGGCAGCAGATACAGCCAGGTAGCGCTTTGCTAACATGGCAACATAAGGATATTTGGCGTTTGTAATAGCTTTGGCTCGGTCTGAACTCTCTGCGAGTGGTGGAGGCTTACATGCTAGTGGGAGTTGGGTTTGCACTTCAGTCTTTTTTCTTTTGGTACCGGCGATATTCACGTTCGGGTGATGCCTTTTCAAATGAGTGTGCAAGTTTGATGTATTGCCAGCCGCGTAACCTATTTTAGTTGAACAATACCGACAAACAGCTTTGGTTCAGTCCACCTGTCTTTGTCCTTCATCCTTGCACGTAACTGCGAAATCAAAATGTTCCCAAACCGGAGACTTCAATGATGCTGGAGGATTTTCAGCTCAACTTTATCTGCGTTCGCCATTTAGACAGTTCCTCAAATTACTGACTACATTTGAACGCATCCCTGTGACCAGCTCTCATAGTATGCCTCTCGTCCAATGAAATTACTTGGTCGCTCTATGATATAGATTACTTCCAGAAAGTTGTTCATGTTCTCAATTTTTTACGTTTAACGCTATATTCGTTCGGTACACATGTGTACCGAACCGAAGGGCCCGTACCGAATAATTTCAGTACGGGTACGTGTACCGTTACACCCCTAATTGATTGATATGATTGCGATTTAAATCAGCATATACTTCTGTCAGGGGATGCCACCCCTCAAAATCTCCTGCCACCCTCTTGCCACCACCCCATGAATATTTGTCTAGATCCGCCCCTGGGTGGGGCTAAGCCATTTCTTGGTTTGGGTGTAGCCTACCCCAGCCACCCTGGCGCTGCCGCTGGTGGCACGTATGGGGCGGGCCATTCTGCACATGCGTTAAGTGCGTTAAATATTTGAACGCAATTAATTCAAAAAATGAATTACCACCGTTAACGCGATAATTTTGACAGCACTAAACAAAACATAAACAGTTGCTGACATCCTACAGTTGTTTACCTGTAGGATGTCAGGCATCAGATATACATTACACAACAACTGTTTGTTTTTATAAAATGCAAAATACATCCCTTCTTTACCTGCCTGATCCAACACTTAAAGGATACAGTGAAAACCTTGTTTATACCTAGTGTACACTATTATACTATTCAGTGTTACTGAAGCATAACACATCTGATGGTGGAATTTGAACTGTTGTGGTGTTAGTGTCTTAGAAACTAAACTAGTGTGTCCAAAACAATAAAGCTGCTACTACTTATTTGTTTCTATCCTAACTAAGTTTGCTGCCAAAATATAATGTATCTGGTCCTTATTGCTTTTTATAATGATGTTTGGTCATCCATTGTGCTATGACGGTCTGAGGCAGTTATCTTGCAAACTGCCAAGAGTGTTTTTATTTTGTATTAAGGTTGATTTGCTTTTTAAAAAACTAATGTCACAACAGGACTTAGAAAAGCTTGTCCATGCTTTTATCTTCAGTAGACTGGACTACTGCAGTAGTGGCTTCACAGGGCTGACAACACAATCCATCAGATAGCTGCAGCTGATTCAGAGCGCTGCTGCACGTGTCCTCACTAACACTAAAAGAGTGGATCACATCAGTCCGGTTCTGAAATCTCTACATTGGCTTCCAGTCGGCCAAATAATTGATTTTAAAGTACTATTGCTAGTTTTTAAATCATTACATGGTTTAGGACCAAAGTATATTGTTGAACTCCTACATAATTACGAGCCATCAAGGTGCCTCAGGTCTTCTGGGACGGGTCTGCTATCGGTTCCGAGAGGAACAACAAAACATGGAGAGGCAGCGTTTAGCTGTTATGCCCGACACTCTGGAACAAACTACCCAACATGCACGTCCGCAGAAACGCTTACTATTTTTAAATCCAGATTAAAAACATATCTCTTTGAGATGATCATATTGGAACTACAGTATGCTTTTTAAACATGTATTATACAATACAATACAATATAAATTATTCGATTATCTTTGCTTTGTAATGCCTGTTGTAAAATGCCATTATATAATGTGTTTTTATTCCTAAAAAGTATTTTCATTTGTTTTGTAAAGGACTTTGAATTGTCGCGTACAGAAAACTGCTACATAAATAAACTTGCCTTGCTTTGAATCCTGAAAGTCAGTTACAGGATTTGTTTTTTAAAAAGACAAAACAATTAATATTAAAAATGGACACCTGAAAAAAGCGGCCGAGATGGGTTTTCTCCGCAGGGTGGCTGGTGTCTCCCTTAGGGATAAGGTGAGAAGTTTGGTCATCAGGGAGGGACTCGGAGTTGAGCCGCTCCTCCTTCGCATCGAAAGGAGCCAGTTGAGGTGGTTCGGGCACCTAGTTAGGATGCCACCTGGGCGCCTCCCTAGGGAGGTGTTCCAGGCACGTCCAGCTGGGAAGAGACCAAGGGGTAGACCTAGGACCAGGTGGAGGGATTATATATCTTCGCTGGCCTGGGAGCGCCTTGGGATCCCCCAGTCAGAGCTGGTTGATGTCGCCAGGGAAAAGAAAGTTTGGGGCTCTCTGCTGGAACTGCTACCCCCGCGACCCGACCACGGATAAGCGGGAGAAGATGGATGGATGGATGGATGGACACCTGAAAAAACTGTGTAAAACAGCACTGAGCTAGTAAATGATGTTTCAACAACTATATACGTTGGGTTGGCTTTTTAAGTGTTGAGACTGTTTGCTATGGGGCACATTGTTGCATTAAGCCTTAAGATTGTCTGGCAAACGTTTCTCTGGACGGCACGAACTGAGCTGAAGTGTTTCACCTTTGAGAGTAGAGAGAGAAAAGCGAACAGGAAAATAAAGATAACTTTTAGTTTAGGGGAGCTGCTGATGTTTTCAACAGAATATGAATGTGTGGCTTTCAAATACAAATGTGATTTATTTCGGTTGTTGTTCAGTTTTGATAGGAATCATACTTTCAAGTCAATTGATGGGTTCAGTTCTTATCTTGTATTTATTTCATTTTGCCTCATAAAACTTCT
The DNA here is from genome assembly GCF_902827175.1 of Gymnodraco acuticeps. Taxonomy (NCBI): domain Eukaryota; kingdom Metazoa; phylum Chordata; class Actinopteri; order Perciformes; family Bathydraconidae; genus Gymnodraco; species Gymnodraco acuticeps. The sequence goes on along the minus strand of NW_022990126.1, from coordinate 121,127 downwards.
AAACTGATGTAATTTAATTGAGCTAAAACAAGGCTGTGCTGTTTGTCATGGATTTCAAAAAGCTTAATAAGAATTATATATATATATATATATATTTCTCTTCAAAATATAATTGATGTGCTTGCAAAATATATTTTTCTGTGCTCAAAAATGTTCAATTGCGCGCTCAGGATAGAGGCACAAACATAACTCCATAGTTCTGGTGGCTGTCTCCGCCCATGAACAACTGTCAGCACTGACTCCTCCATCAGTAACAGACAGTACTAGATCTCATCCTAATTTGTAAAATCTAAAGTATTTCTATCTTTTCTGAATGTTAGGGATACTTTGTCTCAAAGTATTGTTTAGGTTCCTGCTTTGTTGTTGGCCTGTTGGTTTCAGATGCCTCAATTCTAGCTTCATCACGGGGGGTTCAGATCCAGTTAGATCTCGGGTGTCCAAACGTTTTACACTGATGGCCACATACAGAAAAACACATGATGGGCTGGGCCCCTCACTAGAGGTGAGGTATATCGCCTCATAAGTGAAGTTAGCAAAATCAATCAAACGTAGGTCAATTATTCTTGATACTTGAATATGCTATAAGAAAACAAACAGCCTATCACAGCTCTCCAGAGGGTTTCATTTATTTTGTTACAAAAAGCTCATCCCTTAAAGCAGAAGCCTCAGACTGCTTATAATAAGTGGAAATAGGAGGGTATATTTCAAGCTTGTTATGCAAATAGGTTATTGGGCTTTTGGGGGATTTGTTAGAACATGTTTTCAACTTTAACTGAATTGATTTGAAAAGTTTGCTTATAAACACATGAATACTACTGTGTAATTATGTCTTTACACTTATATTTAAGAAGTGCAATATAAGCCAAGCACACGTCTCAGGTGTGGGCCATATTCCATTATACTTTAAGAATTAGCTGAGGACCATTTCAAAATGGACAACGGGCCGCAGTTTGGAACTCCCTGAGTTAGATGGTCAGACAAGAACTGCATTTGAAGCATATACCGAAGCTTAAGCATTAATGTGAAATCAACCTAGCATTACTCACTGTCCTATGAGGGACTTTAACTCATGGAGAACTGAAGTGGCAAAGATCAATCACAGCACTTAACACGTTCAACACGAGCTCTGCATGTCATTAAACATACCTCTTGTAAAGTACAGTTTCTAGTTATATCAAGACAGTGATGTTTCTATTTAACTCCTATTATCAGGGTTAATGGCTGACACTGTAGATGTGTATTTCTCCCCCGAAATCTTCATAAACTTTATTTCCGCATGCAGTCTGGTTATGAAACATTACTTACACACTGTACAAAGCGGTTTGTATATAACATATTTACAACATCATATAGCACACTAATACAATGTTTGTGAGTTTCATAACAGTTGGAGTTGTACAGATTTTAGTAAATAGTTTTTTACACAGTAAATATAATGCAGTCCAAATATGTCACACTGTAGATAATGTTAGCCCCATCCTATCGTCATGAGAACATCACCTATATTTGTCATGTACACTGCAATATACAATTAATTTGTTTAACATTGACACTCTCATTCTCCCTTACATTCTGCAGCATCATCTCTAACACCAGAGTCCGTTCCATTCTTTCTTCTTCATGACCTTCTTTCTCTTCTTCACATCTTCCTATACAGGCTTCCATCCTCTCTGTGTACCTTCACGGTGTCCTCCTCTTCCGCGGACCGCATGTGATACCAACCGGACCTGATTTGAGAGAGATGAGAGTTCAGAAAAGGTTTCCCACATAGCAGTTATAAAACCACTGAAGCTACATCGATCAAACACATTTTGAGTGGAGGGGGTTCAGTTACCAGACAATAACCACATCTTTGACACATTGGGGGAGGATGAAACCCTCTTTAATGGTCCCACATGCAGAGCACACAGCGCACACAGCGAAATGTATTCTCTGCATTTAACCCATCCTAGTACCAGGAGTCTCGTACCAGGAGCAGTGGGCAGCTATTGTACAGCGCCCGGGGAGCAATGGGAGTGGGGGGATGTCCGGTGCCTTGCTCAAGAGCATCACGGCAGGGCAGGAGGTGAACTGGGACCTCTCCAAGTACCAGTCCACACTCCATATTTAGGTCTGATCGGGGACTTGAGTCCAAGCCCCTACTGACTGAGCCACTGCCGGGCATGTCCACCATGCAGGATAAAAAAGGTAGTCCCTCTCCAGAAACGTTGACCAGCTCTTTCTGGGGGATCCTCCGGGGCACCATCGCCAGAAAAGATATAGGCCCATTTCCAGACAGCCACCTACACCCTAACGGTACAGACTTCTGCTCCATATGCACGTTGGAGTGGAGGGTCCGCCACATTAAGTGCCGTTCCAAGCCAATAAGTGAAGAGGGGGAATGGGTTATCAAGCCCTCCAACAGAGAGTCTGCATCACCTGACTTAATCTGTCAGGAAACACGCTGTGTACAAGTAGCTCCAACATTCACTGATAAACTGCACAACAAGATAAACATGAAATATCGACATACAGATGTGAACAACTTCATGTTAACTCGTATTTGATTGACTTGATCATGTACCCGTTTTAATCTCGAAAACGGTAACTACACTTGATTATAAAGTTATTTATATTTACACGGACTGTTGCAAAAAATGTGCAACTTATAAACATCAGATCTAAAAACAAAAATAGGTTATAAAAACGATTTATTTTTTAATTATTCTTTACATTTTTGTGCAAAACATGCTGATTTGGAACTGTTGTTACGGAAAGTTTAGGCATTTCTTGTTTCTTATCTAAACTCCTCCTCTAGAGGTTGGTCAGATTCAGGACTTCCTCAATTGTTATTCCCAACACTTGTCAATATCCACGGTCCTTTCTGCTTTCCCATCCTGAGACATGTCACAGTTTGCTAGATCTTCCTTGAGGCCAACCTGAAATCATTTTCTCAGTACTCATCAATAATCTAGCCGTATACACTGTGATGTGCAGGTACTGGTGAAATGAAACTACATGAAAGTCAGATATTGTAATAACACAAAAGTCTCTGTTTTTCTTGTCTTAAACAAACGTGTGTGCAGACTCAAACCAAAGCCTGATAGCACTTCTTCCTCTGTGCTTTAGAGCAGGGGTTCCCAAACGTTGCCATGCCAAGGACCCCATATAGCATTATCCTCTGGCGGGGACCCCCCTGTTGCAATTTTTTTTTAAATGATGTGTACAAGTGCCTCGCGATGGAGCATGCAGTGTGTTGCCACTACATTTGGGGCCTTCTGCCTGATCAAAGCTGTCACTCCGCTTTCTTTGCCTGTCATAGCCGCTGCCCCATCTGAACACACACCCACACAACGAGACCAGTCAAGTCCATTTGAGATGATGTACTCATCTAAAACTTGGAAAATGTCTCTTCATGTGGTCCTACCTTCCAGTGCTTTGCAAAATAATATTTCCTCAACAAAGTTGTCTTCTGAAATAAATCTGATGTATGCAAGCAATTCTGCGACATTTGCTACATCCGTGCTCTCATCCAGCTGCAGAGCGAAGTATTCACTTGCTCCAAAAGCTGAGCAGATACTCAGTTTCACTCTCAATAGCGGCAGCTCGATTCTGATTGGCTTGAAGGGCAGTCGTGTGATTTAAAAACAAAAAATATTAAAAGATTGGCATCAAAGGACACATAGATTGATAGATATACAGTTATTAATAACATCTTAAAAAATTTTTTTTAAATTAAACTTTTTAAAAAAAATCCCTTTTCCCTCAAACTTTGCGTGACCCCCTGGCGGCCCCCCGGGGGGTCGGGACCCCACTTTAAAAAACATTGCTTTAGAGAATCATTACAGAAGAAGTCCACACTACCTGGATGTTTATTGTAGCCAAGGGAAATCCAATTGGCTGTGGTGAACCAGGGCAATCATGGAGTTTCTGTTTCTGCCAGCAGGTTCCACTGGGTCCAGGTCCGGCCTGTAATGATGAAGATACAGATGTTAGTGTGAGCTTCTGGTTCATGTAGCTCTAGTGGAAACATCTCAGCCTGGGAGTATCAAAAACATCCATTGTCCATTATTCCCACAGTCAGAGCGCAGCAGTGTGCAGGCGAGCATGTCTAAGCAGGACCAGGGTTTCTAATGAATGCTGGACTCTGGCCATATCTCACCGGGCCTCAACTTAAATCCAGGGTGTAATTCTCCCACTCCTCCAGGCATACCTTAGGCCTGATTTTCCTCCCCCCCTCTCTGTCCATCTGGGTGCGTGCCAAGCCCCGGTCAGGACAGTGGGAGAGGCTGAAGACCAACAGCCCCCAACCTGCCTTCAGATTCCAGCACTGTAAAACCTCTTAAATAAAGACAAGCCACAGTTCATCCACAGTAAGACCCCCTCTCCTCCACCAGGCAAAATGAGAGTAATACTGTAGTTCCTTTCATCCCTTACAGGTCACACGCAAAAAAAAAAGTGGCTTTCTTTAAACTTGTGTTTACAATTGTTTACACTGCAGTCAAATCACTTGCATTCCTTCTGTTTTTCCAGATGTGGTTCAACAACCAGGAGAAACAAACACAGCTCTCACAGTGGCCAAAAGAACACAAAACATAGAACACTAAAGTTGGGGCTTTGTCAGGAAGTTTGAAAACAGATTGAGATGGTTTGAACTGAAAACAAGATACAATGATGAATTTCATGATGTCTTTTAACACAAAACATGTTCCAGACCTTTTATATGATCAATAGCCTTCGTATTAATTATTCATGGAGTAGCAATAAAAACATTTGATTTATTGCTGGATCCATTATTGAAACTCCTCTTTCTTTCAGTATACAGTCATTTTAAATGAAGCTCGTGCTGTATATGTTCTGTGGCTAGCAGTGTAACATATATATTGCGAAAGTAATTTGATCCAGAATTAGTATAAACATCTCCATCAGTGAGCGGTCTGCTTGCTCAAGAATACTATTTCATAAAGTTGTTATTGAACAATTCAACAAGTAATGAGAGTGTAATTGTAGGCAAAGCTACTTCACACAACCTCTGCAGACCTGACACATTCATCTGAGGATCAGCAATGAAGGGGGTCTGGGGGAGATAACATTGTTTTAGGGTGTTTGCCAATCCCACAGACTGTTGTTGTCTTTGCACAGTACACTACACAGCGTTCTGTCATTTCCCATCCGCAAATGATTGAACTTAATTTGAAATGATTTATGACAGTGAGCCATTTTACCCTATTTCAGATTTTTTCAATTGCTAAAACACATTTTTTGACAACAGGGCTCATTTTGTCAAAACACTAAACACAATTCTCCAAACCACACACCCAAAGTGCAACACACCTCATATATCTTGCAAAATGAAGCACTGCACCCAGAACTATATAAACACTTACCAAAACCAAACTTTTGCACCAAATGGCACACACTTCACTTATAGTACAAGACACTTTGTCCAACCAACTACACTGTGGTGCTTTATCTAAAGCACACTCATCTGTTATGGTGATCTGTAGAGAATTCTGCATATACAGATTGTTCAAGTCTACAAAGATAATATGTGCAGAGACAAAAATATGCTGTCGTTATACTTAGATTTTTCTCCCAAAGAAATTGGTGCAACTTTCTTGCACAACACATAGTTACAGTTCTGTAAACACACATGATGCTTAATATACAGTAAAGTGAAAGGAAAACTTTGAGGAAAATAAATACGTAGGCAGCATTTGACCACCTCACTGGGTCTGACCACAGCGCCTCATCCACCTGCAGAAGAAGCATCACCTGCAGCCTGACGCTCAAACAGCTCCAACCGTTGTGCTGCAAATAACTCTTCAACTGACTTCAGTTCATCCTCCCTCTCTCTCATCCTCCCTCTCTCTCATCCTCCCTCTTCCTCTTGCTGTGTCCATATATCCATTGTTGTTTTTACAAATGTCTTACAGGACGCCTTTTTCAGTGCTTACATCCTGATTTCAGCCTGTCCTCCTACAAAAATACGACCAAATAGGTCGATTGTTTACAGTTTCTCGATTGCTAACACACTTTTGTTTTTTAAATTGCTGTTTCTCAGAACACTAAACACAATTCACAAAACCACACACCCAAAGTGCAAAACTCCTCATTTCTCCTGCTAAGTGAAGAACTGCACTCAAAACTACATACACACTTTCCAAATGCAAACTTTAGCACCAGATATAACACACTTCATTCTTAACACTAGATGGTTTGACCACCCAGCTACACACTGCTGAGCATACTCCAAAGCACGTTCACCTGTTCTGGCTGTGCTCTGTACAGAGAGGGTTCTGCAGAGAAAGATTGCTTGAGTTTACAGAAATACAGTAAATGAAGAAATACAAATGAGTTGTTGAAAAAAATCATATTTTATTCAAAAGTAATATTTTGCAACATGCATCTCAGCACATAGTTACAGTTGTTTCTGTATCGCAAAACAAAAATGATTCTTCTGTCAAATACAGTAGATAGAAAGAAAACTCAGAGTAAAAAAATATACAGAAAATATTTTTGAGCAAAAAACAAAAGAAAGGAAAAAATGCTTAGGCTGCATCTCACCGTCTAGCAGCGTCTGGCCACAGCACCTCATCCACATCACAGGCGATGTTTTCCCTGGCTAAGCAGCGCGGGAAGAAGCGTCTTGAGTCACGTATCCAGCCCTGGATAGCATTCACATTCACGTCATCACATGCCTCCTCCATTGCCTGCAGAAGAGGCATGCGCTCATAGGGCCGACGGTCATACACCTTCCACCGCCATGCCAAGAAGAACTCTTCAATTGGATTGAGAAATGGAGAGTAGGGTGGAAGATATTGTAGGCGGAATTGTTGGTGCTCAACAAACCAGTTTTGGACTAAGACAGCACGATGGAAGTTGACATTGTCCCATGCCACAACATATCTAGGCTGCTCTGCATGATGAACATGGTCAGCCTTGGTCAAAATGTGGTGCAGTCTGTCCAGAAATGTGAGAATGTGGGCTGTGGTATATGGACCAAGGTGGGCATGGCGGTGGAGGACACCATTTTGTGTGATCGCAGCACACATTGTGATGTTGCCACCACGTTGGCCAGGGACATCTATGATGGCTCTGTGACCAATAATGTTCCTACCCCTTCTCCTGGTCTTTGTGAGGTTGAAGCCAGCCTCGTCAATACAAATTAATTCATGCCTGATGACATCAGCATCCATCTCCAGTAAAAATGACAGTAAAATCAATCAAAGTGGTTTAGACAAGTACAACAAAAATGCTGTGCTATGTGTGGATTACTGAATCAATGGTCTAGTCAATGTTGTACTTACATCTGCATATTGATGTCTCAGATCTTTCACCCTTTCAGCATTTCTCTCAAAGGGCACCCTGTACAGCTGCTTCATCTGAACCTGGTTACGCTGGAGAACACGGGACAATGTGGACAGGCTGACTTGCCTGATGTGGTTGAAAATGGTGTTGTTCCTTATGATGTGGCTTCGGATCTCTAACCCCCTGATCCCAACGGAAGCGTCTGCGCTGAGGCTGCGCCGCGCTGCGACCTCCTCCTGCGTCATAACCCACCAGGCGCGTTTCAAAACGTTGCGTAAGCGGATCGTCGTGTGTGCAGCCTCGCAGTTGTTGGATGAACGTTCCACTTCCTGCCTGCGCCGCGCTGCGCCGAGTCAAAAATAGGATTCATCCTATATTTTAGAAATTCCTTGCGGCAAGGAGCTTCTGGGACGCTTCGAGCCGCGGCGCAGCGCGGCGCAGCGGGTCTGGTGGAATAGCACCCATTGACTAGAGTGGCCGCGATCGCTAAAAACGCCGCAGCCGGAGCGCAACGCAGCGCAACGCAGCGCAGCGCAGCGCAACGCAGCGCTGCGCAGACGCTCCTGGTGGGATTAGGGGGTTAGTGTGATGGCATTGTTTGCCAAAACTAAGTTTGCAACTGCTGCTTCCAGTGCCTCAATAATAATCCTTAGCCCTCCACCGGCACCTCTTTGTTTCTCAGTCCTTCAGATAAACAACAAAGACATAGTGTTGGTCAGTGTCTGTGTTGCATAAAAGTAACTTTACCACAGTACATTGTGCAGGATTTCTGTACAGTTATAGTCTGCAACATGCCAACAATTCAATTACAGTAATGAGTAAATACGTTTCACACACCAGATATAAGCTCTGATATATCATGAGTTATGCAGAGCTACAAACTGGTAACTAACCTGTTTTCAAGTCTAAGATGTCCGGATATACTGAGGCAACAGTACATCGGTTTTAGATTATGCTGAACCCTGTGGTCCAGCCTCTCATCGTCAACACATGGTTGATGGTCAACCAAAGTGGGCCCGGATTTCATTAGAGAGTATTCTTATTTGTCCACGTCCTCTCCCCCAGCTTCTACCTCTACCATCTCATTCCTCCCTCCTCTCACTCTCACCCCACCCCAACCGTCTTCCTCTTCTTCTCTTCTTCCTCCTCCTCCTCCTCCTCCTCCTCCTACCCTCCTCCATCCTCCTCCTCCATCCTGCTCCTCCCTCCTGCTCCTCCTTCCTGCTCCTCCCTCCTCCATCTCACTCTCAGCCCAGCTTGCTCTTGCTTCCATGTTTGCTTCCATTGTTGCTGTAAGAAAGTTCTCACCTGTGGTCTTTTATAGTGCTAACATCCTGATTGATGAGCCAACAATGATGCTATCAGGTGTTTGGTCAGGTGGAACGTGTTTCTTGATCATTGGTCCATGTGTGAGGCATTTTGAATATCAGTGTTTTAAACCTGCTAACACGTGACTTAATGTCAGACTCCTGTGTCTTATGTGGAGAAATGTGTGCATTGGTTTGCAAAAAGTGCCGTGTTGATTTGCAAATTGTGTGAAAAGCTGAAAACGTGTTTAGAGTTTTGGAGATTTGAGCCGATGTTTTGCTCTTTGAGTGTCAGTTAAAAGAATTGTGCTTTATGTAGCATTTTAGTGTGTTAGCAACCGAGAAAAACTGTAAGCAGCTTAGATTACGACCCATAGCCACGTTTTAAAGTGTAGCACCTCTAGTGGTCGTGTAAGAAACAACATGCTCCCGTTTATTCACAAATAACCCTCTCTGGAAAATCTTAAATTGTAGAATAGTTTGGCGATTAAAATGCTTTTTGATTAGATTTCTAGTGAGAAGTGTATATTGTACTTTTAGAATCCACGTCCAGTGGATGTGTAGGATCTATAGTTTGATAGATATACGAAGATGATCTGAGGTCTCGTCAGGATAACGTGTATATGCGGCAGCTTCCATGCAAAGTTAGTGTGGGTGAAAACAGTTTTTCCGGTCTCGAAATGTTCATAATAAAACCGGATATATTCCCCTCACTGTCAAATGATTACACAGTGATATCTACATTACTCATCCACTAACATCAGTTTATCCTTGTTAATTACACAATATTGATTGGTTTAAATTGTGTACAATGCTTTTGTGTTTTTTAACCTTCGATTCAGAGAAAACAATAGTTTTTTAGGAGTTTAGGACACTACAGTTTCCGAAGACACTACTACCCAGAATCCCCAGCTATCGTTTGGGACTACAACCTCCACCTTGCTTTACAAACCCCGTGATTAATCAAAGCCCTGTGATTGGATGTTGGAGTGGCAGTGCGACAAGGTTACGCTGAGCGTCAACAGCTCTTTGAAATGGAATGGAACCACGGCAGACTTTCCAATACTGGAATTGGACGGGTCCAGACCCCGTGTGATAAGCCTGAAACATGCACTTGTCAAGGTTCAGAGGCACATTTTGCAAATATGGCAGTAGCCATCGATCATCTTAAAATAAGATAAGATAAGATATACTTTATTGATGCCAAGTTGGGAAATGTTTTTGTTACAGGCAGCATTCTACTTTGTTCTACTCACTACAATTCAGAGGTTAACCTGGTATTTTTACTCCACTACATTTATTTGAGTTACTTTGCAGATTCTGATTAATGATGTGAAATATAAACAACCCTTAAATCAGACTTTAGTTACACCTGAGTCAAATTCAGGGAAGGTGATTGTCAAGTGCCAAAATAAACTATGCAATATATTGGACGTTAAGTACTTTGTCAGACTTCATATTTATCTGTGGATAACCCCAACGTTTTTTCTTATTCAAAAGAAGACCTTAACTTAAAGTAATCTTTAATGTTTAAATAAAGCCTTATTAGTTTGTCTGTTTTGCATCCTCCTGTTAATATCTTTGGACGTCCTGCACCTAAACTGTTTTATTGTAGAGATCACTACAGTATCTCTTCATATTTTCTATTTTGTATGTAGGCTACTCTTAATATTAAATGTTTTCATCAAATAAAACGTATTCAACAACAACATTCAATAGCGTGCTTTAACCACTAGGCGGCGCGGGTTAAAAAACAGTGGTGTAGTTAATAAAACATAATAATATCAAACATAATATGACTATTAACTTTATTGTGAAATTAAAACAGAACGGTAAAGGAAAACACAGTTTCAGTCTCTGGATTTGAAGCTTATGCATTGTACCATGAACCTGTATAGACCTGTAACAGTCAACTGCATGAGGAGTTGGAAAGGTAATAAATAATATCTTTAAAAACTACAAAAATCCCTTTCTATCAGCTGTGCACTGTATGGTGTAATATAACCTATATACCAATTGGATTAAATATAAAAGTCAGCCGAATTAGTGTTGATACTGCAAGGAGACGTATTTGTGTGAAGAGAAATTGGAAGATGTTGGTTAATTGCTAATTAATTTATGATCCACGTCACGTTTCAGTTTTGGCGGCTTTCTTCCAGTTTGTCAAAAGGTCTTCTGATCAGGGGCTCTATAAATAGATAACTACGGCAGATATGTAATATTTAATGCAGCCGAACCGTGTATTACAATGCCGTTATGTGATGACTTCCAAAGAGAAAAGCAAGAACACTCGGAATAAAGTATTATTTTATTTTAAAAAATGTTTTTCCTATTTCATATCACATAAACACCATATCCCGACATGCATTGCGGCGATGATTTTAGGCCTATCAAAACCTCATAAAAAAGAAAGGTGTCTCTCAGAATCGAAAGAGAAAAACCTGTGGTTAAAAACACAAAGCATTGTACACAATTTAAACCAATTAATGTCGTATAATTAACTGAATCAAACTGATGTTTAAACTGATGTTTTAAAAAAATAAACTGATGTTTTTTAGTTTGATGGAGTACTGCAGATATCACTGTTAAATCATTTTGATCATTGGTTTTTATTATGAAAACGTAGAGACTGGAAATACTGTTTTCACCCCTAACTTTAATGGAGGCTGCCGCATACCTCAAATCATCTTCGTAATATCTATCAAACTATAGATCCTACATATCGACTGGACGTGGATTCTAAAAGTACCAATATACACTTCTCTTGAAATCTAATCAAAAAGGGTTTTAATGGCCAAACTATCCTACAATTTAGGATTTTACAGAGAGGGTTATTTGTGAATAAACGAATACACTGTCTCTGTCTCTGTCGCTTACACTGTAGGTAAAATTAACACGGTTAACATTAACATTCTTCTAAGTACCTATTCATTTTCCAATGTCTCCCTCTATTCCTACTAAACAATTTTTTAAGACTCTTGATCAGGATATTTCTGGCTTTTTATGGAATGGAAAGGCACCCAGAATGTTTGTGGCTCATCCTCCGCAATGGCACTACTTCCCTCTTCTATTCCCACAACCTCTCTGGACATACCAAAGAATCCTGTCTGTGAGTTCTACTCTTAAAATCTGGTACCAATTTAGGAGGCATTTTAAGTTTACTTCGGCATCCACTTTAGCTCCTTTATTGGGAAACCATTTATCCGACCTGCCTTATCATGACCCCACTTTCTCTGTATGGCATGAGAAGGGCCTGAGGACTTGTAAGGCCCTGACACACCAAGCAGTTACCAGAGAACTCGCCGACGCCGACCTGTTGCGTCACCTTGTTCTCCTGCATCTTGGCCATGTGTCGCACTGGAAGACACCGCAAAGACTTCAGCCGAGCACGTAGCGAACTGCGCATGCGGGGACATTCTCAAGCACAGTCTCTCAAGAGGCGGAAGCGATCAGAGTAATTTCTTTGCCGACTGCCTATGGCCGACGGCATGGCCGATTCAACATGTTGAATCGGCCATGCGTCAGCCATGAAAGGCCAAATAAGGCGTGTCACCGGCCGACGGTGCGGGGACACACCAAATTGAGTTTGGGCGACAGGGCACAGCCTTCGTCGTCCCGACTAACGAAAACGGCCGATTTCGGCCTGGTGTGTCAAGGCCTTTAGAGAGCTTTATAAGGATAAATACCTTTCGTAGTTTTACTGATCTATCAAGTGAATTCGAACTCTCCCAACATCTCACCTTTTTCGCTTATTTCCAAATTAGGACACTGTACCAAATCCCTGTTTCCATCCTTTCCCTCTCTACCCCCTAATCAAATATTGGGATGAGTTTCTTGTTCTGATCCCCTTCAAAAGTCACTTATTTCAAAAATATATAACAACCTCCTGACCGATGACAGCTCACACACCACTAAAATCAAGGCTGGCCTGGGAGGCTGAAGCTAGCTGTGAGCTTGGGTGATCACTGGTGGGACACTGCTCTTAACAGGAATTCATACGAGTTCATCCTGTGCTCGTCTCACTCTCATACAGTTCAAGGCAGAGCCGGCCCGGCCCATTAAGCGACAATAAGCGGCCGCATAGGGCCCCGCCCCCACTAAGGGGCCCCCTAGCAAAAAAAAAAAATGAAAAAAAGAAATCTCAGTACCCCGTCGCCGTGATAAGTATGTTTAATTAATTGTGTTAATATGCCTAGATTGCCATACTCTCAAAGTCATGTTATTATATTATTGAGTCAATAATATAATACATTAACCTGCTTTACCTGAATCTGCATATGGACACTAGAGAGGACGGCAGAATTTGTAATTTCCCGTGTTCAGTGAATGCAACAGAGGCAAGACACCAGACCAACCGGAGAGTTGAATGGAAATAAACATCCGTCTTATTGGCTGACAGGTACCTATCCTGTGAGCTGTGACAATAGTTTAAAATAAACTGTCAGTTCGACTCAAGTTTTTGAAGATGGACATAAGAACATTCTTCTTAAAAAAGACAACAATTCTCAAGTGGTGGCTCACACAACAACCCCAGAGCCACCACTTGAGCCAGGTGAACAAGGTATGTAAATGTCAGTAAATTTCCAAGTTATGTGAACATTTAAGCAAAGCATAAATTACAGCTACATTGACATACTTTGAATCGCGGGGGTAGGCAAAACCGTTAGCAAGTAGGTATAGCTAGCCAGAGATATATTAAATAAACACTTTGTCATACAATCTAAATGTAATGTTTTTTAGCGTTACCTGGTGATTTCAAAGAAAGCTCTCTGGGAAATGTTGACTTACTGTTCGGACATGAAGCTAGAAGCTACCTCAAAGTACACAGTTGATCCGGAGTCCTGTCAGTTTAAAGTGTTTCATAGTTAGCTTAGCTAAGCATCAACCTTGTAAAGCGACCTTGGGTCCCAATGAAAGGCGCTATATAAATCCACACACCTCATGCTCGCGCTCGCGCTACACAGACGTCACGCTATGCGCTCTTCCCTCTCAGATACACCTCACTCTCTCTCACTCACACCACACACACACACACACACACACACACACACACACACACACACACACCACACACACACACACACACACACTATGCACACAACACACTCACGCTCCTCTCACACACCCACACACACTCACTCTTTCTCTCACACAGACTCACTTCATTCTCTCTTCTCCTCTCATATACACTCACTCTCTCACACACACTCACTCACTCTCTCACACACACACTCTCTCTCTCTCACACACACACACACACACACACACACACACACACACACACACTCCCTCTCACATACACACACACACACACACACACACACACACAATAATATCTTCTATCACATATACTGGTCACTTAGTTGATCAACCACATACTTTCAATACAAGTTTTACTTTTGTAACTCTCAATGTTTTTGACAAATATAACTCCTTGTGTACTTGTCCAGCCAGCCAGTCATATTTTGGGCAATTGAAGTGGGGTGCTGCTCTGAGGTTTGAGTGATATTACCTAGGTCTTCTTGAGCCATACCACTGTCTTGAGATCTTATCCATTGTATCCTTGTCTTGAGATTTTTGACTGAAAGGGCAAAAAGGCTAGACCTACTTTGGTTGAACTATCTAGCTTCAAACCTTTATTAACCAGATTGGTCCCATTGAGACCATAGAACTCTTTTTCAAGGGAGACCTGCAGCAAATAGGTTCCACATGAAACATAAAACAACAAAGGACATCATACATTATATTTTTTTGACAAATAGGTGTGCGATTTGACATGCCAGATTGATCATGGACATTTAAAATATTGGTCATGTTGGGTAGGCGTGTTGGTACGTGGATTGAGGGGCCCTGAGCTTCAGTGCCCAGGGGCCCCTGGAGGTACAAATCCGGCCTTGTGTGTAGTGCAGTGTGTCCTCACATGTAGAGCTGTGGGCAGGACATCTTCAGCCTGCTGGGGATCAGGGCCAGCCTGCTCTGGTTCCTCAGCTTCGTTTTCCTGACCAGGTCTTTGACTCGACCCCATGTGTAGTTTTCACTCAGCTGAACACATAAAAACACACAAGAACAAAAACATTTTCACTTTTAGCTGGGACCAATCAGGACGAATGAGGGTTCACATAGTGGTATCAGTGCTAGCAACTCCATCTTAATGAATGCAATCATGAAAGTTAAAGATATGGAAAAAGCCAATAAATAGACTTTGAGTGAAAATGTATTCAGATGTGTTAAAAAATTACAGGAATATTCTAGGTTAAAACATTCCATGGAATGTATTGGTTTGTAAACAAAATTAAATTAAAATAAAGTGTTTAATTTGCTTGTCATGTGCAGATGGAAACTAGGCTTTGGGCTACAGTGGTTCAGTCTGTAGGGGCATGGACTTTGGATCGAAGGGTCGCTGGTTCATGTCCTGATCAGACCAAAAAAGTACTGAAGTGCCCTTGAGCCAGGCACCAAACCACCAACTGCTTCCTGACTGGCTGCCTCTCCACTCTTGATACTCATGTGCATGTGTCCACATGTAGCTGTGTGTGTTTGTAAGTACCTGTACCTGTAAAAATGCATGTGCGTGTGTGTGGAAAACACCCCGTTGTGGGATCAATAAGGTCCATCTTTTGAAACAGTGGTTTGGCCGGCAGTTCTAGCAAGGCCTTCTCTGGCCTAAACACTATCAGGATAGTGACTCACCTTTTAATATAGTTATTACATTAACCCTGTAAGGCCCCCTGTTGTTATTTACAACATTACTTTAAGTAATCCTAAAAAAGTCAGTTAAATACTACATTTACATAGTCAAAAGGTCCTTTTGGTTCAGCCTCACAATGTTATTGGGTATTAAATGTGTTTATAGGGTCCCGCCCTCTGGCCATACATTCTCACAAAACTTTCGAATCTTCAAACGAGCAACATCTCTTTGTTTATTGGACTGGTTTTATCAGATTCAAGTAAGTAAAATGCCTCAACAAAAGAAATGTGTGAATATTACAATGCCTAGAACATGTACATATTTAGTTATTGTGGAATACATTCATCAAATTTGATTTTGAGCAGCTTTTGTCTTTGTTGCAATATTATATACCTGGGTCACTATGGTAATCAAAATAGCATGTGTCCCTGCATGGACCTTCTTATATGTTCAACACATGGGCGTAATTTCCACTGGGCACAGGGGGGACATGTCCCTCCCACTTTACGCACGGAGGAGCACACAGCGTCTGTGTGTGTGGCACGAGCGAGAGTAAGCACCAGTTACGGGGGTTGTTATTAGCATCTGGTGCTAGCTTGGAGCTAACGGAGATTATAAACTGTTTTAACAATAAGGAGAGGGAGAGTCCACCAGATTGATGCATTTAACTTAAATGTAAAGAAAAAAATCTTCCCGGGGTGCATGCCCCCGGACACCCCTAGAGCAGTGTTTCCCAACCGGGGGTACGCGTACCCCTAGTGGTACGCGAGGGAACTGTAGGGGGTACGTGGAATTCCAAGGTGACAAGTAAAAAAAATAATAATCCCGTCAAAAATGATAGTGCGCGATTTGTTTCCCTAGGGAGACAATAGTCTGTGGCACGCACAACCGCGCCAAAATCCCACAATGAAAACAGCTGCTTACCTGCAGCCAGAAAAAATACTGGTAGGTCTGCACTATGGATAAATGGCTGAAACATCCGCTTGCTCTGGATTCAGGCCAGGGTTCAGAGGAGCCCGCCGAGAAACGTAAGAAAGAGGCCAAACTGAAACCAAGGCAGTACAGTGAAACATAAACAGGGATGCAAACTTGTCACCTTTCGGCGAAATTTGCCGTTTTGAATCCAAAATAGGTCGTTTGTGTGATTCATGTAGATCTGCAATAAAAATATTTTTTTGAGTATGGGGGGGGTGGGGGTCTGGGAACCGGAGTAATCTGCGGCCGCGAGCTGTTATGTGCCATCATGACACGCATGGTGTTCTTTTTTTTATATATATTATAATGAAGCGCGAGCTGTGTGCTCGAGTCTTCCTGCCTGTCGGCTCTGCTCATGGATGTATAAGAAGGCTCTGCTGCTCCGCGATGATGGTCTAGCTTCAGCAGCTACATTACCTACGGGTGCGTTCGTCAATATTAACTGTGGTCCGGAGTCACTGTGGCACAGACTGGACCGCTGGTGAACAGCTGTTAGAACGGGCCGCTCAGGTGTTCAGAGCAGAGCTCCCTGTCAGAGCGGCAGAGCGTGATGTGCACTGAAAAGTGTTTCTGTCGCAATATTATCGTTGAGCTAGCTAGCTAGCATACATTGTCACTATCTGCTAACGTTAGCTTTAGCCTTCGTTTTCTAATAGTTTTTTTCATAGGCTATAAACGGAGGTGGTATAAGTATATATCTTGTACTTGAGTAAAAGTAGAAGTACCCAGGTCTTGTACTTGAGTTAAAGTAGAAGTACCAGAATGTAGGAACAATCCTGCAATCAAAATGTTCCTCAAATAAAAGTACAAAAGTATTATCATCAAAATATATAAAGTAGCGACAGTAAAAGTAGAAGCACCAGCGTGTAGGAATACTCTGTTACAGTAAAAGTACTGCATTCAAAATGTTCCTCAAGTAAAAGTAGAAAAGTATTATCATCAAAATATAGTGAAAGACAGTAAAAGTAGTCGTTGTGCAGATTGGTCCATTTCAGAATAATATATGATATGTTTTATAATGATTGATCATGAAAGTGTTCTCAAAGCTGGTAAAGGTGCAGCTAGTTTGAATGACTTTGTATACTGCAGGGTAGCTGGTGGATTTACTCCAGGTGGAACTAAAGTCTGATTCAACACTTGATTAGATTTCACATCATTCATCCATATCTGTAAAGTAACTCAAATTGTATTAAATACATGTAGTGGAGTAAAAGTACACCATGCACCTCTGAACTGTAGAGGAGAAGAAGAATAAAGTAGCAAAAGAAACATTGAAATACTTAAATAAAGTACAAGTATCTCAAAATTGTACCCAAGTAGTACTTGAGTGTATGAACTTAGTTACTTTACACCAGTGGCTATAAAGATAGAAAGACTACGCCTTGCACAGAGGCATGAAAATACATTTTCAAAATGCTCAACAGTGCTGCCAAAATGATAAACTGACTGCTACCACAATTAAAATAAATGCTTTTATATATATTTATATTAGATGTGACTCTTTGGCATTTCTGTCTTATTAACACTGCTGCTTTAGTTGTTCTGACTGCTAAAATCATCTGTTATTCCTCATTTTAAGCCGATATTCCGTGGGGTATGGGGGCTCGGATCCTTGTCACCTTTTCATACCTGATGAGTTTGCATCCCTGATATATATTATTTGGATTAATTTCTACTTCTGCGGACCCACCGCAGCCTCAGTGCTTCTTTTGCGGTGAAGTCCTGGCTAATAGTGCGATGAAGCCAGCGCATTTACAGAGACACCAGAGCACCAAACACTCGGGAAGTGTCGATAAAAGTGAAGAATTTTACAGACAAAAGCTGTTGGAATTTAAGTCGAGCCAGACAGTAATGATGAAAGCCACGAATGTGTCAATGAAAGCACTCGAGGCATCTTACACTGTGTCCCTGCTTGTGGTTAAATAAAAAAAAACCTCACTCTATTGTTGAGGAGCTCATTCTCCCTGCAGCGACTGCGTTGCCGAAATGATGATAGACAAGAAAGCAGCCGAAGCACTCAAGAAAGTTCCCCTGTCGAATAACACCGTATCCCGTCGGATCAATGATATGTCTGTTAATATAATTGGACAAGTGGTGAACAAATAAAACTAGCCGGTCAGTTCGCTTTGCAGCTGGATGAAATGACAGATGTGAGTGGAGAAGCGCAGCTCCTGTCCTTCGTGCGTTACAAAGATGCGTCGGACATAAACGAGCATATGTTATTTTGCAAAACGCTGCCAGGATAGACAACTGGGGAAACAATTGTTCCAGGTTATCGACAGCTTCTTCAGAGAACATGATCTGCAGTGGAAAACCTGCAGCCACATCTATACTGATGGAGCAGCTGCGATGACGGGGCGCGTAAAGGGACTTTTTGGGCACGTAAGAAAGGTAAATCCAGACATTAAATGGATGCATTGTATTATTCATCGTGAAGCATTAGCTAGCAAGAGGATGAGCCCTGATTTAAGTGCTGTTATGGATGATGCTGTGAAGATGATACATTTCATCCCAATCTCGGCCATTGAATCACAGGCTGTTTGAAAACTCTTTGTCATGAGAACGGCACAGAGCACGATCAGCTATTGCTTCACACAGATGTGCGCTGGCTGTCTCGTGGGAAAACGCTACTGAGACTTTATGAACTTCGCAATGAAGTTTTTGTGTTCTTGGAGCATCTGCATCCTCTTGCTGTGCAGCTTGAGGATGACAAGTGGGTGGCGCGCCTGGCATATCTTGCTGATGTGTTTACCAAAGTCAACGAGCTCAACCTATCCTCAACCTATCACTTCAGGGCAAGGAGTCACATATCCTGAAATGGTATGACAAAGTTCAAGGATTCACAAAAAGCTCAAACTATGGGAGAGTAAATGTGATGAGGGAGACGTGAGCTGTTTCCCACTACTCAATGCCCATCTTGCCACCACTGCTGTTGCCAGGGGTCCAGTGGTCAAACTGGTGCAAGCACACATGTCCAAGCTCTGCACTGATTTCAGCCATTATTTTCAGGACATTGAAAATAAGTCAGAAAGACTGGATTGGGTGAGGAACCCATTCATTGTGAGTGAGAGCAGCAACAGCCTTCCAGCAATGCTGCAGGAGCCTCTGATGGAATTATCATCTGACCACGGTGGTCTGAAGATGGCATATGCTGAGAAGTCATTGACTGAGTTTTGGTGTGATGGAGAAGGAATATCCTGAACTGGGAAAACATGCACTGATTGAACTTTTGCCGTTTGGTTCTACTTATTTGTGTGAGGTGACCTTCTCAGCTTTAACACACATCAAAACCAAGCAGAGGAACAGACAGGATGTGGAGACCAGCCCTGGGTCACAGCTGTTTCCACACTGCCTCCAGAACTATCAAAGCTTATGAAAGACAAGCAAGCTCAAGTGTCTCATTAAAGCTCACATGACTGGTGAAAATAAACTGCTAGGCTGATACTGATTCTGGATATTATTTTGCTAAGTGTTTTGTTCCTGAATTAAAGTTTAAATGCCTGTTTAAAGGGGACTTATTCAAAGGGGCTCCATGGTTTAAGCCTAAATGTTACAAGATATATATAGCAAAGATAAGTTGATTATTTTGATTTCATATGTATTTATTTGATTATATTATTTATTTTTCAAGGCAACATATTCATTTTTATTTATTTTTATTGAGTGATTTAAGTTAAAATTAAGAAATGCCTGAGAATTAGATGTTCAAATTAAGGAGATGAAATAAAGTTATTTTCATTCAATAACCAGTTACGTTCTACTTGTGAAGGATCATCAGCACGTATGAGTGAGGGGGTACTCATGGTATGACAAAAGGCTCAGGGGGTACACAAGACAAAAAAGGTTGGGAACCACTGTCCTAGAGGATGTGAGGTCCACACACAAATAAAACAGGTTCACATGGATAGGATACTAGATACATTTGCACACTCATTATATACACTACACATTTTTCTTGGATTTTTTCAACACTAATATATTTGTAGAAAGGCAGGAAATGGAATTAAATCGAGAAAATTGTTCATTGCGGAGGACCCCCTGTTTAGTGTGTCCCCCACTTCTCAAACCAAAGTTACAGCCTTGTGTTCACATATGGAAATAAAACACTAATAGAAACATAATGTATTTGATAATACACTATAACTAAGTTATAAATGTGTCCTCTGTTAAGATTTTGAATAAAACCAGAATTGAATAAATTAATACATTATTTCTGATAGCAGTATGTGAAATTATATCTGTAGCAATATTTTAAACTCTACTTGTATTTTATCAGTTAATTAGTCACAAAAATACATTTAACTCTTTTCTGGTTCTGGCAGAAACAGTTCTTTCTGAAATGTTTTGGGACACTTGGATGTATCCCTTTTTAGTATGATAATTAGCCTGTTATCATTAGCCAGACAGTATTGTGTGACTTGTTGAACTGGTTTATCAGCATGTGTGGGTGTAGGTATTCCTTTTGTTATGATAATAAGCAGCATTGTGTGACTTGTTGCATTGGTTTACCTGCATGTGTGGGTGGAGGTATTCCTTTTATTATGATAATATATGGCGTTATATTTGTGCCTCTATCCTGAGCACGCAATGAAACATGTTGAGCATAGAAAATGCTATTGAGCGCGCACTTGAACATTTTTGAGCACAGAGAGATATATTTTCTCTCATAAAACTCCTGCTTCGTGCGCAAGCAGACCGCTGCACGCGCTCTCTCTCTCCCTCGCTCGCTCGACCTCTCCAGCCTGCGCGCGCTCAGCTTTGCCTGCCTGCTCGCTCAAGTTGTCACAGCGTTACAAATGTGCCACAAAACCAACCAATCGGAGAACTCGAGAAGGTCAATTCTGATTGGCTGTTCGTCTCCAATCATATCTTCTATCTGAGATGAGAGAGGGATTTTCGGTTGCCATCAGGCTGTTGACGTTCTTATTACACATCTATCGTTGACATTTACAGGACATGACAGACTCGAATGAAGAGAATAGCACGCCACAGTGTCAGGTGAGTTATACATTTCTAGTTTTCTGATATCACGTTATTGTTTGCAATGCCTGAGTTTGCTAGCCGGCAACATAGCTATAGGGGTAGTTTAAGCAAACCGCTAACTAACCGTAGCCTACATGTAGCTACATGAACCCTTCTGAGGTATTGATTACTTGCTGTAAGCATTAGAGGTGGCAGAATGACAAAACATGTTTCTCTCTCTATCACAATGTTGGGTTGACCAGAACCTGGACCAACTTCTGTTTCCTGTTCTACAATCGGCATATGCTTGCGTTCATTTTCAACCGGACAGATGAGTCTAGGATCCCGGATAAAGTTAGCAACACACGTTAACCATGAACAGCCTATTAATCCGTTCTCTTAATGTTATTTCTTCCAACGTTGTGGAATTAGAGAAAAGGGGCTTCTTAACGTGCTTTTATCCGGGGTGGAGGGAGTTACATATGAGTTCAATATAACATTGGGGCGTGTGATTGTAGTGGGTGGAGGTGGTGAAATGAGGATATCCATTTTGGAGTTCAAGCTAGTATAATATAGTTAACGAATGTTACACAATAATAAGGAAGAGAGCTATTTGTGTGATACATCGCTATTGATATGGATTTAGAGTGCATATTTGAGACTTCCAAACAGTAAACAAAAACGTAACTTATGGGTGAGCCATATAATGTCCTTGTGATTCTGTTAATTATTACCTGTCTGTATTATGTTGCAGCTCAGCTGATTTTGGATTGATGGCAAAGGGAGAGGGACTTAAGTGAGAGCGAAAACACAAGGTAAGTTTAAAATAGGTCAGCAATTGCCCATCCTATAGGTTGCTAGATGTATCTAACCCTTTCTCCTGTCTCCCTCTCTCAGCACAAGAACCCCAGGGGGATTCAATGGAGCCTGAAGACCTGCACTGAGACCCTCACCCTGCACCTGAGTCTCAACTCCCAGAGTTTTGCAAGCCTCTCCCTGTTCTTTATTTTTGATTAAACAGACGTTAAGCTTCCCAATGGTGTGGTCTTCGTTTTGTGAAAAATATGATTACCTCACATATTTAGTTGCTGTTGTTGTCTTTTGTGATAGTTAAATTGCTCCTGCTGACTTGAGCCAGCCATTCTTTCCTCCTCTCTGTGACAGTGGGGAAACTTTACATGTGTACTCCTTTCTCTGAGCGCTTGGAGCATCCCCCGGCAGCACAGCAAACCATGGGGGAGACGATATGCCAGGACAACACGGAGGAAAAGGCACAGACAAACTGCATGCATGCTATTCAATGTTTATTGAATTCCATTTATTTACATGGATGTTCCTAAAACAACACATGTAACATCATCATCATCATCATGCTGCTGCTGCTAGTGCTTTGACTCATTGTGCTGTCAGCTGACAATCATTGATAGGCACCTGTGGGTCTCCTGTCCTTTCTGAAAGTCATAAAGATTACATTAGTACTTTAGATTACTTGTGTCCTCAATTACCATGGGATTACTGAACCCACCATGAATTAAAGAAATGGTAGAAATGTATCTGATCAGAATTTTGAAACCTTCCTCCCCTCCCTCTAAATATATCAATAAACATTAGGATGTGATGCTCCTGACTACCATACAGGTTTAAGAAGATAATATTTGTTTTAAAGAATTCAAAGCAATAAACAACAGGCTCTGTAACCAAGGCAACGTTAGCCTAACATGTATGTTAACAGGTAAGATAGCTGTTCACACTATGTATATTTTCTACTTTCTACGTTGTAATGCTATGTTATTTCTATTTAAGATGTTTACATATTCGATTGTTTAATTCTAGTCTTTTAACTGTCTAATGTACAATGCCTCCTTGTCTTTTGCTGCTGCAGCGTAAACATTTCCCCAATTGGTATCAATAAAGTACTTCTTATTTTATCTTAATCCTCAAATATTAGCACATTTTACTTAAAACAAAAAAAACACATTGATGTAACTCCATACACATATCGATATGTTGTATACATATTGCAAATCAAAACCTTTATTGACCACTAATTACCAAACATTTCATTTCTATCCATGCATTCAAATCGTGATTCAAATGGCCCGCCACGAACTTCCGGGAACTTTCTGAGTCTCTCTGAACCACGTGATCAAGCATTTTGGACTTCCGCTGTCGCAACTCTTCTCTCTACATGGCGCTGGACCAGCCAATCAGAATTGACCTTCTCGAGTTCTCCGATTGGTTGGTTTTGTGCTATGGTTTTGTGGCACATTTGTAACGCTGTGACAACTTGAGCGAGCGCAGGCAAAGCTGAGCGCGCACAGGCTGGAGAGGTCGAGCGAGCGAGGGAGAGAGAGCGCGTGCAGCGGTCTGCTTGCGCACGAAGCAGGAGTTTTATGAGAGAAAATATATCTCTCTGTGCTCAAAAATGTTCAAGTGCACGCTCAATCTCATTTTCTATGCTCAACATTTTTCATTGCGTGCTCAGGATAGAGGCACAAATATAACGCCATATTAATAGGCTAAGCCAGGTAGTATTGTGTGACTCAAGTGTACGATGTAAATAGGATTCAGATGCTAATTGCATCGGGACACCTGGAAGGGGGTGGTGCATGCATTCCTTTTAGTATGATAATAGGCTAAGCCAGACAGAATGAACACTTGTTCCACCACCCTGTCTATTCTTCCAGGTAATCTATTACAATAATAAGCATATGTATTATTGATATATATATTAGGGCTGTCAAGTTAACGCGTTAATAACGCATTAACGCAAAAAAAAATTAACGCCACTAATTATTTTAACGCGATTAACGCATGTGTATTTTTTTTCCTCGGCCGCCCCCGTAGTTTCAGAGCGCATCGAGTTTAAAATACATCTACAAGCTGATGCTGACAGCCCTGCTCCTGCCGCCCCGCTTGTGGCAGACCACACTTCCACGCTCACCGCAGGCACCGACTGGCCATCTGGAGGACCTGGAGGGTGTGTGTATGTGTGGCCCGAGCGAGCGAGAGAGAGAGACCTTACATGCATTGTTGTTGTTAGCATCTGGTGCTAGCTAGCTGCGCTAACGGATATAAGGAGCTGTTTAAATAAAACAGAGGAGCGACATTTCACCACAACTGCGCCGAGCACTTGACTTTATGCAGGAAGCCAGACAGTGGGACATTGTACGAGAAGTCAGCACACTCAGCACGGATAGTGCGCAACATGATTACAGCGTCCAGGCAGCTCCCGTTCGAGCATATGCCTTGAGTTGCACATAGCTCCAACAGATCCATCACACACACACACACACAACACACACACACACACACACACACACACACACACACACACACAACCACACACACACACACACACACACACACACGGTGCACACACACACACACACACACACACCACCACACACACACACACACACACACAACCATTTGTATTGTATTATTATGAGAGAGGTTCCAGGTGAATTGAAGCGAATATTTGTATGTTCAGAGGTTGTTGTGTTAATATTCATGAGAATATTTGTCATTGTTCAAATGATAATAAACATTAGCATAAAGCACTATTTGTCCACTCATATGTTTATAAGAGTATTACAAACTTGAAAAATATTCCTCTAAGGTACATTTAGAAACAGATCAAAAATGTGCGATTAATTTGCGATAATCGCGATTAACTATTTTAATCGACTGACAGCCCTAATATATATTTATAATTACTTTTTCCATTTCAGAATGCCACCAGCCAAAGAGAGGTCCTCGATTCAGTGTGCAGGATGTGATTTGCTTTGGCCATCCAAAAGGAGAAAGTGATTTTGATGATGGGCCTATAATTAGGCCTATTCGGCATTATTCCTGGAGCGCGCGCTCTATCTCTCATCATCTCACTCACAAACACAGCCTTCAAATCAAGTCGTCATTATTACAACAATACACAATTGCAACTGATAACACTGGCAATTATTTGATATTTATTAGATTATTCAAAAAAATCTTGCTGTCAAAAAACAACGGCACAGTGAACTAATCACACAATCACAAGAATGAATCATTCTTCATCATGGCACAGCGGCCAAATGTTATCACAGACACAGGTTAGGTGCGCACCATGCACATTTTTACAACATAAGAGAGGTCACAATTACATTGCTACAGATTTTTAAATCTCCGATCCCTCTCCATAACAAGATAAAAGCTACTCATCACCATTAGAAGTTAATCTTGCGGGCCTTGCGCTCAGCAAAGTCGTCAAGAACGCTGCTCAGGTCTAACTTCCGGGCCCCTGCTGTTATCTATTGAGAGTGTTGCTTCTTAAATACGTCTTAATCAATTTGAGCTTTGAGAATGAGCGTATTCTGCGGTCGCAACAGTGACAGGTATGGTGAGATATAACAGCAATGCTGTGCACCACTTCGCTAAATGTGGCTGCCATTGAGCTGTGGTCCACAATAAGCATCTTGGTCATATCCTTCACAGATGGTTCTTTAGCTATTTCGTCTTAAAGCAGGCTCTGAATGGAAGGAGTTGGACGGGGAAACTTGGGGATAAATCCCTGCTGTAGTGGTCTGCAAGGCGCTGCGCGTGCTGGGTTAAAGGAATTATCCTGCGCACGGTTCAATGTCCCGGGGTGGATAGCCTGAAACTGTCCTTCACTGCAAACATAGCTGCTACAACCCGCAATCTCTTTCGACTCCACTTTGAGCGATAGAATTACCAACAAAGAACTGCTAACAGAAGCATTTATATACTAATAAAGGACTGGCTTATCTATAGCCAGTTGAGTAGCACTTGAAATATTTGGCTCCATGAAACCTGATGTACTTATAGATTCTGTTTTCTTCAAGGTTGTATCTCCTGGTCGAATGTACTTACTGTAAGTCGCTTGGATAAAAGCGTCAGCTAAATGCAATGTAATGTAACAGTTTAGTTCGTTTCACGCATAGAAGTGAACTCTGTGACAGCTGGCTGTTAATGATGTCCAGGGTGGCGTTGAACACATAAATTCTGAAACGGCTCTCGCCATTACTAAGTCTCTCTCTCTTGACTGAGTTCATCAAAGTGGCGTTTCATCCCTTCTTTTGCGAATTTCCGTGAACTCGCTTTGCGCTCCCCATCTCTCAGCAAGATTTTGAGCGGCGCGTTGACCTGGTCAAAGTTATCTCTGTATGCAGATAGGGCCTGAATTGTGTTTTGGAGGAAACCAACAGCTTTGTGGATGTCTACATCCTTTGCCTGCAACATCTTTGACACTGCATTCATGTTTTCCAGTATTTTTGTCTGTTGTAAAATAAAGCTGAATTTTTCCATATGTTTTTTTAGGGCTGTAGCCTCGTCCCTTCCTCCCTCTTTTCGCTGACCAGAGCGATTTTAGTTAGAGCTTTCATGATATCTACATACCGGTATCTAAGGGCAGCAATTGCATCATGTCTTGAGCACCACCTGGTTGTGCAGAGGCGCTTCATGGTAACTTTACCATGCTCTGAGAGTTCTGATGACATGATACTGGAAAGGAGTGACCATCTCTTAATACTTTGTGCTGAAAAAAGTATAAGAGTCTCAAGAATATCATAAAAATTGCGCAGCTCCACTATATTCTTTACGGAGTCATTCAGTGTCAGATTTAAATTGTGTGCAGCACAGTGTACATATTTGGCAAGCGGTTCCATCTCCATGATCCTGGCCTGCACACCTGAATAGACCCCACTCATGTTCGCTGCGCCATCGTATCCCTGGCCCCGACACTTGCTCAGGTCAAATCCGTACTCTCTATGCTGTCCAGGATTTTCTTTTGGAGTTCACGAGCTGACGTGTCCACTGTTTCCACGAACCCCAAGAAAGCCTCATTTATCAGGATATCTTTTGCGTTGTCGTTTTCATCCCTCTTGTCACATATCTATACACCTGGCTAATTTGGTCTCTTTTAGAAATATCTTGGGTGGTGTCCATGATCACAGAAAAAAACGGAGCATTATTTATTTCTACTTGAATGTCGCAACTGCAACCCGCTTTGCGATTATCTAGATTATCTCATTTTGAACAGCTGGACTCAAGTATTTCACAGAACCTTGTGGTCGCTCAACAAGTTATTTCAGAACCGGATCGTAACATGCTAAAAGTTCTATCATACTGAGAAAGTTTCCACTGTTGGGCTGTCCAACAATCTCCCTATGTCCTCTAAAAGCCAAGTTACAAGTGGCCAGAGTGATTGTAACGTTGACAATACGCTCAAGTACCCTGTCTCCAGTAATTAGCAGCATTCCTTGCATTCCTCTCCATGTTTGCATCGATTCTCCCGTTTTTCTTCCACTGTTCATATATGACACACGCTCCGACATGGACCTGATGTGAGTCAATCCTCGCAGACAAATGTTGCCAGTCACGAACTCCTTTGACCCACGCATCACTCTAGAACGGTGCACCTCGGTTTGCGAACAGCCAGCACGGCTCACAATAGGCACAGTCCAGGGTGGGGGAGTAACACAGCCATGTCCGTGGCAGTTTGATACCTGCTCTGGTAGTGGTGGTGTAATACATCTCGGAGAAACACCTGTTTCCTTGATGTGTGTCTCTGGGGAATGGGCCGGAAGGCCTACAATATAGCCTTTGAGCTTGGCGTCGGGGATCTCAATAGCGCCATAGAGTCCCCTATCGGTTGGGGCCCTTGGGGGAACTGTTGGACCACCGCCGGGCACAGCCAAATCCATCCTCTCCTCCTGGCTCATGGCTGGAGAAGAAGGTCGCACAGCCACGGATACAGCTTCACTTGTGGAGCTAGATGATGGTGAGGCAGGTGAGCTATCGTTAGCCTCCGGCTCCGGCTGCCGCTGCACCTCAACATTACCAACGTTAGCGTTCGATTTCGAGGAGGATGTATGACAAAGAAAAACTGTCTAATTTTGTCAGTTTAGCCTTTACATCTCCTTGTTCTCTCTTGTCCTTTCTCTTTTGAGCGCCGCTCTTGTGTTTTGGTTTGCTGTACATTATAAATGCTAGCTATTCAATTTGTTATAATTCTGCCGATCTTGCTGCTGCTATAGCTGTGTAGTACACATAACTTTTGATGTTGATTTAACGGTTCGCTCGTCACGCAAGGTATCACATGACATGAAAGGGAGCAAGGTCATTGGACAGACAAATTACAAATTAATTTAGGTTGCTAGGTTACTTTGAAGACTGCGTGAACCAGTCAATGCCATTGGGGCCCCAAAAAATATCATTGGGGCCCCAAAAAAAATAAAAAATAATAATAATAATTATATATATACATTTTTGTATACGGCTGCACCGTCGATAGTTACGCCACTGCTGTGTGTGGACAAGTGTACAAAGAAAACCAACAACCCAATGACCGCCCAGTCAGTGATTATGTGGACATCGAGCCCCACCACACCTGTCTGGCTGGTCCTGTGACTTATACTCCGAAGCGACGTATATATTGAATTTTGTCTGACTGCGTTCAAACTCCGGCCAATAGATAGCACAATATACAATCCTGACAACTGAAAACTGCTGTACCACCGGAGAAGAAAAAAAGTCACGGCAACTGGGAGGATGCGTCACGTAACTTTCCAGGATGTTGTGGGATGGATGGACACAGCATGGGCTTCAGTGACGACCGACACCATCCTGACGGGATTCAGAAAGGTCTAATCAGAGCTGATTCTGATGGTGAGTGTGAGGACAGCCCGGAGCAGGACATGCTGCTTCATCCACACCGGAGTTGGCGGAAGTGTTTAACAGCGACTGTATAAATACAGTGAGAATTCCGAGTGGATAAGCTAATTAGCGGCTAGGCTAATTAGCGTATCAGTATTATGTGCCAAAGCTCATTGTATGGGTTATTTTGTTTATTCAGCTCGTCAGTTTTCATCAATTCATTAAAACTTCAGTAAAGCTGACATCCTTGCTGTGATCAACGGCTGGCTCCTCTACAAGCAGGACTGCAAAGCTCTAAAGATGCCAAAGCAGGGGCCCCATCCAAGAGATCACAACCTCCACTGGATGTACGCAAGGACCCTAATGGCACATGTTCCATTGAAGACAAAGAGAGGACGCTGCAGACACTGCAGTAAGGGTACACAAACACGCAATGGAGCAAGTGTGACGTCCGTCTGTGCTTTTCCGACGAAAGGAACTGTTTTTGGGACTACCATTGTATTCATATTTAATAAATGACTATTCATAAAAGATATGACTGATGTGTGATTATTATTCATGATATAGGGCTAAGTAAGCAATCAATCCTGCAAATCAACCCTTGGTTGTTCAATATATTTATTCAGACAATGTGAGTAGAAATACAGAAATTCTTGCTCCCACCTAAGCCCAACGTTGCAATATTACAAACATTTCTCTAAAAACTTACCAAAACGTAAACAATTTGAAAACTCTTTAATTTCTACACCAGAGGCTCCCTACAACAACATCTGAAAGGTCAAATGTTTTTCTATATTTGGGCTTTACATGGGTTAACATGTCTAAATGGTCCAGGTAGTCTATTCTCTTCATTTTATAGCTTTTCTCTGTGTTGCGCTCGGTTGTGCTGCATCCAGTAAATGGTTGTTAATGTAGGAGTTTTTATCCAATCATATTTCAGTTTGCGTTTGCGTTTAGATTTTGAAGCTGTTTTTTCAACCCACAATGGCTGACAGCGGAGAATAAATTGATTTGGGGAAGCTAGCAAGCCTGTCGCAGCCGGGGAAAAGGTTTGACTGTCAGCTTCAAATAACTAACTACAGCGGTACCTCTCAGCCGCCGAGGAACACTGCACACTGCTGGGAACGCCTGATATTATTATTCACAACTGATCCACTGTTTGGAGCGAGAGAGGGTTTGAAACTTTAGTTGTCTAACCAAGGCAGCAGCGAGACACCAACGCACTGCCGGACACTTACAAGCAACGGTGCTTTTGAAAAGGGGAAGCCCGAGTGGATCTAGAGTTTAACGAAGAAGTGTGTAGGAAAACGCTCCACAATGATTTTTACCAGAAATATAATAATTTGTTGTACTTTCTTTTCATTTTATTAAGTAAATATCTCTGCTAGAGATGATGTATGTGGCTGCAGTGAAAGGAGACTTTTTGAATTGTGTTATTTGGGTTTCTTGCTTTAGTTATGCCATTAATTCTCGCTAAATGAGACACCTGTCTGTGATGCAGGGGACGGGGGGGGGGGGGGCAAGGGTCACCCTGCAAGACTTTGCCCATTTTATGTGCTACATAATTATGGTCTGAGACCTAGGTCGGCGAAGACCCTATTGAAATCGGTCGCGCAGCGACCGATAAACCTTCGAAAAACACCCAAAACAGGGAAAAACGACCGGCAAAAGCACAGAAAAGGTTCGGAAATCATGACGGCTGATAGGCCGCGTGAGCCACTCTGATAGGCCTGCAACTCGCATAATTGATATCGTTACGATCAATTTAGTCGATAACCATGCAAAACCCACAAAAAAACAGGGAAACGAGGGGCAAAAGCCCATTTAAAAGTGGCCTAAATCATGGCAGTACGTAGCCCATGCGACTATGCACGCGCGTCAGAAGTGGTGAAAATGTCGATATTTAATTGGTTCCGGAACTTTGCGTAAAAAAATTGCGTAGGCCACGCCCACTTCAGTTTTTAACGTAAACTCCCCCCCACTTTCACTTTCACGTAAACGAACGAAACTCTAGGTATATCTAGGGTGCGGAGACGAACAAAAAAAGCCTCTTGGAGGGGTATAAAATAACGTAAATGAAGTCGGCCATTTTGAATTTCGTCCTCCGTAGGAATTTTGTATCGCGTTCGGGACTTTATCCGAACGACCCGAAATTCGTCGGGTATTATCTCGAGACATGGCCGGCAAATTGTTATCACGCAGTTTTTCTGTTTTTCGCACGGCGTAGCCGTGATTCGGCGCCAAAGTTCGCATTCGCGTCGATGCTAGGCGATCCCTCGCCATGGAACACGATGATGTCATAACTCAAACTGACATACTCAGAACGCCACCACTGATGTTACTTAATTTGGCGTTACCACGGCAAACGGATCTTCGCCATAAACTACGGTGTCGCTGTAACTCCAATGGACACGGTCCCCATCGTCCCCCCAATCTTCACTTTTATATCACCGGTTCATGCCTCAACAGCTCTACATGAAATCTGAGATAACACCATATGCCGTTTCCATGGAAACACATCCTTCGCCAAAAAATACGATGTTCTTGTAATTCAATGGAAAATCGTCCAAACAGCACCAGACTTCAGACTATCATTAATGGGCCGGCCCTCAACAGCTCTATGTCAATTAGGGGATGTCATCATATGCCGTTGCCATGGCAACAGATCCCTCACCATGAAACATGGTGTTGTCCTAACTCAATGGAAATTCGTCCAAACGGCACCAGACTTCAATTTACACACGGCAATCTATTGCACGTCTGTCCGTCCTGGGAGAGGGATCCCTCCTCTGTTGCTCTCCCTGAGGTTTCTCCCATTTTTCCCTTTAAACTGTGGGTTTTCTCCGGAAGTTTTTCCTTGTACGATGTGAGGGTCTAAGGACAGAGGGTGTCGTATTGTCATACTGATATTTTGTACAAACTGTAAAGTCCACTGAGACAAATGTACATTTGTGATATTGGGCTATATAAATAAACATTGATTGATTGATGAGGAGTTATTTCCAAAATGCTATAAACGCCAAATTGAAAAAAAATTGAGTTTGTCGTGCCATTTTACTGTGTACTGACCTATTCACTGCTCTATCAACATTTCATGCCAAATCGCTATATATCCTTGTTTAAAATGTACGGCAAGATGCAGTTCCTTTCCAAACCGCGATAAGCGCCAAACCTATTTTGAGCCTAAACGCGATATGTCCTCTCTACCAATCAGAATTCGGTGAGCATTCTATGCAATCCAACATGGCGGCGCTCTGAGTCGAGGTTTGTTTATGTTCATTCAGTCTTCGAAATATGTCTTTAACCTGTTAAACCCCGAGCCTGTTTTTCAGGTTTCAGGCTCGAAAATGACATTCCCAGAACAAATGACCATATCTTCCTTCTAAAAGGGTTAAATTAATAATCTTTTTTCTCAAAGTAATGATAAACCTGTGAGTTGGATGTAGAAAAAGTCAGATTCAATATAGATGTTTTTCATTTTAAAGAAAATTCAGATTGAACATGGTAAAAAACTGTAAATTATAGTGTCCGTCCAAAAAATATGTTTTACTTATAGTGAAAACTAACCTTGGATGATGGAACTAAAAGCTTTAGGAATCCAAAGTACAACATATAATAAGTACCCTGTATCAAGATTGATGCAAAACAAGTGACATTTGACCTTTTTAGACAGATTGAGCAAAAAAAAACCTCTTCTGGGGCCATTTGGGTGGATTTTCCATATCTCTGGCCCCCCTTGCTGGATATTGACATGTGACATCTCTTTGTGACCGTCAGAGCCAATGGAATCGAGGGGAACTCCCACATAGTCCTTATTTGGTAATGTGTGTGTGTGAGACTGCCGCATAGCCTAGACCGGAAGCAGCAGCCACTCTGGTGGCTACCATTAGCAGCTAACGTTTCCGCTCTCCGATTTTTACATAAAAATGGAATTATGGATCATAAATTAAATCATTTTTTTATACAGAGACGTTAAAAACCTATGGATTAACCGATTCAGCCGCGTTTTTTCTCATTTTAATGCCATTCAACACGTATTTTGATCAGATTGACAGCTACGGTGAGACGATCTCCCTAGAAGCTCCGTAAAGGTACGTGTTGTGATGTCTGTATTTGCTTCCCCTGTCGCGAGTCCGGATCACTCTGAAGAAACACACTCCTCAATGTCAGTTTCGGTACTTTAATGACAAGGATGACGACACCCTGAAACAGAGCAATGCAGCAAGATAAGCTGACAAAGTACTAGATAGATACTAGATAAGATAAGCTGACAAAGTACTACATACATGCATGTCATGACCAATACACATATATTCAATTACATAGAGTAAAGACACACCAAACAATAGTGGAAACAATCTTACATGAATGAGTGGATGAATGTCTCAACTCGAGGCGGAGTGAATGAACAATATTTGAACTAAAATGGCCGCTCAACACTACCGGGTCAGAGCACGGCATATCCGGACAGCGACAGCAGTGACGCTGCCCTCTAGTGGCCGGCGATAAACTCTTCAAGGCAAGGCAAGTTTATTTATATAGCACTTTTCAACACAAGGCAATTCAAAGTGCTTTACAAAAAATGAAAGACGTTCACACTCAGTGATGATACTATATACCTAAATAATCTGTGGAACCTCAGCTTTAATCTGATATCTTGTATGTGCAGCTACGATAAGTAATAAGGGTACTTTTATCTTGAGTTCTGTGCCAATGTCCGTTAGCATTTTTCGCTAAGGGGTCATTTAGATGCTTCTTATGAGACTTGTGTTTTGTTTTGGTAAAAATGGTTTGTATCGTCAGTTAGCTGAGATTATTTCCGTTAATCTGGTATAACACATTAATAGGTTCTTAAATATTAAGATCCCCTGAGACACAGTGTCGTGAAAAAAAAAACAGGGTCCCCACCGACGGGGACCCTTGGGGTTTAACAGGTTAAATGTTTTAAACTGTTGCAACACCTTTGATGGCCTGGATGAGCCAGTGAGACCTACACCTGGGGGTAGAAAACGTCGACTGGACAAAAGCAAAAGAGGTTCCTAACCCCTGCTAAGGAGAAAACTGGAATGGTAATAGCAAGTTAGTTGTGTGTAATTCTGTTTATTTCATACTGGCTACAATCAATGTATTTGACAATCTAAATAATTTACTTTCACAGGCATCAGCAAAGACCGTGTGTCCCGGGTGGCTCAATATTATGCTGAGACTGCTGAGGCTAGCCCAGAGAGAAGAGGTGGTGCACGGCACAGTGAGGAGCAGGCAAGGAGAAGGCAACTCATTGTTGAGCACGTCCAGTCCTTTACCTGCAGGGCCAGCCATTATGGGCGGAGAGGAGCACCAGGCCGCAAGTATCTCCCCAGTGACCTGAATGTGCGCAAGATGCATGAGCTCTTTGAGGCTCAGAACCATGCTCAGACCAGCTACTCCCTCTATTATTCAGTGTTCTCCAAGGATTTCAATCTTGGCTTTGGTCACCCAGCCACAGATGCATGCGCTGATTGTGCCAAGTACAAGCTCAGGATTGCAGATCCAAATCTAGCTGAGACAGAGAAGAGGATGGAATCTGCATCATTCATCTTGCATTGCCGCCGAGCGCGCGTCTTTTATGACCTGTTAGGCAGGGTTGCCGAAGGTCATGTGTGACCTTGTGTGAATGGATGGATTTATAGCGTTTTGAAAAAAATAAAATAAAAAACTTTGATTTAATCAACAATATTGTTGTTTGATTTAATAATCATTGTTCAATATGTTCAGACTGAGCCAACAAACCATTTTAACAGGATACATTTAATATTAACAAAATGTGTGGGTCTAGGTAAAAAATGTCATTTTCCTGAAAACTATTCAAATGGATGTATAGCGTTTTGGAAAAGAACTCCTCATATGATGGCTACTAGTCCAGCCCTCAACAGCACTATGTCAATTAGGGGATGTCATCATATGCCGTTTCCATGGCGACAGATCCCTCGCCAAAAAACCTGGTGTTGTTGTAATTCAATGGAAAATCTTCCAAACGGCACCAGACTTCATATGATGGCTCCTAGTCCGGCCCTCAACAGCACTATGTCAATTATGGGATGTCATCATATGCCGTTTCCATGGCAACGCGTCCCTCGCCAAAAAACCTGGTGTTGTTGTAATTCAATGGGAAATCGTACAAACGGCACCAGACTTCATATGATGGCTAATGGTCCGGCCTTCAACAGCTCTACGCCAATTATGGGATGTCATCATATGCCGTTGCCATGGCAACAGATCCCTCGCCATGAAACACAGTGTTGTCATAACTCCATGGAAAATCGTCTAAACGGCACCAGACTTCAGATTACAGTTAATGGTCTTGCCCTCATCACCTCCATATGACAATAGTGAGTTTTCCTCAAAAGCTGTTGCCATGGCAACACATTCCTCGCCGTTAAGCACAGTATTGCTATAACTCCTCTGTAAATAGGTAAAAAAGTGTTCAAATTTCACATGTGTGCGAACCGTCAAGCCCTCGAGACATATATGTGTCAGTTTTGAGATTTCTTCAAATGTCGTTGCTATGGTAACAAAATGGTCGCTGTGAAACACGGTTTTCTCATAACTCCAGTTAACATGCTCCAAACGGCACAAAACTACACAGGTTTGATAACAATGCAGCCCTCAACACATCTAGGCGTATTATGGGGTGTCATCAAATTTCGTTGCCATGGCGACAGATCACTCGCCACAATGTTTATGATACTGCTGTAACTCCCATGTACGTTGTCCGATCGACCTGAAACTTCCCACGTTTGCCAACGGCCGAGTCCTCGAGACATCTGCCTGACGTCGACGTGCGGACAACAGCATGCGGAGCGTCGAAGACCCGTTCAACGCTGCTTGCAGCTTTAATTATGGTTGCAATACAATCAGAGCTAAATATATATTATCTTCTATAGAAAGGTTCATAGAAATAATAACATGTGTTAAAGATGGAGTATCTGGCAGTCCTTTGTCTCATGTGTGAATATTTCTTGAAGTAGATTTATAAGGTGCACTGACTCACCCTGCGCTGGGGGGGGGAGAGTCCCTCCATGCTGTCCCCGAGGTGCCCCTCCCCCTCAGTGTAACTCCTCCGCTCCAAGCCTCTCCTCCACAGAGGGACCGGGGTCTCACTGCTCATGTCTGAAACATAAATCACAAACAAGAGGTTTGGCATACAAGTGTGTAAAACGTTTTCAAATTTGACTTGGGTATAGTACTTGAGTAAATATACTTAGTTACTTTACATCACTAATTATGAAGTGTGTTGCATCTGACTCCTCAGCAGTGTGAGTGTTCACATGTTGGGGCCTCGTGCAGAGGGGGGGTGAGGCTGTTTGATGGAACGCTGCAGGTCTGTTTACCCTCTGTTTGACTCACTTCCCTGTTACCCCCCTCACCATCACATGGACTCACACGTTTTACTAATCATGACCCTCTGCTAGGCAAAACCTAAACTAAATGCCTCAGTCAGTCAATACACACTGAGTGACGTTGGTGTAAAGTAGCTAAATACATTTAGAGACTTGTACTTTACTTGAGTATTTTAATCTTTTGCTACTTTGTACTTCTACTCCACTACAGTTCAGAGGTACATGTTGTACTTTTCCTCCACTACATGTATGTAATACCTTTAGTTACTTTACAGATCTGGATGAATGATGTGAAATCTAATCAAGTGTTAAATCAGACTTTAGTTCCACATGGAGTAAATCCACCAGCTCCCCTGCAGTATACAAAGTCATTCAAACTAGCTGCACCTTTACCAGCTTTGAGAACACTTTAATGATCAATCATTATAAAACATATCATATATATTATTCTGAAATGGACCAATCTGCACAATCACTACTTTGGCTACTTTAACTATATTTTTAATCTTCTGCATTACCTCTGTGTGACTGCAACACATTCAAACAGCAATGATTAGAATAAACAAACTGTTAATCCTTTCTACTACCCTGCAGTTCCACATATCAATCAAAACTCTTCATGTTGTTTTCCCCTGTCTTTAATGCTTTAATTCCTCCACCTGTAACAGTCAGTGTCTGGTTTATGAATCCATGGTACAGTCAGAGATATCCACTCTGCACCTTATCTGGTCCCCAACTCTCCTTCTGAGAAGAACCAAGGCATTCCACAGTCCACGGGACATTGTGTGTTCCCGCCATGAGCAGGATGCCAGGAATTCCGCCGGTGTCCCACTCGAGTCATAACTTCATCTTCCCCAGCGGGACCTCCGAGCTGTCAGTCAACAGCGCCCCCCCGCTCCCAAGCGATGTGAGCTGCTCCCAAAACAATGTTGATAACATGAAACCTGTTAAACCCCATCCCTGTTTGTCAGGTCTCAGGCTCGAAAATGACATTCCCAGAACAAATTACCATATCTTCCCTTCTAAAAGGGTTAAATGAATAATCTTTTTTCTCAAAGTAATGATAAACCTATGAGTTGGATGTAGAAAAGTCAGAATCAATATAGATGTTTTTTATTTTAAAGAAAATTCTGATTGAACACAGTAAAAAACTGTAACTTATAGTGTCCGTTAAAAAAATATTTGTTACTCATAGTGAAAACTACCCTTGGATGATGGGATGGTAGACTAAAAACTTTAGGAAATTTGACCTTTTTAGAGAGATTTAGCACAAAAAAAACACGTCTGGGCTCATTTGGGTGGATTTGACCTATCTCTGGCCCCCCTTGGTCGATTTTGATGATTGACATCTCTTTTTAACCGTCAGAGCCAATGGAATCGAGGGAAAGTTCCACATACACACAGGTTACCAAATAAGGAGTGAGAGTGATGCGTAGAAAAACCGGAACCGATTTTTGCATAAAAATGGAATTATGGATTATCAATACTTTTTTCAAAGAGACAGACACATTGGATTGACCTATGGATTAACCTTCAGCCGCGTTTTTTCTCGCTTTAATGCCATTGAACATGACTTTTGATCAGAATAACAGCTAAGGTGAGCATATCTCCGTGTTTTGCTACCTAAAGCTACGTTGTGTTCACACCAAGTTCTTTTCTCACAATAGTTCATGAGAACTCAGTTCATGAGAACTCTTTTAGTTCTCATGAACTAAGTACAGATCGCGTTCACACCGCAATGAGTTCCTGGGGGTGGATAAGGCAAATGAAGCCGCTGACGTCACTTCTTCTTCTGCTTTGGGTTTACTGGCAGGCCGCAAACAACTTCACGGCGTATACTGCCACCCGAAGTCCCCGGCCGGAAGTCCCCGGAGTTGGGGAAGCTGCTGGGACTCCCAGCAGCTTCTACGAGTAATCGCCAGAACGCCAGAACGCCGACACCTCCGCATCTCCACCGCTCTAATGTTTACTTTCGTGTTGCCATAAGTTAGTCTCTCTGCGTTTCTGCGCTGGGCTAATGCTAATAATGCTAATGCGAGGATAATAAAATGGCGGATTCACAAAACTTTTTTTTTGGCAGTTTTACAGGGCGTGGTTTGCAATCCGTCCAGCCAATCAGACATAGGAACCTTTTTCTCCCACGAAAGTCCCTGCTCTGTAGCAGGGACTGAAAAGGGGGTACAAATGGTTCTGATTAACTAATTTAGTTCACATAGACACTGAAAAACCCTCTTCATTTGTCACACACACACACACACACACGTACATACATGCACACAGTACAGCACACTGCAAATAACCCATCCTAGTACTAGGAGCAGTGGGGGGGGATCCTGTGCCTTGCTCAAAGTCACCACGGCAGTCCACACTCCTTTTAAGTCTGGGACTTGAACCTGCGATCCCACAGCATCCCTACTGAGCCACTGGATCCTAGGGTCCTCTGGAGGTGAGGCCCACTGGAAATCTGCCGCACTTTAACTGTGATTGAAGTGGTCAGAAGGTCGAACAGTGTGGTTGTATCTGGGAAGTTCAGGAGTGCAGGGCCACATTTGTACTTTGTTGTATATTTCCAGATCCATTTACTCAAGTACTGTACTTAAGTAACATTATGAGATGATTGTGCTTTAGTTGAGTATTTCCATGTTATGCTACTTTATACTTCTACTCCACTACATTTAAAAGGGAAATAATGTTATTTTACTCCACTACCTTTAATCAACAGCTTTATCTACATTTAACATCATGCATCTCTAAAATGTAACTAGTGGACTAACTCTTAGTCACAAAAGATTAAAATAATACAAATATTTTACATAAAATCAATAATATAAAATTATAAACACACATAGGCAATTGTTCTGCCCAATGACTACTTTTACTTCTTAATTTAAGTTCATTGTGCTGATAATACTTTTGTGCTTTTACTTTAGTAAGATTTTGAATTCCGGTATTTTGACAATAATACATTGCTACTTTTTCTCAAGTAAAGCATCTGAATACTTCTTCCAACACTGTACATTTCCATAATCTACGACCCAACAATTACTCCGACCAGGTGCTCTCTTTCCTTCCAATATAAACATAATGCTGTACATCCGCTGCCGACCAAGTTTGAATACACATTTGTTCAAAAGCACACTGAAGGACAGAACTGTTCTAAAACAAACAATGTAAGACTGCAGACAGAGTACCTGTCCTGGTGGATAGGAGGGGGTGCCGGCCGACCTCGTGGATGGTGGACAGGTCGGACAGGGTCCCACTGGGGGACAGACACTCACTCCTGGAGGGTCTCTTGTGAGGGTCCTGGAACGCCAGCTCTGCTGCTCCACAGTTGCAGTGCTGCTGGAAGAAGTCCTGCAGGAAGAACACCAGATGCATATTACCATATTCTTCATTTAGCATTTTATATTGTTAATCTATTGATTTCAATGTTATATGCTTTTGGCATTATCGTTGTTATTTGTTTAACCGTGTGAACAGCAGCTAAGGCAGCAAAACTGACCTGTGCTTTGATAGCTATGCATTCATATTTTCCTCATTATTTAAAAAAAATCAGAGCATCGATCTAATTGAGGTTTACATCGTTCAGTTTAGTTTGAAAACAGTGAAGAACAGTTTGTGCTTTACAGCATTAAAACATTGCATTGCTAACTTTACCAGTGGTCTAGTTACTACATGAATCCTACTGTCACACATACAGTGTCTGCGTGTCAAAAATGTGTTCAGATAGGACTTTGCTATTGAGAAGATAACAGCAGGGAACTGGGGAAGGCTTTCATGGTCATTCCTCCTCTCCTCGCTCTCTCTCGATTCTCATCGAGCTCTATCTACTCTCTCCTCTCTCTCTCTCATAGCTATCGCATAATATATCTCTATATCTCTCTCTCTCTCTCTCTCTCTCTCTCTCTCTCTCTCTCTCTCCTCTCTCTCTCTCTACTCTCTCTCTCTCTATCTATCTCTCTCTCTCTCTCGAAGAGGGTCCTCTGCTCTCTCTCTCTCTCTCTCTCTCTCTCGGAAGAGGGTCTGGAAGCTGAGTTTTTAACTCCTGTGAACACATACATTTATAGGTTTTTCCTCCAGCCGGCTCTTTCCCCCGAAAACCAAACAAATGTCGGTCTAGAAGCAAGAACCACATACGTCACGCTTACGTCAGAGGCGGGGGCAGGGGCGGGATTAACCTGAGACATAATAACAGTTTATGGCGAGTACGGCAAATAAAAGTTGTAACAAGCAGTAGTGGTGAGCAAAGTGACTAGAACGCAACCATACACTTATAAAAAAAAAACACTTTATAAAGTCAGGCAACACTAACCAGGCTTAGTGTGATTCTGTTTATTTGTACCTTACCAAAGTAAGGTTTTGGTGTGAACAAAACGGGGGCTGAACCAGAAGAGCGCAAGCACGGAGCTAGAACGGGAACCGCGTTGGTGTGAAAGGGGCATGACAGACAGCAATGCTACATACAATATTTATTTCAGGTTTATATGGCATTTGGAAGGTCTATGCTATTCTATAGCTTAATAATGTTGGTTATTTCAACACATGCTGAGTCAGCAGTGCTGAATTGTAGAATTGTAGAATTCAACAGACACAGATATTGCACCAATCAAATTACAGTATTGAACACACAACACTTTTAAAATACTGTATGTGGTATTTGGTACTCTCATTCAGGATTATGATAAACCAGAGCGACTAAATGATGCTAGATACATGTTCACATATCAGAACGTTGATGATAAAATGTAAAGGTTAAACTATGTTTTAAAAATTGGAAAGAATGATTCAAACATTTAAAACACAAGATTTGTCTAATTGCTTCTCCTTGAAAATGTAATGTTACAAATCTGTTCCAAAGTTTTAAAACTTTGACTAAAATCTGTCCCTTCGGGTTGGCATACTGGGATTTTCAACATGATTTGTGATCAGACAGACAATTATACATCAGAAATACAATCCTTGCCCATAACCCCCCGCCCCCCCAGACAGCAGAATAAGAGTCCCACCTCTCTGGTCCTCGCCCCCCGGCCCTCTCTCTGCAGGCTGCTGATGTGCCTCTGCAGACGGAGGTTGGTCTCCTGCAGCTGGCCCATCTTCTCCATCAGCTGGCAGATGTGCTCCAGGTAACCCAGGCCGGAGCTCAAAGGGCTGGGACTAGCCTGCTGGCCCCAGACACACAGAGGGGGGGGGGGGGGGGGGCAGGTTAGTCAGGATTACAGCAGGAAGCTGATAGGAGATTTGGAATTTTTCAGAAAATGAGCTGATCAGATTTTGCCACTTTGTGGTGTCACAATGTTTTTTGGGTTGGGAAACCATTAGCCCATAACCAACCAAGGTAACCCCCGCCCACCTTATCACCTGAATCATTGTACATCATTGTATTATCAGACATTGATCATGGCCAAGTTAACATTAACTCATTTTGGATTACGTATTGCTTTCTTTGAATCAAAAAGGAAGTGGTTTAATGTAATGATGGTTTAACTTAGACAATCAGCATTTTTTGTTTCTGTAATTAGCTTGATTTAATTTCCGTAATGAAGAGTTATAGTACTTATACTTGCAAAGTATGGAATAGGAAAAAAGTCTGATAACTTAAAAACAAAAGGAAACGATAATATTGTGAGATTTTGTGTTTAACTTGACTTTGAAATGAGGATTAATTATATAAACATTTTACAAAATGATATGATAAACTATAGAACTTTGTCAAGGTTTAACAATCATCTAAAAACTGCTTTCAAAGAACCACATTTTCAGAATGAGAATATTCAGGGTCATTTCTGACATCATTTTGTCAGACTCACTTACATCTTGAATATTCTTTGACAGATTTTCAGATGTCTTATTTTCCACATGGTAGAAAAGGTTTTATAACACAACCAACACACATTGAAGAAATAAAAAGGGATTATGTTTGCTGCATAACTTAGATTCCATAATGTCATGAGCCAGGAGCTGCAGTTTTTCAGCAATGTAAAAAAGAAAACAAGTTTTTTTTTGCAAATATTTATCCAATGATCAACATTCCTAAAAATATCCTGACAAAAGCAGGATGTGAGCTCAGGTCGGGGTCTGTCCCCCTCTTTCCTGTGCCACGGACACTGGAGCCCCAGTCAGCTAGCTGGGATGGAAACACAGTGGAACAATGGGTCTGAGGCTGGAGGACTGACATCACTTCCTGTGAGGATCCTCTGGGGATCAGAGGCTCTTGACCATGAACACGTTCACACTATACGCTGTGCGGTGGACACTTTCATCTGCATTCTTCTTTCAATGCGTCATCAAAAATAAAAGGTTCATCATACTCTGATGTCCTGCCAACATCTCCTCTAAGCAACATTTTAGATACAGCTAACGGGCTGATTATGCTTAAAATGTGTTTTGAGTATGATTGAGTATTTTAATGCTACACTCATCATTATTCATTGAAATTAACAATGGGTTATTATGATTAAATGTCTAAGGTCACATGATATTCCAGCTCTGCAGTCCTCCTCAGCTCTTCTGAGCGCATGAGCATCTTTTTAAAGGTTGATTTGGTTTTACGACCTCAACATTCTCTGCTTCATCATCCCAATACGTTTTGACACAAAATGCTTCAATCAGGTTCAAAGGGATAAAGTGATATTCATCAGAGGGATTACTCATCTCTTTTCAAGTCAACACACCCCTGGTGGTTTTTGGAGCCTAATTAAGATAAGAAAGGGTATTCCTTCCAGGAGATGACCCTCGGGGGTCTGTAACCCTAACCAATATGACTGCTCAGACACGCTATCAGGGCTGGGCTGATCTTATCCTTGGCCCACAGAGACCTCTTGATCCACAGCCGGGAAAAGAGGGTGAGATTCAGGAATGCCCTCTTCTGCGTGCGTACAAATTGGAAAGCACATGCAAACAAACACACATCCTGCTGCACTTCCTCTGAGCTTCCTCTGTCAAAAGCCAATAACGTCTCACACAGCGAGCAGACTGAGGCACCCAGGATGAAAGCTTCATGTCCAACACAACAAATACAACCAGATCGTCCAATAATGAGCAGGAATTGTCTCTGATGTAACCATCAGTGGAAGATCCCACATCAGGAATCCCTACTGTCCCTTAGACACTCATCTTCTGTGCTCATAAATCACACATCAGTTAAAAAATGTCTTATTTTTGCTGTTTTTTAAATGTATTTCCAAAGCTGTTTAGATGTATGCCTGTCCGATAAGGTGCTCAGGGATCCATAGATGGTTCACTGAGGCATGGTTTAAATGAATACCCTACTTTTTTTGTTAGTTTTTTTATCAAAAGGTTTAGGTGAACATTTAAGTAACATCTGCTTTTATGCTTAAAATGTTTCCTCTTTCACATGTTAACTAAAGAAAGATCAACAATAAAATCCCAGATCTGTGGGGAACCTGAGGCTTCCTCTGACCCTCTTGTGATTGTTTCAGTGTCTCTGCTGAATCCAAATGACGTTCCTATCATGACCGTGTTGGAAAAGAATGAAGCACCAGATGTGCAGAGCCTGCAGATAGGGAGGAAGGTCCGAGCAGAGCACGTACACTGCTCCTCCTCTTCAACACACACACACACACACACACACACACACACACACACACACACACACACACACACACACACACACACACACACACACACACACACACACACACACCACACACACACACACACACACACACACACACACACACACACACACACACACACACACACACACACACACACACACACACACACACACACACACACACACACACACACACACACACACACACACACACACACACACACACACACACACACACACACACACACACACTGTATCTTCTCAACACAATGTGCTGGAGTTTCCTTCTGTCCACTGTTAGTTTTGGCATTTGACTCTGATGTGGATTGATTCTTAGTCTTTAATTGCAATGTAGGTTTAGTGACATTTATGTCAGCAACATTATTAGAGTGCTGAAGCCTCATCAGCTGGAGCTGTACACCCTAACTCACACAGTTACCCCATTCCCACCAAAGCAGTTCCAGGGCCAATTCAGAGCTAGAGCCTGATTAAGCTCTGATCTTCCTGTTTCCCCCGCCTTGAGGCTGGCTCCTGGCCTTAGCTGACTGTCAGTCAAGAACCAAGAAACAAATGTGTCAGGTTTACGTCGGAAGCAGGGTCAGATTAACCTGAGCAATAACAGTTAATTGTGAATTCATCATTCAGTGGTCGGTAAATGCAGCTGAACTACATTAATAAACAATGAAACACGGCACTGGAGAAAAGTATAATGTTGGAGAAGTCGTTCTTTAATCTA
Source organism: Gymnodraco acuticeps (assembly GCF_902827175.1). Taxonomy (NCBI): domain Eukaryota; kingdom Metazoa; phylum Chordata; class Actinopteri; order Perciformes; family Bathydraconidae; genus Gymnodraco; species Gymnodraco acuticeps. Next base: position 76,558 of record NW_022990126.1, on the reverse strand, counting down.
ATCTGGCTTTGTACGATTAAAAGCAACACAAGCATCGACCCGAGAAAAAACAAGCGACATAAATGATGATGTCATGACGTAGCACCACTCAGGCTCTGGGCGGTCGAAACACAACTGGGGCTAAAAAGGTGAACCAGTTCAGAACCGTTAGCTTATCACACCTCCTCTTTTACAATCTGCATTTTGTACGGTTCTCATTCAATGTGCATCTCTACAACCAGGGGTTAAATTGTACGGGGATCTCTGGGCTCTCCGGGGCTCAGCTCTGACGTCATCACCCTCGCACTTTCATCATATATTTACAATAAACGATATATATATATTTTTTAAATCGTTCTTAACATAGACTATATATTTAGGGTTCTTAATAATTTTGTGGTCGATACTTTATTTTAGAATAGCAGATCTGTGTGACCAGCTATAGTTTATCAACTTAGTGAACGTGTGTCTGCTCTGCTCAGGTGCTGCAGCACCCCCCCGCCCGGACTCCGCTGCTCCTCCCTGTAACGGCCCATCTACATGGCGGCGTGCGTTGAAGCTTCAGCGCTTCTGCCCATTCACTTTGAATGGGATGACTTCACGCTTTGCCGAACTGCATTGTTGTTCCGTCGCTTCGCTTTGCTGGCGTTGCTCCCTTCAAAAGTTGAGCAATGTTCAACTTTTGAAGCTTCGACGGAAGCGTCAGCCAATCAAATCATATGCCAGTACAAGCTCTAGCCTATCAAACCGCGTGCTTGTGTGTCCGGGGCGGGAGATTCATGTGATTGGTTGTTGGTCGAGTTTCAGACACACCCACCGGCAAGCTTCAACGCACGCCGCCGTGTGGACGCTGCGTAAAGAGTCTGCAGCGGTGCCACCCGACCCGTCCTGCAACACAGAGCCCGTTTCTTAAACCATGCTAAATGTATGTAGCCTATGTGCATAAAGCTGAGTTATGATCAGTCAAAATAACAACAAATGTGGTGATGATTAAATAGTTTACCGTGACATTTACAGCATATTTTTGGCCATAATATCGCAGCCCTACAAATGAACTGAGATATCGACACATATTTTAAGCTATTCCAGTGCGCCAACCAATACAATGCACGGTTTTAAGGATAGGATCAAGTCACTACTCATGTAGTTGCTTTTTACTGTTCTTTAGTAAGTGTGCAGTGCAATTTTGATTTAAAATGGAGATTTGAAGGTTGGATATTTGTGAAAATGTCTTGTGTATATATTATCATCTAATTTCTGGTGTAAATTAATTCCAGTTTAATGTTACTATTAAAAAGACGGTTTTGTTTGTAATAATTTCTATTTTTATTGTCTCATTTGGTGGCACCATTGTGTGCATTTGATAGAGATACTGTTACGGTGGCTGTTACGGTGTGCAGGAAGCAGGACCCAAATGCAGATTAGAGTAACAATAATTCCTTTATTTCAAGGCTAGATATAGGCTACACAAAGACAGCACGGAACACTCACCGATGAACTGGTCATAACACAAGACAACCCGACAAAGAGAGACAGAAAACCCAGAACTTAAATACACCCAGGACTAATCACATAAACACGAGACAGGTGAGGAGGGAGGAGAAAACACAGAGGTACCAGGTGAACACAATCGGGTAATCGGGGAGGGAAACAGACAGAAAGCAAACAGGCAGGAAACGGGGGTGAACACTTTACAAAATAAAACAGGAAACCCAAAGATAGAAAAAGACAAGAAAAACACCAACACAGACAGATCCTAACAGTACCCCCCCTCAGGGGACGGATTCCAGACGTCCCAAAACAAAACAAAAAGTCCAAAACCCCAAGCAGGGTGGGTGGAGGGGGTCAGGAGGACGGGACTGAACTGACCGCCCAGGGGCACGGCAGAGGACCAGGAAGGGGTCTCGGGCGGAAGGCCCGGGGGCAAGGCAGAGTCCAAAAAGGGGAAGTCGGGCGGACGGCCCGGGGGTAAGGCAGAGGACCAGGAAGGGGTCTCGGGCGGACGGCCCGGGGGCAAGGCAGAGTCCAAAAAGGGGGACTCGGGCGGACGGCCCGGGGGCAAGACAGAGTCCAAGGTGGGGACCATGGAGGGGCGAAGGCAGCGGCAGGAAGAGTCAGGGGGCCGGGCCCGAGGGCGAAGGCAACGGCAGGAAAAGTCAGGGGACCGGACCCGAGGGCGAGGACCGCGGCACTCAGGGGGCCGGGCTCGAGGGTGAAGACCGCGGCTCTCAGGCGGCCGGCCTTGAGGGCGAAGACCGTGGCTCTCAGGGGGCCGGGCTCGAGGGTGAAGACCGTGGCTCTCAGGGGGCCAGGCTCGAGGGCGAAGACCAGACAGCTCCGGAGGCCGGGCAGGAAGGCGCTGACGGGACAGTGCCGGAGGCCGGGCAGGACCCGGTGTCGGAGCTGGTGGGACAGGCCTCGGCAGGATCCCCCACGGAAGAGGACCATGACACAGGATTTGCAGGATCCCCGGCAGGAGAGCAGTCGGCGGGGCCTCCAACGGCACAGGACATAGGATTGGCAGGACCCCCGGCAGGAGAGTAGACGGCGGGACCTCCAACGAGACAGGACAAAGGGTTGGCAGGACCCCCGGCAGGAGAGTAGTCAGCGGGACCTCCAACAGCACCGGACAAAGGGTTGGCAGGACCCCAGGCAGGAGAGTAGTCGGTGGGACCTCCAACGAGACAGGACAAGGAGCTGGCAGGACCCCCGGCAGGAGAGTAGACGGCGGGACCTCCAACGAGACAGGACAAAGGGTTGGCAGGACCCCCGGCAGGAGAGTAGTCGGCGGGGCCTCCAACAGCACAGGACAAAGGGTTGGCAGGACTCCCGGCAGGAGAGTAGTCGGTGGGACCTCCAACGAGACAGGACAAGGAGCTGGCAGGACCCCCGGCAGGAGAGTAGACGGCGGGACCTCCAAGGGGACAGGACAAAGGGTTGGCAGGACCCCCGGCAGGAGAGTAGTCGGCGGGGCCTCCAACGGCACAGGACAAAGGGTTGGCAGGACCCCCGGCAGGAGAGTAGACGGCGGGACCTCCAACGAGACAGGACAAAGGGTTGGCAGGACCCCCGGCAGGAGAGTAGACGGCGGGCCCTCCAACGGGACAGGACAAAGGGTTGGCAGGACCCCCGGCAGGAGAGTAGACGGCGGGACCTCCAACGGGACAGGACAAAGGGTTGGCAGGACCCCCGGCAAGAGAGTAGTCGGCGGGACCTCCAACGTGACAGGACAAGGAGCTGGCAGGACCCCCGGCAGGAGAGTAGTCGACGGGACCTCCAACGGGACAGGACATGGAGTTGGCAGGACCCCCAGCGGAACCTCCAACGGACCAGGACATTGGGTAGGAACTTGAGACGTGACTCGAGAGGGGACTCGAGAGGAGACTCGAGAGGGGAACTAGAGAGGGGACTAGAGGAGGGACTAGAGGAGGAACTAGAGAAGGGAACTCGAGAGGGAACTCGCGAGGGGAACTAGAGAGGGGACTCGAAGAGGGACTAGAGAGAGGACTAGAGGAGGGATTAGAGAGGGGACTAAAGGAGGGACTAGAGGAGGGAACTCGAGAGGGAACTGAAGAGGGGACTCGAGAGGGAACTGGAGAGGGAACTGGAGATGGGACTAGAGAAGTGAACTGAGGAGGGACTAGGGAAAGGACTAGAGAAGGGAACTCGAGAGGGGACTCGAGAGGGGAACTAGAGAGGGGACTCGAAGAGGGACTAGAGGAGGGACTAGAGGAGGGAACTCGAGAGGGGACTGGAGAGGGGACTAGAGGAGGGACTAGAGAATTGACTAGAGGAGGGACTTGAGTAGGGACTAGAGATGGGACTAGAGGAGGGACTCGGGAAGGGACCAGAGAGGGGACTAGAGAAGTGACTAGAGGAGGGACTCGAGAGGGGACTTGAGAGGTGACTCGAGAGGGGACTCGAGAAGGAACTTGAGAGGAAACTGGAGAGGGGACTTGAGAAGGAACTTGAGAGGAAACTGGTGAGGGGACTCGCAAGGGGACTCGAGAGATGACTTGAGAGGGAACTCGAGAAGAGACTCGAGATGGGACCTGAGAGGGAACTCGAGAGGAGACTTGAGAGGGAACTCGAGAGGGAACTTGAGAGGGGACTCGAGAGAGGACTCGAGATGGGACCTGAGAGGGGACTTGAGAAGAGACTCGAGATGGGACCTGAGAGGGGACTTGAGAGGGGACTTGAGAGGGAACTTGAGAAGAGAATCGAGAGGGGACCTGAGAGGGAACTCGAGAGGAGACTTGAAGGGTGACTTGAGAGGTGACTCGAGAGGTAGCTCGAGAGGCAACTGGAGAGGGAACTGGAGAGGAGACTTGAGAGGGGACTTGAGAGGGGACTTGAGAAGAGAATCGAGAGGGGACCTGAGAGGGAACTCGAGAGGAGACTTGAAGGGTGACTTGAGAGGTGACTCGAGAGGTAGCTCGAGAGGCAACTGGAGAGAGAACTGGAGAGGAGACTTGAGAGGGGACTTGAAAAGGAATTTGAGAGGGAAGTCGAGAGGGGACTTGAGAGGGGACTTGAGAAGGGTCTTGAGAAGGAACTTGTGTCGGTCGGTACGCCGACAGGACACGGGGAGCTGGCGTCGGCTGGAGAGCCAGCAGGAGACGAGGTGCTGGAGTCGGCCGGTACGCCGACAGGCCTCGGGGAGCTGGCGTTGGCCGGTACGCCAGTCCTGGAGCCGAAACTGGAGTCGGGACCATGGCTACTGGGGCCGGTACTGAAGCCAGAATCATGGCTGTAAGGTCCGGTTCAGGAGCCGGAAACATGGCTGTAAGGTCCGTTTCTGGAGCCGGAAATATGGCTGTAAGGTCCAGTTCTGGAGCCGGAAACATGGCTGAATGGGCCGGCTCTGGAGCCGGAATTGAAGCCAGAATCTTGGCTGTAAGGTCCGGTTCTGAAGCCGAATCCATGGCTGCCGGGACCGGTTCTGGAGCAAGGACCATGGCTGCTGGGGCCAGAACTGGGTCTGGAACAATGGCCCTTTGGGCTCGTGCTGCCAACCTGGCCTTGCGACTCCTTCCTTTAGGAGCCGTTTGGAGGCTCCGTGGACCTCCAAAGGCCAGACGAGTACCAGCGAATGGCTCCTGGACTGTAGCAAACACTGGGTGAGAAGCAGGGGCTGACGCCAGACGGACCACACCGATGCGTGTGGTATCAAAACGGGAGTTGGGAGGCCTGGGGCTGTCAGGCAAGGGATAACACACCGTGAGAAAATCCAAAATCCTGCCCGATAAGAATTTAACCAAGCCTGGCTTCTCCATAGTAATCCGGCGTGCCTCTGCCAGAACAGCCTCTCGCTGCTGAACCCTGGACGCTCCCAACCATCGATACGAGCAGTCATCCAAAGCAAAGGAAAACTCCAATAGCTCCTGCTCAAAAGGATCTGCTGGGCCCATATTTTGGTCGGGTTGTAATGTTACGGTGGCTGTTACGGTGTGCAGGAAGCAGGACCCAAATGCAGATTAGAGTAACAATAATTCCTTTATTTCAAGGCTAGATATAGGCTACACAAAGACAGCACGGAACACTCACCGATGAACTGGTCATAACACAAGACAACCCGACAAAGAGAGACAGAAAACCCAGAACTTAAATACACCCAGGACTAATCACATAAACACGAGACAGGTGAGGAGGGAGGAGAAAACACAGAGGTACCAGGTGAACACAATCGGGTAATCGGGGAGGGAAACAGACAGAAAGCAAACAGGCAGGAAACGGGGGTGAACACTTTACAAAATAAAACAGGAAACCCAAAGATAGAAAAAGACAAGAAAAACACCAACACAGACAGATCCTAACAGATACAGGAGCAGTTGCTTTAGGGCCGCATAGCCCTTTAGGTCAAAGCATTGGACTCGTTTGTTCATGTCAAGATTGTAAGAAATGAAATAGCATACAGATAATAACTTGCAATGTACAGTTCAGTTTGCCTGCTTGTTTTTAAGATAATTTATCCCAGCTGTTTTGCTGCCAAGAGCTTCTTTCTGGGTAAATATGTAAGTCATTTGAGGTATTTGACACCTATTTGATGCAGCTAGGCCGCCGAGCTGAAGGCCCTGAGAGCAGCGAGCTCCAGATGAGAGGGGCAGGTGGTCCGGAACAGTATTGCTAGGAAAATCTCCAGTCGCTCTGCACAGATGAACAGGTGCTGCATGACATGCGATGGACTGCACTGTAATGCATGCCCCCCACCCCAAACCACCGTACTGCTTCCCTCAGTGTTAGCTGGCACTCATATTTTAGTTAGACTGCTGTGGCCACAATAATAAAAGCCTTGTCTTCAGAAAGGCCTTTGAGCTTGATATTTTTGAAGAGGGGGAGGCAGGGAGGATATGGGGGACAGCTACAGGATGGATTATAATGACATTTGGTTTTTAAAGGATGACCAACATCAGCTCATAATTCTGATAACTCAAATACTTCAGTTTTTGACAAAAATGTTTTGCAAACTATTGATATTCCCATCAGGTTCTGCTGTACTCTGTGTTTTGTTCCTATTACAGAATGTTATGCTAACATGCAAGACTAAGATACTGTAGATACCTTAATTAACTGGTAAGCGTAAGTCTGTTAGCATCCTCATTGTGAGTATGTGAGCATATGGCGCTAGCCATTTAGCTTAAAGTGAGAATGCCTGGTAACTGTATAATTAATTGATTTGGGAATTTAAACATTTTAAATATTGAAAGCGAAATCCACCTGTAAAATTCAGTGTCAAAGTATTCTTTTAGAATCTAAAGGGGTAACGTTATTGTTTGAAATGTTACTGATACTTATCATGAGTTCACCCTTTCAAACTAAATTCTCGGGAATAAAAAACCTGTTTACTTAATAGCTGCTTGCAACCTATAGAATCATTTCCACAATGTGTTCCCCTCCAGTCAATGCAGAAGGCATTCATATGGAAAACGTAAGGCTGTATCAGTTTCTCCCTGGAGGAGCTGCCAGCAGTGAATCAAGGCCTGACTGTGATGTGTTCAGGAACATCAAAAAGATGATTATGACTTTGCAGCGTGCACAGCTGTCAGGTGCTCCCTCAGTAGTTCACTTTGTTCTCTCACTCTGGATGGGAACAAGAAAATAACTATTTTTTTCCCCGTAACATGAATGAAACATGCCCCTGCATGTCATGATGAAAGAGGACAGCTGCTTTTTTGTCATTTCCCTGGCACAGGAACAGGTCCAAGCATGGGTGCAGTTTCTGTACTTTTTACATTTTCTTTTCAGTTACTATGTTCATACAAAATCGGAACATTGAAGGACACCCATGTGTTAATAATACTTAAAAATGCATTGTAGACAATGTGACTGAAAGGTAAGGAGTTTAACATGATAGGTAATGACAGTGAACATATATTAAGTTTACTTTACTTGATATGTTTGTGGGAGAAGGCCACCAGTGAGCTCCGAATAGTTTTCTTCTGTAAAATATCATTCTCACTGCATATTAAAATAAATATAGATTTTTTTAAAAGCCTACGTGTCTTATTACACTCGGCACACACATGGTTGTTAGCTAACTAGCTACCGCTAACATTCTGCATGTCTAGAATAAAAGGAGACCCGGGGGACAGGGGCTATGTGACCCGCTCTATCGAAATCAGTCGGAAGTCGCAACGGCTCATTTAAAAATAAACGTGGATTTGCGTAAAAAACTTCGGGTCAATGCGACTGATTTCGATAGAGCAAGTCACATATAGCCTATCCCATCTGGCCTGGGAACAAGAATGAAAGGTCTCAGAGGAAGTGCTGGATACATCAAGTGCAGAATGAGAATGAATGGGTCAGTTTGGGTTGGATCTGGTTCTTACCTCACTCAGTCTGCAGCATTGGTCCATGTAGTCCTTCAGGCTGTCAATAGTGTCACTCCTTCCTATGGGCTCAGGCTCACAGTCGTTGTCCATCATGTCATCACAGGCTCCTGGTGAGGAGTGCTTCCTCTGCCTTGTGTCCTCTGAGCAGGTCCATTCTCCTACAGCTCTGGTGTCCTGGAGCTGTTCACACATCTCAGCCCTGCACTGTTCCCTCTCTGTGAGCAGGTCCACTCCCACAGCTGGACTCAGTTCCTCTGAGTGTGTGAACACATTATCCTGAGTATCCCCTGCTGTACTAAGACTGATATCCACTGAGTCCTCTGCCTGATGGATCTCAGATGTATGTTCATCATGCAGAGAGGCAGGGTCAGAGTTCAGGATGCAGGAGTTGCAGGAGGACTCTCTGCTGTGGACCACGAAGCTGTGCTCCGAGCCAGTTGGGGTGGACGGAGAGTTAGCTCCACTCGGCAGCTCCACTCCAGAATCCTCAGACTCAAACTTATATAGCCTCGGCAGCTGGGAGTCTGAGAAAATAGCAGATAGGTAGTCTGGCCCCGACTTTTCATCAAGACGGTACTTCAGCTCAGAGGCTGTGATGGGCTCCGAGATATCCTGCTCTGAAACGGACGCAGTGGAGAGCGTGGACACAGAGTCTTCTGCCACCAGGAGCCTCTCCTGGAAGTTGCTAAAGAGCTTAATTTTGGTCAGGACCACCTCACTGTCCTGCACCGCATCTCTGTCTCCTTTCCCTGCAAACAGATGAAGAAGCATGGATTTATGCTTGTAGGCCTTGCAAAGTCCCACTATAAAAGGTTCTTTGAAAATGCTTTTTTTGTATCTAATGCCGTTAAAACTGTTTTAATTTACTGGCACAAAATATAAAGTGTTTCCTGATTCGACCCAGCAATTGTTAAGGTTTGGTTAGGTTTAGAAACAAAAAAGACTGGTTAGGGAAAAACATGGTGTTTTTCTTGGGAGAACAGTGTCCCCCATCTGCATACTGTACCTGGGCCCCCAGTTTGAACTGTTTTCACACAGTCTGAAATGTGAGAGCTGATGCCTCAAAGGAAACAAAAGACCTTCAAATACTTGAAGTGAAGCCAAAGTGTAGCTTAGGGCTGCCAGAGGGAGGATTTTCTTGACCTAAAATCCACAATAACTTAAATTAATCGAGAACAAAACAGAAGACTGAAGAAGCGCAGGCATTACAAGCATTCTGTCAACATCAGTGGGCTATGGATGGAACATGTGCACCATCAAACAAATGCATCTGTACGACTGGAAGACTGGTGTTCATGTAATGCTACATTCCTCTGTGAAATACCACAGGAGCCACACAATGTGTCAGTGTCCCCGACCTGTCCAGCTTTGATCAGAAGCTCCAGTTAAGACCATTATAGGGAGCAGCCATATGTGTCCTCTCCTCTTTCTCAGAGTGGGCAATCTGATATGTCTCTCTGCCAATCAAATGGACATGTTCTCCCTACCTTTATACCAAATTCTAGTTACCCAAGAAAAATGAAGGGGCCCTTATTAAGTTAAGGGTTGTTATGTTTGTTTAATCAAATACAACTGCAGTTTACACCATTTTGGAATAACATAGTTTAATATGAGGGCTACATGACACCCATCAATAAAGGAGGTTTGGTAACTTCCTGAAGGTGAACTGGATTACAAAATTAGAATGAAGAATTATGAAATTACTCATAAAATGTAATAAAATACAAATAGAGATAAACATTAAAGGTCACCTATCATGCAATTTCTAGGCAATAACATAGGTCTCAGATATATAAAAATGTATATAAAATATGTCTATGAAGTGTGTTGCTCAAAATACCAAACAGATCACCCATTCTAGCCATTCCTCATATCTCTCTATTTCACTTCCTGTTACTAAATTGCTGATTCGGTGTATAAAGCTTTAAAATGAATAAAAAAAGAGGGGGCGTAGGTTATGCCTGCTCATGCGGGACCCGGTATATACTGTCTAAACGCTGCGGTGATGAAACGCCAAAATCACATCAATGATTATTCCTGAAACAGTATGGAGCTCAAAGGCTTTCTCTCTCAGGTTTACCACAAGGTGAGTTCCTTTTTATCTCCTGCTTCTTTACACAGGGGGCCCTTCTCACTTCTCTTATTTTTCATTTCCTCGCTCCTCGGTCTCACCGGAAGTTGATTTGTCTGCGCCATCTTGAGTAGCGTCCCAATGGCCTTATTTTTGCCGGAGGAGCGAGGAACGAGGAGCTATAACCGAGGAACCACCAGACCATCCTTCGATGAAATCCTCAGACACTCGTCCCGCCCCTTTACTGTGTATCACTCACTGATTGGACGATGCAGTGCATGCACTGATCTGATGCTTCTTGACATGAGAGCAGTTTCCCAGCGGAGTGAAGAAAATACATGAAACTCACGAGAGTCACTCCTCAGTTTATACTGTGTTTTGTTTCAATTCATGTTTCATTTAGTTACAAATATGTGATATTTCTGAACAACAAAGTGGTCAAAAATCATTTTATTCATTTGTTGGAAACATTTTCATGATTGCTATTTTCGTTTTACATTTTCATTTATTGTCATTTCCATTCAGTCAGTCATTAAGTGCTATTAAAATGTTAATGTGCTACATATCCAAACAAACAAACAAAGTGTGCAATCCAATGAATGTTAATCTAACTGGGTTTTGATAGATAACATCTCTCTTTTTCTTCTCTCAATTATTTTATTTCTATTGTGCACTCTAATCAATATTAATCCAACTATTGTTCGTTTATACATTTTAAGAATGGCGTTTATCTTTTTTGAGAATTAGTTCTTATTTTATTTTAATTATTTGGGTCTGCAACAGATGATACAAATGTTTGTGTCAGTAAATGTGTACTAACAGAGGCGGGGGTGTGTGGAAATAACGGGGACAGAGCTGCTGTCAGACGATCAGCTGTGCGGCGTCATCACAAACGGACGTCGCTTCACGTGACGCTCCGGAGGAAAGGACATCCCATTGCTCTTAAAACTCATTTCCCTGCTTCTCGTGGTTTCCTTGCGTCTCTCCATGCTTCCCTGGTGGGAGGGACTAGAGGCAGGGAAACGACGCAAGTGAGGGACGCAAGGAATCCATTTAACCGAAGTGAGAAGGGCCCATACTCTCCCCAGTACAGGTTAGCTCTGAGTGTTAGCGATGCTTGCTAATGTAAACAAAGACACGAAAAACGTCGGGCATTGATTCTGAAAGCAAGTTTCTGATAGTGCCGTGGGTCCACCATCCGATATGACATAATATACGTCATATCGGATGGCAAATCTGGATCAGCTCGTTGTAGCCCCATTTTTAGAGATTTGCGCACGGAGGAAAAGAGAGAGGGTTTTGTTTTCTGAAACTTTGTGAGTTCCCTGACTCACCGGGAACACATATTTATGTATAAAATACATACAAAAGTGCATTTTGCATGATAGGTCCCCTTTAACATTTTATGTTTTAAAAACAATATATACATATTCTCAGTAAAAAAAAAGAAAATGCTGTGAGAATGTAATTGAAGTCTTGGGTTAATGGGTTTTTGGCCCAAAGCAACAGCAAGTATTGCAGTGCTGCTTCTGTGTGGTTCATATGACCCAAAGGGGATGTTGTGATTTTGAGGGGTGGGGGCCTCCACTAAATGATGAATGATACTAAAGCTTTAGTTTAGAAACAGGATGTTTGCTGATTGGAACTGATTGGAGGGTTTTCAACTTGGATTGTATCTTGGCACAACTGAAAACATCTCAAATAGTGAGTTATCTTACACTAATACAAACAAATCAATATTTGCTACTTATGAATTTATAATCTCATCAAATCGATAAAAAGTTAAACATAGGTGTTAACCAGTTGAGCCCCCGAGTATTTCAGGTCTCAGGCTCGAAAATGACATTCCCAGAACAAATGTCTATATCTTCCCTTCTAAAAGGCGTAAATTAATAATCTTTTTTCTCAAAGCAATGATAACCTGTGAGTTGGATGTAGAAAAGTCAGAATCAATATTGAATTTTTTTATTTGAAAGTAAATTCAGAAGATTTCACGTAGAAAACTTCAGCTCATCTCTGACCAAAACCAGAACACGCACACAGCCTAGCATATGACCACTGTTTTAAGCCGGTTGTTGAGCAGTAGCAGATCTGACTAAACACTGATAGTCCAGAGTTTGGTTTTGCCTGAGGCCTGTACTACGAAGCCGGATTTTCGCTTAGCAAGGTAACTTCAGGGTAAACTCTGGGTTTCCGGTCCTACAACGCTGGTTCACTTCTTACCGGGTTAGATCTCCATGATAACTTATGCTGAACGGCAAACCTGCTCCGGAGCAGGTTAGGTTGCAGGCTAAGAGATCAACTCAGTGAAAGCACTGCCTGCTGACCAATCAGAGCTCAGTGTGCGGAGTTTAAAGCGATCAAGTCATATTACAGGAGAAAGGAAATACAGAAAAGCTGCCGTCGCAGGAAAGACGGCCGGCAAAAATCACCGACTGTGTGAACGTGAACATTAATAGAATATCACCTCCCATCTTCAGAGCAATCTTACATTAGCGTTAAAGGTCCCATGTCATGCTTTTCCGGTTATTACCCGTTGTGTGTTATGTAGCTTTTTCTGCATGTAAACGGTCTGCAGAGTCAAAAACCCTCAAAGTACACCCTGTAGAGAGTAAAACTCTAACACAGAAAATACCTGTCTATGCTGCCCCAGAACGCCTCGTTGGACATTTCTTTTGTTCCATTGTTTTCTTCCTGGGTACAGTGACGTGCTCATACCCAAATGGACCCATTGGTCCAAATGGACCAATCCGTGGTGCCGTTACGTTACGTCCACGGACTGGTCCAAATGGACCAATCCACGGACTTCCTCACACACACACACACTCAATCTTTTCTCAGCTGCAGCTCTGCCGATTTCTCCTCCCTGAGACAGTGGACTGTGAGTCTGTGTGTGAGCACACACACAAACTCCCAGCCAGGCTGCGGGTGTGTGTGTGTGCTCGGGCTGGTTTCGGGCTGGGTTTCGCTGTCTCGCAGAAGGCCACTGGGCTCATAGGGAGGGGGGGGCAGGAGCTCCAACAAGCCGTTTAAGACAGAGAGTGAACACACATACTATACAGAGATGCTGTATGAGAAACGTGAGTTTGGAACATTGCACAATGTAAATCTATTCTAGTAGACCTCAACAATGGAATCATGATCAGTAGAAATGGCCATGACATGGGACCTTTAAAAAAGCTTACTTAAATATCTGCCACAACATAAGTAACCGGATCAAAGTAACATTACATACAGTCTGCGGCACTGTGAGTGCAGATGTCGATGTGTCCCATTATCATTCACATCACATCACATCATAATGTATCATATATCTCCTTATCTGAGTCAGCTTCTTGAGCCGTATCTGGCCGTGCAACACTCACAGTGTCACATACTGGATGCAGAAGTATTATTTTAAGCAACACATTAAGTTGACGAAACACTCGAGTCAAATGTAATTAAAGTCAGATCCACTCATGTCTTAGTGATATCATAAACCTGTTAATGTACGCATTAAAACACTTGTTCTGTTACCAGCTGTATTCACCTTGCAGGTGCAGCTCTGTGGCTTTGATCCTGGATCAAGTGTTTAAGTCATAGATGTTTAAAGTTTAACTTCTTCATATTTGTCTAATAGCCTATTATAGTTTACTTTTCATTCAGGAAGTATGACGCTGCGCTGTCAGTACGCTTCTCCATGTTTGTGATTGGTCAAATGTTGCTAACCCCACCCCTTTCATGTGAACGCGCACTCAGCCGGACAGAGAAACCCTGGCTTGAGTTACCGAGTTGATAACCAGCTTCGTAGGATCGCTTAGCGAGATCGCGTTTGTTTTGGGTTAGTTAAGCCTGGTAACTCAAACATATCCAGGGTCTGTTGAACTGGATTCGTAGTACAGGACTCTGAAGGTTCTGAACCAGGTTTCCAAACATAAATGGGGCGAAGCCTGCGAGCTAGTTCAGGCAGTCAACTCGAGCACTTATGCTGCATTCATACATAACGCCCCCTTGTCACTCTACAACCAACCAGACAGAGTCTCCTTAATATGCCGCTCTATTTAACCTGCAGATCTCTCTCCATGCATTGCTTGCTGCTGCTATTGCTGCAGCTACCTCTACGTCACTGCTGCTTGCCTGCTGCCACTGCTGTGTTCACTTGCTATTGCTGCGTTCATTTGCTATTGCTGCGTTCATGTTCCTGCTGCTGTGTTTCATGTTGCTGCTGCTTGCCTGCCGGTGCTGTCCTTGCAAATGTCTATTGCAATCTCCGACTCTGGAACCGAATCATCATAAGCAAGAAGCCGTAAGAAATGCCTCATTCCCGAAACACAGGCTAGCTCAGAGCATGGTTCAGACGCCGCTGGAACGAGCCACAGCTCCCGCACGACACACATTCAGGTGTCCCTTCCGTCCTCATCTGGAGTAGCTTTTAATATCCTTTGGGCCAAAGGAAGTCCCGAGTTCTACGCCAGCTCCGGTAACAACCCCTCTCTTGTGTGTCAGCTAAGAGTCGCACTGTCTCTCGGTCGGCAGGTATTTAAACACCAAAAAAGGCAGGAGCAAGCTCACTCCGGCATTCTCAAAGTACCTGCCATCCTGTCCTACCTTCTCGAAGTAACATCAGCGCTTGAAGCCTTTAATTGCACGATATATTCCCGTGAACAAACTCGATTTCCTCTGCCTGCAATGTAAACAAATGTTTCTACTTCCGCGTTCAACCACGTTGTGCCGCTGACGTCACACTCCCGAGGATTCTGGGAATTGGAGTCCCAGATCCAGCCACGAGTTCTAGCTTCCTGCCCCCTGCAGCAGCAGTTCCTTAGGAATCGCATCTTGGCAGGTATATATAATGCTATTCTGCATAGCAATGTTTTATTATGGAAATATTTAGCCTGCAGTAAGTCATATTTGAGGCAATTATACAGAAGTTGTATGTGTATAAGTATTTATACTAGGCCTACTATAAATCAATGAAATTAAAAACGGAAATAAATTAATAATTTCCATCACGTGAATATGAAGGGAAGCTCGATACATTCTTGACCATCATTTTAGACTTCAATCTCCAACAGTGTCTTTTCTATGAATACCATGAATTATTCTCTGCCAAGCGGCCATGTACATTTAATCACCTACCAAAGAAGAGTTTTTCCTTACAGGAATTAAGCTCTACCTGCAATATTCTTCCCCTCGCTGGGTGTGCCTCAGGAGGCTTCATGCTGCAAATCGTTTCTAAGCTCTTTCTAATCACAGATGTTTGTCAATGACCTTATCACAGGCTTAAATCAAGGTTTCTTAGCAGGTTATGCTGGCTCCCAGGGACCCATGTCTGTTGAAACCTGCACTCAAGATTGAAGTTTGCACTGAAGGAGCCAGGAGTATTACACGTGCTGCTATTTAAACGTTTAAAAACACGACAGGCCCCTAGCCTAGTGCTAGGAGGAATTATTCTAGCAACGTTTCTTATTGAGCCGTTAGTTCCTCATGATTATTCTGTTAAGAGTATTAATAACTACTAAAGATTTTTCCCGTTTCTTTGCTCTGTAGATGACATGGCAGGGAAAGCAGACATCCCATATGCCTTCTGTGATATATATATTTTAAGGTTTTACAATCAAATGTGCATTTGGTTGCCATAGTAGCCCACGTTTCTTTGACACCTCATCAGAAGCAGTATGCTGGATTCTCTGCAACACCTGTAAGCACCCCTTGGTGTCCATCTTTTAACCATTTCCTAGTTGTTAACTTTCCCAGATAAAACTCTTTCAGAACATGAACTGGAAGCCCTTCCACACGTCTAGAATTATCGGTATTATTCTCGATAGTGTGCTGATGCAAGCTTTACTGCCACCAGACAAGCTGTCCCGCATCAGAACAGCCATAATTACAATTCATGTTATTTATTTAGCGCTTTTCCAAGTGTTCAAAGTGCTCTACGTTATACTACATATTAGACTTGTAATACATTCAATACTGATTACTGCCTTCAATTATGGTCTCCCACTGGTAGTCTCTCTAAAAGAGATGTTTTATATTTATAAGGAACAAGCGCTAGCCTTTCTGTTCAAACCTTAAGGCACCATAGTCTTAGGTCACGTTCACACCTGCTTGGTTAGTACTATTGAATCGGTCCCTGTAGCGTTAACCCCTTGATGCAGTTCGTTGGATTGGTGTGGAAGCAGTCCGATACCTCTGCTCCGCCTAAAAGAGGTGGTCTCGGATCGCTCACTAGTAAACTCCAGAGAGGTTCATTGCTGGTGTGACGCAGTCCGCATCAAAACATGGGAAACAACTATTTGCGCGTCATCGCTTGTTTTGCTATCTATGCTGTGTGCAACATCCAGTAACCTTTAGGGTCATGCATTCATTCTGGTGACTGCTTACCTCACTGGTCCCCTGTGTACAGAGAAAAGGCAGTGGTACAATCTCATCAGAGCCACCTGTCATCGGTGAAACCTCCTCACTGCATAACGTCTCATTATGTGTTATAATGTTTTAATGCACGTTGTCCGATTTATAATCCTATGCGCCGGCCGCAGAGTCTGTTGATGTACTCTCCAGATTAACAGCAGTATGAAAATAACCTGCCAATGCTTCATGCAGGCTACTGTAGGAATTGCTGGGATCTGCATTTTATCTGCTTAATGTCCCGCCAATTGTTGAAAAAGCATCTCCGTACAATGACTTTAGTTTACAGTTCATAGTCTGTTTGAGGTTGCCTGGGTGAACGCAAACCCAACCTTCTGCAAATGTAACGATGTAATACACTTGCGTCTGGTGTAAAGACGCGGACTATTCGGCATGAATGCAATCTTAGAGATGGCTGTTGCTCAGATCTTTGGTCCTTAGCTCCTCTGCGACGAGTGGAAGGTTATGTTCATTCTTTTATAATGACCTTGTGGTGTCCTCAGATCCTCTCTAGTTACTTACAGATGCTGCGCCTTCTGCTGGTTTGGGGGATTTCACAATGAGTGGTTTGCCCCACCAGCTTGCCATGCCCTTCGTTCAAGCAAATGACTCTGGATCTACACGTCAAGCCCCTCAAGGATTTCCCATATTCTGCCTCCAACCAAGAGCATGATTCAAAGCATACAATTCAGCTTGGTACTTTATCTTCTTCTGTCCCTCCTCTGTGTACTTATGCAATAGATATAATAGTTGTTCATGCATTAATTGTATTTTCATTTGAATCCTGCAATCTTCAAGTGCTAAGTATTAAGCCACGCTAGAGTTCATTAATTTGCTCCTCAAGGGCCTTAAGAAGGCACGTCCTCCACGCAATGATAAAGACTGCCTCTTAACTTTGCACCCGTGCAAAGGTTAATGTCTAAGTTCAGGCAAAGGGGTTTCACTATACATTGATAACGTCAGATGCAGTTGTTACAGCTTTCTATTGGTTTCTCAGGTGGCGAATATACACAGACCTCTCACCTTTTGATCCTCAGCATAATCTCTCCCTTACTGAATTAACTTTGGAGATCAAATATACACACTGTTTTTGAAACATTCAATGTCTGACATTTCTGTTTGCGGAGACAAGGAACCCCGAATAATCATTGCTAAAACTAACACTGTTTTCTTTGTCCTTTATCTTCCATGCTGAACTTCTCGCATCATTGCCCTCTGACACATGGGTCGGCACCCATGTTTATTCGATGGCTGCAAACCCAACGACGAGGGTTCTCCTCCAAGCTGCGCGATCTCTGCCTAAGCTGCGACCTGCCCCCAGATCGCTATTCCCACTGTTTAAGAATCTGCACAGCCACAACCACAGCTCTATATCCACCTACCTCAACCCTGAGTATCCTGGGCCGTCGGTCATCTTCTGCCCACCAGTGCTATATCATGCTTCACAGGAATGAGATCCTTTCAGCACAAACAACCATGAGCTCTTGCACTACTCAATGAAAGAGTAAACGTTCAAAGATGCATAGATGTTATTGCATACCAGGTGGTTGCTGGGTTAGATTATATGTATTCTATTATAGTATATTCCCCTCATAGCTGCATGCTTGGGGGGGGAAAGCTCATTGTCGCTGCCTTAAAGACCTAGATACAGCAGTCTTGATAGGTAGTATATTCCCCTCAAAGCCACGGTGCTGGGGGGGGGGGTCGGCACTGGTCACTTCCAGGCCTACACATAGCAGTCCCTAGGTAGTATATTCCCCTCAAAGCCACGGTGCTGGGGGGGGGGGGGGGTCGGCACTGGTCACTTCCAGGCCTACACATAGCAGTCTCTCTAGGTAATATATTCCCCTCAAAGCCGCGGTGCTTAAGGGGGATGGCTTTTCGGGCTGTTCCCGGGCCTTCACATAGCAGTCACTAGGTAGTATATTCCCCTTAAAGCCGCGGTGCTTAAGGGGGATGGCTTTTCGGGCTGTTCCCGGGCCTTCACATAGCAGTCACTAGGTAGTATATTCCCCTCAAAGCCGTGGTGCTTAAGGGGACGGCTTTTCGGGCTGTTCCCGGGCCTTCACATAGCAGTCTCACTTAGTAATATATTCCCCTTAAAGCCGCTGTGCTTAGGGGGAATGGCCACATGGCAGCTCGCCAGGCCCTCTACTTATCAGTCTTACATCACCAGCGTCAGGCTCAGGCTACGCAGTTTTGGGGGATAGTATCTAATCTCCACGCAGTTTTGGGGGTTAGTTATTTGATCATCACTCATCGTGCTATGTATATCTATGGAGTGATGATGCCCGAGCCTAGTCGCCAAACTCAACTATATGCTGCTTCTAATAAACATGTTAAAGGAACACGTGAGTTGTCTGACTGAAATGAGGCGAAGCCTGCGAGCTAGTTCAGGCAGTCAACTCGAGCACTTATGCTGCATTCATACATAACGCCCCCTTGCCACTCTACAACCAACCAAACAGTCTCCTTAATACACCGCTCTATTTAACCTGCCAGATCTCTCTCCATGCATTGCTTGCTGCTGCTATTGCTGCAGCTACCTCTACGTCGCTGCTGCTTGCTGCCCCAGCTTCCACCTGTAGGCTCGGGGGTTAGTTATTTGATCATCACTCATCGTGCTATGTATATCTATGGAGTGATGATGCCCGAGCCTAGTCGCCAAACTTAACTATATGCTGCTTCTAATAAACATGTTAAAGGAACACGTGAGTTGTCTGACTTAACTCTGCAAATAACAAACTCTCTTCCCAAACAATGTAATTTAACTCATTTGTTATACCTTCAAACGCCTTGTATATCATATTTACCAGACAAAGACTTCTGGCCTTGTGAACTATGATGTTTGTCAGGACAGAATGTTAAGGGTGGATTTTAAAATCACTATTGCATTTTCCCCATAGACAACCATTATAAAAGAGAAGTCTGCAAACTGGTAACAGGACTCATACAACTGCAAAGAGGTTTTTTCCCGCAGAATGCTGGGAGAAATATAAGAATGTGTGAAGCATTTATTTTGTCACATCAGCAGGTCACTTAGGTTTATTGTTTTACCAAGTGACCTCACCGTATGAGTGAACCACTTTGGGTTTATGTATAAAGAGCAATAATGTGATGTAAATAATCTAGAGTCACTTCAAAATGCTTCCAGCTGACAGGGGAATAACATGAATTCATCCATTGATAAAAAAACCTTTATCTTTGGTTCCTGCACTTCTCTGCAGAACTTTATTCCTACAGATGTTTCTCAGAAACAGAGCTGCTCAGCAGAACCACAGCTTTCCTGAGTGGCCAATCATAAAGGTCGGGCACAACGTTTAAACTGTCTAACCCTTCTCTTGCGTTAGGTCATACCCCCCTTCCCATACTATTTTCGGTCAAAATTGACCGGTGTGTTTTGCACAGTGATATCTCTGGAACCCCTTATCCAATTTTGATGGTTGACTTCTCATTTGAACAGTCAAAGCAAGTAGAATCAAGGGATGACAGACGGAATGGATCCAGGGGTGCATTTTATATTATATTTGGCAGTAAGTTCAAAGATAGTGCTTATTTTACATTACTGTATATTATAAAAATGCTTGCCATGTAGGCTGTGTTTACTGGAGATGGAAATTATTTAGTTAGTGTTGTAGCTGAGATTCTTCCCGTTCCAATGATGTGTGGGATGTATTGATACAAGCAAGCCAGTGTTTCATGTCATGGTCCGGACCCACCGGTGGGCCCATCAAATTCAGCATTCACTGTGATGAATATAAAATAAGACACTGATACTGTTTTCTTCAATCAACATTTATTGGAAGAGAAATATACCATAACAGAACGTGTGTGTGTTCACACACATAGCAATGTGGCAATGCAAAATTGTGGAATGTCACCTCAGGCTCCTCTCCCTCGGGGGCCTCTATCTCAGGGGCCTCTATCTCAGGGGCCTCTCCCTCAGGGGCCTCTCCCTTAGGTGCCTCTTCCTGGTCTGTTGTAGGCTCATAGTCTGGATCGCTGTTGTCTTCCATTTCTGAGACATCTTCCTCTATCTCCTCTTCATCTGGTTCAATCTCCTCTTCATCTGGTTAAAAAATGTGTCCAGAGCCCCTCGTACAGAAAATCGCCTAATCGGTCGCCTGCTCATTGTGTCAATGAGTCAAATGTGAGCAAGGCACAAATATAACTTGAGAGCCAGTAAGGGAGGCGCATTTAGCGCGAGAAAGTGAGAGATTTGATTTCTCGAGGGGCACAGAGCTCACACCTGTGAGAAGGTATGATACATTGTATCATACAGCGCGAGAAAGGAAGTGGTGTGTGTGTGTGTGTGTTGTGTGTGTGTGTGTGTGTGTGTGTGTGTGTGTGTGTGTGTGTGTGTGTGTGTGGTGTGTGTGTGTGTGTGTGTGGTGTGTGTGTGTGTGTGTGTGTGTGTGTGTGTGTGTGTGTGTGTGTGTGTGTGTGGTGTGTGTGTGTGTCGTGTGTGTGTGTGTGTGTGTGTGTGTGTGTGTGTGTGTGTGTGTGTGTGTGTGTGTGTGTGTGTGTGTGTGTGTGTGTGTGTGTGTGTGTGTGTGTGTGTGTGTTAATTAAGAGGACGTTTGCACACCGACATTAGCCAGACATTTTTTATTAACAGGACAGGGTCGGTGTCCTGCTAATAAATACAAATTCTAAAAGCGTAGAAGTGTTTCTATAGGTGTAGAAAGCTTAAATACCCACAACAACAAAAAACTTTTTATCCACAAAAACCAAAAATTGTGTATTTTCTGTGTGTCAGAACAGCACTCATACAGCTGGTTTTTGGTATTGCACCCGCTCATGAATATTCACACAGAAGGAGCTCTGATTGGCTGACTGCCGGATGGTCCTGACAATTCATGTTTCTGTGAAAAATGTTGTGTGTGTAATAATAATAATAATAATAACATAGTAATAATAATTAATATTATTATTATTATTATTATGTCTAATACTACCTACATTTCATTGCAGTTTAGAGATGTAATTATCAGGCTTTTGTTTAATACTATATTATATCATTATGTCTAATATTTCTATAATTTCATTGCACCTTTACTATAGCTTTTATCTGATAATATACTTTAAGGTACTCAGTGTTTTAGGAGTCCATATCGGTCTTTGTCTCAAGACCACTTTTTTGAGATCTTGTCTTTGAATTGACTGCATTTTACCATTGTATTGTTTCGTTCTTAAACAAGGCTGAATTTATTCCAAGACTGCTCAAGATCTTAACTGCGGGGATATTACATAACTTCAATTGTCAAATGTAATTGTTTATTTGTTATTTATTGTTATTGGATATAAAAATGCATGCCCAACATACAGTACTCTACCTTGTGCCCTTAGTAAAAATGTGGATTTTGTTTAGTCAAATTAGTCCTTCAATATAAATAAATGCTCACAAAATGGTTCAGAAATGTAAAATCAGGATATACAAAGCTCTCTCCGCACACATATATATCATTGCTAACACTTTAATTAAAATACTTGTGGATATCTATTACAAACATTCTTGTGTGGATCAAAAACATTTTTAGAAATAAACCACATTTGTGCAGATAGAGACATTTATATATAAATCCTAATTCAAAGCATGATTGAACAACTTGTGCACCTTTGTACATACAGTTTATGCTTTAATACTGTTATCCAGAGTGACGTGGTACATTGTTTACCACTATTTAAGTAGCATTTCCCGACGGCCGTGCTCCACCGTCGTTTCAGCTACCGTTTGCTAACTGGAGATACCACTGGAGAGGAATAATTCACTGTCTGACTGTCACACAAGCAACGTCCCCTGATACATATTCCCCAATACATTCACATGTTTGTTAGCTTTAAATGTACACTGTTTGGTAATATAGCACTGAAAAGAGTTTCTGGACAGTGATAGCTTAGCCACCGCAGACGTCTCGCTGATTAATAACAAGCTGCTTTTGCTGTACCGGCGTATTTTCAATATAATCTAACTTGTGCTGTTCTGATATGACAACATGTTTAGCCTAAGTATTAATAACAGCTGATAATCAGACAAGCCTGTATAAAACAACAACAGAAGAACGGCTTGTGCCGCTGTTATGACGGTCAATGATAGTAACAGATAGTCAGCTAAAATGTGGTGGAAAATGTACGGGTACTGGTTAATGTTACGTAACATTACTACATATGTACATTAATATGTGGGGTTGTGTTATAATCACTGCGTTATCGGCTCTACTGCTTATGTAGCAACTGTATTGTTTTCTCCGTACTCGCTATATAGTTACATTACATTGCATTTAGCTGACGCTTTTATCCAAAGCGACTTACAACAAGTGCATTCGACCAACAATCAAGATACAAACTTGAAAAAAACAGAATCATATAAGTACATCAGGTTTCATAGAGCCAAAACATTTCAAGTGCAATCTTCATCCACAAGATTTCAACTGAGGCAGAGACTCTGCATGAAGATGCTGCCATGACATCTGAGTCCCACTATGATGACATTCAACAGGTGAGTTAACCACAACTCAATAGCCGCGTTCACACCGGAGTACTTTTTTCCGTACTTTTCACGTTTAGTTCCGTTAGTACCCCTTATGTCGCGTTCACACCAAAAAGAGTACTTCAAGCCGGGAACTTTTACCCCCATTTTTAGTGCCTGCTGAGAGATGGTACTTTCCTGGGGGAAAAAAGTGCCCCAGTTCTGATTGGCTGGGCGAATTGCAAACCACGCCCCGTAAAACTCTGACATTTTTTGTAGAGCTGCCATTTTATTATCCTCGCATTAGCATTATTACCATTAGCATTCGCCCAGCGCACAAATGCAGAGAGATTAACTTATGGCAACACAAAATAAAACATGGGAGCGGTGGAGATGAGGAGGTGTCGGCGTTCTGGCGATTTACTCGGGTTGTTGTGATTTGTGATTCGTTGTCGGCGAAATGTCGCTCCTCTGTTTTCATTTAAACAGCTCCTTATATCCGTTAGCGCAGCTAGCTAGCACCAGATGCTAACAACAACAACAATACACGTAAGGTCTCTCTCTCGCGCCACACATACACACTCCCTCCCGGTCCTCCAGATGGCCAGTCGGTGCCTGCCGGTGAGCGTGGAAGTGTGGTCTGCTGCAAGCGGACGGCAGGAGCGGGGCTGTCAGCATCAGCTTGTAGATGGTATTTTAAACTCGATGCGCTCTGAAACTACGGGGTGGCCGAGGACAAAAAATTCACATGCGTTAATCGCGGTAAAATAATTAGTGGCGTTAATTTTTCTTTGCGTTAACGCGTTAACTTGACAGCCCTAATATATATATATTTTTAATTATAAATAAACGGTTTACTGTTATGCTACGATGTATGTGATGTTAGATAGCCTGCGATTTTTTTTTAGTTACTATGTCAAATAAATTCATGTGTGTGTTGTGATTTGTCCACATTTAGACCAATCACAGCGTCACACTCTGCCGCCTATTCTGGATTTGTTTATTGTTTATTGTGCATTCGGTAGACTCCCATTTATGTTTGAATTACAAAATGGACATCAGAAATTGGCTTAAAAGGTCTAAGGATTTATTAAAACGAAATAGCGATGAAAGAACTGCAGCCGATGGTGCTGCTGGCGACCCTGCACCTGCCGTTGCAGCAGCACGCCTTAATGTCACAAGCTTGACCTCGGCAAACCCCGGGGCTGAGTTAGCGAGCCCAAGCCTTCACTCATCAAGGCGGCCGCCACCAACGCTGTCCTCCGAGGCACAGCTCCTTGTGCCCCTACCATCACCACCTGCATTGCCACGCCAGCCTCCTCCTCCTCCTCCTCCTCCTCCTCCTCCTGCTCCGTGCCGGTGCCTCCACTACAGACGCTACCTTGCAGCACATCAACAGGTACTATTGGGCCAGCAACCGCTCAAAGATCAACAGCCCCAGATGATCTTGGGGTTAATAAACCCAAGCAGGTGAAGCTGGATCTACGATCCAGGGAGATTGTTTTCAGGAAAGAAGCGCACTTTAGCCGCTGCATGGTACACAACAGACCATGGCTTGAAGATTCGTTAAAAGCAGACGCAGCCTTTTGTTTCCCCTGTAGACAGTTTAAAGTAAATACGTCTTCATCTGATGCGGCTTTTACTGTCAAAGGTTTTTGCGACTGGAAACACGCATTACAGACTGATAAAGGACTGCTAAGGCATGCCGCATCAAAAGAACACATTTCATGTGAGAGTTTGTGGAGAAAGAGAGAGATACGCGAGGAAACAAATAAGGAAATGAGTACTTTGGTGCAGATCAGCTGGCACGGAGCCGTTATTACGTGTCAGCTATCGTTGATATTGTAGCTTTTTTAGCTGTCAACCAACTCCCTCTCAGAGGTGACCACGATTCACTCCACAGCATGTCCAACTCAGGCAGTGGGCTCTTCCTGTCGCTGTTTGAGTATACGCTGCAGTACAAAGATGCAGAGTTGGCCACAATAATGGAAAGCATTCCCCACACAGCAACATACACCTCTCACGACATGCAAAATGCCATAATAGACCTAACAGCAGCTCATCGTCTCCGTCTCTACTATTTCTCTCCGAGTGCAACGATGAGGAAGCTGCCATCCGTAACCAGTGTGCCTTGCTGGTGATTTACCAGTGTCTGTGCTGCCACGCACACAATGTTTCAAAAGTGGTTTCTATGTTGCCCTTTATTTGTGTATGTATTTGCGATAAGTGTGCGTCTTTACGCAATGCTGTTTGATATATATATTGTGCCGCAGGCCCGCAGCACGTGACAGTTTTGTTTGCCCTCCCATGAAAATCATATGCCCTCCCTTTAGATTTGTTCTGGCGCCGGGTCTGCATTTATGTGACGCTTTTCCACTCATCTTCCAGTTGTCGGTTTTCCTCTGTTGAAATCGACCAGCTGTGAAGGTGGGGGCGGGGCTTTTATACGCGAGTGGTGAAAACACTTCCACGTAGTCTGCTCGCGTGTATCCTCCCTTTCGTCTCCTCCCACACCCCTCCTCCCTCACCCCTCCTTGGCGTGTGCATTTCAGCTATTGGGACGTCCTTAAAAATGGCGTGTCTTGATCGATTTCCGGGTCAAGTCCCGGAGGAGGGGAAGAGAGGAGTCGAGGAGGGGTATTGGGATGAGGCTCTAGTGTGGAGGATAACATAAGGTATTGAGGCAATTGGATGAAAAACACAATATTTATGATTAAAATAAAAGTCATTCGGTCACTTTTGACCCGAAACGCAAGAGAAGGGTTAATAATCTCTTCTGCTCGATTATAAACTGCTCCATTAAAGAGATGCAGAATGGTAAAGTCATTGAAATGTGCCAAGGGTACACACACATCTCTTGAGTGAATAATGTTAACACACTGTTAGCACCAGTTAGCAATGGTGCTAAGTAGCTTGCTAACAAACAATTGGGGTACATTAACATAAGCATTTTACCACATTTCAGACAGTAAACATGTAGAAGATAGGCTATAGTAATATATCTTATAGCAATAATGTGTCAAGATCAGATGAACACACGTTTACATGTTAATTTTGTTTTGTTTCAAATTACATCATTAATTTGATGGGTAAAACTGCAACCGTTATCTTAGAAGAAAAACAATTCCTTTGAAATGTAATTTAAATGCAGTTTGTATAGGAATGGATTGTTGGGCTCATTGTAAGAGTTAATTGTTCTCTAGACCTCCAGAAACTGTCCAAACCCCTGACCTACTTTTATTCACTGAGGTTCAAGCAAGCCTTTAACACACTTCTGTTTTTGTGAATGTCTCCACTTTACCCACCAGTGACCTATCCATCATTTTCTGACTATGACTGATGAGCAAAAGTCTATGAAACTGCTGGTTCGACATGTTGCACCACAGCCTTATCTTATCACAGCTGTTGAACATGTAGGTAAACTATACAATTATCATCCCAGAATATTAATGGCCGCTTCTTTCAGGTGTCAGCCAGTGTGTGGACTACTGCTGACCCAGACATGGGACTGTTTAACTGTCCTGCACTGAGCCAATACCTAGCCAATAGATAACCTTTCATACCCCCACACACTGTACTATCCTGTACATCTAAAAGTGACAAACTAGGAGGCGTAAATCAGAATCTAAATTCAGATTTTTGTAAATCTAAAAATGCATATTAATGTACCTTTTCAGGAGAATAAATAAAACTAAAGTGTTGGAGCAAAATACCAAAAAAGGAACTTTTGTCATTAGCTCTTTCATGTCCTCATATGAAAAAACAGATTTTTGTTTCCATCAAACCTAATATTCCTACATTGCCTTTATTAAGGGCATTGTCTCTTAACTGTAAAATATAGTAACAGTTATTTAACCAGATATTTTCTTTACAAAGCCAGTAGGAATAGTGATTCATCATTTGTATTCTGACTGACAGTACAAGTCAGGAGTGAGTAGGAGGAAATAAAGCTATCACCACAGCTGACTCATGCACATATGAACCTCTGTTCTTGGTGAGTCAAATCACATGCACAGAAGAGAGCAGGTATGTGACAACGGGATCGGCAGACATCAACATTGCAAACAACAAATCAGTTTATTGTCATTGCCCAAACATTCTATGCCAAAAAAGTGGCAGATAAAGTCAGGAGGAGGAGTTAAAAAGGAGATTATAGATCTACACCTGTATGTAGCCTGTGGTCTCTCCCAAGAGCCCCCCCTAATGACTCCTGTTGGAAGTTTCCCCACCCCCCCCACACACACACAAGGGGGGGGGGGGGCGCAACAGCGGTAATTACAGTCTCAAAAATGCTACAAACTGGATGAATGTGAAGTATGTTGTTAAAGGAGGATGAAAGCGTAATTAAGGAGCACTATTGGAGTGACTTTGATGGTTATTGGACTCAGGATTCATTCATTTGGATTCCCGCTGTATGAAGAAATGAAAGGACGGCGGAAGTGGAAACAATTCACAAAGGGATTAAACTGTTTAAAACACATGCTCAAAGTAAGCCGGATTTTGCCGATGTGTTTATGTGGATTCAAAAGTCGTAAATAATCTACAAAATGGAGGAGACCGATCTGATCGGAGCAACTGTGACGAATAATCCAACTGAAACCGGCATGGACAATGACTGTGTTTTAAAAATGCGCTTATCCAGACAAGCCTGTTTTTTTAAAGAAAAAATTATACATCTCTGTCTTTTTATGCCTTTAGCTACTAACTTGAATTTTTATTAAAAAAATTAATCAATTATTTTTTACATTTTATTGTAATGTAGAGACAAGGTTTTTAGCGACAATCATGTATTGCTTTACAATTATATGTAAAATATGATATTTGGCCTCAAACTTGAATTTTAGAACCACTAAGAACCACTGTCTTAGGTGACGCGCACTAACATGTCCATTCCCCACCATGACCTCCTCCACACACTCACTTTCCGCTTCACAAACAGTAGACAGACTAATTCCTGAATTCAATCTGAACAGTGGCATTAGCATGAGGGCTACTGTCCTACTATGAGCTGCAGCTCTGTATAAGTCCTCTGTAAAGTCTTTGTGTCCAACTCATCTTTTCTCAACCAACACAAGAATCTTTTTTCAGTGACTAAATAGCACGATTATTTATTTCCAGAAACTAGGACAGTGGTAATTGTAAAATAAAAATAAATGAGATTATAATGTTTCAGTGAAGTATGCACAGACACAAAGAAGGGGAGCAGGGTGACTTTAATTACACACTGAAGTCATCCAGTGATTGAGATCCAATCCCTGTCCTTCCCTACAATCCGCACAGGTGGTGTTGTGTGTGTGTGTGTGTGTGTGTGTGTGTGTGTGTGTGTGTGTGTGTGTGTGTGTGTGTGTGTGTGTGTGTGTGTGTGTGTGTGTGTGTGTGTGTGTGTGTGTGTGTGTGTGGTGTGTGTGTGTGTGTGTGTGTTGTGTGTGTGTGGTGTGTGTGTGTGTGTGTGTGTGTGTGTGTGTGTGTGTGTGTGTGTGTGTGTGTGTGTGTGTGTGTGTCAGGAACCAGCTGTCCTCATCCCTCAACAAACAACACAAACATATTCTATCCTGTAATTGTCTACACAGGCTGACTCAGCCTATTTCCAGTCTCTGTGCCTGGCTAACATCCACATCATATGATTAGCCCCCCCCCCCGCACTCATCCTAAAGTCTGTTTTCTGCCTAAAACTGCCTTCAGCGTTTTCCCATCATATTCATTTCACATTCCAGGAGGACGTGCTTGCATTGTTTTTCAAGTGAGTCCTTTTCAGAGTCAGAGTGTTGGGGACTGAAGGTGTTACATTAGAGTGGGGGGCTGCCCTGTTGCCCTCTCTGATGGACACTAAGAACAGAGCTGTGGGCCACCTGGGAGGCTGGGACCGCATCAGGGTTAACGGGGGCCAGTAGGTGTGGGGGGGGGAAGAAGCACACACCTATGGACCCTCCCCTTTGCTTCGGGCTGAATTAGCTGCCACTAGAACACATTTCAATCCAAAGTGTCAAACTGCAGTTTCTCCAAACAGTCTAATGAACACGCGTTATCTCACTGGTCAAATACAAACAGAAATGTAAAACTAACAATTGATGGTATTGAGTAGGTGGGTTTACTTGCTGTAAGTATTTCTTTAAAGGTGTGTTTGTGATCTGGTTTTAGTATCACAAAAGCTTTGAGTTAAACAATGTGTTGCACTTTGAAACATGTTAGAGGTGTAGTCTTTAGTGCTGTCTGGCTGCTGTGTAATGCAGAAGATAGAACTTGGGAGGTTCTCAGAGGTGTTTTGGGGGCATGCAGGCACGTGTAAGCCCCCGGGCTAACAGCAGGCTCAGATGGCCCTCAGATCCTGAGCTCAGGAGGTCATGGACAGGCTGGGACAGGATGAACATTTCAGGAGCCAGGTGGGTCAGGACGGTCTGCTGATGTTCCCGGCTCAACAGAGCTTTGAGAGGCGTTCATGTAGAGGCTTTATCCCTTTAGACGTCTAATGATGAGGTATCAAACTGTTAAATCGATAAATACACAAATAAATAAATACAATTATTATTATTTATTTGATGCCAACATGATTTTCTTTCTAATTGCATCCTTCCGTTGACTTTGAGTTCTATCACAGCGCCTCAAAAATTGTTCTGTTCATTCTGTCTGAACACAAAGTAGATGTCAACTGACAATACAGCTTTAGACAACACACACACACACACACACACACACACACACACACACAAACTGTCTTGTGTGACTTTAAATCCAGGAGACCCTTAAGGATGATTCCCAGACCCCCTCTCTTTATCAAAGCTAACTCACAAACCATTAAGATAAGGCAAGAATGTGCAGGAGCACTGTAACTCAAGACAAATGTCCTGCGTCTCATTTCCTCTGATGGTTAAGAGTTTGACTTCCCGTCCCTCAAAAATACAGAACCAGGGGTTTGAGCAGATACTTCCTAGTAGCTTTACAAAGGAGATAACATCTGAACTTTGTGCTCAGAACACTTACAAGGTGATTTCACATCAAGAACTTTTGGGGAAATGTAACAGACACTTAAAACACTCCTACTGGTTCAGCAGATTTCATTCGGTTAAGAGGGAAACAAATATTCAAAAGAGTTCCCGGAGCAGTTCATCATCCCTTAACACGCCATCATCAGTGGAGGGATATTCCAAGTGCACACTGCAACCTTCTATTCAATCGTAATATGTTGTAGAAGTAAAATGTGTTAAAGCAGGCCGGAGTCAGAGTTTAGGATGTGTGGGCTCCAGAATGATTTTCTTTGTATAGAGCTTGGTTAATGCATGTATGTATACAATAGCAACAAGGCATATTGTAGAAATGAATGTAGTAGATTCTGTACATTGATTTTGATAACATAAAAAAGTGAATGCCTTTCAGGGTTTCTTTCTATATTTTTCATAAAGTCATGGAGGACATAGTGAATGCACCTAACACAATTACCTACGTCCTTCGTGCAAACCCCCCCCCCCCCCCGTCATGTGCACTCCCTCAGCAGCTCCTGGCCTCTGAACACTGACAGCCTGTCTGTGTCAGAACTCCACTGAGATCCACAGAGCTGCATATTTCAGACATCGTAAAATGATGATCAGAGAGGGCAGTTTGATGTTAGGCCATGTACTGAAACATGTTTGCTTTCCTTCCACACGCTCATCAGACTAAACGGTGATGTTTCCATCCTGAACCTCAACAGTGACGCAGCACACAATGAAGCTGTTATCTTTACAATGGCCCTCCTCTTCCTACTGTGAGAAACATGGCAAACAATGTGACTGCTGTCGAGCAAAGCGTAGGGGCTTCCTCACAGTTCCATAAATGAGCAGATTTACCCCCCCCACAACAACATCTGCTCCCCGGCAGGTGTGGAGGCTCGCACTGTAAATAAGCTGACAGTAATCTGTGAAGGAGGCGCTCGTGGAATGCAGAGCAACTCAACGCCAAGATTAGAAAGAGAAGAGGAATGAAAAGGAGAAACACACACACACTGCAGGAGTACAGTCCTATACATATTCATTATGTCAGAGATGTAAAGTCACTTGTACTTAAGTACAATTTGGGAAAAAATAGTACTTTACTTAAGCAATTACATTATTTGGTACTTCATACTTACCTACAGTTCAGAGGTACATGGTGTACTTTTACTCCCCTACATGTATGTAATACCTCTAGTTACTTCACAGATGTGGATGAATAATGTGAAATCTAATCAAGTGTTGAATCAGACTTTAGTTCCACCTGGAGTAAATCCACCAGCTACCCTGCAGTATACAAAGTCATTCAAACTAGCTGCACCTTTACCAGCTTTGAGAACACTTTCATGATCAATCATTATAAAACATATCATATATATTATTCTGAAATGGACCAATCTGCACAACGACTACTTTTACTGAGTAACATTGGAATTGCAAGTCTTT